>NC_091487.1:39296922-39902760 GCF_947461875.1 Haliaeetus albicilla
CCATACTCAATGTGAGTTAAACATCTTGCTCGCTCATTGTTCAGATGTCTTGACATTTATACAAGACTGACTTGTCCACGCGCCTTATACAATACTCTAATTGGTACAATACCCCGGTTCATGCGACACTATCTTATCCTCTAATGGCTGTGCAAGCTTCTTCACGAGGTGTCCAGCAGTTACTTATCTCATTCTTTGGCATCCAGGAGTTGTCTGTCAGGCTCTTCTTATCTTCCTTTTTCCCAGCGTACAAGGACACAGCGTCCTTGTCTGCTCCAGCACTTTGTAAACTTATGCTTCGTTCCCACCTAACGGCTGGATTGCTCACATGCCCTCGCCCAGCCAAGAAATCCTCAACACTCAGTCAGCACCTGGGCCTCATAAGGTTGTATTTTCCCCAGCAAAGTTCACTAAATTTTTGGAAGATCTGAAAAGTACTTCTTTTTTATCATTAGTTCATAAACAAAAAAACAGAGGGGAAGTACATCATCATCAGAATGTTCCTCATCTGAACGTGCCTCTTCTAAGCTTCTGTTGGACCAGAAAGCAAACAGGTTGTGCCAAGCCTTCTTCTCTTTGGGGGCTCGTGCCAAGGCTAGGGTTTGGATCTTCTGATTTGTTAGCACAGATAATTCCCACTCACATTCCCCCTTGCAAGACGAGGGCAAGGAACACTGTGAACTTTCAGGAAACATTGCTGAGCAGCATGTCCCCGTGCTCCTCCCTGTGCTGAAACTTCACCAGTTCAGACAATATCTTACTGCTGTTGTTGCAATTAACCTTCAGAGAAAATTATTAACTGCAATCTTATGCATATGAGGGACTGATCCAGATTATTAGCCTAGAAATTATGTCCTTACTGCAATTCTACAGTTGTTTCTCCTCCCTGGATGAAATCCTGACACCTTCCCCACAGCCTGGCAGTGCTTGCTCACTCAAAATTAAAGGACAATTATCTCCAACAAGGAGAGAGGTGATCACAGCTCCTTCCTTAACTGGGACACTGGAAATTAAAAAGTCCTCCCCTCACCAAGTGCTGCTCCTGAAAGATCCTGCACAAAATCAGGCACAGTTTTACCTGTAATCTGGCTTGATATGCTAAATGTTTCAAAGAAAAAAGCTGGGGTCAGCATCATCTCTGACAGCCAGAACATGATATGCTTGGATGAGGAGTTTGGGGGGGTGGGGATCAGCCTCTGTGGGGACCTGTGCTTGGCTCCTGTTCGCACAATGCCTGCCTCCAAGCACAAACTCCCACCCGGCCCCACTGCCCGCCCCCCCCCCCCCCCTCAAATCAGTACTGTTTCATACTCACCATGTCATAAACATTCAGAATCACCGGTTCATTTGCCATTGTTGATTGCAGTAGGGGCTGGATTAAAACCTTTCAGTCCCTGCCAGATGTGCGTTGCTGCCCCCAGGGTATGCTTTTACCCTGAGCCAGATAGAAGGAAATGCCTCATGCTACAGTCTCCAAAGGAAGGAGCGTGGAGGGAGGAGGAAAGGAGGGAATTCTCGCCGTTGGGGGGGGGTAAAGTTGGTTGCAGGGAGGCAGGAAGGGTCGGGCTGGGTTTGCTGGTTGTATAGGGTTTATTTTACCCCTCCAGAGCACGACAGATCCGAGGTTTCTTTCTAACTCTGTAGCGCGCCTCGGGGTCTGTAGACTCATACACCACCGTAACCAGGCGCCGTCCGAGCTGGTAAATCCCGATCCACAGAAGACAAACGGACTTCGAGCCCAAAGATAAGCCCTCTTCTGGCACCGCCGGGGAGGCGAGCGGTAGCGTGTGCGTGCGCGCGGATCTCTCGGCGTCCTTCTGGGCAGAGCGGCGTGCTGCTACGGCAGAGGGCTGCCAGCGATACGCAGGAAACCGGGGCACCGAGGCACGGAGCCGGGCCGGAGCCGGGCCCCGACGGCCCCTCCGCGGGCAGGGCCCCCCGGCGCCCCGCGCCCTGGCCCGCCGGCAGCGGTCCGCGGCGCTGGGGCTCGGCCGGCCGGCAGCCGGCAGCTGTCCGCGGTGCTGAAGCGCGGGCCGCCGGGAGCCGGGAGCTGTCCGCGGTGCTGAAGCGCGAGCCGCCGGGAGCTGTCCGCGGTGCTGAGGCTCGGCCCGCTCTCAGGCGCTCCGGGGAGGGCTCGCCGCCCCCGGCAGGACACGGCGAAGAGGCTGCGCCAGGGGGGCTCCGGCGCGGGGCTCGGCGGTGGGAGGAGGAGGAGGAAGGGGCTGGTTGCCCCCGGGGCAGAGGGGGGATGCCGCAACCCCCATCCTGCCCACAGCCGCGCAGGCAGACCGGGCGTCGGCGCCGAAGTTAGCGGGCAGTTCTCCGCGGGAGATAGCGCGGGGTTACCCGGCGCCGGGGCTGGAGGGAGGAAGATGCCGGGCGGACGAAGCTTCCGGGCACGGTGCGGGGCCGGGGCTGGGCACCCCCAGCTATGCGCGCTCTGCTCTCAGCCAGGGTCGGTGCTTATTTCGGGATCAGCTCGTCCCGAGCCGGGCAGCCCCTGCTGACTGACAGCCGGGGGGACCTACCCCGTCCTCTACTGGCTGGATGCATCTCTGCATGGCACACGGTGGGAGGGCGGGGAAGGGACCGGGCGACTGGGCAGGGCGAGTAGTTTCACTTCTGGCCGCGGCAGGGTCTGGAGTTTCTTCCGTCCTGGAACTACTTTACACTCGTGTTAGGCCCGGGCAGCTCTGCAATGTCTTGCCAGCAAACGCTCCCCGCTGACCTGGATGCGAGAGTCAATTATAAAATCCACTGCGGTAAATTCATCTTCCTTTTGCTCCTCCTCTCTCTTTAAAGGGAGAGCAGGGTCTGTGATGGTGCTGGGAAAGGGTGCAGCTGTGGGGGGGAGGGGAGAAGGGGTTTCCTGCACCCAGAGATTTGCAGTGGTGTGGGAATTAGCACGCTGACCTTAAATGTTCAGACACCGCAGACTCCTGAAGCAGCCTCCCCCCCCCCCCAAAAAAAGCAGGGATGACCTCATCTGAGTTGGAGGCGTATCTGAGGCTCTCTGCCAGCTTACAGCCAACCAGATCTGAATGAAAATCGCAGGAAGCCCGTTACATCAGCAAAGCCCAGCGTGCTCCAGCCCTTCCCAATACTGTCTTCAGCCACATGGGAACCATCCCATCCGGGAGAAGGGCTCACCTGCCTTTGTCAGGAGCAGGACAAGACCATAGAGCTGCAGCCTTGTAAATGACGTGTTACACAGCATGCAGGAGAATCTGTGGTGAAGGCAGGCAGCACAAAAGGAAAGTGAGTCCATGTCCTGCATAGCTAAGTGTGAGCCCGACAGAATCGGACATAAAACTTTTCCTCCAGCCAGTGCCGAAGGAGACCCAGAACTGCTTTGCCCCAAGAGTATGCATTTGCATTTTGAAAGAGCAAAGCCACAGCTCGGGCCTGGGCATGACGACATGCAATGTGGCAGGGACTCCAGAACAGTAATTTCATCCAGACTAGTTGTTCGTGAGTGGGCTAGGCAATTCTATGCACATGCCACAGGGGCTGAGCCAGCACCCCAACCACCCCCCAGCCCTCCAACCCACCAACTCCAACTTCCCTGTTAGGTGCCATTAACCATCTGGCTCAGCAGCCTGGGCCTGCAGGAGCAGTTTGTGCAGGTGGGAAAAGGTGCCTCCTCCTCCTCCCTACCATCTCAGAGTCCAGATACTGCTCAGAGGACAGACTGAGCCCCCATCATCATTTTAAAGACTATGAAGCAATGAAAAGCTCCCTCTGCGAGGGGCTAAGCACCATCATTCATGCCCTAACTTGTAAAACAAACCTCCTACTGAATCCCACAGGGCTCCTGCTAAACTCTTAAACATACCCTGAGATTGTCTCTTTGGGGTATGTGTGCTGCTCTGGTGATGGTGATGTTTTAAGGAGACTTGAAAGGAGAGGGAATAGCTGATATTAGACTGACTGATGTAACTGGAAAAGAAAAGCAGCACACAAGCTCTTCCCACACTTGTCCACATGCTTACTTGCTAAATTAACTCCAATGTCTGCTGTGCCCAGAGTTCACTAAAATAAATTAAGAGACTTAAACCAGACTCACATTCCAGGGACAGATATCTATAAATACCTAGGATTTGGGAAAGGTGACAGGCAGCCACAAGCTTAGATGTTTTGTCCTATGAACATTTCTAAAATAATCACCTAGGGCAGAAAAAGAAAAAAAGCTATAAATTAAGAGCAGAATTCCACTTCTACATTTTAGAGCTAGAAGAGGGAAAAAAATTAAAACCAAAAGCTTGTCTTCAAACTAATCTTCTTGCTTTAAGAGATCAAAGCCAGTCTAAATGTGCATTTGTTATTTAAAGGACTTTTGCTGTAGGAGAGACAGTAAATGTCACTTGCACAGTAAGACCTGGATTCACTCCCCCTAACTTGAAACGTAACTGCGAGAGCTACATTACGAAAGTCATTGCTCTAGGCTCCCTTTTCTTCCCCTTCATGGAAAGAAGCTGTTCCACATGGTGACAGCCTCATCAGAGTTTTGGTGATCCTTTGAAAGTTCCTTTTTGTACGCCATTCTATTCTAGGCAACTTATTCTAACTCCAAATAGATCGGTCTGAAAATGAATGTCCTAACATTAATATAAGCTGTTTAACAGTCACACAAACTCTTCACAAGCCTTGGTTTGCTTTGGGTTGTGTTGAAGTGCTTCATCAACAGTTCAGGCTGATGGCAGTCAAGAAACTGAACTGTTCTATTTCAGGTGTGTGAGTACAATCCTGCAGATAGCCCTGCTGCCAACAGGCACCAGAGTCCAAGTCTTGCCCTGTAAAAGCATTAAAATTTAAAAGAATTGCAAATACAGAGGAAAAGGGAGATTCTTCTCACTACTGGTTAGAGCAGTTCGAACTAGAGCTTTGGGATCTGTTTTGAATTATTCTTTTAACCACTTACGCTACTTTTAGGACATAGCAGAAACACACATTTTTCCCATACATATGCCTAAAGCTAGACAACACCTTCATTCACATTTAAGCAGCCTGTTGCAAGGCCTCATTTTCTCAGGTTCTTCACATCCCTAACACTCCCTTCAAAGGGATTTATGTATTTGAATTTAACTGTGGTCATCCACACTTACTTTTCATGGCATAAGTAAGTGTACATCTTCAAGGATGTTGTGGAAGGTGGCAAAGCTGACCTACGTGAGCACGTGGACCACACCTGAACGAGATGTAAACAGCACACGGCAATGGCAATAGTGGGATAAGACTGTGAGGCTATAATAGCACAGGAACATATATAAATTATACAGGCTGTTAATATGTTTTGGAGGGCTTTAAGGAGTCTGTTTAGCTGTTTAAAAGTAGTTGTTCATGGTAAAGCAGAACTCAGAGCTTGCTTAATGCTTTTGCTTAACATTGACCTATTCTCTGATTGGAGGAATAAGAAGATGCAGAAAGCCCCAGACCCCGTTTGAGGCAGGAAAAGGAGACATAGTAACCACTAGCCTAAAAAACAGGACAGAGAAAGAACCCACCTAGAGATGAGAAAAAGGACCCAATGAGAGGGAAGAAGACCCCAGACCCAAATATTACCACTGGACCAGACTATGGTGTGAGGGGAAGGAACTTACATTGTAAGAGTAAAATTGCCCAGGGAGTTTACTGTTTGGGGTCCCTCTTCGGAGGCTTGAGCTGTTTAAATTTGTGTACCATAGATAGAACAAATTACGCTTTTTATTTTGAAAGCCTTGATTAGAGATTCTGCTTTGGGGAACCTAGGGTCGAGCCTGAAGGCAGAAGAAGCACCCAAGGGTGAGTGTGTAAGACGTGGAAAGGGGCACCCATCAGCTCACTGGAGTCACCCGCTGCGAAGGGACTCCGGTCTTCAGTGGTGTGTGTGACTCCTTCATTGGTGTGTGAATGCTCGGGCAGCAGCTTCTCCTTTAACAACAATCACTGTCTAAAGCAGACAAATGTGGTCTTATGTGCGTTCTTCCATAAAGAAAGAGGTGAAAAGGGTTAAAAGGAAAATAATGCCACCATCCAACATGGATTAGAAAACCAAGAGTAGGGTACAACCTTCAGTAATTGCCTGGTACATTAACCAAGGCTGTAGCCGAGAGCTTCAGTCACCTCCTCCAGGTCCCAGTCACAAAAGTGGCAGCGCTGGGCACTGTAAACAGTCCTGTGACATTCCACTGGGGACAAGAACAAAAGAACAGCAGTGCAAGAGAGAACTAATGGATGTATTAGAGATGATGGTCGTATCTGAGGTGCTGTCTACTTGTGCCGCTATTCAGGAATTCTAGTGTAAATTAACACCTTTCCTTAATTTACCCTCATGCACTTTCAAAGGCTCCTTAGCAACCCAGTAGACAATGGGGCTTTCAGGCATGTTTCACAGCAGGGCTGCCCAGTTTAAACTTCAAGACACTTAATGGTCTTGTCTCCACATGAGGTACACCACCCCTGGCTGTCCATTATACTTTTTGACAACTTGCCATTTTGGATTGTATATAGTGCTTTTGCCCATGTCAAGTTGTCATTATTATCCCATTCTGAGTACATTAGCCAAGACTATCCTTTTTAAAGGAATAAGCACCACGCAGCCACTCACTCACTTCCCCCCCCGCATCCAGTGGGATGGGGGAGAAATCAGGAAAAGAAGTAAAACTCGTGGGTTGAGATAAGAACAGTTTAATAGAACAGAAAAGAAGAAAATAATAATGATAATACTAATAAAATGACAACAGTAATAATAAAAGAATTGGAAAATACAAACGATGCACAGTGCAATTGCTCACCACCCACTGACCGATGCCCAGTTAGTCCCTGAGCGGTGATGCCTCCACTCCCCCCAGTTTATATACTAGACATGACGCCACATAGTATGGAATACCCCTTTGGCCAGTTTGGGTCAGCTGCCCTGGCTGTGTCCTCTCCCAACTTCTTGTGTCCCTCCAGCCTTCTTGCTGGCTGGGCATGAGAAGCTGAAAAATCCTTGACTTTAGACTAAATATTACTTAGCAACAACTGGAAACATCAGTGTGTTATCAACGTTCTTCACATACCTAGCTCAAAAACATAGCACTGTACCAGCGACTAGGAAGACAATTAACTCCATCCCAGCCGAAACCAGGATAGTATTTGAGAACATAGAGTTGCATTGCCGTTCTTCCATCTACAACAATAAATCACCTCCTGGGTAGGTGCTGGAGCTTTGTAGCCCTATTGCAGGAGTGTCAGAGGAAGTATTTTGATCAAAAGAGTTTTATCTCATGTGTACCCGAGACACTTGCATACACCAAGGAGCTGACTGATTCTGGTCTGACTTGAGTGTGGGATCTGGGAAAGAATGGAGAGAGAAAATCAGCACAGGATGCCAGCAATAGCAGAGGGGTTGTGCTTTGCCCCATGTAAGGCAATATGTGAAATATTTAACTTCAGATTGCACCACAAAGAGAAAGAATAACAGTCAAATTGGATGATTTCAACTATTTAAAAGATTTTATCCAAGACTGTGGGGATCTGTAGCTGGAAGCTAGGTGCCTGTTAGTAGCTGGGGGAAACAAAGTTAATATTTACATTGAATTCTTCATCGAGTCACTCTTGATTTTGCATTCGTCTCCCTTCTCATTGCAGCTACGCTTTCCAACTTAATTGTTTGTCAGGGAGCAACAAAGGCTGGCAGCTCCTAAAGGGATGGGGACCTGAGTTCAGTAACATGGCTGGCAGGGCAAGGACTTCACTATCCAGGGCCCCATCCCACAGCCCATGAGCAAGGTGCACGGGGCAGGCCTGGAGATGGCCACCACATTCAGCCAAGAGTCCAGATCATCAGGCAAGTTCATAAGGATAAGGCAGGTCTAAAGTCAAGCCAGGATGTCAGTCCATGGGTCAGGCCCAGCAGTGCAGAGCTGGAGACCAGCGTCCTACCTACGTCACTGGGGCAGCCATTGCTGGGGTGGAGACTTACGGCCCCAGGCTGGGCTGAAATGGTGCTCCTGGGCCAAGGGCAGGCCCCAGGGGACTATAAGACTCTTATCACCTCTGTTTACATACAGCAACACGGTCAACTGATAGCCGAGCAATGTACATAGAGACTTTCAACCTGGAAAGTGGGATGAAAATGCTGAACGTGTTCATTCTGATGCTAAGGATTAGGCAAGTAGCTGTTGTTATTATTATTGTTATTATAAATCACGGCACAAACAATAATGCTTAAGAGCAGCCACTGTTACCCACAGTTAACAGTAATTTGTGTTGTGTATCTGAGGAGCTAAGCAAGTTTAGTTTCAGAGGGTTTTTCCATCAGCAACATCTTCAGATTATTTATTTGCATTATGTTATAATAATGTTTAGAAGCTGCAGGGGGGAGCAGGGACCCATGTTACTGGACACTGTATGAACACATAGGAGGCAACCGCACCCACTTAATGAAAGATGGCCATTTAAAGAGATGGTACAGGTGAATGGCAAGAGAAAAGATACATCATCAACCCTGTGTCATAGAGGTATGGGGAAGCAAAGTGGCCAGACTTCAGCCAAACAGCCAATCTGCTGTACACTCGCGACTGAAGAGAACTGAAGCAAGGTGCAACGCCACACTTGTAAAGAAGGAGATAGGAACTGATATCATAAGCTGTAATCCAAAAAGCCAGATGCTGCTTAACCCTGAATGTGTCTAAGCTGCCTCCCTCTTGGACCAGGACAATCTTTGTCCCCCTGCTGAGCATGCCCCAAACTACCCCAACCAAGGCACTGTCGTTCTCTACTCCTGTTGCAGTCGACCGAGACCCAGAAAATCAGCATGGTGGCACATAGTACCCCCAGATAACTTGGTCTGCCTGATGTGCTCTGATCCCTCCTACCACATGTTGGCAGCTGAATACAGAATCCTGAAGAAACAGCCAAGCTCCTTCAAAAACACACTGCTGGGGCCACTGACTGCTTTTTGTATAATCACCTGTTAGGTAGATTACAGGGAACTGGAAACCTGGGCTCTCTTAGTTCTGCAGATTTAAAGCTCACTTCCTCAAGGACAGCACCCAAACCTTCAGATTACAGAGCTGGTGTAGGCACCTTACATCCTTCCTGCTCACCACACAGCAAAGGATGCAAGAGCCTTGGGCTTGTTCCCAAAGCAATTTATGCATTTAACATTGGGTGAAGACAATCCACAGAAAAGGAGATGGGTGCTCCTTCACACGTTCCCTAGCTACTAAGCTACGCTGTTCCAGTACCCTCAAGATGCCTATTGATTAGCGTCCAGGCATTAGATGCCCAGGTAGTAGGTCTCTTTTTCAGTCAAGCTAAGTATCATACTCTGCAGCTGCATCGTAGCTGCATTCCAGTCATTCTAGAAAAGTTATCAAAGCTAGTGGTACAGGATATTGATTAGAGAGATGCATATACGCATCACAACTTATTCACAGAATCTAGGTATTCCTTATCCTATACCTAAGCCTCTCTTTGCAGTCCTTTCATAGAATCTGAACAGAAAGGAAATTAAGAAATCACAAAAATATTGAAAGCTGTCTCAAAACTGGTCCTAATTTTTAACTTTTCCATTGAGTTTTTTAATTGTATGTGAAAAGTAGGGTAAAATGCAACTTGCAAGCTAGTCTTACAGCTTGGTAACAGTGGTCAGTAATTACAAGTGCTTCACTGTCTTTGATTGTATTAATTTCTTTACAAATCACTGTGGTTGGGGGTTTTTTTTTCAGAATACTTAATTCCCTTTTTTTATTTTACTTGCCGTTCACATTGGATGATTAGCCAGCAGATACAACAGCATGCTGCGATTCTCTGGGGCTATTACAGCATCCAGACAACACAAGGAACCTTTTAGCTTCTAGAGTAACACACCAAACACCACATCTGAAGGCAGGTGCATCCACAAGTCCCTTCTGATAGGTTCAAGACTACTGTGCTCTACTGACCAGCACCACCTATAGGTACCGCCATGCCAACTTTAGTTAGTTCATTTTTTTTACTAGTTTTAACCCTTGTCACTCAAAACCCTCCCTTAATTTTAATGAGTGAGCTATATCTATCTATGCCTAAGCAAAGACAATAGCTCTCCAACTCCCCAGGAGTTTCTCATCCTTTGTTTGGTTAGACACAGACAGTGGGCAGCTCATTCCCTCAGAACAAGAGGGTACGGCTTCAGTTGATTCATTTGATCTCTGAATGTGGATAGCATTTTACAGCTTTAACGGCTTAGGGATGGGTTTTGTTTAACCTAATATATTCTGTAAGACATAGCCGGAGGGTTGTAACAGGCCCTCACACATAATCTGTATGAGCAAACAGGCTGTGGCTAACCATTAGACATGTGTACACTACTCAGACTCTTTATTTAGTCAAGCCAAAAACCCACTGCAGTGCCTTCTCAAACAAAAGCGTTCATATATAAAAATATCATCAAACAGTGAAGGAACGTCTGCTGATGAAGAAGAAAATCTAGCAGGATTTGGAGATGGAACTCAATAGATATTTTTTTTTCCCCCTCACTCCTCCCATCCTATAATTTTCATAAGCCTGCTCTGGTACACAGGGCATAATCTGGCTACCAGTGTTTTTGAATACTGCTATAACATAAGCTGAAATCCATACCAAAGAAAACCAGTAACAGAGTCCCATCCCACCCACATTTCAGCTTAGTTTGAGGTCTTACTTGGCAATGGCAAAGAAATCGAAAGAGCCCACTGCACAAACGCAGCCTGTGGCAGTGCACATTTTCCATTTTCTGCTTATTTTTGTTGATGCCATGAGAGCGGCCCCAGGTTTAGTCACAATTTGCAGTCTTTCACAAAGGACCTATGTGCTCATCTCTTTCAAGTCTAAATGCAGGGATATTCTGGTTAATGTTGCCAAAGCAAAAAGCTGTGTGTTGTTTCTACAGAGCTACCGAAACCCAAAGCTTCAGATTAAATACATTTGTTATTTAGGAAGGCAGAAGCTATCACAGATGTCTTGGAAGTGTATTGGTCAGAAATGAATTACTTGAATTTATTTTCCCCATCACTTATTAACAATCCTGTAACACAGAAGCAGATCGTCATCTGAACAGCAAGCAAAAAATGTGAACCCAGCCACCCAAAGGGTGAGGAAAAAACAACTCTGTCTTGCAACAATGATGGAGAAGGTTCAACGGGCAGGGAGGGCAGAGAGGCTGGGAGAGGCACAAAGGCCTCTTGCAAAGTTGGCGGAGTTCATGGATGTAAGGACATGTTTGTTACCCTTTGCTAACCTCCTGCCTCCAGCCTGATTTTGGGATGCTGTTTCCGCCCTGCATCCTTGCTAATGTCTCAGTCTCTTCCTCCAATTCCGGGACCGTGGCTCCCCAAGAAACACAGCCAAACAGCTATCCTGCAGTAACTACTGTCCAAACCCAAGTACCCCAACTTCCTCTCACCAAAGAATCAGGGAAGGAGGAGGAACGGGAAAGCAGCAGCGCTGGCTCCCCAAGGCACGCATGGGCAGGGTAGGCAGCAGAGCCTTGGTTCCCCTTTCCCAGGGCCAATTTTCCCCTCAGCAGTCTGCCCTGGCACCCACCCAGGGATGGAAGCCAATTCTGCGTGACTCCTTCAGGTAGCAGAGATGTTAATACCAGCATCCCAGAAGAACTCCATTTGCTGCCTTCATTTCCCCACATACTTCTACCTCATGAATGCTATGAAATGCCACAAAGCACTAGTGGTATGTCACTAACCGCTCCAACTTCACGACAGAGATGGCAACTCCTGACAGGACTACTATCAATAGTCTCTGAATCACTTTGAGATGAATCAGACTGTTAAAATATTTAATAGGCATGCACCAGCTTGGCTGCTTCCTTACCAAGCTCAGACCTTAGAAATTATGAGTAATACTTGCATTGAACAAGGAACTAACATTTGGAAGAAAAATAATCTCTAGTTCTCCCCTGGTTTTTCCCCCACTGGCTGATCCCAGAGCAACAATTTTCAGACTGCTGATGAAAATCTTCTGATGAGATTGAATTACTGTATCTTTAAACAAAGGGGAAAAAAGATCACTACATGAATTTTTTCCAAGTAGTTTTTATCTTTCTAAATATTCATGCCATACTTTCTGCTCTCCAAAGGATGAGGAGGCTAGGTGGCACTGCAGGCTAATGGACTAGCTTATTATTATAGGAATTAATTAAGTGAATTTGGTGATCTTATCAACAAGCTTCATGGCTAATATAGATTTCTTCAACCCTCAATCACTGAAAAATTGAAGGCAACAGGCCTAAGTATATAATTTTGCAAGGTCAGTCCTGAAATGAGTAGTCAATAGGAGCCCACTTTTCCTGAAGAGTACTGCTCATCCTCATAACTTTGCTTGAAGTAATTGAGTAAGTATATAAAAATGTCAATATTGCTTCAGACATATATCAGAGTTTGCCTGTTCTGCCAGTTCCTCACTGTAGGTGTCACGAACACTAAAGCGCGCACATTCCCACCTACAGCCATAACCTAGCCTAATAGAGACAGTGATACCTGCTTCTTTCTGGTTAAAGCCCTGAAATAAAGTTAAAAATAAAATAATAAAATTAAAAAAAAAAATAGCATCATTCTTCCTGTGTTGCCTACTCTGCCTAAGCAGTATGCCAGTGTCGGAGGCCTATCTACGTTCGTATTAGGAAAAAATTATATCAGTAAAGGTGTTATGCAGGTACAGTCCTGCTGACCCACAAAAATATACGCAAGGTCCTATTTTCACCAACAAAGCAAAAACCTATAGCAGGCTTGCACCTCCCAGTGAACACTGTGCCTTGCTCCATCAGCGTCATTCCTGACACCTTCTCTCTCAGTCTCATACCTCCCCACGCACACACGCGCATGCATCTGTGGTTCTGTGCATTTTCCAACGCTCCCAGACCACATGCTTTAGCCTTGCTCAGGCCCCATCTTGGGGTCTACTGCCTGTTGATCACTCCCACTATCTCCTGTTATTTTATTCCACAAAGAGATTTAATTTATCTTTCTGCGTGTCTTGAAAAAATACATAGTGCCTGCCTTGCCCTTACTTGAGTCTTTGCACAGCAATAATCACTGTCACCTTCTATAACAACAATAATTCTCATGTATAAAATAACTGCAAGGAAGGATCTCCAGCTCTGAATTACAGTGAAGATGTTAGTTTGAAGGACAGGCATTTCTAGAATAAAAGCTCCTGCATGATTATTACTTAGAAAATGACTCCTTATTGAAAAACAAAATACACCCTTAGCAGTATTCTAACAGAGGCAGGGTAAGTACAAGACACAGCACTTGGGAGGACAACAGTAGATTGAGAGAGAGCAAGGTCTTCCAGCTTCTCAAATGCGACACTCCTACTTGTACAGTGTAATTTTTCTTCCATGCTTTATGACTTACATTTTGATTGTCATGTGTTAAGTCTAAGATTATGACATGCCTTACAATGATATGAGGATTGTGCCTTTCAATAGATCTTGTCTAAAGAACCTGGGGCCTTAAATTATGCCATCTACTCTTTCACCTGTTCCAATAGGATAACGCTGTGATCCTTAAAGCACACTATATCCACTACCTTGATTTCACACGCACTTTTGCTGCGGTGACACCAGCACTCCAGAATATATAGCAAAACCTTAACATCGTTGCACTTAAGAGACAAAATGGTTGTCCTTACACTAAGGCTCCAAAGATACCCAGGCTGCACTCGTGTACTTCATATGGCTGTGGACTTACCAGAGCAGAAGGGTCTTAACTCCCCCACACGCACACACCCTGCCCTAGCCCTCTCCCTTTCTCCTACCAGGGGGCTGTGAATTCGCAGACCAGCACTTTCTAATTCCTGAACTCGTGAACCAGATGTGGGGAATGGCAGAAAAAAGTGACAGTGCTGTGGCAGGAGAAAAGGAGATGAGCAAAACCCTCTTCCTGGGCAGAATTTGCTGAGTAGGAGACAGGCTGATGTGGCTCCCACAGGGTCTGTAACAGAGTCCTGGGGTAAGAAGGGTGCAGGAAGAAACAGCCTCTACATATCACACCTACCCTGCAATGAGCACCACTGTCCTTTCTCACCAACAGGACAAGACGATATCCTTCAGTTCTTCTGTTTTCTAGTCTTATCCATTTTCCTCCCAGGTTCCTCTTGCCACAGAAGTCATCTTTGAGTCCAAGAGGAAATCCTGGCCAGGGAGCTCACGGTGGCATGGGACAGATCTCACAGCTCCTCTGCAAGGACAGAGGGCAGCCCCTCTGCTTCTGTAGTCCTGGAAGAGCCAGAAGAGGGAGATGATTTACAGAGAAGCTGATGAGAAAAGGGGAAGGGGAGGGAAAAAGGGGGAGGCAGCAGCTGAAAACTGACCCTTTTTGAACCCGTCCTAGCTGAGTCTCAAAACGCTTGTGTCTCACATTTTCAGAGGCGAGAAACACCAGGCTTAGCTTCTGGTCTGTTCCCAACCTTTCTCCTGATTTCCACCAAGAACTCCAGTTAGTTCTTGTTATTTATTATTTGATGAAGGGCAGGGAACTGATCTGGCTGCTGGTAGAACTTGGTTTTCTTTTTAGAGGTGATTAAAAAATGGTGGGAAAATAAATCGAGTTGCAAATCAATTGAGTTGAATGGGCAGTCCTTGCAGATCTAGAAGCCAAAACATGTCACAGTAGCTGTGGAAATGGCAACTGCTTCTGGTATTCTTCAACAGCTAAAAAGCTCAGTTATAGCACTGCAGCAATACCACCTCTATTCTTCATGAAAATAAATCCTTATGGGATACATAGACCCAAATGGTGCGTCCTGTATAATTTCCTGCTCACCACTAAATAGGACAGATGAAAACGGCTGGCAGGCAGTAAAGACCAGCACAAATCCTTTGCTGGCTAAGGTGTGCTGAAGCAGCAGATGAGAACTCTGCCACCTTAGCACTACCAGCAGAGAGCCCTGGCTTGCAGACACACCAGCCTGGGACACAACTCTTTAAGTGGGAACCAACAAAGAGAGCAATTCATGTCTTTCTACCAAGGGGAAATGTTGCTTTCTGGGTGAGAAAGCAGAGACAGTTCTCCCAGTGCCAAAGCAGCAGAGCTAAGCCATGCAAGGCTCTGCTGTAACACACGGGCATGCTCCTGACGCTATGGAGTGACTAAGCCAAGGGTACAGCCTAAACAGGCAGAGAAAGAGAGAAAGAGAGAAAGAAGATACAATAGGACGATCTGCTGTGTTGAACTGGGTGGGTGGAGGGTAATGAAGGAGAAGCACATTATTTGAGTTCCATCAGGCCTCCCCGTCCTGCCCCAGAATGACCATCTGTAATGCTCTGGAGGCCCCTCTGGGATGCCAGAGACTGTACCAATTTTAGCACACAAGGATGCAGAGACTATAGGCCCAACACATCATCAGAGAACAAAGGAGAAGGGGTCTAGACAATGAATGGGTTTGATCCAAGATAGAGACTGAAGCCAACTGAAGGGTAAAGTCACAGGTGCAGACTGACAATCCCCAAAGGAACCTGGATTATTAGAATTGAAGAGGAAAGTCTGATGAAACTGAAAATATTGCCATGGACATTTTTCCACAAAGTGCTCAGGGTTTCATTAAATATGTATGCCCATGGGTATACGTTCGTATGTACCCATAGATTCACATACATATAAAAACCTTAACTTTTGACAAGAGTTCAGTGCATTATTATTCTCACTTTGCTAAAATCCCTTTACCCGCTCCCCAGAGTCCCTCTATGGACAATGGAGAAGAAGGGAATTTGCTTCTTTTGATAAATCCCACTGAGACTGAGTGGGAAATCAATGTTTCCTGAAAAAAAACCACTCTAGCCTTTTGGATGAAAAAGCCAGTTTTTACTAAAAACACATTGCAGCAGAACAACTCCTGTCATTATAAAGAAAGGAACCACTTGCAAAATGGAATCCCAGCAGGCGCTCAACCTTTCTCCTTCCCCAGCTTAAAAGCATCCCAGCCTCATCAAGCATCAAGGCCTCAACGAATTCATCCTTAGAAATTTAAGCAGCAGAACTCCACCTTTAGCCACCAAGTCACACATATACACATCCTCTCTCTCCCACTCAGGGAGCTGTCATGCTAATAAACGCAAGGGGCTCAGCTGTATTTTGTATTCTGGGCATACTCCAAAGGGGCTCATGAGATCTCGCTATGCTGATGGAATTCAGCTTGGCCTCCTTTGCAGCTGTTACTGAGATCCCAAATGGAATCAGATACAGGTCAGGTGTTTTCCGTTATATTGAACTGCATTGCTTTTGAAATCTCTCTGCTAATAACATCTCCTGTACGTGGTATGAGAAGAGAGATTCAGATGCTAGATTCCAAAAAACGTTGGTTTAAAGGAAATTTCTTAAAATCTGCTTAGTGGCATCCTCTGTCCCTGCCACTCCGTTAAACTCATCCAACCTGGAAATGTATCCTGACACCAGCAGCTGAGGGACAGTCAACACTATGCTTTGCACCAGTTCAGCTATGTTTCTCTCAAGATACACCTGCAACAACTCAGAACACCTGAATTTTCCATCTATGAAACTCACTACTAGCAGTAAGGAGACTTTCATGTATGAGGTCTTTTTAGATATGCAAATCAGACCAGCAAATCGCAGGTCTTAGAGTTATGATGGTCCACGTACCTGGAGTCTCCCAATCTCATTGAGTTACACTAGTTTCTCAGGTGAAGGGAGAAAATGCATAGGCTCAAGCAAGAAACATTCTGTGCTGTGTTTCTGGTGGATACAGCACACTCTCTGGAGGGTGCTCCACTAGCAGTGCTGCGAGCATGATGCTGTTTTCCATCATCTTCCCATTTCCCCTTTGACCGGCTCACATTCACACAGACACTGCCTGGTAAGAGCAGCGCTCGCGTTCGAGCAAAGTTTGCAGACTGCAACTGTGGCTGCCCAAAAGGGGGCGGGGGGGCACTTCTCTCTGCTCCTCTCTCAAAAGTCAGCACCAGGGCTGTTGGATTTATCCCCAGAATAATCTCTGTGTTGATAGCAGTGAGAAGCTAAAAAAGACCAGATGTGAAAAACCTCCAGGGAGGCATTTCAGAGCCAGGTCCTCTAGGAAAGCTTTTGCCTCTCTCCGAGAAGCCCCAGAAGGTCAGGAGATAAAACCTTTGCATCAGATGTCCTTTGCTCAGCCTGAATGTCTGAAGCCTCTTCTGTTTGCTGGAAAAAGGCCAAGCCAGAGCTCTGAGCACTGACAGCAGAAACCGGCTCCTGCTCAGGTAGGAAGTCAAATTCAGCAAGAGCAGAGGACACGGCCACAAACGTTTTGCCTTCTGGCAACTCAGTTCTAACCCAGCTCACGTTGTGCCTCCGAACCGCACAGCTGACAGATGTGTTCTGCTTATTGCTTACTAGAAGAGCACCAAAGAGAAAGGATTTCAGTGATCATACCCTCTCCCTTCTCCACTACCAAAGAAAATGCTATTTACCTAAATGAGGAGGAGGTATTCAACCATACAAGACAGCTACAGGATGGGTGCTCAAGGAACCGATACACTCAATTGAGCAATGTAGAGTGTGTATGTATATAACAGAAGCCTATTTCCTAATAAGCTATACCTGCCAAGCAAAATATCTTGTTCTAACACATGGTGTCTTTGACATTTACCTTCAGTCGTGAGGAGACTTACAATTCACAAGTGCCATAAGCATGTATGATTCATCAGCTGTCTCCACTGGACTGAAAAATAAATCAGATTGAAACCATCATCTTATTTTATAGATGCTTATTAACACATTATTTAATGTGCCAAGTTTGTTTTGCTTTGTGTAGCTGAAGGATTTTTTTTAGGATTTTTGTTTATTTTATATACAGCTCAAAAGCACTCTGACATAAAATGAATTACACCTTAAAAATGCTTTGCTGCTCAGAATTCATGTTTGCTTTGCTTTTTAAAAACAATGTCCCTCTCCTAATATATTGAAACTCTGGACAGCAGTCCCACTGAGTTTAGAAGCAAAAGCAGACCCAAAAAACACAGGGAGCAGAACAGACTTTAGTGCTAAGAAACAGCAGCAATTTCACAGGTCCGGGCATCATGGCACAGGGGAAAGAGGAAATGTCTTACCACACTCAGAGAGCAACGCAAGGTGGAAGGGAAAAAGGAAGAGCCCGTGTGCCAGTCTAAATGTGGGTGGTGAGGTACAGCCCAATTCTGCAGGGTGCTGAGGGCCTCTCGGACAGCGATGAGAACATCTTGTGGTGCCAAGTCTCTGGTCGCTGAAGCTTAAATGCCCCTGTAAAATAATGCTCTTAAAAAGGAATTGCAAATGATTCCCCCCCAAAAAAGAAGAAAGAATGCCCCTATGCTCCCTGCTGCTGGGCTTTCTTGCAGTTTTCAGCATGTGCCCACTGGCTGATGCCCACTTAGCCTAGCTGAACTCACCACGCTGCTTAAAGACAGTAGCAGAGGCTGGATGCGGCCATGATTCTGGGAGGCAGGACAGAATTAGGCCCTGGGCAACAGCCCCTCTGTCGTGCAACACAGACTGCATCACTGTGCACACACCGCTACAGCGGTGATCCCCGTCAGTGCCTCTGCTGATCCCCAAGCTGCAAACGTGCTTCCCGCGAGGCTTTGACTCACAGGCTGCAAGGGAGCACCACTACTGCACTTTTTAGAAGAGCTCGTAAAGACTGCAATTCCTTTTCACGTCCTGAAAACCTGGAGCCCAGTGACAGCTTGCTCTGAGCGCTGCAGAACGTCCCTTCAGTCAAATTTCACTGGCACGCGGGTCCAGGCAGCCCCAGTCTCCGTTTCCTCTGCCCTTCCAACCCCGGAGTGCTCCGAAGGCTCCGATTCCTTCTGCTCTGCTTCTAGATAGCTGGGTACCAAAACCCAGGGGCGCCGGGTGTCATCTGCAGGACTGGCATGGGATGGCCACTCCATCACAGGGGAGGATTAAGAGATCCCAGGAGCAGAAGCTAACAGGGGCCAAAGTAAAGCCCTTAGCATCTCAGTGCAGGCAGCAGCAGCTGCAGTATTCTGGGATGGCCCAGCACTAAAAATAGTAGTGAGGGTAGAAGAGCTGCTTTATTGACACATGCCACCATATAACTTGACACATGCTGAGCTGGCCTTACCCACTAGTGCTTCCACCAGTTGTGTTTATAGCTGCAACCTGGGAGGTATTTCAGGATTACATCCAAAGTCTGTCACCAAACGCAGACACAGACACACACTCTCATAGCTTGCACATCTAAACATTGACTTTTGAATAGTTCTCAGACAAATGGATTTTGTAGGTAGTCCATATATAGCACAGG
Organism: Haliaeetus albicilla; assembly: GCF_947461875.1. Taxonomy (NCBI): domain Eukaryota; kingdom Metazoa; phylum Chordata; class Aves; order Accipitriformes; family Accipitridae; genus Haliaeetus; species Haliaeetus albicilla. Next base: position 39,316,168 of record NC_091487.1, read on the forward strand.
CACGCAGAAGTCCATATATTTAAGCTGTACCTTTGCAGGGGATGCTTATAAACATAAAGCTGAGTGCATGAAAATGGAGATGAAGTAGCTGTCAGCCAGAAGTGACAGCCTTCAAATACTATCACTCCTGGTTTAACTTTCATTAAAAATGACAGGATAAAATGGCTCTCACACAACTGTGGTGCTATGAGAAAGAACTACTTCCAGTGCAGATATCTCCTAATAGCAATATTCTAAAGAGGAACTCAGATTATCAAACTCATGTAGCTCTATTCCACTTAATTAAAACAATACTAGTAATTAGGGAACCCCACTGGCTTCCCTCCTCCCTTCCTCCTGATCCTGCCCATCCTTGAAACTCAAATTTGAACCACCCTGAAGTGTGGAGGGTGTTTCAACTCCGGATTCATTTCAAAGAAGTAGGCAGATAAAGCCAAGCAACAGAGTTTGGATTGAAACTCCAATCAAAATTTCTTTAAAGTCCAGGAAAGTAGGACCGAGATCTGAAATTTGGAGTATTCACCTCCATTCACAGATAACTAAGGACGTAGTCAGCCTTTCAATCACATCAAGAATGAATCTGTCCCATTAGATCTGGTAGATATGCACAATTTAAATCTAGGGCCAAATAAAGGTAACAGTTAGCAAATATTTTCACCTTATTGGCATATTGATTGATAAAATATCTTTTTTTATCCTATAACTGGGAACAGTCTAAGCGAAGGAAACTCTCAGCAGACGAAAAAAGAATGGTTTGAAGCATAATATAGTATGTCAGAAAGACAGTCTGCAGAGTGAGGGTCCAACAAAAGACACCAACAGCAGGAGGGATTAGATACAAGTATATTGGAAATTAAACCCTGGAACACTAGTATCTAATTCCATAGTTTTCAAGCCTACATTTCCCCCGTGCCCCCACTCACTCTCATTTGTGGAAAACTTGCTAGGCTAAGAGAAAGGCATTGCATTAAAGCCAGACAAGAGAGGCAACCACAGTGACCCTCTTTTTTTTGTCTTGAAGTAATCCAGAATCAGCAACTAAGCAGCCCTTTCACTCCTAGTTTTGTAACCCAGACCACCTTTTACCATTTTGTTCTGGAAAATAAATAAATAAATAAGGAAAGCCATTTTAAAACCTTAGACCACATTTTCTGCATTTGTATGCATCGTGTTGTTCAGCTCTGGTAGAAGGTTTAGCATGAGCAATATCTCACCTCCTTAAATCCAGCTACCCTGCAAGCTCAAAATGCACTCTGTGCCACTGTTAGCAACGCTACTGCAGTTTCACCACTGTGCTGTTGAATTCAGGAGAGACTCCAGCCTGTGTTTCTGCCCATTAGGAAGACTGCCAGCTGCTTATTTGCCTCCAACCTTCCTGTTGCCATAACTGTTGATGTTTGAAAGAGGGAAGGATAAAGACAGGGAAAGGAGAGGGCATTTTGTGGATAAAAGAACCTTATCTGCCAATATTCTTAAGTGATCTCAGATTCTGAACAAGATACAAGAGTGGAACAACCTGGAAATGGAAAGGAGGTGTTAGAACACCACTAATTACTTGGTTCTCCGCAGAAATGAGATAACTACTTCTAAGGGATGCATGTATTACTCCCCCAACACTATAGGGGCACTGTAGCTTTATTAAATTGTCCCAGAAGACAAAGCACTCCCTGTTGGGAGCTCTTCCACTTGCTTCACTGCAATGTTATTGGATCACTCCTTCCTGAATCTCTCTGGGTGCTGCCATCTGCAAAGGGTTGGCTCTGACTTCTATACAATTTTAGAGCTTATGGGAGTCACAAAAATCCAGTCAGTGACTTTTTGATGAGCTGAGCACTGAGAGCTGCCCAGAATAGTCACTTAAAAAGAAACATAGTGCCTTCCAGAGGGAGTCTTTTGGGTTGGCGCTCTTCTGACCTGCAAAACACCAGCAAAGGCCCTAGAGAGTTAGTGCAGCTTTCCTTTGGCATCTCAATCAAAAATCATACTATCTCTTAAGATCAGCTCCTGTTCCAGAGGACAGGAGCGTAGAAAACACTGTATGATGTTCCAAAAAGGCACAGGGAGGAATCTGGAGAACTGTAAGCAGAAAGTCTTACTTTTCCTCCTGGTAAATTTGAGTGGTGAGAGAAGAGGTAAAACTGAAGTTCATGGAGGAGCAAAGCAAATAAGAGCCTCTACCCAGAGCTCACCTGCAGGAGGAGGGACCAGAGCTCTCTCTTTGGAACAACTTTTGCATTCAATGATACATTGCCAGCCACATCAGCACCCTGAAGCATCTCTCCATGTGTGGAATTTTAGCTGACTTGAAGCTTGATAATAAAGGTAAGAACCTATCATAATCAACATAATACGTACTGAAACTAGTAGAAAAAACTAGGACTCATTATTTAAGATGCTACCTGAAAGAGTTTAGCTGTCTGTAGAACTAGTGTGTATAACTAGACACTTCTAATGTGCCACTTATTATGGTTTGCAAAGCTGAAGATGTGCCAGGTAAAATATTAAAACTCTCCATTCTTCTTCCCTCTTCCTGCTCTTTTAAGGTTATTTCAATAATCGACAAGTATCCTCTTAGGCAAGGGAAAACAATACAGCCAGTCACTGATGCTGGCATGGATCATCTTGCTGGAGACCCTCTCCATGCAGCCATGTGTGCAAGCAGCTGTGAACAAGTGGCTATGAGCGACAGCTCTTCAACAGTCTGTGTTGTTAAAGCCTGGGGATAAACACACAGGCCCAAATGATAAGCTTAAACCATACTAACAACTGTTTGAGAAAGAGTTCCTTCATCAATAACAGCTATTAGCACATCTGAGTCTGACTCATCTCTTTCACCATCTGCAACAACATGTCATTTACACTGATCCCTCGTTTTCCTTGCTCCACATTCTTCTTAGCATTCATGCTTCCCAACTTGCAGGAACATTTGTCTGATCCTTCCCCATAAAATGACAACCATCAACATGTGTATTTAGATGAGCCACTGATCATAACCAAGAACACTGTACTGATTTGATATCACCATCTTGGGAACCAATGAACTGAGAATTGCTAATGAATCACTAATGCTCAGTGATTATATCTTCAACAGGCAGTGATTGTATAGATGGGTCATTTCTGTGTGTACACAGTATTACTTCATTTTTTTCATCCCTGCTCTACTACACACTTAAAAATATGTTCACATATAGAAAGTATATCAAGTGCCCTCATGAAAAGCATGGGGTCTAAACCATACAAATAATGTGCATCAGAAAGAATTTACCAGGGCAATTGTTAAGTGACAGAAATCCACCACTAGGTGTGGTTTCACAAAACAAGCATCCTACTTTGAACACCTTCGATTTAATCCATACAGGAGATGTACAGAATACCTTTAAAAGGCAAGTCAAGCAATTCAAATTCATCTCTGAAGCAGAATCTCAAGAGGACAGCTTTGGGGCACACTAGGGTTTCTCTCCTGCTAACCCATCCCTGTCCCACAGGTGATAATTACCTCTCTGCCCTTCAGTAAGGGCAAATAGAGATCTCTTCTGCACAGGGAAAAAACAGTTTTCTCTCTCAAGTTGTCTATCTGATTAACATAATAAAGTTAAATTCAGAGAAAATGCATTGGCCTGTATTTAGCCTCAAGTTTGTGGTTTCCATTTCAGGCTTGAAAAAGTTCTTGTTTCCCTCCACTGCATGGAGGAGCTGGTGACAGGCAGAAAACTTTCAGAATTAGGTGGAGAAAGGTCACATATGTTTTGCTGATGGCCCAGCAAAAAAGCAATATATTTCAGGCATTGAAAAAAAATCACTAGAAGGCCATAGCAAAGTTACAGAGAATGGTTTCCAGTCTGGTGCTTTTAAAATAGATCAGCATTTGACAAGCAAGAGGGACAACTCTCTGCCATCCTTCTCCTCCCACCTGCCCCCACTGCCAGGAGAAGCATGGTGGGAACACTGGCCTAACGTTGTTTTTCTTTTCTCAGCACAAGACGTTCATCCTCTGTATGCCCTGTTGTTAAGCTCTGAATCAGAAACAGTTGCCCCTATTAAAGGGCAGCCTACAATCTCACCTCTAAAATGTTAAATATCACGACCGTGAGAACCTATTTCAGTCAGGGGAAGCCATTGAGAGGAAATCCCTTTAACCTGAACCACTTTAAAATCAAGGGCATGTCGGCTTTATGCAAAAATAAGCCTGCATTTTGGGAAAATAGGGCCTGCTTCTCAAAGAATCAGCACAGATACCGACACGACACTGACTGAGGCACACACAAACCGTGGCACAAGGTGGCCCAAACCTCGTCCTTCAGCAACAACAGTTGAGTCCTCGGGGTTACCCAAACCTTCATCCCTCTCCAGCCAATCTTTTATAATCAGTGCCTTTCACATCCAGCCCACATCTCCATACTGCAGTGTTCACCCTGAACAACAGCATACATGTTCTGACGTTAGCATTTAAAATAGCGCTTAGAGACGGCAGTAGCAGAGTAAAGTGGTTTCCCTGGAGCAGCACTTTGACTATGCTTTTTTTTTTTAACCACAACCACAGAAGTCCGCGTGCTGGATTGTGTTTGGGTTTATTTTCCAGCTTCATACCACAGCTTCAGAACCACGTGTTCTCATTCAGCTGATCAGTGCTCTTACATCCTCCATTTAGGATTTTTATAAGTATTTATACACTACAAACAAATTCAGTAGCCAAAATGGGACATACCAGCAGTTCAAGGAAAGATTAATTAAAGCTTGCCAGACAGGGAGAACTTGAATACAGAATGGGGCAGGCTTTTTCCTCCTCATCCCAGCACGTCTAATTGTTCACACAAAAACATCTGAAGTCCTGTTTCAACATCTGAGCGAAATGCAGCGGAGCCCATAAACCACTGCACTGGACAATTTCTGTACAGATTCAAACACTCCCTTTTAATTACCATTAGAAGAAAGTTAAGTTTGATCAGATTCCTTGACAATGTCTATACACAACACTTCCTCGGTGGTTTATAGTTAACTGGCAAAGCTGGTACCACTGCTAAGGAAAAGATTCAAGCAATTTAAGAAAAAGGACTCAAGACTGAAACTTCTTTGTAGAACTGTGATCTTCAAGTGCTGGGCTGGCAGACAAACCGGCTTTTTGCGGCACTCTTGCTGCAATTCAGCCACGTGGCGTGTGACAGCTCAGCTGGGACTCAGAAGCCCCACACTGCTGCAGGGACTTGGTTGAAGGGGCCAAGGAGCTTGGTTTCTGCAGGGAAGCTCGCAGTGTAGAGGAGGACTGCTACGCCGAGCAGACCGCATCTCTACCATATGTCCCGCTGATACCTACCCTGCTCCTGCAAGACCTCTCTGCCTTTTCTGCCCTGACTTCCTACCTGATTTCTGCTCCCTTCCCATGCAACACCAGCATGGCAAAGCCAAGAATACCTGAATACTTCCCTTGTATAAAAGCACTTTACAGCCAAAGGTATTATCTTTGCCATTAGAGTGTGTGACCAGCATGCATTTTTGTGCATCAGCTGACAACAGTCTGTGGAGGAGCATAAGCAGAGCTGCATAAAGTCTTCTCTAAATTCACTAGAAACCCTTCTGAAGAGCATTATTTACACAATGAAAGAAAAAAATAATATACATAATCATGGATTACTACTCACCTTTCAAAATTAAATTTCTGAACTATATTCCCAAACTTTGTACTATACTTGCTATATTTAGAAAGAAGGAAGTGAAAGAAGCCCTAAATATTATAATTCTTTTATCTCCTTTCCTTCCATGTTTTATTGGTTCAGTGATTTAGAAGTTTACTAAAACATGCTGATGAGCAATGAATGCAAAAGATCATTTGGGGTAACTGTGACCCCATTATTTCATGTGTTGCATTTGGACTCCCATACAGCCTATGTACTTAAGTGAGACAGCAAGTATTTCACCAGTTAAGCAAGTAATTTCTTTCATGCAGTCTCCAGTTCCACGTGGGAATCCCCATGCTAACAACTTTTAACACCAGATTGCTAGTATCTCAGTCATTCTAGATTTAAAAAAAAAAACACCTTTAAGAACCCAAGCATGTTCCTGCACTAATGAATGTTAAATAACCACAGAACCATCTAACACAGACTACTTCCTATTTAACAGCTTGACGTCCTTCAATCAATGCCAGCAATCTACCTTGAAAACTATCTATGAACTCAAAATTTGAAGTGATTCAGGGAAACAGAGCTTCTTGTCTATTTGCATGAATGTTATTAACATCCAGAGTAGTTCTAATGCTTCATCAAGTGCTTATTACTAGTTAGACTAAAGTAGCTGAAGCAGGTGGCTGTGTCAAAGATGGAAAAACCAGCATGGCTTACACCTTATACTGCTACTTCTCCATTCCAGAAAACACTGTGTTTAAATCAGCCGGCCCCAGCTGTGTTCCCCGACTTCCCACTCCCCTGCCCCATGCAAGCATACTGAATCAGGTTCAGCCTTTATTTCTTTTGAATCTCATTTCCTTCTTAGGAGCACACTTCCCTCACACACTCACTGTGAACAAGAACAAAGAGGTTTTCTTCAGCCCTTCTTTTCTCATCTACTCTAACTCTCCCCCCAAAACTTTTCCCAGACATGTTGTTAGCCATGGATATATAGACAACCCTGCTCTCAAGCACAAGTACAACTGTCCTTCCAAAACTCTGCTTGCCTTTGCTAAACTGTCTGTCTTCCTTCTCTGGAAATACTCTGTCCCAGCAGAAGAACGACATGCTTAGCATAAATTGTACTTCTGCTGCACTTTCCCAATTAGTGGATACATAGTCATCTAGCTGGTGAGCCCCGAGATCTGCCTAACCTGCCCATCCAACCCACTGCAGGAGATGGGGTACAGGTCTAACGTAGACTGCCACACTCTAACAACTGGAAACATCTTTCCTCCCAGGACCACCACGGTCAGGAACTTGGAAAGGTGAGACAGACACATCGTTAAGGGCAAAAAGGGCAGGCCTGGAGCTGGGAGTTCTCACGACATCAACAAAGGTCTTCAGAGGCATTGCCAAAACTGGAATCCAGCCCTTAGTGCTGTAGAGACTGGACCATCCTGCTTAAAATATTGATACTCAGCAAGAGCTTTTAGTGTCCACATCATCACAGAGTGAAGCTCCTAAGGCTTCTCTGGGCTCAGTTCAGAGCTGATCAGAGCCTCTTACTGCTCCAACTGCACAGCCTCCACTACCTCAGAGGAGAACACGCTCGTGCTTGGTGTTCTCGTGATCTGTCCTCCAACACCTGACAAACCAGCCAGAACGAGGGCAGTCACAGAACTAAGTGCCAACGTTCTTTTCCAGAGGGAAAAGGAAAAGAATAATTAACACCAAGTCCGACAGCTAGTTCAGAGCAACTAAGGGGACACAGTTGAATTAATGGATATCAGTACCTGCTGACACAGAGCACAAGCAGCAATTTTTCTATGACAATTGCGTTTGTGTCACGGTAAAAAATGCAAGCCAGGCACAAATGCTAGGCTGCCGACAGGTGGTGAAAAGGGATGAGAGGGAAGAGAACTTTACCAAGGGGAAACATGGCAGGAAGACTTGGACATAAACACAAGCATGAAAGCTTGGTAAATTATCTCCAATCGTTCACATGCCACTTTGAATAATTACCCTGCATACTTAGCACAGTTACTCTTCTTTACTAAGAGTGCCAGCCTAGGAAGTTGGTTTTGACAGCCAGGTAGGAGATATACAGCTCACTCCACAGTGAAGTTTGCCTGCCACCAGTTACAGCTGCAGCAGCAAGGACAAAAGCTTTCAAATTAGACAAGGAAAGCCGTTTGAGTCTGCACAACATTGCTCTTCATTTAAACCAGCGTACGTTCTCATCATACATGGATCCTTCTTCAAGGCCTGGAGTCCCCACTCAGCTGCACGTGGGGAGAGACAGAGCAGAGCTCCAGGGAGGACACGTACCAAGCACAGCAGTGTGGATGTAGCACAAGTCTGCCTACAGCTAGTCATGAGGAACACCCTGAGGACAAGGGTATAGTCAAAGCCCTCCTTCGCACTTCTCCACATAACCCTTCCCTTGGGCCCCCAGCCCCTGGGACACTCTCACATTAGTAAGTTATCTGCTCTTTCCTTCAACCCAAGTAGAGGAAAATGACTTCATAGGTAAACGCCACATCAATAAATTCGGGAAGAGGATGGCAGGAAGACTGGCTCATAAAGCTCACCTGACCTGATTATTACCCCTGTATCAGCTTCTGCCAGCAAGAGAACAGATTACGTTTACTGACCACTCAGATGTGATCTACTTAGTACTACGCAACATGCTGGTACGTGTATTTAACAAAAAAAAAAACCAAAACCAATGCTATACACTATCAAAATGCACCCGTTAAACAAAGAATCCAATAATCAGGAGATATCAACAGTTACTGAAAAATCCTAACCACGGGGGGAAGCTGCCTCTGTACCAAACTCCATTCTGTTTTCACCAATGATCTCGCAGAAGACAAAACCAGTATTGCTAAAGATAGTGGACTGGTAAATAATACAGCAGACAAGGCAGAGAGTCATCTGGGCCTGTCAGTGCACACAGCCAATACAAATAGGAGATGCAGTCGTTCAGCAAAACGCAAAGTCAGACACCTTCACCCACACCATGCAGGTCACATCGGGTACGGACACGGATTTAGAAATCGGAATATACAGGCACCGAACACTCATTTCTAGTGTCACACAATGACCAAAAGGGATTGCTCTTTTGATCTACAAACTGGAATTAAGAGAATTTACCTCTCATGTGGCAATGGTGTTTATTCTGTGGTTTACAGATTCCTTAGGGCACTTGAGAAAGCAAATGAAGGAGAAAGCTGTATACCACTTCTAAGAGATTTGTAAAAGTTATTTAAGAAAAGCTAGCTCTTAGGAGTTGGCTTAAATTTGCTTTCCACATGTCTGCACCTTCACCAGAAGAAATTTAAGCGTTTGCGGATAAAAACAATACGGAAAATTCCTAGTATATGGCACTGCCATGCTCAGTAGTGAGACTCCACACGTGGTTGGGGTGTCTGGATTTTACAAAGCAATACAGAAACACAAGAAAGGCTGCAGAAAGCCACAGAAACTACTCCAAGAGAGAAAGTATCTTACACTGAGAATCTTGAAGGGCTCAGTTGGCTTCATTTCTTAAAAATAATGTGAGAGGTAAGGCAATTACAACATACAAATCCCCTCACAGGGAGGGACTATCCATTATTAGAGGCCTCTCTAATCTAGCACAAACAACCTAACAAACCAGTTGTTGGAACCTAAAGGCAAACTGAAAGTAAGGCACCTTTCCCTCCCACACACTCCTTTCTAGTTTGTTTTAATTAAAAAGTGCCAGAAGTAGTGCATCTTCCTATCTTCAGATCAAGTCTGGCTGCTCTTTCTCACTGTTATGCCAAAACCAAATACGTATTATTAGCACGTACAATTCAGGAGACTCTGTGAGACACAAATGCCTAGAATATACAGGAAGTCAAACTAGACAGATTTGTCTTTAAACTATGGGTATGAAAATCCAGGCTTCAGCAGGTCAGTAAGTTCACAATAAGGTTGAGGGAACAGATGAGAATGGGAGAGAAACACGGGGATTTAAGAGTTTCAGCTGCCCTCAGTATTAATGGTAAACGAGTTCTTAAAAAAACCAAACGTATAAATTAGTTAGGATGCTTTTTATGTTTGCCTTCAAGATTTCAACTTACCTTCTTTTCAAAACCCAGAGATTTAAGTTGTAACAAAAGCTAAAACTTTTTCTGATTGCTTGCATTTACAAGCTGTCCTCATTAGATTTTTTTTTTAATTCATTTCTTCTGCAATGACAGAAAATGAGTATACAGCATTCAGTGTAAAGATGAAACTCAATGCTACAGAAACCACATGGTGGAAAACACTTTGGAAAACACAGAAAGTTTAGGTAAGACAGCCCAGCTGCTGAAAGTAATATGAGCCACAGCTCACAGGAGAGTTTGGGGTTGAGATGTATTTTCCACAAGGATTTTGTCAATAAATGGGACAAGAGGTGGCTGGGGATTGGAAAAGGGATTGTTTGGTACTCCTCAGGCACTGGTTTGATGGTGGCAGACACAGAAAGGTGTTCCTGAGGCTTAGACTGGATGGTTTAAATTCTGAGTAAAAACTACTGTTCAGACTTCTAGAAAAGCCACTGAGTTAATGCTGTGGTATTAAAATTATTCAGTAATTGTGAAAAGAAATCCAAAGGAACACTATGCACCAGAAGGGCCTTTTCTTGCTCAGTAAGCCACATCTGTTATCTGGGCATTGGATATAACCCTCCCCCCGTAATAAACTGCCCACAACACAGATGGCAATCATGTCTGAACAGTATCAAAATCCCAAATCTGAAAGGTAAAAAACAAACAAACCCCCCAAAACCCCAAAGGCTTTGCTTTCACGGCTTACTTCAATGGGAAATGAGTAAAACTAACTACTCCTTTCTGCAAATCCTCATCCTCCTAGCCTGTCCCACATACTCCCCCTGGGAGTCCAGAAACTGGACTCAGGCAAGGGCTATCAAGAGGTTTGTCCCAGACAGACCTTTGTCTTACTGTCTGCATCTTTATTCTGATGGCTGTGATACAACAGCACCAACTTCTAATCATCCATCTTAACACACTTGTGTGCTCCACGTGGACACCACAGCCAAATATTCAGAGCAGGTCACAGACAAGCAAGCTGGTTCATGCTGCATCTGCAAAGATCTGTCTGAACAGCAGCCCTTCTGCTATCAGGCATAAATGGTTTGCAGGCCAAGGCAAGTCACTGTATGCGTTGGCCCAGGCCATCCACCACCAATATATGTTCACCAAACCTCAAGTCTGTTCCCAAAGTCCCCTAAAAACATTGAGCAAAATTCCTCCTGTTTCCTCTTCCCTTGACGCTAGAGCAGTTTATAGGCCAAAGCAAGATTTCATGTGGTCTAAGTGCTCTGAAACTCCGTGGTGATTTAGGAATGTCGTGTATAACAGCATACCATTTCTATCTCCAGCAGACGGCAGGAACGCAGCCCTGAGCAAACACACAACAATTTCAAACCTATCAGCAATATCCTGCTAGAATAATAAAAAATAGAGATAAGTAAAGCACCGAGACACCAGTTTTTCTTTGTCTGAATACATATATTGCATATGTGATTTTTTTTTTTTTTTGGCATCATACAGACAAGACCATGCATTTTGCTTTTCTTTCGCAAAAACAACAAAACACATTGATTTCTTGGAGACAAGAGAAACAGGTCTTATCCCACAGAGCTCATGTCAGCTGGGGCATTTAAAACCATTCAAATCACAGCAAGATGAGACCCTGCAGGTAAATTCAGCAACACGCTTTCCAGAGCAAGGGTCTCTCCCTTTGGTTTTACTTGCTAAGCCTTACCCTGGCTTACACCTGCCAGTCTGTCTCCTGAACATCTCATCAGTCTTCACAAACAAGCAATAGCCAGGATGATCCCAGCCTGCTCTCAACTTGTCCCTTTCAATCATCGTAAGATTTTCTGACTGCAGGCGGCAAGTTAGCTGCTACAGAGAACTTCATCTAAAGTATTCCCCATGCAAAAAAACAACCCCCAAAACAGACCTTTAACCTGAGAGATGCAGACTTCAACCCACTTGACGGATGGAGGGACTATTGCTTCATTACTAATTTAAAGACTCTTCTGTAGCTTCAGCATGCCCAAATCTCTTGCCACTGCTTATGCTTGTGATTCGATTGTCTGCCTGCCTCTCTCCGGTATGCTAACATTTTGTGGAAAGCTTTCTCATACAACTCTGACCCAAGAATGAACAGTCATTCTGACAATCAAAGTCTTTTTCTAGCAGCAGGCTATCTTCTGTCTTTCCAGAACTGGTAGAATACCTCACCAACACTGCATATTACTGTTAAATCAGCAGCTACACTGATGATTTTACCTGTGAAACCACAGATTAGATTTTATACATTTTTCTTAAGGCATTTATTTAGCAACAACCAACAAAAATTCAACAGAAAAAATAATATACCCTCCACATTGCTCCTCTTTATTCATGGTTCAGACAGGGATCATTGGTTTCAAGAAAAATTCAGTGGAAACAAGGCAAAGCCTCTAGTAAATGTTTTTGATTTAAAACCACCCCAACCCCTACTCCCTTTAACCAAAAGTCACATCTTAAAACACGGATTACATAAGTATGTTTGAAAGTTCATGGTGCAAAATAGGGCTGATGGCAAAACCTCCTCAGATTAGTCAAAAAAACAGCTATCCCACTCTATACATGAACACAGTCATCTCCCTTGCCTTTTTCCTCTTTGCTTCCATTCACCCTACAACAAAATCAATATATAAAGAACATCAGCAGCAGCTTTATGATAGGCAATGATCCTTTTTGACATCAGTCTGTGATAAGATCGTTGATTCTCTATCTTTAAATTACATCATAGCTGTGTAAAATACGCAGTGATATCCAAAACGTGAACTCTTCACATCCGTTGTCGATACCTCAGCAAGATCCAGACTGCTGCTGCAGCAAGCGCCAGGCCTGGCACAAGAATGGCTGCTAGAGGAAGCCCACCTGATTCTCCATCACCTTGGTGACCCACAGGGCCATTTTGTGGCTGCAACTACAAGGAAAAAAAAAGTATTTGTGTCAGAGCACATCGCAGGAGAGCCCCCAGTTCTGCGTTAGGACCAGGTGGTTCTGTAAGGATGTGCAAGATGGTTTCCCCGGGTACCTGTACACTCCACACACAGGAGGGTAGGACAGCTTTGGATGGACTGAGCTTTACTGCAGGGTACCCAGTCACTACCAGGCACCCTCATGTTTCTCTGCCACTTTGTAAACTAGGACTCGAACAGCTGGAGGCAGGGTATGTCTCATACAGCAGAAGCAATGACACACACACATATCCAGTCATTCCTTGATGCACTTCCCACCACACCATCTGCTGGTGTCTTTACCAGGAAAAGGGCATCACTAATTCTCTCTGGTTTTCTTACCTGCCCTGTATACTGGTCCAGAAGATTTGCTCCTTTACTAAGGGAGTAGGAAAGGGGCCTTAGCCCACCTCTACCCACCAGCATGCTTCAGGCTGATCAGTATTTCTTTTGACAACTTCAACAGTAGCCAGGAGTGGTCAAATCATACCAGTGGATTAAGGATTCCTCTCTTTCTATATCCAAAATGGTGCCAATATATTTAAACTATAGCAGCCCACATTTCATTTTGGTTGGAAAAGACCTTTAAGATCATTGAGTCCAACCATAAACCTAACACTGCCAAGTCCACCACTAAACCATGTCCCTAAGCGCCACGTCTACACATCTTTTAAATACCTCCAGGGACGGTGACTCCACCACTTCCCTGGGCAGCCTGTTCCAATGCTTGACAACCCTTTCAGTGAAGAAATTTTTCCTGATCTCCAATCTAAACCTCCCCCAGCACAACTCAAGGCCATTTCCTCTCGTCCTGTCACTTGTTACTTGGGAGAAGAGACTGACACCCACCTTGCTACAGCCTCCTTTCAGGTAGTTGTAGAGAGCTAGAAGGTCTCCCCTGAGCTTCCTTTTCTGCAGACTAAACAACCCCAGTTCCCTCAGCTGTTCCTCATAGGAGTTGTTCTCTAGACCCTTCACCAGCTTTATTGCCCTTCTTTAGACACGCTCCAGCACCTCAACGCCCTTCTTGTAGTGGTGGGCTGCACATACATCTCAACACTAACATGAATGATGACCTCTAAAACAACAGGGCGGTTTTGTCTCCAGTAAGGTTTTGTCCTCTGAAACAAAACTGGAGAGGCTGAGATTCTGTCTTCACAGACAAACCTTTGCCTCTGAGAAAGGAGATCTGTGAGAAAACCTTACTCCAGCAAAACAAAAACCTGGGGACTTCTCCAAACTCACCTCTTCACTGATACTGTTACAAACAAGCAATGCACAGATGATTACAGCTGTGGTCAACTAGAGAAAGCCGTAGTTCAATCAAAATTTTTATACGCATAATCCACATGGAGCACCTGGACATGGTATTTTTCTGCCTCATGAAATACAGAGCTATCAATCATAGAAACCAGTCTACACTGAGCCAGAAATAAGCCTAAGAAACAGGTAAAACATACCCTACGCTGAATTTTCAGAGACACGTCATAGCCTGCATTCCTGAACAGTTCCACAGCATCCTTGTGCCGCAAATCCTTCAAGTCTCTGCCATTGACCTGGCAAAAAAGGAAAAGGAGAACCAGTTGCATCATCAAAAATTTGCTATTTGCCCTTCAGCAGGCTAACGTAGGAAGGATAGGAGATAAAAATCTTCCTACTTCACAAAATTCTGCATTTGGGGCATGATACTATAATCAGCAAGATCCATATTCATCCATTCGTATTATAGATGTATTTTTATACGTTGAGAGATAACATGAGAAACTCCAAGCCAAAACACAGAGGTAGTAAAAAAAACTACCTAGAAGCAAAATCAGAATATAAGATGACAGTTGTGTCAATAGCAGCTTCTTATGTTGTTGCTTTACTGGAAACAAATCAAAGGTGCAATTCTGACAGCTAATGGAAATAAAAGAGCAGAAACAGCAAAATTACTATTATGAGTCTCTTTCCCACATTGTTCCCTCTACTGGTCTACCTTTGAAACCTTTCTGTTTGAAAGAGTGTTGTAAACACACACTTAAAAGCATACTGATGTAAAAAAAAGCAAAACAAAAAAAGACTTACACACCTACTGGCATCCACTTGAAAGCGTTAGGATTTTTCTTAATTTAAAATAATATCTCATGGCAGAAGGTTTTATACCCTACTTGATTTCATTCACTAACTGATGATATTTATCCTAATTTTTCTTTTTCATCCCCATTACCCCTAATTGTATCCCCTGAGATCATATCCAGTGCCTCCCTTCTCTTGATATTTAGACTCCCCAAACACAAGTACGTAAATGTTAAACTGTCAAAAAAAGATAGAATAATATTCTCCATTTAGCTTGGTATCATTTTCTGGATCAATAATAGGCTCCAGCTAGTGCAAGGTACTCTATAGAGGCTAAAAAGATTAAATGTGAAACATAATAAGCAAGTATAAAATAAAATTAAGGCGTGTTAAAAGATCATGTATCACACTAGGAGAGGCTACTTCTTCACTCATCACTTTGTAAAGCATATTGTCTTGTATGATTGCCAACTGTCTGAAGAACCAGCAGGACTGAACCTCAGTCACTTTAAAACATTGTTCTAAAAGGAGAAGCAGCCTGTACTATTCCTGATGAGCTGAAATGGAGAGTTTTATGGCCTAGAAGTTTTATGGCCTAAAAATCTCCCTGAGCAAAAGGATCAGTAATCATGGACAAATGTCAAAATGTCAAAAAATGGAAACTTAGAGGTGGAAGACCTTTATTTACATGCGTGTAAATGACAATCCATTGTGAGCAAGAGAAGGTCTGATGGATTCTAAAACCTTAGGGAGGCAAGTCACAGGAAATACGAACGCAGCACCAAGGAGCGCTTCTGAGACAAATCAAGAAGGCAGAAGAGACAGGCCTGTGTGTAGAGGCACTCATCTCCCTAGGGCTCAAAGCCTTCCCCAGACCCCCAGGATAGTTCCTGCATGGAGTCTGCTCAGCATCATCTAATTGCATTCATCACATCCTTCCTCTCTGTGCACTGCGATGGCAAACCTGCATCTCATATCACATCACTGATCACAGCATTTCAAGAACACATGGGGCAACAGAAGAAAAGGGCTTACCGCTAAAATTTTATCTCCTTCTTGTAATCGGCCGTCAAGGTAAGCTGCCCCATCCTTTTTGATCCGGCTGACATAGATGCTGCTGTCATTGCAAATGTACTGCTGATCTGTCCCACCAACAATGTTGAAGCCCAGCCCTAAGGTAAGCCAAAGAGAAAGCTGATGAGAAAAACCTCAAAGCTTCGGACATTCTTGCTATTGTTGGGGACTGTACCCTCCCACGCTGTCCTGTTTTCTCCACCATACTAAAACTCACAGCACACAAATATGCATCATCCTTTCCAACTATCACTGTCTAGAAAGGTTATTCTCATGAAATTGATCTTGAAAGCAGAGGAGAGACCCTGAATGTCTGAAGGCCCAGATGCTCCATTCCATAAAGCATCCACAAGCCGTTTTCAGGTGGGTGTTGGGGAATACTGAAGCACATACCATCGTTCTGAGATGCTGATTCAGCCCTCAGCAGGAATATGCCTCTTCAGCACAGCATGAAAAAAGGAAAGCATTCTGCATTTCACAGGAGGCTATAGTAACATCATTACCTTTGAGCAACAAATCATGCCTGACAAGCATTTCATGAGCTGGGAAACAGAGTTAGGAAATGTAAGGAGCATTAGACCCTGTCTACAGATGAAGAAAAAGGCAAGAGAAGCTGTGCTACCGGCTGGAGAGCACCTAGAGCTCAGAAGGCTCCCCTTCCACATCTCAGGAGCTGGAACTGGCGTCCTTCGCCTCCAAGAAAGACTAGTTTAGATGCAGCTCCTTAAAATTGTATGTAATCACTTTGTTCTGTTTCAGGAATCCAAAACACGACAGGAAATAAAGACAAAGTTCTCGGATTTAAAGGAAAACAAAAAGGAATACACATACATTAAACAGAACCGATGTCCACATTTTTGTTATATTTCCTACTATTCTTTAAAGTAAGCCTCAATTACAGAACCCTAGCTGGAACCAGCTGCTGGATTAAAGTGCAGTTAAAGATTAAGACTCCTTGTTTCATCAAAATCCAAAAGAACAAATTGAATTCAAAATCTGGAAAACCACAGGTTACGAGAGCACATTCCCCACTGCACATGCAGCTAAGTTTCTCTGTAAATAATAATACGTGACAAGGGATGGGAAAAGATTCTCTAAGAAGAGACTTGCAATGAAAAAAGAAAAAGTGAAGGAAAAAGAAAAAAAAATCAAATA
Organism: Haliaeetus albicilla; assembly: GCF_947461875.1. Taxonomy (NCBI): domain Eukaryota; kingdom Metazoa; phylum Chordata; class Aves; order Accipitriformes; family Accipitridae; genus Haliaeetus; species Haliaeetus albicilla. Next base: position 39,333,112 of record NC_091487.1, read on the forward strand.
TACAATCAAAGTAAATGGAGAAAAAAAAAAACCAACTTTTTTTTTTCTGCCATAAACTAGTCATCCAAAACCTATTGTCAAGAACAGCTGAAAGCAAATTCTCCCCATGTTCAGCCAGGCTGATTTATTTTCTCTTTCTTACTTTCTCTCAAAGTTGCAAATAGAAACTTTGAGGAGGAGAGTTGCAAATGAAAGTAAAACCACCATGTGCCTGCTGGGAGGCAGCATTTTAAATCAGTCATAGGAGATCAAAGGATGTACAAGATGAGTCATGCTATTTTAAGCGTGCATCTACAGCTGGGAAGTAAAGAAATATTAACAGCAATCTAGCCACACCTTTTTTTTTTTTTTTCCCCTCCCCTTCCTGGCAGCTTGAGACAAACGAGGATGAAAATGGAAGCAGCAGCAGATTGAAGAAACACTGACATTTCAGCTAGACTAATATCTATTCCAAGAAGGAACAGTTGTGCACAACAACACACCCTTCGATAGGAATTAAAAAAAAAAATTAAAAATCCACTAATCTAAAAATTATTTGCCATGAATCCAATAAACTGGGAACAGGGGGAATCAATACTACAGAAAGCATAAGGTTTAATCAACACTTATTACAAAGCCAGAAAGAAGGAATCAGAGTTTCAGAATATATTGATTCTCTCATATATAAAAAAAACCAAATATATATCTATATATATGAAAAAAGTATACGTTTTGCAAGTTTTCACCTACGACTGTAAAAATAATCAAAAGTCACAGCTTTCAGCAGAGGCAACATGAGATAGGAGCAGATCTTCGTGACAAAAAAGAGGCAGCAGTTTATGCTAGAGCACTTTAAGTATCGACAGGGCTTTTTCACTGTGTCTTTCCTTTCTGGCACTTAAACTTCCACTCTGGCTAAAAATATCTTCCGTCATTCCTTGAGCTCTCTGCTATTCTCCCCCTTCCAGTTCATGCAGCCATAGGAAGAGACACAGCACAACCAGGAGAAAAGGAGCAAGGGGATGAAGAGAGCACAGGGCACTAAATCCCTTGTCTACAAGGGACCAGAAGTGGAATGGCAGAGCTTTAAAAGCAGGCTCTGGGCTAAACTGCTGACCCTCCCTGAAGCTGCAGACCTCCCTATGCCTCATTTACCCCCCTGAAACTTAAAAAGTCCCTCATAAAGACATTAAAAAACCATCATGATCAGCAGGATTAAGAAAAGAGAGTTTGAATGATATTGTGAATTGAACCGATGAAGTTATTTAGTTTTCCATAAAAACAGATTTTTCTGCCTAATTTCAGCCTAGTACTTCAGAAGGAAATTTGAAAAAGAAGAGACATACACACACTGTTTTGCCACTGTAAATATGTTCAACTCCTCAGCAAACTTTCGCCAGAGGTGTTCAGCATCAGACCTATTTAAAAAAGCTGCAGTCAGAACTCCAATTAGAGAGATTACGGGATTACACTGTGCTTTACAGATAACAGCGTTTTGTTCCTTCCGTAGACATGAATAATAATTCACATGGTAAACGCATCAAGGTCGAAAGGTGCTGTAGCACCATCAAATCAAGTGACGTAGTTAGAAAGCTAACTTGAAAAATACACAGCCGATCTTAATGACAGGACAAATGCTGCTCACAGTAATCAAGATTTAAATTGCCACGGCCACATTGAAGACCTCTCTACTCTGCCCTACAACATCCCCCTTCCACCTCCCTCAGAATTCTAGGTTCCCAATGTACGGAAACAGCTTTCCCGCCAGAACCAGCTTTGTTTGGCAAATAATTTTCGCTGACACGGACGGCTTCATTGGCTTGAGCTTGTGGCCGTGCAGGTAGGGCTACGCAGCTTTCAGACCGGCGGCCACTCTGGCAACCAGGGAAGGCAGAGGGTTGCCCGGTGGGCTCGCCCTTTGGGTTGCGACTGCAGGCACAGGGGCCAGGACCGACCCCAGCCCTGCACGGGAACTACCTTCACCCCAGAGAAAGGAAAATGGCACATACGCCAACGACGTGGGTGCTGCGGGTCCCTGGGGGGCCCGTGGAGCCAAGGCCGGCCAGCAGCCGCACCCAGCAGTTATGCGGACAGAAAGGCTGCCACGTTTTCTTTCACGCTCGTTTTAATTAAAGAGAAGGCCTGGTGCACCATAGTACAGCTCTAGCTCCAAAACCTCCCTGGAGCCTGCGGTTCTTTGGAGGCAGGATTTTGCTCCGGAGCCGTACGTTTGGCGCCAACTTGCCACATTTCTGAAAGCGCGATTTGAACGGCATCGTAAATCCTGTAAAAATACGAGGGCGGACGGGCGTCGGCAGGCTTCCACGAGAGCACACGCTGCTGTGACCGGCCAAGCAAAGCCAAAAAACCGCCCCACAGGCTGCCCCGCTCCCTCTCCCTTCCAGCCTGGGCTCCTCTCGCTCACCACCCCGAAGAAGAAGGCCTCTCCGATGCTACCCCGAGCCACGAACACGCAGCCGACGGCACAGGGTACGGTCGCTTTGACTAACGCTCTTCCAAACGCCCCCTCCTCTGAGGTACCCAACCCGGCCGAGCGCTCAGCACCTGCCACCTCGCTGGCAAGCGACAGGAGCTGGGCTGGAGACGGCGACTCCTGGGAAAACCAGACGCGGGTTGTCTCACCCGAGGCACGGGCCGCAGCCGGCGCTCCCGGCCGAAGACAAAGCCTGACCCGGCTACCTCTCCCTCACGCAGGTCACGGGCTTTTCCCGCCGCGGCGGGGGAGGCCGCTGGGGCCGGGACCCTGCCGGTGCCTGGGAGCGGGCACCGTGCTCGCCGTCCTCACCGCCGGGACCCCCCCCCGCCGCCGCCCCAGTGCCCGCTAAGGGCCTTTGCCGCCCGCCCCCCCCCCCCCCCCCGGGCTCCGGCCTCGCCTCCCCGCCCCGCCGGGGGCTGCGCAGGCCTCGGCGCGGCTGCCCCGGCCCGGGAGACGCCGAGGCCCCGCCGAGGGGCGGCCGCCCCGCGCCTCACCTGAGGGTCTGCGGGTGAGGCTGATGACCTCCTCGGAAAAGCCGCCGCCCGCCACGCTGCCGTTCATGCTGCGGCCTGAAGGTGAAGTCGGCTCACGGGGCAGCCGCTTTCGTTTCCTCGGCCGCCACCGCCGCCGCCGCCGGAGGGCCGCGCCGCGGAGCGCTGGGAGTTGTAGTCCGCGGCCGACGCCGCGCCGCCCGGGGACGGGGCCAACCCCCCTCGCCAGCCGGCGGCCCCGGCTCGCCGCGGGGACCCGCGCCTGGGGGCGGCGGGTGAGGCCGCGCCCGGGGAGGAGCGCCGGGGCCCGGCACCGGCCTCTGCCCGCGGGGCCCGGCGCTCCACGGCCGGCCGGGGGCCCCCAGCGGCCCTGCCGTCGGCAGCGGTAGGAGCCCGCGGCCGGGGAGCGGTGCGTCCTTGGCGCTGCGGGCCGGGGCTTCTCCCTCCGGTCGCCGAATGCCCCCTGCGAGGGGCTCTCAGCGCAGAGGCGGAAGAGGACCGGGCCCGGGGGGGGCCTCCCTGCTGCCGGGGGTGCACCGGAGCTGGGAACAACAACTACTTAACCGGGTCCCGTAGAAGCTGCTCAGTTTGAGGATTTGGGAAACTTCCTCAAAACTCTACGGAACGGATAATTACCTAACAATAAAAGGCAGAGTTAGTTCAACTTTCCGTCACGCAGAGGAGCCACTTGAACCTGGGACTCCTGTACCTCAGGGAGTTCTTGAGCCAACAGATTATTGGGGAAAAGAGAGTAAGGCAAAAGTTAACCCTACTTATTTCCTTATTAAAACTTTATCCTTATCTATTTCAGCACACGCTGCACGTGTGGCAATACAGACAACGACAACAGGGAACAGGGCCCGGTGCAATTTAGTCACCTAACTGCTTGGCACTATTAGGACAGCCACGTCTACACGCTGCAGGAACTTTTCTGATGAAAATGAGGACCAGGTGCTCTGGTCTTCAGTGTTACACTACCAATTTGTTTGTTCCTCGTTACAGCACTGATGACAAATGTTTTTGACTGCATTTATTCCAAGATTACCTGCACTTTTGGATTCCTGAATTTAATAGGGAGAGGCAGCCTGGGTACTGGATCTCTGGATTAGAGGAAGAGCGTGCCACATGCCTTAGTGCTACAACATTCATGTTTAGCGCTAAACACCCGCCTCAGAGATGGGAGACAGGCATTCAAGGCCCAATTACATCTGCAATGACGAGCAAAACCATGACTTGTCTATCACGGGAGGAGTTCTTAAACTGTTAAGCACATCATTCAGTTTCACACCTGTTTCAGTCCAGTCCCCACAGTTACCTTGTCCTGGATATCTATACTTATTTTTTGCCAACGATTAAGAACACTGGAAAGCAAAACTTGCGCAATGGCCATCAATTATTTTTCTTCCAAACTCAGGTTCTGCTAATACAGTACTTGGCAAACTCCTTGAAGATACATACATTAAAACTGCTGCCAAGGAACAGTATTTCAGAGATGGCAGTTTTGGCTTAGAACAAGAACGATTTTATCTTGAACTGAGGTAACTGCAATATTAAGAGGTTTTTTTAAAAGTCTTATTTAGCCAGGAAGAGATTTCAGACAAGAAACATCGGTAAATCATTGCTGTAACTTACTCCTAGGCAGTTCCAGGCTTCACCCACTGCTACTGGCCCGCCACATGTTAACAGCTGCCTAAGACTTAATAACTTGCTGCACTGGCACAGACCATTTCATATGTCTCCGTAGTCAGACACTTCCCTCTAACACTGTTTCACATACTAGACTGATCCACATCTTTGGGGAGACAGGGCAGCAGCATTTGCAGGCCGCTTCCATGTTCAAGTGACTTCTACATTGGCCAAGTTCTCACATCCATTTAAAACATTAAAAAAGGCAATTAAAACTAAGAGGAAAAAAAGGGGGGGGGGAACCGGAAAGATTAGGACTGAACTTAGACTTGCACCTTCATACCACAACAGAGTAGTGGGACATTTTTAACAAACCACCAGAAGTATCAAGTTATTTGTTGCTATGGTGAAATCAGAAACAACGATATTTTCAAGGAGAAAACCTTAGTGAGGGAGCTGACACATTTTATAAAACATAGACTAGGTTGGAATGAATGTTTGTCTTGCTCATATGGCCTGAGCAGAAAGAGAAGAAAAGCATACAGAAATACTCCTGTCCAAAGCTTGCTGAAAGCTTCCTCCCACTTAAGTCATGGGGTTTTTTCGATCAATCTTTAAGCACAGAGAAGAACGGAAACTACAGCATCTTATTGCTTTGTCTCTTCCAAAACTGCATTTACAAGTAAGCTTTCTAGCCTAAATTCTGCTTGCGTTTACACCTCTGTTTCTTCAGTACGCAGGTCCATAAATAAAAACTCTGACTCTCTAAGTGTTTTCTCTGGTCTTAGCATAGATCTATACTTGGCAATTTATGGTATACTATCAATCAACAACAGCCATCAAGGTGGCAGCCTGAGACTTCTGCCACTGATGTTTATGTATCAAAAAGTCTGCCAGTACTTACCAGTATGTCTGCCACTACTTACCCCAGGCCCAGGTACCTTACTATGCAAGTTGTGCATAGCTAGTTGGAGGGTGCTGGGTGTAGTGCTTGTGTTACTTTTTATCTCTATCTTTCACCTAATCCACATCCCCTTTGTCACATATCCCTTGTTTCCCACACCTGAATTGTTATTTCTGAGGTAAACCCCCCCCCCCCCCCAAAAAAGGTCTCTAGTTATAAGGAGTAAATTCAGGGTGTCAGTGAAGGGGCAGTTATCTTGTCTTTTGACATAAACACAGGATTAAGTTTTCTTCATCTAATCAAAACCATCCATTTTGTATCAAGACAATAAGCATAGCGTGCTGAACAAACAATGTGTTACCTCATTTCCCCAGAACAAATATAGATAACAATTTAAGGACCCATTTGCTTTAGACAAAAAGCCATGAAGAACTGTGAATCACATCCTTTGTATTTCACATCCAATCATAATGTAACCAGCCCTTTTTGGATGCAGAACACAATCATGTTAAAAAAAAGTACAGGAAAATGTGTATTCTAAAAACATAAATATCATACAAGGGAGTCAACAAGAGTTTACTGTCATCATTTGTAGAGTCACTAACGTATTTCCTCCCAAACAGTGCAAGTGTTGGGGTACTTATCCTGCCTTTATAGAATGTTTGCTAAAAATGTGGTCTTTGCTTTCCAAATACAAATAATTCTTTTGGTAGCAGACAAGTGCATTATAGCCCTTAATCCAGAAACACCAGTCCTTTAAAATAAAGTTTTCACCATAAATCTGGACTACAGACTCCTCTTTATGCTGATCTGGTTGAAAGACCTAATCACTGCTATAATATAAATAATAAAAATAAAACTTTGTGAATGGTATTTCCACATCCCCCATATTTTTTCCGTAAGTTAGACACATTTTATCTGTTAAAAAATAAAAAATACAATGCTTCTGTGTAGCACTCCGTAGAGCTGTGAGGACCTATTCAGTGATAGCTTAAGAAGCAATCACAAAGTAAACCAAGAGAAACCCCCTAAGATAGTTAGATAAAACATCTACCAAATATTGCAGGAATTCTGGGTGGAGGAGACTTGCAGAATAATTCCAAATATTTTAGAAATCCAGCTAACTTGTGCAACCTCACAGACAGCTCCTCTTAAGAGACAGTAAAATACAGAGCAGTTCTCAAAAGAACCCAGCAGTCAAGGCACGGGAAAGTTTCCAGAAAAGAAAGACAACTTGTTCTTGTGAAATGTCAGGTCTGGTGTCACTACACTCTTGACGTATATCTGATGGCTCAGAAGTGTAATGCTTACTGGCGTGACCTGGATAATACTTCTCTGTCGTCTCACAAAATGAAGACCCTGTTCCCTATGATCTATCTCCCTCCTGAAGGGCTACTCCCTGGAAACAGTTGCAAGGGCTTATGCCACAGACACCTGCATCTCACTGCAATACCTGTTTCTTGCCTGCTTGCGTGTCACAGATGTGAATTAAATAGAGACTGCAAGAGCAATTTTTTCTCTTTGGTTATTGATGAATGACAGAAGCCAGATGTTCATGAATATCTCTCTCCCTGAGCTGGAGAAAACATTAGATGAAGGAGTAATTTATTTACACCTGTTTTAAAGAGTTTACATTTGTAAACTGTTGCTATGAAGCATAAAAGCTATACCTACAGTTTACCTAACTACTTCAGTTTAAGAGCTCGAGGTGCAAGGAACAGCATGCCTTACTGCCTGCATTTATTAACTTAAAATAAACAAAGATAACATTTACTCTGCATTTAATGGTATCACATTAGATTAGAACTATTCAGAACACGTTGAATTATTTTGATGAGTTATCAGCTGGCTCTGCTCAAGGGAGATTTCCCCAGGAGCATCCAAAGCTACTGCTTGTTGGTCTTCAGCAAGTGCTTCGTGGTGGATTTTGACTCAGCAGCAGGTGTTCTTCTTTAGGAACTGCTTGTGTTTCCAGTATTTGAAACAACTGCTATCTTCTTCTGTGGAATTGGGCCTTTTTGCTCCTAAGCCATCCCACTATTTCCTGTTTATAACATATGGTAAGGGTTACTCCAAGGATACAGAGAAAAATAAGACCAAGCAGTGTTACTCCTATTTTTGCTCTCTGAAAAATCTCCGTGGCTGGAGGGGGCCCACTGTCAATGCTACCTCCAAGTCCTTCCCATTCACAATACGGAGGAGCCCAGCCGTACCTGCAGTGACAGTTCTTACGATTGTTACACACTCCTCTGTCATGACACTTTGTCACGTTGCAGTCGTAGTTCAGCAGCGATATACTGGTACATGTCCTGTTGATACAAAGCATATCGCTACCACATGGCGTGCCATCTTCCACAGCTCCCACATCAGCTATCGGCATCCCTATGTGATAGTCAAGACCCCAACACTTTTTATTTCCAACAGGGGTTTGGACTAGCGTTACATGGTTCTGCAAGAAAGGCAATTTGTGTATGTTTTCACATTGGATCCTACCACATAAGATATTCTCTATACTGCACTTTGTAAAATGGATATTGTTACGAATACCGCAATTCCCAAACCGGTCACCTCGAGTATTCACTGCTTTGAAGCAATCTAAAGGAGCGGCCCTGGCTTTTTTGCCAAAGAGATGCTGGCACTGTTTACTGTGGGAAGAACATTTTCCTTGATAGCAATAAGCACCATCTTTGCACAGGGTTCCATCTTGTACGTACACGTCCAGTGGGCACCAAGGGGAAGTCCCATTGCAATACTCTGGCAGGTCACAGTCACCAGTACTTGCCCTGCAGAGCGTTCCTGCTGGAAGTACTTGGCAGCTCTTGCAGCATCTTCCAGAAGCACAGACTGAACCTGCAGTAAATGTACAGTTTGGATGACAACAAGGATCCTTTCCGCAGTTTGATTCTGAACCACAGTCACATTGCTCTCCGCTTTCTGCTATCTTATTCCCACAGTATTCACGCTTCATGGTGTAGAAAGTGCCGGGTGCCGGTGGTTGACGAAGGCAGCCGGCGCCACGCCCAAGCAGGTCAAAGTAGTCTTTGTAACTGCAGTCACTGAATGCATCAGTGTCAACATCGCTTTCGTACATAAAGCATCTCCTTCGTCTGCATTTACAGCCCCGTTCATCATGGCGCATCCCAAGAGTATGGCCCAGCTCATGGACAAATGTGGTAATAAACGAGGACAACTTCCTATCAGTGAAGGAAACAACTGCTGATGACCACTGGTTATCACATATGGACCCTAGAAACGCCAATCCCAGGCTCCTTCCAAAGCTCTGAAATGCAAATAAGTGAGCGGTATCGTGGCGCATCCGTGGAGACAGGTTTGACTTTCGCCATTTGTTAAAGCTGTCAAGCACCTTGTTGACAGAGTTAGTAATGTTTATCAGGTTGCTTTTGGTCCAGATCTCCAATCCCACAAGAAACAGCCGAACAGAAAGCTGTTCGTACAGAGAGTCCCCAATGTTGATGATTTCTAGGACTTGCCTCAAGACTTCAGATTCGTTCCTGCCCGACTTCACAAACCGGACATTGTCCACGACCACTATCATCTTCACGTACCTGACGTGCGTCCACCAGTCCTTCAGCATCTCCTCCTCCGCCGCCCGGGGGGCCTTGAACCACGGCAGCAAAGCCTTCTGGTGCTGCAGCTCCGCCGGGGTCAGCCCGCAAGCGGGACCCCCGGTGTCGTTGGCCTCCTCCACGCGGTAGAGGACGTGCCGAAAGGCCGGATCGTCGGGGACGGGCTCGATCTCGTAGGTGCCATCCTCCACCCAGAGTACGCCACGGAGGCCCCTGCCGCAGGTGCCGAGGGCCGCCAGAGAGCCGGGGCTCCCCTCCACCTCGCCCTGGTAGAAGCAGTTGTCCCGCACGAAGGGGCGCTCCTCCCAGCGGGCCCCGTCCTTGCCGTAGGTGACCAAGGTGAAGGGGTGGGCGACCAGACCCCGCCTGGGCCGCAGGCGCAGCACCCGCGGCCGCCCCTCCAGCTGCAGCCAGTAGAAGACGGCCAGGGGGTTGGCGTCGGCCCGGGGCCTCAACTGCCGCGGGACTGTCACCCACGTGGCGGTGACGCGCAGCTCCCCGGACGGCCGCCCCGCCAGGCCCAGCAGCACCAGCAGCCCCAGCAGTGCCCCCATGGCCGCTGCCCCGCGCCCCGCTTTGTGAGGGGATGGAGCCTGGAAGGGCCCTGACCCCCGGGGGGGGAACCACCCCGAGGCCTCCAACTGCCCCTCGGCAGGCGGGGTGGGCCGCGGCCGGGGAGGAGGGGCAGCACGGCCGCCCCCGTCGCCTTCCCAACGGCGTCCTGCCGCCCGAGGGTCCGTCTCAGCAGGCGGCAAGGGTGCCTCGAGACGTCCCTCTCCTCCTCTTTGAGCACGTACGGAGGCTCTCGTGGGGAGGAACGAATACATTCACCTACCACAGGCGCGCTCCCAGCTTTTTATAGTCTTGATTTTCGAATCAACGGGCGTTTCGCCTTCTGAGCGGACATAGCGAGGAGGGGCCCCAGCTCAGCTTCACGCTCCTCATCACGGACGTTTGTGTTGAGCAAAGGGATCATTTGGTTAGTCCACAAGGGGGGGAAAATCTGTTTTAATAGCTCAAAGGCTGGCTTTTGCTTTGCTCGCTTCTTCTGTTAAAGGATAATTTGTGAGTGGAGATCAGGAGCAGACTATTTCCACTCGAAAGAACATTGGAAAAGGTTAGGGTCTGAAATGAAAAGGTACAGAAATACTAGTCTTCTAGCCGGTTACTAGGACACAGCACTCCTTGGTGCCCTTTCTTAGCACGTGCCTTACTACAGCTACTCCAGCTATACACACACACACGCACCTCCCCCAAAAAGAAAGGTAGAACCAGGGAGGAATTCACTTCCGAGATATATATATATATATATTCCGTAATATAGAAGCAAACTAATAGCACCAGGTATAAAAGCGCAAAGCCTATGTGTGCCACAGCTGCTAAACACCTACAGCCATGTGCCTTAATTACAGACATCACTGATGCAGCAGCCGTTTTCCCACATCACGGACTTTCTAAAGGTTTGTCCTTCCAGAGCACTGCGAAGAGAGCGCTTACAGGTACATCTACCACTTGGCTGCCACATTTTAAACACGTTTTAGCTCCATCTAGACACAACTATAAGACTGTAAGCTGAACTGAATTGTGGTAAGATAGGATGTCCTGTGCAGCACAGCTATGCACACTGGATTTTTGGCACATAGTGCTCGGATTCAACAGAGCCACAGCTGTTACCTTTCGGGAACTCTTCACAACTTTCTTTTCAGCACTGAAAGCATGCCTGGGATGAAGTCCGACCTGCTATGGCCCTTATCTTTCTCAGCTGCAGGAGGTGCACCCTCCCACCACCCCATCTCCATCTCCGGGATCCTACCTTTCAGCACCAAATTCTGGGTGCTGACCATCACCCTGGCACAAGCATGGCACTTAACATTTCAAACTGCCCCTCAGGAGGCTGAGCAGCGAGAGGAGAAGCTGGCAGAGTGCTCAGAGCCTCCCTCTGCCGCCTCAAGCCCCAGGGTTGAGCGGTCCGGTACCTTAAGCTCGGCACATGGCAGGCCTAACCAGCAGCTGTGGAGTTTACCATCAGTTGTCCAAAGGGGCTTCAGATTCTGCGAACTGGCACCTTGCTCATTCACTGCAAGTGTGGCCAGCATTAGTAGCGTACACCTTGTAATACAGTATCCCAGATTAAAGGAATGAAAACAGGAGGACACCTGCTTCTCTTAGGATTTTTCTAGATATCCATAATTGTATATTGTTTGAAATTTATTACTGCTTTACTTAGAAGTGAACAAACTCATGACCTATGTTATGACCTTTGATTTATTTTGTTTTTAATTTTAAAATTATAGAAACTATTTTCTGTGAAGTTTTTTTATGTGCAGGTAGCTGTTGAATAATTGTCCACTACTTTTCAAGTATCCAGGTCTGTGGATTACATCTTTTGAAATAAATATAACTCAGACCACAATAACTATAATAGAAAAATCCTGTTACATAATCTTTGTGTGCAGTCTCTGTAGCACTATTTTTAAATGCATACTTCTGCTGTGTGATCACTCAAGTTAGAGAAAAGGCCCTACTAAATCACTCTGCCAACTTGCTAGAGACATGTCTTACCCCCTCCCAGAAGTTGCCTACTACTTTTTCTCTTTTAATATAAACATAACTATATAGTTAGGACTAGAAAGTACTCTGGTTCCATTGTTGAACTCATGGCAGGTTATTCTTGGGGGGAAGTGTCAACATAAGTTTGCAATGCTGCATTAAGCACCTAAGCTAACCCTTCAGCATCGAGGTTACATAAAAAGAGATGACGCTGTTGTGTTCAGGATACAAGAGCCTTGCACTTCTGTACTCTGATCAGGCAAAGACCAAAGGGGAGGGAGGGAAAGATTCCCATTATATGACAATGAACAGGTTGGAAGAAAAAAATGACTGACCTTACAGTAGAGCAGGAAAAATGTATCACGGCAATCTGTAGCTACTTCAACTGCAGAAACATCTGTTTGGCAGGTGTAACTGGCTTTCTCATGATTCGTCAGTGTTTTTAAAATTTTTTTCGACCTTGTAGCCCCCTAAAATTTCCAGTGAAGGTGCCAGCTCCTGTGGAATTGAATCCTACCAGCAAGAGGTTTACTTTTCTCACTTACCTTCTGTTGAGTCTCTAGGAACAGGTCACAAAACCCCAGCAGCCTTGTGGACCACAGGTTGAAATCCACTGTCCTGGCAGAAAGAAATGAAGCCTTCTGATTGTTGAGAGATCAATAATACATCATAACACATCCCACTGGGAAAATTTCTCCCCACCACCCATCCATCTATGATCCATGTTAGGCTGCAGAAGGATACTTGTCACATAGGTGATCATTTGTTCATTGTGTGCATGATTACAAGACCAAAGCAACACTTTATCAAAAATTCACCTTCCTCTCCAAGAAAAAAGAAAAACTGTCTTGAACCTTGAACGCCTAGTTAGCATCATTTGCTTTGCCATTGAAAAAATACTGAAAAAAACCTGAAAAAGCATATCACATTAGCTTTTGTTCAGAAGCCATCTGTTGGTCAGTGAAGCCATGATCTATTTGCATAACATATCTTTACCATTTTTCTCACAGGGGAACCTCCATGTCTCAAAATAAAGCTAATCTCTCCCCTTTGCCTTATCCTTCCTACTGCCTATACCCTTCTAACCTTGTACCAAGTACAGCTTGCTTTGGCAAACGACACGTACTGACTGTCCAAGTGGCATCTAACTCTCTTTGCTAGGAAAAGGTTACCAAAATACAAAGTATGGGAACAGAGCGGCTAAGAGGAATGGGCGAGAATAACACATAGCCTGGTCAGACCTTACTTAGTGAAAAGTTGAAAAAGACAGTATTTCTGCTGCATCCGAGACACCATTATAGCTTTACACTGTGAATTGAGGTAGCTAGACTGCCCCTCTTCCTACAATCTTTTTGCATGTATGTATATATATATGCACATGTATATACATGTATGCATATCTGTTCACATGCATACAAACATTTACATGTATCTTCAGGCTCTCAGGAGAATGTTTCCATTAGAGTTCTACATCATTTTTAGCTCCTGATACCCCATGATTTAGGCCAAGAAAAGCCCTTTTGAATTCTGAATGGTTACTATTTAAGAGCAAAAAATAGAGATAGCTCTCCTGTACAACCAAATCTCTCCTTTATGCAAAAGAAAAGTGACACACAGGGCAAACTTCAGAACTGCATGCTTATTTCCCTTTCATCTATAAGCTTTACAAATACTGAAGGTCCTCGGAAGGACTTTGGACTTCGGCGCTTAGGCTCCAAACCAAGAGACAGTGTATAAATACCAGAAAGAAAAGGCTTAGATTCTCATACACTGAAAAACATTACTGACTAGAAGATAGCTGCTTAACAGCTTTTTGACAGTAAATTACTTGGAGTTTAACAGTAATATCTGAAATAATGTCACTTGAGTAAATATCAAAGCTCACTTAACTGATAAAATTATTTTAGAATATCTTGTCAGCAAGTAACAAGATCAGAAGATATTTCAGTCCCTCATACAGCAAACCTTCAAAATTGAAGGACAGCTAAGAAATTGACACTCATTGGTAACATCCCTTACTGCTTTATAATATAATTCTCTCAGGAAAAGATCATTCCCCTGGAAGAGGCTTATCACATTCAAACGTATTGTTTCATGCATAGAAGCCATTTGCTATCCTCTCAATAGCTTAGATGCTGGCACTTGAACTCAGATGGGATCAGATCAGAAGTCCATCCTTTTTAATGCCCTCTGACACCAGCCAATACCAGACATTTCTGCAGAAAGCAAAAAGGCTGGTAAGAGATGCAGACATGAGGACAGTCAGCCCCTCCAAGTTCCACCCTGATCTCTGAATCAGCTCAAATTCTGAGTATGGAATATAAAGATTCAGTCTAAATGTAACTCCAATTCAGCTTCATTAACTTGTCCCTCTATTCTTGTACTACAAGACAGAAAAAGAGTTCTCTACTCTCCTACTTGCTTCACAGTACTCAGTTTTATAGACTCAATATTTGTCTCTTCTTTCCTAAGGAACTAAAGCCTTGGTCCTCCCAGTGACTTCACAGGAGAAACTTTCTCCTGGTCATTTCATTGCCCTTCTTCAAACCCTTCTATTTTAGGAGAATTCTTTTCAGCCATTGAGCTGTACAACACACTTTATTTCAGATGAAATCCAGTGACTGACAGAATACTTCACTCATACTATATGTTCTAGCATCTATTTTTGACCACAGCTGTATGGGCCTTCACCAATAAGCAAGGTATCTTTCTTCTGCTAGTAATGTACACAAAGGAAAGATTTAACAAGTAGTTAATTTTTCTCTCTCAGAAAAAGAAAACCCAAAACACCCTAGATCTTCATTACAGTGCAGTCTAGTCATCTTTCTTGCTTAAGTTTTTCCAAATGACATATAGGTTCTTAGTAATATGAGTAACTACAGAGAAATTCAGCTCCTTTAATGGCCATTTCCAAGGACTTTATTCTGAATATCAAAAACCCAGCAAGGACTCTTGAGATTTCTCACCACTCATGCCTCATTTCTGGAGATCCCCCTTTCCATCATGGGGGTGGATGAGACAATTGCTTTGGTGCTTCTTGAGCTCCTTGCTTTCAGAGGAATTTCTTTAATATAAGAAAGAATCTACACCCTTTTGTGCTAAGTGTATTCGCACTACCTGGTAATTATTCAATGCTGAATAATTAGCTCTGTCTTGTTTTGAGCATTCCAGAATAACTGCTTTCTATATCTTCACATGATTTAAGAGTTCACACTAGCTTATTATGTACTTCTATCAACATTTGGAGAAACAGCTGTTCAAACTTGACCCACATGGTATGAAATAAAGCTAATACACACTTAAGTACACCAATATATGAATTTTAGGTCTGTATCTGCATCAACAGCAAACTTGGCTTATCTACATCTTTAGCATTACAGTTTTGGATTACAGGACAAAAATTACATGGGTCTTTCCATCATTCAATAGCTACCCAGAGCTATTTATTACATTACTGAAACAGAAAGAGTCTCTTATAACCTCAAAATAAATTTGACACAGCTGTCTAAGCATATCTCAGTCTTCCTTCCTATCTACGTTTTGTTTACTATGTACAGACCTTTTTCTTGCTTACTACAGTTTACAAGAACACAGGTAACAGTTGTGAAAAGAAAGCAAGCTATTTCAAGAATTGCTCCATTACTTCAATGAAAGAAACAAAACCAACAGTCATTTCTTTGCCATGGATGACTTCTAATTTTTCGGGGGGGGGGGGGACGGACGGACGACACGGAGTTTGTGTAAGCAACATGCTTAAACAGCAAAGTGTACAGTTTTGTATAGCGTCAGTGATGTTTCTCTTCCACTGCCCTACCTCCCAAGGTCTAAAAGGCAGAAGACTAATCAAGGTGATCAGATGCAGCAAGAAAGTGCTAGAAGCACAGAGGAAGAGATGTAATTGATATATTTCAGCTACAGTGAAAAAAGGAGAAATATAAACAGCTTCACTGAGTGTGCAACAGCAAGACATTTTAGCCTGTTTTACGTCATCATAAATCTCTCTCACAGAACACTAGCTTTTGTAATGAAAGACCAGCTTAGCCATTAAGTAAAATAAGTGCTCAAGAACACTTAGAGACTGAGAGCAGTTTGACATCTAATTAGATGGATTTGAGCCTCCAGTTATCAAATCTTTTATCTGTATTGCAAGCATACTAAAGGCACAGCACTTTCTAGCAGGCAGCCTAAATCCCTTAGTTGAATGTTTCTTCCTCAAAATAGCACAAAATATATTCCAATATCCAAGCAAAAAAAATGCTGCCAGCACATATGGCATATTTGCTACTAACAAAGTAAGCATTTAAGAAAGGCATTCCAGCAGCCAGGAGTTTCATTTGCCAAAAATTCAGGTTACTTTTTTTTTTTTAATAGATAAAAGTTTTTTCTTTTTACATATGAAACCAAGACACAAGGGATGCAAGAGTTTTTAAAGATTTCAGGAGGCTGCAAAATATGTCCATATAAAAACCATTCTCAGAAGCCAACATTCAAAATAAGATGAACACTGAGAACACCTTCTTTGAGGCAGCTCACATCCTGACATTAACATTTGTGTGACAGGTTTCTACAGAAAAAGCTCTTACAGGGACTTCAGTCCCTGAAGTGTCAGTCTCAGTGGAAGAGCTTAAATATAAAGAAAGGGGAGCAAGAATCTCCTGTTTTCCAGGTACTGACTAATCCAGATGTGTAACAACTTCTCCCTTCACTGCAGTCTCATCCGTTTTTCAGGTGGTCCTTTAGCGCCAGCACTCTGCTGAGCATTCTTTACAGTCTCTTTTTCCTCTGGCTTGACAGCTTCAGGGGCTGGTTCTGGTTCCTTCTTGATTTGATCCACTTAAGAAGTAACAGCAAAAGAAAGTTAAACCTCCAATTTTTATTCCTAAAATACTATTCACAGTACTCAGAAAATATTGTTGATGTCAAAGGGGCAAAATTCATTTCAAAGATATAAGAATAAGCAAGGACTAAACTCATACCTATAGGGATTAAAGAGTGGAACAGATTGAAGAGATACAGTTCATGCTTCTCCTGTTTTGAGGTTGCTTACAATCAACTCAAAGCCTTCACATGCTTTCTTGAGCTTGTAGCACCCTGCAAAATCACTAAGATGCTGGACTGACTAAACTGTTCCCTCATTCACTCTTTCACCCTCCTCCTGCTTTCAAAGACCATTTCCTGTATTTGGACCTTTAGGCAATACAGTTTTACAGACAGAAAGGGCAGGAGTAGAATACACATTTTTTTCAATTTCATCCTGGCTGTCACAAAGAACTCTTATCTAGTACTTTGCTCTTACCTAGCACTTTGCACAATTAGGCAATGCCAGAATTCCTAACCACCTCAGCAGCAGCAGCAAGGAGCTTATATGGCAACTGGAAGACACTGCTATATAAAGCCTATTTTTTAAGTCTTGTGAGAATAATAGTGTTTTACCTGGGATAGGCTTTTCTCCAGGCTTTTGCTGTGGGGGAAGAAGCAAAAAAATAAAACAACATATCAGTGGTACCAAAGTCATAATTCTTAACCCTTCCTACTATTCATTTAGGAATATAAACCAACCAATACACTCTTATGTATAAGAGTTGAGGGTAGAAGGGATCACTATATACATTTTAAAATCCAATTAACATTTTATAACATCCAGTTTTTCCTTTGGCAACTGAAAAGCACTAAAGCAAAAAATACGCAGTTAGCCAGTCTCTCCCACATCTGAGGGGTAAACAGTTTTGTGAGATGCTATAAACATAATTTCCTTTGCTCCCAAGCAGAATACCTGGTGGAACAAATGGCTACTAGAGAAGATCACAGGTAATCATAACAGCTTCAGAGAATGCCAATAATTTCCACGCTAATTAATGAGCCTCCAGAACAATGGAGTAACTAAAACAAAATAGCTGTGGTGGCTTGATTGAGCTCACAAAGCAGGAAACTGGAAGCAGCAGCAAAATCCAATAGCTGACAAGAACTGACCTTCTGTGATTAGATATGGCATTTGTATAATAAAATTCGCCCTCATAGTTTAGCCAAGGTCTTAATGACTCCTGGAATTACAAAGGGGAATCCTACACTCCAATCAGAGCCTTCCATTTCAAATTTATTGTCTAATCCATGTTATCATTGCAGAATGAACACAAAATCCCCATTCAGTTTCAGCTGAAGTACTTATGTACTGAAGTGCAAGTACTTATGACTGCCTTAAGTTCTAAGTAAATTACAGTAATACTACAGCTTATAAGTGCCATACCTGAACAAATTTAGGTGGAAACTTTTGTCTTAGGTCTAAAAGCAAAGCATCTACCCGTTGCCTTTGGAAAATAGAACTTGGTTCTTCTTTCTTCTTGGCTTTTGGTTTAGCTTTCTCTGCAAGTCACAGAAACGTAAGAGAAAGATGTATTAGAAGTTCTATTCTCTCAACAGCTCTTTGTTGCATGACAAGTTGGTATTTGTCTCTTCTCAAAACTTCACCTACATTTTTCCTTTGATGTCAGGTGGATTTTTTTTTGTGGAAGACAGATTAAGGACAACTCTTACCTTCTGACAAACTGGTTTGGCTTCTGGAAATGTACTTGGGTCTCCAGTGGGTTAAAGAGTTGCCCACTTTGTTGACACACAGCTCACCATTTTCATCTCCCACCCATGCCTCGGTGTTCATCCCCACCAGCACAGAAGAGCAAGATTCCTTCCACCTGATAGGGAGCACTAACTTACCCTTCAGACAGACAGACACTTAACCTCATCTCTACACCATCACCGTGCACTGCCTCAAGCTTTTCCCTACATTACCTCCCCCTTCCCAAAGCACGCAGGAGCAACTAGGAATCATACCTCGTTCTTCTTGATCTTTGAAATGCCACCAGTAGCCCTTGGATGGGTGATAGCGACAGTAGGACATAGCTTCTTCAAAAGCAGACTGAATTCCATGCACTGCAGTGAGCTTTCAGAACAAGAACATAAGGCAGTATTCAGAATTTAAGGAGAAAATACTGTATAAATTTTAGAAAGCAGGAATTTTAAAATTAGTATTCTATATTAATTTTTGTTCTGGGAAGGGAACTTGAGACATCTAGTTTTGGACCAAGAATGTAATCTCTTTAACACGCTCTTACAAGACCTTTTCTGAAGTGCTTTTCTAAATTGACAGAGAAAAGCTTGCAAAAGCAGTACTGTACTAGAACAGAAGAAATAAAAAACCCGAGAATCCAATTAAAAGAAATTCCACATCAACTTAAAAACATAAGCCTCATTTAAAGAGAAATATTACATTACCTTAACATTAACATTCCAAAGCAAGCTTCACTGAATATTTACTTATTATTTCATATGTATTTGTCATGTAATTTTTCTTTTGATTTTTCGAACCTCATGCTGCTCTCCCAATTGTGTAGGTTCAGCTATTCTGATCCTTCATCCTTAAACGATGTATCCTGCTTTTTGGACCATACTGCACTCTCCCAGGATCTTTCATTTCCATGTGGGACGCAGGCCATATTAACTAGTGGGGTTTGTTTTAAGTTACTGTATACCACACAAGATCTTTCCTCAAAACAGTGAAGGAGGGATTTTAAGAGCCTGGGGAGGAACCAAAAGTAAAAGCAATACAAACCGGTATACATCAAATGCACAGAACACTTACAACTCTGGAGTTAATGACAGACCCTAAGTCAGGTGCCTGATAAATCACTCCAGCAATAATATAGTAGTCAGCCAATGGGATAACTGTGGGGAGAAAAGAAAAAAAAAAAGGCAGGATCAATTTAAAGCTCTGGCTGAAGACCGTGTATTTGTTACTGAATATCAGTAGTAACAGCAGAAATTGTAATATTTACCTCATCACCAAATTTTCTCTTTTTAACCTTTTCCTTCAAGGTGCTTTATTTGAACCTTAGCCACAGACTGATAAGGGGAAAAAAAACCACA
Source organism: Haliaeetus albicilla (assembly GCF_947461875.1). NCBI lineage: Eukaryota > Metazoa > Chordata > Aves > Accipitriformes > Accipitridae > Haliaeetus > Haliaeetus albicilla. Next base: position 39,352,663 of record NC_091487.1, read on the forward strand.
AGGTCTGCTTTACAGATAGAAAAGCATCAGCTTTAAGTCCTGTCCTACTGCAAACAAATAATTGACCTTACAAGAGTTGGGGTTTTCAGAGCTACACAAGAGGAGTCAAGTGAACTGCACTGGAAGTAGTTCCACTTGCTTTTGCTACTGGTAGAAACCCACAACAACGCAAGATCTCATTCTTCCGGCCTCAGCTTTCTCCAACTTGTACAGTCCTCTTAGCTAGATTTCCCAGACCCACGGGCAGCTAAGCACACACAGAGCACGCCTTTCTAAATTAATAACATTCTGCCAAAAAAAGACTATCTTCCAAAGGCATTTGTTAAATCAGATTTGGAACCTCTACTGACCGATCAAAAATTGTCATTCATTAGACCTGCAATGCAGGGGAACATCACAATTGCCTCCATAATACCCTGCCAAAGATTCTTCAATTGAGGAACCACAGCGGTGCTATCAGCTTCACATTCCTAAGGATCTTACCTGCGCACACATTTGTTCCAGTTCCTCCATCTGCATTAGCACATTCTGTCTGAACCTTTTTACTGACAGGACCCAATTCATCCAGTACTTGCATTTTATGAAGCTTGGACACCTGCCTAAATAAACAGACCAAGACAGCTGGGTCCATATTACAGCCAGTCCCCACTTCTCCTCAAAAGAAAGAGGATTCTCAGCATTTCCTTAGAAGTGGAGCAAGACATAGAACAGCAGCTTTACTGTCTCACAGCTCTGTACTAGAGCAGCCTGCCTTCCTAGACAGGTAACTCTCCCTAATCATTTGATCTAAAGATTTTTTTCCAAAATCACTTCAAACAGGCAAAAAAACTTGGCTTAAAGAAGTTAAAATACAAGTATACTTTTTTAAAAAAAAAAAGCACACAGAAGTCATAAGGCAGGCCTGCACCAGTTCTGAGTACTCAACACTAGCTGTGAAATCATTAAATTTTAGTTTTCCATCCCCATTCTCGCGTCTCAAATACACTAATGTTTGTACCATGATAGAATGAAACACACAGGTAACATTTGAGCTAGGGAACTTGTCGCATGAAGGATAAAGTAATTTGGCAGAAAATAAACCCCCTTGCGTTCCAGTTTATCCTCAGATATCAGAGGGGCTGAGGGTGGCTAGGTTTAGATTCTGAGTGATATCCAATTTGGCACTATTAGTCCAGTCGTGTTCAACTTATTGAACTCTCACTATTATGGATGCCCTAATAGCGCACTGCACTTTCACTTTCAGCTTAGTCACACTCCATGGACACACGCAGCCAGACTTAGAGAATTTGGCGGCACCCAATGAGAAACTTCTACAGCTAGCTTAATGAATAGTGCAGTTTAAAGCAACAGAAATACAGGTTCTTATGGATTGCCGGTGATACATACACTGTCTGCAAAAGCACGTGCAAACATTGAGAATAATACAGTGTGCAAAATCAGAAGAGCGACTCTTATAGAGAGAGATTTCTAAGTTTTCCAAGTAATCGCTCAGTATAGTCTGGATCTTACCCAAAGGCGCCCTTATGGGGGGCAAGAGAGGCTCAGCTCCTTGACTGACCCCAGGAGTCAGAGGTAGTCTGTGACAGTGTCTTCCCTGACTTGTTTTCGATGATGCCCTCCCCAACACTCCCCCTTTCTTAGGCCATTTTTATACAATTCTTTACCTTCAAGGTGGAGCTTGAGTGACTCTAGTCATACATACCTTTATTATGATTGGTATAAAATTCTCTCGCTTTGCCTTTAAAGGTATAGTTTAACAAAAATTCAGAGCACAGGCTCAGTGAGGGGTGGTCCCACTTTGAAGGCAGGTAGTCTGTGGGCTGGAGGTGTGTTTTGCTATTATAATGACATTATAATGAGCAACGTTTGCACAAAGGACAGCATTTTGTCAAAATATAACAAACTATTGGCCCAGGGTGGCAAATATGCAGCTTATCAGTACCATAATACCATGAAGTTCCTATCTCTGCAGTGATTCACAAAGCCTGGCCACAGAGTCTTCGCTCCACTCCAACCTCTGTGCCGTTTTGCAGGCAACATTGTCTAGGGAACCACTGTGGAATGGATTCCTTGCATACCAGTTGCATTCAACCCTGAAAGCTTCTTCAATGTTATACCCTTCCTTAATGTGTGAACAATGCCATACCTTTAATATAGGTTTAATTTCTAAGTCACCTCCAGTAATTATTCCACAGAACTATGTGACTCAATCAAGGTACCTAGCATAAACTTTACAGTTTATGGGAAAAATATTACCAAACAAATCCCAGTTAAGTTCCACCAAATATGTATTTGCCCTACTGCAGAAGTCTGAACACATATATTGTGGAAGTCCCAACTCTACTCTCAATCTAAAAAGTGTCAAAGCAGGAAATTAAGGGCTGCATGTTATTTCCATATTCGTCTTTTGAAAGCTAAATTCAAAACCTTTAATAAAGAAACAACTCAAAAAATCTATTAAAGAAGGAATCATATATGTTCTTTTTCAGTATGGAACTGCAATATAAAGATGCCATTACTTGATACAAGCAAATAAGCAGCACTGCTAGACAAAGCAAACTCCTATACAACACTAAAATGCATATGCAGAGCCTAATTCACTAAAAAAAAAAGTTAAGAAATAACTAGCATTAACCCTGCCTTTCTTTTCTATAAAGCTTACTCTGAAATAACCTGAATTATTTTACATATACAGGCAGTAAACACAGAAGTCAGTCCAATAACTATTGAAATGTGGCTACTTTTTTAATTAATCACACACACCCAAACAAATTTAAGGTTAAAAAGGAACAATGAAGCCAGTTGCATGCAAATGGAAAAAGAGCTAAGGTATTTCATTTAAAACTTGAAAAGGTCATCAGTGACACGGTAAGAAACAGTGGTGCTGCTGTTACAAGATTCCCTCACAATGCCAAAATACTCAGTTCTCACAGGAATAACCAACACAAGCAGCATTTGCAGTATCTCATGGTCATTTTTCACATGGGTCATCGTCTTCTACTCAGAAGATCCTACTCAGGAGTATAACCAATCCGCAGTTGAAGGTGGAAATAGTGCAGAATAAGACAGCGACATGACACAAACAAAAGCATGAATGATCCCTCTCCCTAACTAATGGAAATCATGGTTCTCCAAAATAAATAAATAAATCGCATACTAGCCACTTCAGATGATTAGGTCAAATTAAACTAAGCTCATCAGTCCCAAGCAAGGATATCATTAGCCTTATATTCAAATAATTAAAACGAATACTCTTGCATAGCCTAACAGATAAATATAACATGGCATGAATGCTATTATCAATTTCCCATGGCAAAGTATATGATAGGGCAGCACTTTCTCATTGTACTCTTCACATTTCACCACAAGATGGCAATCCCTGCTATTAGCACACTAGAGGTCACTCTGCTAGACAAAATATCTCCACCCCACCACAAAGCCTCATACCCTTTTATTTAGGCTTAAGATAGACATAAAAGGGGAACCAGAAGTGCTTAAACAAATTAGGAACAGATAAAAGGGGCTAACCAATCGGCCTTCTCAACAGTGACATGAACTGAGTGACCTTACCTTGTGCTGGAGATTGCCTTTGCTGCTTTCGGATAATGAAGAGAATGGGCTCTTGTGCATGAAGAAGGATGTACTCCACTCCAACCATTTGGCTGAAAAAAAAGCAACCAGAATAAGTATCTTCCTCAAAGTAAAATCTGTAGGATGTCTAGAGCTACCAAAAGGCCTGGAAGTAAAAGGATGAAGTTCTGATGCTTTGGAAGCTCTTCTTTGTAACGGGCAGTAAATAAAGGCATAGGATTTCCTGGGCTAGCTATAAAAATCTAGCTTCATATATAAAGGGAGCCACAACAACCTGACACAACATCTCAGTAGAATATGTTAGCAAACAAATAAATAGCAAGAAGGATAACAATCTATCATCATAGAGATGTCTTTTAAACTCAGAAACAAAGGACCAGTGTATGATGTGACCATCTGTGTGTCTGATGTGAAAGCCCCTCTGCAACCACATCTGAGCACAAGCGACTTCACCAATGAACTTTTAGCTCAGCTTGCACAATCCCTATCATATTGTGGAGTCTTTAAATAGTCCTCAAACATCTCACTTGTGCTCAGTGTAGCAGATGGGGAACTGCAAAGAAAGTTAAACTTCTGCATGCTGCAATGTCATTACACAACCATCTGTGATCAGTTTATTTACAACACTCACTACTTTTATTATCCATACTAAAAGCCAGCTCTTTGGAGGAACTATGTACTAATTATGGCACATAGCCAGCAGGATACAGAAAGAAAAACTCAAAGCATCCCCTAACATAAACCCTATTCACCATAGAAAAACATTCAACTACATTACCATTACTCAAGTTGTGTTGAGCTGAGAGGATGAGAGAAGACATCTTTTCTAATTCAGAGAAATATCTGAAAGGCAATTTACTGGAATCTCAGAACACACATAGAATCAGTCATGCTTAACACCTCCTTGAAATGGCGTAAGAGGAAGTAGAAGACATCCAAATACAGAAAAAGCTGGGCTCCCTGGCAAGTGGTGGGACTAAAAACCACAGAACAGAAGGTTTCCAGCATGCTTCCATTCAACCATCAAAGCCTCTGGATGGAGGGACAAAGGACACTGCACAAGAAGCAGTTCCAAATTACAACTTACTTCAAATGGTCCAAGGTCATCCGCTGCATTTTGACAACTTCATTGTTACATGTTCGGTCATAGAATGGGTTACTTCGCTCTGAGAAATAGTCCAACACGCTCCCATTGTTTAATATTGGAATCCAAGAGCTGTCAACCCAGGAAATTCCCAAGAGATTATCTGGGAAGAGAAATCTACACTGAGTACCAAAGCAGCCAGAAACACTACAAATACTTCCAAGAGTAAATTGCCACCAGTTAATGATTATAGCAGGAGAAGGAGGTGGAACACAGTCTCACACAAACCAGTTCTAATTGAAAATGCGCTTCATAGAGTTCAAATAATAATTCATATCCTTCCACCTTCTGCAGTTCTGTTACACGTACATAATAGAAATCCAGCCTTTTTTTATTATTGCACTTTCCTTGACCACCAGCTGCTGGTATACCTTTATGTCTCAAGAATGTAAGCAGGGTCTGCGTGCACGTGTGCGTGCGTGCTGTGTTGGTGGGAGTTAATTAGCTCTGATACTGTATATAATATTATCATACTAAATCTACTCAGTAGTATTATATAGTTTATTTTAAGAACCACAGCATTAGGTGAGTAGAAAGACAATCCAAAGCACGGTTCCTTTTGAAAGCTAGGTCTCTGGTAAGTTGAATTTACTAAAGTAAGTTAGAATCAGTTACGGGGCAGGGGGGACGGATTTTATTATCACACTGCAGCAAAATTATGTTCCTCAAGCAGACCAAAGAAACCAATGTCAACAATTGGTTCCACAGTCAACGAATCTGCTAACGTTGAAGATCCATGAGGCACCTTGCAAAGCACCCTGAAATTCATCCATTTTAAATTGCAGCAGCAGCAAATAAAATTTCCAAGACACAAGAACGCAGGAAACAAAGGCATGCATTGTTTAGAATTAAAAAACATAAGTGATGAGAAGTCATTGAAGACTGAATGAAGAACTGAAATTCCCTTCGCACAGGAACCATTCCCTTACGTTCATGCATTATATACATACCCAGAACTCCCATTTATCATTCCACCGTGAATATTTTACTTCTGCAACAACTCTGCATGCTCAAGGATGACTGGATCAGTTCCAAAAATGCCAGCTCATACACTACTAGCAGTTTCACTGAGGAACAGTTAATAAAGTAACACTAGCTGCCCAGCAAACCAGGAAAAATGTAGCATAAATAGTCATGTGTAAATCATTTTGCCTCATTAATCTCAGAACTGCCAGCCTCTTTCATAGAACTTGGGGTGGGGGGGAAGTCAAGGCATTCATGTCATTTCATATACACTATTCTCTCTCCTCACTGTAAAAAAAGGAAATCTCAGAAACACAGCACTAAGACCCATTATTAAGCACTTAAGCTGTGGTAGTGCTGATTATCCTAAATGCCTTTCAAAACCAAAAGACAAGTCTTCCTTCCCAACAACACCAAAATCTTAAGTGCTTGCCATGTTCTTCCCATAATAAATTCTCATATTACATTTCAAATACAGACTTTTCTTGCTTGTATGATTAACAATAACTACATTTCTCAAGAGGAATGTCAGGCAAGCTTCATACACATATAGCTATAATGCTGTACATAGACTGATAAACATATCGTAAAACAGAATATAAAGTTGGGCTCTGAGGCTCAATTATCCATAGCTGCTTAGTGCCAATATTTGTAATTGCCTTTGTAACTAGCAAGACTGCTCTCTTAAACTATTCTTGGAAAAAAAGTGGAGGAAGAACAAAACCAACCATAAACCTGACATGTCTGTTATTCCCACTAAGAAGTGAGTGCTTCCGTTTATTTTGGGTATGAGAAAGGATGGCGTTCCTGCTTCCCTGTTCCTTTCAAAAACAGGACATCTTGTTCAAAGCAATTTTTGTGCAATATGCATCACAGATGCACAAGTAAAGTGCCTGTGACAATACAGCCAACCTGCCATAAATGTCAAGACAATTTGGGAGAAAAGCCAGCAGGAGAAAACCTCTGTGGCATTACCAAAATTAACCCCTCACAAGCTTTCCTTAAATATCTGTTCTTGGTCATTCTCAGAGACTCCATCACACAGGCTTTTGGTGTGATTCCATTCAGACACCCTTATGGAGAAAAATAATTTCTTTTCTCATGCCCTCTCAAGCCCCTCTTCCTCTCTCAAACTTCAAACTCTTCACAGTAATTTAACCTGTATTTTGTTTACAATGTAAACCTTTAATACTTCATTCAAGTATCACCCCTTCTTCTTCAAAACATTCCCTCATTCTATTCATACCCCTGAATTCTCACCCAAAACTTTCTTGTTCTCAGTTACTTCAGCTTGCTTTCTGGCTTTTCTAACAGCCAGCTTGCCTGATCACATCCACCTGAAGCACTGTTAAGATTACCAGCCTAACTCACTGCTTCGGTCTGGTGCAAGTCCCACACATGCCAGTGTTTCCTACCTTCCTCCAAACTTGAGAGCTAAAACTCTCTTTTTTAGCTGTTCCCTACGTTACTGTCTCACCCCAGGACCTCCTTATTCCACCTGAAAAGGCAGAGTTGTACAGAAGGAAGGCTTGTTTTTCCCAGCTGGCGCTGAACACACCCTCCCAGCCTGCCTCATGTCTGAGAAAACTGCCTTTTGGACAGTTTTTCCTCCCAGTCCCTTTTCCTGACACAGATGCATTAGCAACACTACTAAACTCCCTTGTGCATTCTTTTCAAACGAATACAAACAAACGCAGGAGTTCTCTTGCCCCTACAGAGCGCTAATAAAGGAAGCAGCTCTATCAAACTCCCACCTTTGGCCACAGCTCGTCCTCCACTAACTTGGACGCTCCTGGGAGCGAATACTATTAGCACAGCAACCTCCGGCCAGTCAGCCAGGACGGTGCCCATTACAACCACCTCCTCCTCCAGCCGCCGCTGCCCCGGGGCAGCCAGGCCCGCCGCCCTCTGCCCCACGCAGGGAAGCTCACCCCTCCGCGCCCGCCGGCAGAGCCGAGCCCAAGGCGGTGGGCAGACCCCACGACCCAACACGGAGGCGGCCCCCGGCAAGGCCCGGAGCCGCGGGAAGCGCAACCCGCCCGTCAGGGCCGCCAGCGAGGAGCCCCGAGCGCCCACACACGCCCCGGCCCTACCTCGGATATCCACCGCCGCCATGGCCGCGCCGCGCACTTCCGCCCGGCGCCCTGACGGGGCGGGGGGCGGGAGGCGGCGAGGACAGGAAGCGGGGTAGAGCGGCGCCGGCAACCGAGACGGGAGACGAGAGCGGCGCCACGCCCGGCGGGGCGGGGCGGGCGGGGGCGGGGCCTCCGGCGGAGGGGCGGGGCCAGGCAGGGTGAAGGCGGTCCTCGGGCAGCCCTGCCGGGCCATGGGATGGGATGGGGTGGGATGGGGTGGGATGGCATGGCATGGCATGGCATGGCATGGCATGGCATGGCATGGGAGAACGTCCCTCGTCCCCACACGCAGTCGCTGGCCGGGGAAACACAAGCGTGAAGCAAAGGGCTGTGCTGCCCCGGCCTCCCACCAGACTCGCAAGGTGACCTGCTCTTCACCCAGGAGTGATGCATAACCAGAATGACAGCATCGGTGACAAAACTAAGTGCATTTTTAATGCTAATTCTGAGCTGTTTGTTTAAAAACAGAGATACAGGCGTTACAATTGTTTTCACCTCATCTTGGCCCTCTGGTGATTGCCAGTCACTTTCAAAGGGAAAGAGATGCGGGCTGCAGGTTCCTGCTGAGCATCACACCGTCCTGGTTGGGGTAGCCCTGATTTAGATTGCCCTGTGGGAATAATACGGGATGTTTAAGATCACACCTTCAGAACACTGCATGGTTCCTGTCCTGAGGATTGGTCCTTGGGCATTTTGACTCTTAAGTGATATCACCGGTCATTTACAGGGTGAAGAACAACATTTGGTGGGTGGAGGAATATACATACCTGAAGATTAACAAGGTTTTTATCTAGGCTGACAACCGCAATCTACCAATCTGCTGCACAGAGCACCCAATACCCCCACATCCCACTAGCGTAGCTCCCCATGCCTGTCTCACTCGAGCCGTTGCGGAGATCTGCCGAGATCAGCCGTTCCCTCGCTGGGAGCAGCAGGGTCTGTGAAGTGAGCCTGGAGGTCATCCCCTCGCTGATGGCACGGCGGGGTGCTAACTGGTGATGGAAGCTCTTCCCCTCCCGTTAGAGATGTGTATAGTGTGTATAAAGTACAGGAAAGGGATATTATTATTGTACGAGAACAATCAAAAAGTTATGACAAACCAGAGCTGATGCGGCTTATTTGCTCTTTATTCAGTCCTCCCGAACCAATGCATTAGGAGATGGACTTTAATTGCATAACCACATACTCTTTTTTTCTTTCCCCCCAGGGTTCTGTCTTGTTCAATATGTTAGAGTCACTATATGACTTGCAGATATAGAGGGGGTTTTTTCTGTGAAGGAGAGCTGCCTACAAAACACTTGCTTTACATGTTTCAGAAGTTGAAAGATGTCAAGGTAACAAGTGAAGGTTACAGAAAGTGACAAGATCAAATAGTTAAGGCAGAAGAATGCTGCTTTGGAGAACTGGACTCTATTCTTGCCAGTGATATAGTCCTACATTATATTAATGAAGTTTTTTTCAACCTAACATTTCACAGTTGTCTAGTGATTTTGGTTCCTCGTTTGTTGGAGACCGACACCAGGGATCCGATTTATAGATGCGCTGAGCCCTTGCCGCAAGTAAAGTTACGGTGGTCATGCTTTGTGTGTTTTATAATTCTCTGCACTCTGAGAAGTCAAGTTGTCTGAAATCTCTCTCAGTTTAAGCACCCAAGATAAGATTTTTGTAATCTCTGTGCCTCAAGGCTGCATCTCTAAAAGGGGGGTGATAACAGGTCCCTTAGTTCGGAGCGATTTATGAAAATAAATTTAATAATGTCTGCAAAAATATAATGATGCTGGGGTGCTTACTGTCATGAGGAAATTAATAATCCCCTCTTCAAAAAAGGATTCGCTTAATGTGCAAAAAAATAAGTAAAAAAGATTGAACAGTGGAAGAAAACAAAGTACTGAACAGATGAGCACTGTCCATCCTCAACACTGAATACAGAAGAAAGCTATGAAAACATGGCACTTGATAGTCTGTAATGGCACAACTACATTAAAAATCAAACCTAACCTTAATTTTTCAATTTTCTTATTTTTGAGTGCTTGTCTCTGGTACTGAGGTAATTCTCGGTGTAGTATACTTTTCCACCGGGTAATTCCCATGTGTGCACACTGCAGATCCCCGCTCATTAGCTAACTGCTACTCGTTAGCAGTTTCTACCTTTGCCAAACAGATCTCTCTAACGTTATCTGCAGTAGAGTGTTTCCCAATAATATTATGATAGGTTGCCATTCTAAACCCAATATTTAAATATCCCTCTCATGAACAATCCTCCTGGAGAACAGAAATGCCAACAGACATAACAGCCACCCTTCTGGAGCATCTCTGACGCCCTGTCTCATTCTATTTTTGTGCAAACCATTTCTCTTCAGTAGCAAATGGGAACTCAACCTCCATTTTAATTATTCATGTTGTCCATCTTTCCTGCTGACTCTGCACCTCTGCTCAGCAAGTATGTCTTCGGATGAGTGAGGGGCTGAAAAGCAAAGACTCCTAGATGGAAAATAATGGGGTTTGATGTTTTACAATAAAACTTCAATTACATGGTGAGACTAGCCAAAGCGCTTCTGGAGAGAATTGTTTATCCGGTAACATTTTCACCTTCTACTGCAGCATAAAAGTCTAGGGCTTTTTCAGTCGGCTTCCTCTAAAGGGACAGTCCTAATGAGTATTGCCAGTCTGTCCTTGTTAGCAGGAGGTGTGGATTACAGATGGAGAGCAAATGAAAGCTATCAGGTAAAATGAGGAATTTATGCACACTGCTTTTAATGTCAAAGAAAGGCACCTTAAGCAATGAATATTTAGACAGATGCATTCCATTTGTGTGTTTTAAAAATGCATAAAATACTTAGATAAAAAACTGGCACCTTTTCATGCCCCGGTGTTTGGATGCCATTTAGCATCACCCTCCCCCCAGTGGGATTATTTTTATGTGTTTCTCTGATCAGAGCTAATGAGGAATCTCATCCTACTAGGCCCCCTCTGCGAGGCACTACACACATATATACCAAAAGAGACTGCCCCTAATTTACAATGTTCGTTATCTCCAGTGGATACAGGACTGGTAGCGCTGATCACTCTGATCATGTTCTGGGTACAGTGGGGACACCACCACCAAGGACTCCCTTTATAGTCTCAAATAAACACAGCTAAATTCAGAGGACTACATCTACAAATGGAAGGAAACCCATCTTTGTGCACATCGCTAGCAGTCCACAGAGACAGAACAAATTAACTAGCTATACGCCATCAGGTGAAAAGTGTTGCGTATGTATCCTTATCATCATACTCTGGGCAGTTTCCAAAGCATACCAGAGGCTGCTGAACAAGGAGATCATCACAGTGCTTTGCGTTCTGCCAACCTGCGTTTGAACTCACAGATTAGTAGCAAAAAGCTCCAAGTCCCATTCCGTGTTCTGAGCAAATCTAGTTCTGCAGTGAAGCACAAGGAAGATTTAAATTTCTATGCTAATGCAAAATTGCTGGGCTTGAATTACTTACGAAATGAGCGATTTGCTACTGGGTTTATAGTAAATAGGAATGGGAAAATATTCTTTTAAATGCTTATCTTCTGGTTTGGGAGAAAGACATCCAAAAATGAACAAACCAGTGTTAGAAAATTACGGGCAATGCAAGGAAAATGCTGAAATCACAAAATTTTAAAGGGGGAAAGGGAAGGTTTGAGGGGGCTACTATGAGTTCATCCCCCTTATTTTGTTTTAACATTTTTGCTTGTGAAGTTTCCTTCTTTCCACCCTGAAAACAATGACAACGTTACCAGTATCTTCAGATGGCATTACACGTGCAGTCATTTACAGAATAGCTTCCCATAGGCCTCAAAAGCCATCGTTGAATCATGCTTTAGAAACCCATAGCACGGCCAAATTGCAAAATTCTGGTTTTTAAATCCTTAATCAGGCACTTTTGCTGACTTCAAAGTCTGTTAATTTCTCTTTTCGTTCAGTGCATCTGCCTGTACTTTTCCTTTTCCTGAGATGCTGTTTTCTGCACAGTTTTTATAAATACTGCTAATCACATGCATTGACTACAGAAAAAAATAGCCAGGCTTGTGCGCTCTTTTTTTCTCCTGGAAAAATGCCAGGGGGAACATCTAACTAAAGTGGCTGCAATGATGGCTGCAGCTGGTGCCCTTTTCAGAACTGGGTCCCCCCTCGTTGCTCTCAGCTCTGGGCTGCAAAGAGCAGAGAAGCTGGGGGACAGCGAGAAGAGCGACGCTCCTGGCATCCTCAGAGCATTTTAATACACCTCATCATGCTTTATTAGAGTCACCTGTTCAAAGAGATGGGGAAAAAAAAGATGAAACCTTGCTAACAATGTAAAAGCTTCCAGAAAACAATTCATCTCCCAATAAAACCCAAAAGGCTATCCCTCAAGAAGTGAATAAAGACAAAATGTCAGGATGCCACATGGCTGCTAACAACTGCAGGCAGGAGGGGAAATGAGCTCCCAAGCAAGGAAGCACCAGCTATGGCACCTCGCGCATAATCACGTATTAAAACCACACGGAACTCCGGCTGCTGGCTTTTGCGTTTCTGCAGGCATCTCAGATCTTAGCATCTCTGCTGCTGCAATGGCATTATCAACACAAAAGCCCACGATGCAGAAGGATGCAACGAGTCCAATCTGGAGATGTTGGATCACCCAGAGGGGACTGGTGGGAGAAGCAGAAGCTGCCCCGTGTCCCGAGAGCCGCACGGGTCAGACACAGACCGAGTTCGGGCTCTCAGGTAACCCTGGAGCACGGCCTCCATCCCGCACGGCTCTACCTGTCCGCGTTTGTTTGCTGGATTGGGAGTCAACGGGTGTTTTAATTCCAACCCGTTTCACAGGGCAGATGAGGGAGCAGAGCCCCGGCCCCGCTCGTTGCCAACGAGGAGGCAGTGACCGCCGGCAGCCAAGGCTTGCCCAGGAGAGGGAAGGGAAGAAAAGCAAAGCAATCGCCTCCCCGTGCATCCTTTGTATTGCACATGCCTAATAATCTAATAATCCCAGTCTCTGGACCGCACCACAGACTTGGCGGTTGTAGAATACCTCCCAGTAAGCTTTGAATGCCATCATGTTACTGTGGGTTTGTCACGACCCGGACTGGACAAACCAGGGAGTCGTGTTTAATTTGAAATTCCCTCGGGCTAAATTAAGGTGAAACGACACCAAACAATCAGGTAGAGATTTTATTCATGACAGAAGCAAACTGAACTGGCAAGACGTGGTAGTAGGTGGCAGGGTTTCTCACAACAGGAATTGGCATAAGACTACTTCTGTAAACTGTGTAACCCGTGGTAACCATATACTGCAACTCAGGGAAGAAGGAGATCCCTCCCGTTGAGTCACGAGGTTCAGAGCGGACCCCCTCGATTTCCAGACTCCTCCTCAGAGAAGGGCCCAGGGGCAGCTGGATCCGCTCTTAGTCCCAGACTTGGTCAACGGTTTTATGTCTTAAAGGGATGAGGTGTAGGGATTATGGAAAAGGAAAGAGAGAACAAGACAGAGAGAGAAAAAGGAGGAGAGAAAGATTTCACCACTCCTGGGACCAGCATTGGTCCAGTCAGCCGAGGGGTCCCGTTCAGTGGGCTCGTGCACCTGGGGCTTCAGTTTGTGTCCTTTTATCATCCTTGCCCTTCCTTTGGGTGGGCACCCGAACTCATTAGGCTAATGAGCAGTTTGTGAGCCTTTGGGCTTGGGGGTCGTTTGGGGAGTAACTTCTTCCCTGCAGAAGTGGCCATTGTTTGATCTTTGTATCAGAACAGCTTATCAGAACAGGGAGCTGTGCACCCTCCAGCACGTCCTCCCCCTCCTGTTGCTGGTGTCTGAGCTGATGGGCTTTTCACCTGGGTTCCTTGCTGTGCAGGGTTTGTCTTTAAGCAGAACTTGCCCCACCACAATGTTTGAGACATTAACTCTTTCCGTCTCTCACAGTGTTATAAACCCTAATATGGCCAAATTGCAAAGCCCTTGATTTCTACGCCCTTCATCAGGCACTTGGCTGATCTGAAATGTTTTAATAAACTAAAGAGTCTCTCTAGTCTGATGAACAAAATCAGGATTTGCTTTCCTGGTTTACTGTATTTTCTGTTAAAAAACAGGGCTTTGGTTTGGCAGTGAGCCACGTGCTACCCAGTGGGAGGATGCAAAATGTGGACAGGCTGACCAGATCAGGAACTGAAAAGAAATGCTTGATTTCAGTGTTTCAAGATTGGAGCGAGCTGTAAAAGCCAACAAGCAGCATTGGTGGCAGAACGTGAATGAAACCCCTAAAAATCTCTCTGCTTGAACAACCCCAGGCCTTATAATGCTTAAAATAAAGGTGGGGTTTTTTTCATTTCAGTGAAGAATTTTCATCTCTGCTTTGTCCATTTAGTCACATACATTTTTTTTCCTGCACCTTCTGTCTACCTAGAACAGATTTCCTCACCTACTATGAAATCTTAGTGTGCTCACTTCATGACAGTCTCAGGCACCTAATTGGCCAGGCAGGTCCTTGATTGGATCCCTTCTTCCCTGCTCTCCTTGCACAGTATTTTTTACTGGTGTTGGTTGCCTGGTAACCCTAACACCTCTGCTTCCTTCTGAGGAATTTTATGTGTTCCCCCCAACAGGTACTGATAAAAAAACAGTATTTCCATCCTGACTGCTGTGTTCCTTCTTCATCTGTGCCTCCACGCTACGCAACGTTGAAGGCAGACAAGTCACCCAAGCATTAACCCCAGGCTAGCTATCTCTGCATAGCCAGGGCTGCTCATCCCCGGGTCCAGAGAGAGAGTGAATTAACGCTAACGACTGAGCTAAGCTAAGGTGGGGAACTTGGCCCATTTGCTGAGCCTGCGAAAAATGAGCTATAGCAAAATGTTCCGTCTCTGCCGGGTAATACTGCATTATCAAAGGTTATTTGCGAGGTAATTGGACACTGTTCTGGAGAGAGGAAAGTTCCAGTTTGGCAGAGGTGGCATGAGTTTAAGGGTGCCTTTCAGCTCAACAGCTACATGGGGCTTTTGCCTGCTTAGTCTGCACAAGGTATTTTCAGAGAGGGGATTTACTCGGTCACTGCAAATGTGGCTGAGAAGGTACAGGTTCCTCTTCCTTCCCATTCAGAAGCTGCTGCAGAGAGCGTCGCTATAGGCTTCACCTTGTTGCCCTATAGCCTCTAAGCTACAAGGTCCTCTATGGGGTAGGAAACTACTAGTGAATCAGTGCTCAGCACGGGCTCTGGGAACTAATACAGGGGCATAAGTCGGCTGAAATAGCTCTGGACTGCAGTTTGCAGAGGAATCCCATTCTCAGGAGCATCCATCCCTTCTCCTGCAGGAGTAGCAAAATTCCTATCACAGGCTGAGTTGAAAAATGATGGATTTTCCTCCCCAAATACAGAATATCTCACCTTTGGCTTCAGTATGGTCCCAAAGAAGCAAGGTTGATCCCTTGGGTATCAGAACAATATCAGCCCACCATGCTGATGCTGCACTGTCCATCATCAGAGACTGAGGTTAGTCTTGCTATGGCACTTTACAGAAACTTAAAAGAGGCTATACTTGTGACCCTGCCCTTACAATGTACAAAGCTGGAAACAATCTAGCTTAGCAGGAGGACACTGTCCAGTCCATTCTGCACATGAGAGAAACCTCCATCTGGGGATATTCTCTTGACCATATCAGCCAAGAGTGGGCCAGTTGTGAGTATTTTACACCAGACTTCAATAGGAAAGAGTAGGTTTAATTAATTAAGCTAACATCACAGAGATTCAGCATGTGCTCCAAACCTGCATGGATACCAGAGCTTCATCTGTACAATTGAAAGCATCACAGCACCTCTCTGCTTTGCAGATCATACTGAAGTCACTAGGTATGTGGCGACTTACAGAATATGTTGGGATAGTTGCACATCCAGCAAAGAACTAGTCATGTTTTTCTATCAGTGCAATGGATAGTGGAGCAAGGACACTGACGGATTAACAAGCAAAAGATCTTATTTGATCATTCCCCACACTCCCCTCTCCCCAGTGTTTTAAATATGCCTCTTTGTTGAACAGGAAAAAATCACAATAGCAAGGCAGGAGATACACGAATATAGCTGATCTACTGGAGTGAAGCCAAAACAGCAAAGCCAGGCATGTGTTTCTATAGGACTTAGCACAGTGGGGCTCCACTGGGACTCAGAAGCTATCATGATCCAGTGATAAATAATGATTATAGGAACATCAGGAGATGAATACAGACAAGCTACATGTGCTACAAATCGGTCAAAAATTAACATTTACCATCAGCAATACACCACATGACTGACCTTCATAGCTTGATTCAGTGCCATGAAGCGTAGACTCTTGTCTGAGGGAAGAAAAGCTAAGGCAGGGCAATGAGCACCCTCCATCAATGGTGCTGTTTCTCCAGGACAGGCTTCCCCAGTGTGGGACAAATTAGCAGCAAAGTGTTTCATTCACATATAGAGCACTGCATCTGTAAAAAATTGCATCTGTAAGAAATTGCATTTCCGCCCAGCAGAAAATGCCCTTACATCATCAGCCTGGGCTCCGTACTGAAAAAGGACACCGTGAGCCTTACCAAGCTAGACGGTCTTGTTCACCCAGCCCCAAGATAACCCTTGTTTAGCCTCTGCTGCTTTACCAAATCTCTCAATCATCTTAAATTTTTTTTTATTCCAAGTTATAACAAGATTTCGACTTAAGGAAGGTTGGGTTAAAACAAGTTTCCTTGCCATTGTAAATCCACTATCAGAGCTGTGGCAAAAGCAATATCCTTCAGACTTAAGCTCCAGGTTGACTGGAGTATCTTTTCCATCCACATTATCCATCTATGCAACTCACTGTGGTTGTTCCTTCCTAAAATGGAAAAGTGGGCAGAAAGGAATATTTTATGGCTTATGACTTACTAGCCTTTGAGACGAAACCTTGGACTCCAATCTGGGCAGAATAACTGATCATTTCAAGCTGTATCTCAGGTGAGTATCAAGGATACAGAAGCTGTAGCCTGAATTTTTGTATTGCTCATGGGTTTTCTACATTCTCATCCACAGTGGCTCTTATGGCAGATCAAATGTCTCGTCCGTCCTTGAACATTTACAAAAGTGGACATGGAAAGCTATATTCATCACACATTTCTCTCTCTGTATGAGTCTCACTTGCTAAAATTCATATGTCTACCTATGTTTTATAGTAATTATTTATCATATTTATCAGTACATTTTACAATCTCTTTCAACCTGTCTACGGGAAAAATACAGAATATATTAAATGTTGTAAATCCTTGGGTTTCACCCCAAAGACCTCAGGCCCTTCAGGTCAGGAGACATTGACTTTCCCACTTGTGAATACTATGTTTCTGAAGCCTGACTGCATTTCACTGCTGATGGAGTGGCAGTGACTATATACAGTGTTTGTTTTCCAGATTGTAACTGTGGCATCTCCCATACCAATTTTCAGTGCAACAGCTTGTCTCAATGACATCCAGAACCCAGTTCTTCTTAGGAGCTGTGTTTCTTATTTCTGTAACCCTGAGACCTCAGTCAGTTGAGCAGATAAACACTGGATTTATGGGTGCAAGGGTATGTCAGAATATCACCTCTCAAACAGAAGAAAAAAATCATCAGTGAAACTGCAAAGATGTTGCTGCTTATCCAGTCTGTCTACACGAATCAACTTTTTCATAAAATAATTTGCTGCGACATAAAAGTGACCTGCTTGCTTTCAATCTATAGGAGACTGTGTGTTACACAATGATCTGATTTGTAACATGAGCATGACACTAAGTGATTATATAAATTCCCATATCCTTAATGCAGCTCAAATACCTCATTTCAGCACCATCCCAATTTTAAAGCACTCTTAATGCATATGGTAAATATTCAGAAGCAAGTTTCTGAGTATTGTGCCCGTGCCTGTCATCTCTTCATTCCCTCATTCATTAGGAAAATGCTAAAGACACATCATATGTTATAAGGTGGCTTCATAGGTACACTGCTGCTGGCCCTAATCCCCAAGCCCCTGGAAGGGATGGAGCCGAGAAGCCTCACCAGAGCAAGTGATGCTGCGGGACATCTCAGAGGGACTGGGTCCTGGGGAGAGGGGGGAGAGACTCGGGGGAGAGAGGTGGGAAGGTAATTCAGCTGAGGTGCACAAAGGTGTTGCTAAGAGGCTGGACTTTTTGCTAAGAGGTTGGAATTTAACGTCGGGCCCCTGTAACCTGTCCTGGTTCACAGTCCCAAAGGTTAATGCCCTGGCATGCAGCAGGGGTCAGTCTCTGAAATCAGCAGCTTCGAGAGCTCTGTGCTGCTCATGAGCGTGTGCTCACCCATTCTGTGTTAGCAGCTGATGGGTTTGTGGCAGTGTCTCCTGTTCTCATGGGTACCCAACTACAGAGGGCATCACCTACAAATAATTTGAGTAAACTGTGTGGCTTACGCAGAGCCCTTCACATTTAGTAATGTAAGATATATATATAGGAGTTACTGTAGGAAGCACCCGTAAACACAAAGAAAAAAGAATAATCAATAAACTAAACCAAATACTAAATGGGTTAGCAAGTAAACGACACAAGGACAATTGCAACATACCCCATTACTCCCAGCACACTGGCCCGATTCCCACCAATTCCCCTAAAGCCTCCCAATACAGAATGAGCAATCTTGCTAATAAGGTCAAGCACAGCTTATTCTTCTAACTGCTCTGCATTTTTCAGTACTGGTATTTCTAAGCCTAGCACTGTAATGAAAGCAGTCAAATAATTGTGCAACTCCATAAAGGAAGGCAACAGCCCAGCGAGAGATTTTTCTAGGCTGATCCTCACGAGCAAGCCATCCTTAATTGAAATCCAATGGACTAAGAGTTAAATGAAATCTGGATACTGAAGTCAGTGGGTAGTTGATGGGAGATGCAATCAGAGAAGCAAACAGAGGCATGGTCAATGAGTAATTTCATAAATCTATACTAATACAGATATTTTCTTTTTAGAGGAAAAGTGTCCATTTTCTTTCTGTTCAGTCAGTGTGGACTTGGTTAATACAAATTATGAGAATAAGGAGGGCAAGAAAAGCCTGGTTTGAGATGAATTCCTCATACACTGCACCTGACCTTGGCATGAGAAAACCCTAGAGACCTGCAAAGTCTGTTATCTACTGTAGATATGGCAGGTTTGCAGACAGGTCCTCGGAAAGTCTGTCCCAAATGCCCACGTACTTCACTGGTATATGCACAGACCTCTGAATTTATGCAACAGGGATTTTGCTAGCCCATTTTTGTAGAAGGGGTGTCTTACTGACCTTAGCTGGACCAGATCAAGCCCCTCCAACTTTTTGTCCCTGTTTAGAAAATGAGTTTTTCCTTAACCACCTTTCTCCACTGTGCCCATCTCAGTAAGTTTGGTTACTCATTTGGGAATAGTATCTCCTTTTTTATTTGTAGACATCCATGCCTTTGGTGTCTTGACTACCGTCCACCTCTGGTACAATCTGGAAAACAATCAATGCATGTCACTTCACAGTTTTGTCCGAAGAAAACAGTGAGTCAGGGCTCAGACAAATTCTGCTTGCTATTCCTGTCACAGGGATTACTAAAAAAAGGCTGGCCATTTTTTAAATTAATTTAGGATTAAATTGCCCTCTCCAGAAAACAGTCATCTGGATACCAAATGCTACCTGTAGGGTGATGACAGATAAAAGGGTTTTGCACATTTTGCCTGTTCATGCCTCAACATGGATTTTTCACTGACACTGACATTTAGCTTTGCTTCCTCAGTCCTGTGCTGCTGTGGGCTCTGTTTGTCCCTGCTGTAGAACTCCTGATTTGTACAGGTGTTCCAGCCATCAGCTCTCTTTCAAGAAATTGCATCAGCTCCATCTTTTAACATCCATTGCTTCCTCACTGAAGTGCAAAGGTACTGTTTTTATTGTAGTATTTTCCATTTTCTTCCTCACCCATGACATCCATGACTTTTAGTTCATCTTCCTCTCTTTCCACTCTGTCTTTGTTCTTTCATATTCTCAGTACTCCTGATTTCAAAGCTCCTGTTCAGCTCCTTCTCTGGAGCATCTATCTGATGCTCTCCAGACCGCTGATTCTCCATTTTTCAAATCCCTGCTAGAAATATATTTTCCCCTTTCCCTAGCTAGTATTTAACTGCTATCTGCCTTGAAACCATGCAGTATTTTACAGAAACATTGGACTGGAGTAAAAAATTACTTCCAGCCTCCACTTCCAACATTAAACCGGACTACTACATCTCTGTTTTTAGTAAATACTACCTATCATATACACTAAAGTTTTAAAATAAGACATTACAAAGAAGGAAACACATTATTGATGTATCAAGACAGGAAGCTCATAGCTGCTGTCCAAGACAAAGGAATTTCCACCTTTAATTGCTCAAAGCAGCAATTTTCCATAGTTCTCTGACAACATGTGCTATGTTTTGTAATGATTTTCATACACTGATCCTCTAAGGCAAGTGCAGGGTAGGGAAAGAAGATCATGAATACAGCTTGCACTGGCTCTCTTTTTTGAGAAATTTGGAAACACTGCATTGAACCTACCTTTTTTTACCTGGTGTATTCTGATGAAATGTATTTTATATTGCCCTAACAGTCATATACAAAGCATCAAACTTTATGTCACTTACTTAACCTTATATTACCTCAGGGACACAATTTGTACAAGATAGTGCCTCCAGAGCAAAACTGACCCATGTTACAGCTCGCCCACAGTTTAGATGACCTAATTTAGAAATATCCCAAATAGAGCTGCATGAGAGTAATGCTGAAGATGATATTTTATAATGGCAACTGTTTACTTTAAGAACCAAAGCCTTTGGATTGTATTCCCATTGCTGCTGATTTAGCTGAGGACTCTTAATTCCTGTGTGTGTAAGTACACATACGTGTATACGTATGCAGGACATGCATTTTTACATTCACCAAGGAAGTTTCATCAAAAGTCTTCACATACTGCCTGTCAGTGATGTTTGGGAGCCAAGCCACCAGGCCACGGAACATTTCACTGTCACACAAAATGCAGAAGTGAATTAGGAAATTATAGAAAAGGCACAGAAAAGGCCCAAGACAGGCAGCAATAAGGAAAAAAATCTCAAAACATTAGAGAAAACTCAAATGCCAAGAAAGTAGCCAGAACGTCCTCAACAGCAGGAAGCCTTCCTCTCATGAGGTGCCAGGACACTTCTGCTCAGGGCTAAGAAATTATTGTGACAGCTGTGTGCAGACAAGTAGGGCCATAAAGACTGCTCTTTGGACTCTCCTCAGTGCAATCTTGTTAATATAAGCTGTGTACAACACCTTATGGGGAAAGAAATACCTTTTCAAAGAGTATAACAATGTGACAACTGTGTGTTGCAGGAACCAATAAATACATTTTCTGCAGTGAAATCCTCAGTGAGCTTCCATTAAATAGTGATAGTGCTAATCTCTATGTGTCCACACTTGGGACTTTATATTTGCAATATCACATGGCCCCTCTAAATGAGTTTGAAAGGCTTTCATAGATCAAGGGCCATTAGAATTTCTCTTCTCTTTGCAGGATGAAGCAATGATGTTTCCTCACTTAAGGTTCACTTAAGCTCCCAGTATACACAGAGTTATACTGCTACCACACTGTACTGGCTACCTTCCATCACTGCAGTGTCCTGGGAGATGAGGTCTGGCCTGGAAATCTGCCTGGATGGGGAACAGAACCATTTTTGCAACAAAAGAAGAAAGCCGAGAACCTTACGTGTGAACTGCAGGCCTGACACTACTAGGATCGCGCACAGATGGTAAGCCTGTGACCATGCTGCCTGGGGCTTTGCACTCACCAGACCTCACAAATTTGTTTCTAGCAAATCTGGGATTGCATGTCCTCAGGAAAACCCCACAAGTTGCAGGATTATGAATGTTGGGGACGCAGCAAGAAGTGTTCCTCTTTCAGAGCTTTTTTCCCTTTTTCTGCTTTCTTGTGGGCAGATCACCCATACATGTGGTAAATAACGTTAAAGATCTCCAATTTCCACTGCAGCTTTCACTCAAGTGGTTTCACTCAAGCCCTTCTTTAGATACAAGAATCCCCATGCTCAGTCATGGATCTGTCTCTAGGATGAAGTGAGCCATCTGCTTAGCTGCGCACTGCAGCACCCTCAGCATGTTAGGAGAGAGAAAAAAGCAAGCAGAATAATTATGTCCAACTGGAAAAGCAAGTGCGAATGCATTTACACTGAAATTTGACCTAGGCCCTCCAGCTTACACTTCAAACTCAATAACAGCACAAGCGTATTAAAGGTCAGGAACATACACCACCTTCATCTCACCTCTCCTCCAAAGATAGCGTATCTAAGTGAGCTGCAGGGCCTGCCAGTCTGCCGACGGAGTGGCTAAGTACTCTCTTAGGGGAGAGTACCATTTACTGCATCATCAGCCACACTTCCTGAAATAGCCTGTTTCTCCTTGGAGGCCACTCATCTGATCACCATCGACAACTTGCAGGGACTTTTGAGACCAGACAGGAAAGCAGTAGACACTTTCCGTTTGACATCAGCCCTGTCAGACACGTCTAGCACAGCAAGCACCGTCCCAGAGGCCAGGGTTTGGTACCCATCAGGCACGACAAAGTTGGTAGGCATCGAATCTTCGCCTTAGCGAAGACTGCCCCGTGACATAAGACAATAAAAATGGATGCCACGTGTGCGACAGTTCACGGAAGCCCTGGGTTTCAAACATGTCGCCAAATTAGGAACTTTCCAGACAGCTCTGCTTGTTGTGAGATCTTAACTCCTTCACACGTCACTGGAACAGATATTAAAAAGGCAGCCGCTTCTCTAGCAGGTCTGCTTGCTCTGTAAAATTAGTGCTCACAGTTTTCCTCTTGCAGTTCAGCTGTAAGAAGGGTTGGGAATAGCTGTGCCTCGCACTATCTGGCTGTCACACAAAGCAAGCAATTAGAAGCACAAGCGTCCCCATTTGCTCCCACGCTTCATTTTTAATCTCATAAACAGAGATTGAGCCACAAAACTGAGAGAGAGACTTTTTTTCAAGCTTAGGGGTAGTTACAGGCACATTTATGTCTGTCTATATGTTACCATGGAAGAATTCAGCTGGATGAGATTTACAGCCATTATGTGTGAGTTCAACCCAGGGGTGCTGGTGTTAGTTACGTAGGTAATGGGCAAGTAATGACAAATATGCACTTATCCTGGGTGCCGTTGCAATCACTGTTTGATCCTGAAGGTGCAAGCATGACGTAAAGACTAGGTAACAGCCCTGACGTGGACAGATAAACTAAGCAGGCTTTACTGCTGGTGGTCACCAGACGGCGTTTCTCTTCTGAGTGCCCACAATTCAAGATTCATGGGGAGTCAGTGCATTTTAGGATTCTTTTTATGTTGTTCAGTAATTCCATTTCCAGTTACACTCACACACTGTGTGATTAGACTCAAACCCAAGTGACTGACTTACTCCACACTCCTGCACGGATCTGAACGCCAAGTGACACCTGGTCCACCTCTTGGAGTTAAATGATCTTTACTACTCTTGAACTACTTGCCATTTACCTGGGCAGCAAGAGCATGCCAGACACGAGCAGCCCTGCAGTAACTGCTTCTGTGCAGTCTCTTACTCCCCACTAATGCTGCACAATATGCAGCCTTTCAGCGTGACAGGAACGAGTGTCTTCACCTTCAGGAAGGGTCAGAGCAGGCACCCTGCCAGTTGTGGTGGAGCAGCTGATGCCCAGTAACTCCAGCCCATACCGTCATGGCATAGCATTAAGCAGTTCTGCAGGTCTCCCCGGGGCAGTAGTAACTGGGACGATGGAGCGAGGGTCTGCTTCCTCAGGGTCGCAGTAAAAGCATTGTTCTCAAGTCAGATCTAGGTCACCGCTAACTCAAAAAACTCACACCACGCTCCTTCCCCTGGCATAGATGTGCCTTCAGAATTAGGACAGCCTTGGATGCTGGTAGATGAGAGAGAGGAAAAATGAGGGCTGAAAGATACAGGAGTGCCTACTTTGCAATTCTCAATATCTGCCTGATAAGAGACATGTGGTTAGGTTTTTTTCCAAATCTACACATTTCACACACAACAGAGGAATCAACCTTGCTGCTCTTCAGTCCACCCTGAGTGATGTGCAAGGGCTTTCCCAGAACACTGGGGTTCACTTGAGAGATTATAGCTGCAGCCTGCAGATAGGCTGTCAACAACTGATTTTAAGAGATTAGAAGTGTTTCTCAAACTTTGTTGGCACCATTCCCTTTCAGTGCAACCGTTCTGCAAGTCAGAGTACTCGTTTTTAATTAAAGTGCAAAAAAGAAACACTGGGATGATGATAAATGGTTTTGATTTGGCCCATCCAGGGTCCTTTAGTCTCCATGGCTAAGCCTCATAGTCTGCAATGTGTTATCGTCTTTATGAAAAAGAAAGAAAGAATCCAGTTTGTTAAAAACAGAATTCGGAACAGTCATTTTAATTTTGAACAGCTCTTCTGTTTAACCATCTACCTCTTAATATTCTTTATCAGCAAACATTTCTGTGACAAAGATGCTGCTCATACACGTCCAAGGAATGGCTGGTCACAGAGGCACTCTTATGTGCCCGCAAACATTTCCGTTGACTATTCTTCCTTGACTGTATGCTATTCCTGGGAAATTCATTGCAGTCCTGATTAACCAGGCAATCAGCAAGCACCAAAGAGCCCAGCAGGATCAACTGACCAATCACACAACCCAAACCGTGGAAGAAAACACATGCACAGTACACTTTAAGTGAAGTGTGTTCCATTTGATGAATACTTGCAGACAAAGGATCTCTTGTGCTAAAAGGAATTATTGACTGCAAGAAATGATATGGAGAGATCAAAGGAATTTGTACCAAGGTGGCAACCTTTTGTTTCATATGATTTTATTTCCCTTTCCTCTCTTCCTTTGATATAACTACATAAGACAATCTCCCAAGCAAAGGATTTCAGAGGCTTCTCTGCTTTTGTTTTCCCAGGTCTTTCAGAATTTCTGTCTCTTCTTTTCCCTGTGCATGGACAAAAGGCCACGGTGCAAAGCTTTACATATGATTTGGAAATAAATAATGGTTGATTGACTAAGCTGGTGACAGACTGTAGCAGCAGCAGCTGTGTATGCTGGAAGCTCGCTGCAGCTTGGGAATTCTGCAGCTGAACGGAGGCAGTGAGGGATCTCTTCTCCCGTTCACAAGGGCTTGACACCATTTTCATCACAGCCTGGTTTTGGCCCATTCAGAAAGGGGTGAGGCTTGCGGTTTGCCCCTATAATTATTCATGAAGGACTTGATGAAAAAATTCTCACGTGGCCAACAGTCCCATCAACGCCGATGAATGCACAAGGAGAACTGGACTGAGGCCTTACAGGCTATACTGCTTTCCAAATTGGTATCTGGTTTTGAATGTAGATATAGACTTGAGACATCATAGTAGCCCTTAAAGTTTCAGTTTATAAAAATCTCACCCAACACCATAAATGCTACAGCAAATTCACATCCAGCTAGAAAAATGCATCACCAGAGCCCAGGTGCCCAGCCTCCTTAGCTCTCAGAAGCCTTTCTACTTTCCTTATAGCACTGTCCTGAAATGTGAACAATCTGTCCTACACCTGCCTGTAAATTAATCATCCTATTGGGCAGACAGAAACAACCACAGCTAGAGGAAGGTCTGAAGATCTCACAGATATGTGTCCAGTATCTTTCTCAATATTTACAGTTTCACCCAAGAACACATCTCCCAACCATGAACAGGACCCCACAAAGACAATTTTCTTCAGGTAAGCTGTGAGCAGGAAATTATGGTTTAGTGAGTCACAGATCCTAAAATATCCCTACGAAGCATGTGACCACTGCGTCATCATCAATAATAATAATAAGAGAGCAATGCAAACGTACGCTTTTGGAACGTGCTAAGGAAGTCTCAGCGTGGAGGAGGAGAGACAGGCACACCCAGGCAGTTTTAGACACGGCACCTAGGGGCATCCAGACAGACAGGCATGCCCCATCTATTACAGAATGAGACAGATAAGCACGCTCTGCTTCTACGGACAAAAAACCTCACTGTTGGATAAAAGACAGGCATGACAGCTAATACTGACCAATACCATGACCTCATCTCACGGCATACAGATAATGACTGCAAACTGGCTTCATTTTATCTGAATGTACCCCTTATTTCACAGTCCAGTGTATCTATATAATATATAAGCCTACTCTTTCTGATGCTCTCAGGTTCCTGTCAGGTTTTCAAGCTGGGTATCATTAGAGGTGCTGACCATTTGCAAGGCTGTACTGGGAGTCTAGTGGGCCCCAGGCAGCCGAAATCTAGGTCTGGACATCACGTCATATGTTAAATGAAATGTGAGGTATCTCTCAAGTACAAATCTTGTCTGACTTGGAAAGGTGATAGCTTCTTGTGTTTTTCCTCAATCACCACGTTCCCCTCAAAAAAGAAACAAACAAAAGCAGTCCCTTACAAGAACTGTCAATGTGGTGACCCTATGACTGATGCTGTGATGTTTCCTAAATATTTTAGTGCAGCCAAGACATTACTTAGCTCCTCTCTAGGAGGAAGGAGACGACGGACTAAACTGACCTTTGCCAGTCATCCTGCACAAATCTTACGGCAGCTTTAAATTCTCTGGCTGAGAGATCCAGCTCTCAGCTGAGGGATACTGTTTGGTATCAACACAGAGTCTAAGTTGGCCAACAAACACCAATCATTTAGACACTTCTGTTATCGTCTATTTCGGGATTTACTCAGTTGTGACATTCCTCTTCATATTCACCAGCAATCTGTCAGGAAGAGAGCTTGGACATTTCTGGAAGAACTACAAGATGGAAAACTCATTTGGGTGCTTAGGCAACATTCGGGACTAAGGCACAGTTTGATATATTCAGTATAGTTCATAATGCAAGGAGCACCCAGTTTTGTCAATCTTTTGTGACCTTTTCTGACCACATCTGCACCCGTATTGGCAGTGACCACTGCCAGACTCTTCTATAAGAAAACTTCAGCTTTACATAGCTTGTTTCAGGCATCCGCTGTTGACCAGTAACCAAAGGAAGAAATCTCAAAAACTCCCTTAAGGCTAATGCATGGCGGGGGGGGGGGGAGAAGAAAAAGTCACCTATGTCTCGGTGCCCCCCATACCACGCATGTCCATGGGCTCAGGCAAACTCCCGAAGAGGGAAGCAACATCAAGTCCCAATGTCACTTTGCTGCACCACCCTTCAAGACACCAGGGCCTTCTTCGATTGCTTCTGCAGCTGCTCAGATCTGAGGAACTAGACCTCTGTGGCAATCTCCTTTCCTCTGGCAAAGTCAGCGTTCCAGCACAAGAGACATACATTGTCCTTGTGAATTCTCCTGAAGAGCAATCAATCACGGTACGACAAAACCACTGAAGTTACTTAAACTTACTTTGTGCGGTATGACTAGCAGATAGATTAAAAAATGACCCAGCAGGAATTTTCCTTCCTTAATTTTTAGGTTCCACACATCAAATCCACGCCAACTACTGAGACTAATACCTACCACCACCGCCCCCGCCCCCCAGGATTTCCTGATTCTACATCACGCGTACTTTGAGCAAGATTTGTAACTGATCTTATTCTTGGCTCGAGGTACCTGAAAATGCTGACCATTCATTTTCATAAAGTAAGATTTCCTGAAGATGTGTCTTGTAGGGCACCTGGAAATCAAAGCACTTGAAATCATGTAATCATTGCTGAATACCTTAGCTGTAATTTCTCTCACGCAAGTACTTTCAAAATTATACTTTTAGCACAAGCATAATGCTATTTGCTTCTCCTTGAGGCTCTGGCTCTTGGATGCAAGTGAGTAGGTGTATGACTGTACCACACTGTGACCACAACCTCGGCAAGGTCCAGAAACCCAGCAGCAGCAGACTCACATTACCGATGCATAAAGCCCAACTTATTAGCCCTGCTAACGAGGAATTATCCAGGCACCAGTTCCAGACCTGCATTAATACTTTTACATGGAGCTGTGCTGCACGGCTATCCCAGTTTGCCCAGCGCTGCACCACCACATGCCATCACACGAGGCTGGACATACCTCAGAGAGAAACTTCAGACTCCATTTTAAAATGTCCTCCTGGTTGCAGAGGGAAGCTTGAACACCTCGTACCACAGCTGCAGCTTTACCATGTAGAAGTTACCCGGCTAATGAAAAGACGCCTCCCAATACATTACTGAGAAAAAAACCCAACACTATATTTTCATCCATCCTCTCATTTTTAAGCCCGAGGTACGACCCACAAAACATCTTGCCACAACAATGCACCCCAAATACACCAAACTGCTCTAACACACAGTGCAGACACGGTGTTCGGCGGAACAACAGCCAAGCCTGGTGCTGAGAGTGGTTCTTCTGCCGTCCGTCTGCACGAGCAGACCCGCTCCCCGCCGATACCCCCAAACCGGGAAACCTTCCCGGCACGGGCGAGGCGTCGACCCATTTTTCAGCAGCACGTGGGAGAACGGGGTTCAGGAAAGTCCAAGCCCCCGAGGTTCTGGTGCGGGGGCAGTTGCCGGGCCCTTGGTTTCGCTGCCCCGGTGCGGAGGGCACAGCAGGCCCCTTCGCCCGGCGCTCGTCTGCACCCCGACACCCCCTGAGGGACCGCGAGTGGGTGTAGGCGGTGGACGGCCGCCGGTGGGGTCCGGGAGAGGCGAGGGAGAAGGGAAACTGGGGCGAGGAGGGGAAGGGAGGCCGCGGGGTCCCAGCCCACGGACCGGGACACCAGACCCTAAGGCGCCGGAGGCGAAGGGGCTCGCCCACCGGCGGCGGCAGGGAGAGCGGTGTGTGTGGGGGGGTCTCTGTGGGGGTCGCGGCGGTGCTGGGGGGGGCGGCGGTGCCCGCGGCGGGCGGCTGGTGGCGGGGGCGGGCGGAGGCGGGCGCCCCGCGGGCTGCGGGGCGGGGGAGGAGGAGCGGCGGCCGCCGGAGGATGGGAGCGAGCGGCGGAGCCGGGGAGCGGCGCGGGGGCAAGGCCGGCAGCGCGGCGGCGGCGGCGGCGGCGGGGGGCGCCGCGGCATCGCCCGCGTAGGGCGGCGCGGCAGCCGGGCGGCGGCGGCGGCGGCGGCGGCGCCGCGGCCATGGAGAGGGCCAGCCCGGCGGCGGGGAAGCTGAACGCCGGCGGCCGCGGGGCGGGCGATGGGCACGGCCCCGCGGGGGGAGCCCAGCCGCGGGCGGCGGCGGCGGCGGGCAGCGCGGAGCCGGGCGAGCTCATCGGGCGGGCGCTGGATTTCAAGAGCGAAGGGGCGCAGTGCTACAAGGACAAGAAATTCCGGGAGGCCATCGGCAAGTACCACCGCGCCCTGCTGGAGCTGAAGGCGCTGCTGCTGCTGCTGAGCCAGGAGCCGGCCGGGCAGCGCCCTCCCGCCGCCGCCGCCGCCGCCGCCGGCGGGCTCAGCGAGGAGCAGCGGCAGGCGGTGGAGGCCATCGAGGTGGACTGCTACAACAGCCTGGCAGGTCAGCGGGGCCGCGGGGCGGCGGGGGGGGGGGGTCCCAAAACCTCGGCCGCGCACACCTCCCTTCCCCTCCGCGAAGCAGCGCTGCCTCCCTTCTCTGCCCGTTTCATCGCCCTTTCCTTCCGTCGTCTTCCATTGCTGGTTCTGGTCTCGCGTTCGGCACAGAAGGGCTGCCGGTGCCCGGCCCGGTGCCCGGCCGCCTCCGGCAGCGCTGGGGAGGGGGCGGCCGGCCAGGCCGCTCTCGCCTGCGGCCCCCCCCGGCCCTGCCCTGCCCTGCCCGGCCCCGGCGGCTGCTCCGGCCGCCGCTGGTTAATCCCCGCGCCCTCTTCCCCCGGGAGACAGGTGACGAGGCAGCGGGGCGTACGTGGGAGGCTCGGACTTGCAGAAATTGCGGCTGGGGAGCCGGCCGAGATCGCACGCTGCGCTCTTCCCTCGGCCCGAGATGTCCTTCAGCCCCCTCACCGCGGCTCCCGCTCTGGCGCCGGTAATTAGCGGTATTACGGAGAGAGACGAGACTCCTTCTACCACATTTGATGTAAGGAAGGGGAAGGGTTTGGGCGCCGCTGCAATGGCTCCGAATAGTACTAGATATAAAAAGAATTCTTTGGCCTCGTAGCAGTGAAAGTTGAAAGCAAACGCAAGACTGGCTTTTCGCTAGCTGCCAGTCACCGCTGTGGTCAGTAGATGGTTGACCATCCCTCCCTTTGCTCTCTGCCATCTGTTTAGAAGAAGTGCTGCAGGAAGATGGAGGGGAGGGGTGGGAGGTTTAACTACTTTGTAGTCTGATTCTGAAGTCCTTACAGAGACGGAACTCCTGTTGACTTCAGGGAGCTTAACCTCCCATCCTGCAGTTCTTGCTTGGGTAATTTTTGGTCCCTAGCAGCGCATGGATTCTTTCTTTCCAAGCCTGAAAGCATCCCTAAAACAAAAACTTGTGCCTAGGTACGTACCGAGAAGAGAGCGCTCGTAACCTGGACAAGGTGCGCAAAGTGACAACGTTAATAAAGCTCTGCTGTCTTCCACAAGGATGAAAGGTCACTCATTACCCTTCATATCCTTGGGGGGAAAAAATGGCGAAAATCAGGACATTAGTGTGTCAGCTGTCACCATCGCTCGGCTTTTGGCTTCCTAGACAGCATTGGTTAGCTTTGTTTCCTGTTGTCTGGTGCTAAAAAAGATGCAGAATAAAGCAAATGGTTTGAAACGCCAAGCCAGCATCTTCTCTTGTCTTAATCCATGCCAATCTGTTATACTCAGCATGCCTTTTGGGATGCAATGGGGGGCACAATTTAGCCCCCTTGCATCACGTTTTCAAATACTCTTACTTCAAAAGCCTGTTGAAATAGCATGGAGGGAGAGGCAGGTGAGATTCCAGAGTGATACCATAATTGCACAGCCGTAATTATGCCTCTCTCCAAATTTCTGTTCACAGGTTTATTAAAATCCATTGTATTTGGCAAGGATCATTTAGATTGGCGGGGTTATACAAAGAGCCCGTAATACTCCGAACAATATAGCTTGGCGAGTTCCTGGAATTGAAAAAGTACTTGCAGGCAATATCTCTGCTAAATACCAATGAGACGTGGTAGGTAGAAGGTAAATGAAGTGGGAGGGAGGGATGGGATTTGCTTCTGTGGCACTTTCTGCTGAGTACACAGGTTCCACTTGCTAGAAATGTGTCCGCTCCTGCTGACGGAGTTGTCCTGCTTAATGGTCATTGTCCAGCTCATTTATTTACCGTTTCGCGTTTGTGCGGGGAATTTTTTTCACTGTTGCTTGTATTTGATCTTGTCAGCAGTAGCAATCAGACAGTGTGAGAAACATGCTCCATCTTTAACCTAGATTTGAACAGATTTTTTTTTTCTAAATTTAACCAGTGTGAACACAAGAGGAGATGAGTATAATTAACCCTGGAGCTGCAAGCAGTGCTTTTCCTGGGATAACCTCACAGCAGGTCAAGCTGTCATTTTGCACAGACGGTTGTCACACGTTTTCAGTAGATGGCACGCACAGAGCAGAGAACAGCATTTGCCTCGGAAATGCGTAGCTTCATGTGTGTCTGCTGGGCTGCCTGCAAGCAATTTTGAAGAAGTGCCCCACATGTTGGGGAGGGGAGTGTGCAGTTAAACTGGAATTGCAGTGTTGCTACTCCTCACCCAGTCCCAGAACTCCCATTCTAGCAGGAGGATCTGTGAATTTGTGTCTGAAGAGAAGGGAAGAGGGGGGAGGGAGTTTCCCCAGAACTGTCATAATAATTAGTATACTGTTCTAATAGCAACTTCAAGAGGTGCAGCAGTGGGACATTATTTTCTAAGCGTGGTGCAGCAGAAGCCACCAATTTCTTTACACAGTGGGCTCTAGCAGAGGCACCAGCGCATGCTGTTAGAGTTGAAGTCAGTGTTATTTGACGTGGGGAGGGGAGGAGATGCAGAGAGTTTTGTTCCTGAGCACTGAATGAGTGCCTAGAATTGTTTTCAAAATAAATAAATCTGCATAGTGCAGAAACCATAACAGCAGTATATGTCAATTCTAGAGAAAGCAGTTTTTCACTTAGCTCTGATGTATACCCGGTAGCATTAGCAGCTGTCATCTGAGTGTCCTTATTATCAAGTTCTTTTAGCACCTCCGCTTACTCTTTAAGCTTAGCATTTAAGAAGCCCACCTTGCTTTTGCGCTGTCATTTTTCATGTGGCCACCACACATCCACCTGTCAGAGGTGTTTTGCATCACAAATATAGATGCACACACACAAATAATTACTTGTTTAGATGCAGCGTACCAGTCAGAGGAGAGCATCAACTAGGGGTAAATATGCACTTAGCCAAACAAGTAGGTGCGAAACATACAGCCAAAGGGGATTTGGGACAATCTCATGGGTGAAGGCTGGCGTTGGTTGTTGGGGTTTTTTTAATCTGACTGATTACATGAGTAAGAACATGTGGGCAAACACTAAACTGTTGTCTGTGCCTCTGTTGCCTTGCAGAATGTAAATTTAGGCACAAATGTGCACACAGATTCTTGTTTAGCTCTGCTTCTTTTGTAGAGCACCTTCAACAGGCAATTCTTACACCGTGAGGTGGGGTGGGCAGCTCTTGTATTTAACGGGACCCCCACAATATTCAGTGGGTTTTCTAAGGTCCCCTGTTGTGGAGCCATGTGGCACCCCCACAACCTAAACTATTTAGCCCATTTCAAAGGATCCCAAATCTACTGGCTTTTAAATTCTTGTGATTTTTTTTTTTTTAATATTTTAAATCGGCCTAGGATTTTCACTGCTTGCCATTGGCAGTGCTGCTCACATTTCTTTCACTAAGCTACTATCTGGGCTTCAGTTTAAGCTCCCAGAGTTTTGCCTTCAAGGGACCCCCCCCCTCACATCTGCAAAATCCAGCACTGCCGCGTTCTTACACGGGCCTGCCGATACCCCTTCCTTTTACCATAAGTCTGTCTGATAAATGTCACCAGAGGCGAGAGCAGCAGCATGGTCGAGGCTCCCAGAAATTGCTAGGCTAGGCAAAGAAAAAGCCTACCAGCAGCATAGAGCCTTGCGGAATGAATGCAGGGCTGTAAGGCAAACAGTCCCTTCTTTATGACTCACTGACAGTCTCTGACCTTGAGGAAGTCACTTGACCTCTTTTTGCCTCTCTTAGCCCTATTGAAAAATAAAGAACAGGGACCACAATCTCATCCTGACGGTGCGTTCAGCTGAGTTTCCTCCAAGTCAGTGGTTTGTGTTCTTTTTAAAAAAAGAGGAACGTATGAAGAATGCCTGCGGAAAAGCAAACTGGCCAAATATCCCTCAGGTCTGAGTCTCCTTTCCACTCCTACAGTATAGCATCTTTGATCTAGAAGAAGCTTAAATGCTTTATGTACTGCATGCAAGTAGGGATCATTTACCTACTACAGATGCAACCATTACTCTCATTAAATGCAATGATTATTTTATTCCAGCATTACTGCCTAAAAGTTTACAGGGTCAAAAGGACTATGTCTGCTCTGCAGAGAGAAACAAGTCCTAGTCATTCCAAAGGAGCAAAATGCTAAGGGTAAGCATAGTTTTAAGCTTTTCTGGTGAGGGAATGTTGCAGTGCGATAAGCAAACCTTTGCTGGTTTTCCTAAGCGTGCAGAAATGCTAGAGCTAATCCTGGCAGGAGAAACGGAACCAGGGAGAGAACTGGGGATGAGGACTGGCACTGGGGGATCTGGGTTTCTAATCCTCCCTCCCTGCACTAACTAGTTGTGGTATCTTCACCAAATCTTTCCATTCTTCAGACCTCAGTTTATCCATCTGCATTTATGACCTCTTGGGAGTACTGGAAGGCTTTGTTCATTACATGAATGTAAATTAAATGTAATGTGTTTATATCCCCATTCAGGTATGTTTAGTTTACTATAGGAGTCTTGGCAGTATATTACAAAACGTAGCAATCCAAGATACATCTCAGCCTGGTTAATGAGGTTTGGCCTCCTAGGCTGGCAGAAACTTGTCACTGGTACCATTCACGACTGCAAAGGTCACAGCGACAGTCCCACAAAAACGGCACTTCCAGCAGCGCAGGAACCCCCTAGCACCCGCGGGCTCTAGGCTGGGCTGTAGGTACTACTTCCAGCCGTCACCAGTTGCGCAGACTTTGGTGAGTAGTCCCACTGAGAAATCCAAATAAGAATACTTATAATACTTAATCCAAGTAAAAATATAACTAAACGTGAGAAAAGCTGGTAAAACTTGTCTCCGCTGACCACCCACTAGAACTCCTCACCAGGAGTCTCTGCTAAAATCCCATCCCAGTATATAGCCGTTAACAAGTACAGACTCTACCAGGACACATGGTGCTGTGGGTGTTAAAGCAGTCTTGGATTGTTGCTTGATGTGAAGGGTTTTTTTATCTGCTGCATCAACAAAAACCACCCTCTGTAAGGAGGCCATGCAATGGGAAAGAGAGACAACAGCAAACAGAGCAGGATGTGGTCTGCACTTTCACTGATGGAGGGGCGACTTTCCTCACACTCTTGGTTTAGATAGATCTACCCAGCCAGAGTGCATGGGGATACCTTGTTTCACAGGCCTGATGCAATTACTGCGCCAGGTAGGTGCAAC
Organism: Haliaeetus albicilla; assembly: GCF_947461875.1. Lineage (NCBI taxonomy): Eukaryota > Metazoa > Chordata > Aves > Accipitriformes > Accipitridae > Haliaeetus > Haliaeetus albicilla. The sequence goes on from NC_091487.1 coordinate 39,387,084, forward strand.
TGCAGCAGACAATAAACACAGATGACTATGTGTGGTTTTTTAGTGATAAGCCCAAACCCTGACATGTATTTAAGAAAGAAGTGGGGTTTGAAGCCATTGCTGTGAATTACTCTTTAGAAATACTCAGTATTTACCTGTTCCCTTTTATTTTGGAGAACGAAATCCTCCCTGTTCAGGGAGTTTCTTGTGCATTGAGAGGATGGGATGGAAATACATCCAGATGCCGGGGGGGCGGGAGGGAGGAAGAGAAAGGATGGCGAGCTGCCACCAAACTTGGTTTAAGTGATACATGTCTGACAGCATCTCTCTTGCTGAGGCAGGAGATGCATTTTCCTCTACATATGTCGCTATTCTTCCCAAGACTTTTAAAAACTTCAGGCTCTGGTGGGGTTTTTTTGCAGCCACGTCTACCACATGTTAAATTCCCTTTGCACGAGGAGAAGCCTGTCCCAGGTGACCTTGTCACCATTTGTCTGAAGCAGAGTACTGAGAAGGTACAGATCCCCTGGCCAGACTGCCCAGAGGAGCTGCAGTCTTGGCGAGCCGAGATCCATCCACCTCTAGCTACAGCTTACCATGGGAGATGAAGCAGGAGGTATCAAAAATCACAAAGCTTCTTCAAGAACAGAGCAGTGGTTAATTTGTTTACCTGAAGAGTACTGGTTGTTCTCCACCTTGAGAACGCTGGTATGTTTTCTGAGAGTTCTGTAGTAGCACATCCTGCCAGCTTTACTCCATCTTCTTCTGAAATGCCGTCCTAGAGTTCCTCCAGCAAAAGTCCCACAATGAGTCACAGCCTCTTACACCTCCACAGGTTTCCATCAATGTGTGCTGAAGATGGTTCAGCTGGTTCAATAAAAGCTAGTGTCAAAATGAAAGCTGGTTCCCAGTCTATTGCTAAATACACCCGTGAGCTCCATGGTTACCTCCTTTTCTGGGAGCTAGGCCACCTCTACATGGTTCAGCAGGTGGAGCATCTTTCTTTTCTTTCTGTTCACTTCAGCTCGGACCCAGAAATTTCTAACCCAACTCCAGACCTGTTTCTCCACCCTTTCTCCTAGAACTGCTTATCAGTTCAGCAGCACATCCCCAGAGTGTCCTCTGAGCAGTGTAACTGATGCTCCAAGAATGGAGGGTCATCAGAAATTTTCACATTAGGATTTTAGGATGAGATCTAATGCACACCTGATAAAGGAGCTGCTGTGAGGAAAAGAACGGTAAAAGTAAACAGTATAAATAGAAGGGGAGGTCTAAATTGCCAGGTCCCAGTTTCTTCTTGACATTGTGCCATCTCACAGAAAATAACATACAAAAGACTGTGAAACTGAGGAAACAAGATGAAGAAAGGGAGAAAATACATCATGAAGTTTTGAGAAAATTTATCGGCTATTTTTTTTTCTTCTTTGTTCTCTCACTTCACGGATGAGAAACTGATACAGAAGGAACAACTGTTTATTAACCTTGTTTTCAGCTTACTCAGGCGACCATACCAGTGACTAACACTGAGGGTTAAAAATGCTTTGAAAAAGAGTCAATATTAACTATCATTAACTAGAAAGTTGTTACTAATGGCTGCTGAGGAATCTGTCTCCTTTTGTTCATTCCTGCACTGCATCTTGGATGGGAAACGGTAAGCTTAGGACATTGATCGATGAATGCAGGTGAATCTTCATGGGGTGGCGTGGAGCATTACTATTCTGTTCTCTTTAACAAAGGTTGTAGAGTCAGCGCGGTTTCTGGAAGCTTTGCTGGAATTGCTGAAGGTAACTCCAGCTGGGGCATGCTCACTTGCGTGAGGCTGGGAGGTGGTAGCGGGACACTGTGGCTTGCTCTGTTCTTATGCTCTTGCCTAGGCAGCTGCGAATGGCAACCACTGGAGGTGGGTTGGAGTAGACAAGTCTGTCTCAGTATAGCCATTCGGAGTTCAGGACACCTCTAGAAACAATACTAAGACAACTCATGGAAACGAATTGGACAAAATCACGTTTTCTCTCTGTGATAACCCATGGCAGAAGCGACAGCTGGGAGCAATGATCTTTAGCTGTCATAGCTTGACATGCCAGAGCTCATCTGTTACTATCCATCGGCAATAGCTAATGTCATGATCTTTACTTCAAAATCCACTCCATTCTCCCTGCTCTCCAAAATTCTTGACGTGCCATTGCCCTGAGGCTCATAGGCTGGATAGCACCATCTGCTTCTCCTTGGCTTTGTCCTGTGTACCCAGTTCTCCCATCATGTTTCTCAGCTCAGGAGTCAGGGCTGCTTACACAGTCCGTGCCTTTACCCTTTGAATTCCTCTACTAGCTCTCCCAGTTGTAACGCAGCTAGGTTAGACCTCCCGGACAAAGTTTTGTCCCTTCCTGGGCTTCCCCCATCTCTGTTCTGCCAACAAGGTCCTCTCATCCCCTTTTTGTTCTCATCCTGTGCCCCACAGCACCTGGTTGCACCCGATTCCTCTGAGCTGATTTTGCCTGCGGTATATTAGTGCAGGTTGGAGCTTCTCTCCCTTCCTGGCTCCCCTCAAAGCCCATCTCTGCTGTGACACCTACAGAAAGCCAGTCAGTTGGTGCTGCTTACCGATTTATGTGTAACAAGGAAGAGCACATCTCTACAACAGCGTGTACATGTGCAAGCACGTGACTATATTCTGTATCTATCTTCGCACCCTTGGTCATTCCCCGTGGTAAAATTACCAACTCTTTTGATCAGGGGCATGAATTTTAACACATGCTTGTCCTGTGTAGCCATGATCACAACTTTGCCCATCACAGCAGCACATGCTCATCTTGAAAGCCTTAGGCTTAGTCACCACCCCTGAATGGTTCTGCAACAACCTCCCGACAGGAGTCAGGGGAAAAAAGCAATCTCCTGCTGTTTGCACCTCCAGCAGTTGTGGATCTGTTTGCCGAAGAACCCAAATTGCCTGCCAAGTCCTGTGTCCCAAGCTCCTGACTATCATGACATCTCTGTCCTATTCGTTCATATGTACCATCAACAAGGCAGGAGCTGCATCTCTGTACACGTCCCTAGGTGCAGAGAACAACCATCTTTACATTGCTGCATAAGCCTTTCAGGACACAGGGCACTGATTGTTGGTTGCAAGGCTACAGCATTTTTCCTTCTCCAACCCATCCATGTTTGACAGGTCAAATCTCTGCCCTACTAAAGCAAATACTTTTCTAGCCACTGCTCAGTATTCCCTTCTTTTCTTTAGTAGGAACACTGCCCATTGCATTTACTTGCTGCCAGTTTAGGGGGCTGTCATGTAGATTGTTCTGCATCGATGGCAACAGCAACTCCTTTCATATCAGAGTGGCAGGCAGCAAAACTCTGCTAATCTAGCCGTCGATCTAGTTGCCTGGGTGCTGCTGGAAGGGAGCCGCTGGGGCAGCCAGCAAAGAGCCACCAAACTAGTATTCCTCAAATTTTGATTCCAAAGCTCCTGTAATGGCCTGATTACAGCTGTCAGTTTTCACGGCTCTGGTGTTACTCTGCCCTGGCCACATCGGGGACATCTGAACAGCTCATTTTCAACTTCAGGAAACTCAAGTGAGGTACCTACCTTGCTGTAAGTCACCTTATTCTGTAAAGCAAGAGGGTTCACGGCCCTCTTGGTAGAACTTAATCAGGCAGTGGTGGAAATTTGCTACCTGTCTGATGCATCTGTAAGGCTTAGCCTAACATGCAAAGACTGATTTCAGATCAGCGCAGCTGGATGCTGCTTATCTTAGGTCTTTTCCAGCTTGGAAGACTTGACTCCAGGCAGCAGAGCTGTTTACTGCTACCTGAAGCAGATGGAGAGGAGAATACAAAACAAGCAGTGGGGTACCCTTGCCCTGCACATTCCCCAGTGTAGTGTGTGGGAGAGGAAATTTACTCCCGGAAGCAAACCAGAAGCAGAGGAAGCGTCGGGGACTTGAGAAGTTATGTCAGACCTTTAGTGCTTCCTTTGGCTGTTCCTGGGCTGATGTGACTAACAAACATCTACCTCCGGTATGCTGTGCTATCCCTACAGTCACCATCTAATCCACAAATTCACCCTGATATGAAAAGCATCTTTATGATATAAAGAATGATCTCTCAACCAACTACAGGGAAGAAGCTGTGAGCAATCACATTCCTCTGCCCAATCCTGCTTCCGAAGAGGGAGAGGCCAGAAAGATTACGTTTCATCCAGCTTCCAGAGAACAAATCCATGGAATGGCCATAGCCTCTCCCAGACAGGAGCTGCCCGGGGAGGTCATCACCCCACCCAGCTGGTCTTGCAGAAGCAGAACGATGGGGGAAGGAGTCTGTTATGATGCTCTGGAAAACCATCATAAGTCAGCCCTAACCATTGTTGTGCAAAGGCACTTTTTTTGTTGTCTAGTGCTTCAAAAAGAATCAAATCAGAATCTCTGCCCCATGCCTGTAGCAACGATTCTCTCATCAAACAGTGTGGTGCAGAGTTAAGCCTCAGCTCCTTTAGTCACCATATTTTTTTAATACTACTATAATTCAAATCCTAGATTACTATCCTCTTAAATGCTTTGCACTGATTAATTGCTTAAGACACAGTAGTGCATTCATGTTGCAAGGAAACCAGAGCAGCACAAGGCCCTCACCTATATTGGAAGTACAAAGAAAATGTATTCATTTTCCTTTATACATTCTCTAACTAGCGTGATGGAGCTCAAACTGAGGCAGCTCAGGAGCTTTGCTCATGGGGTGGGGGGGTAAATTGAATTAATAGATTAATACACAATAATTTTTAAAACCCAGGGCTGATTAACTTGGAGTACAGTGCCAGAAGGTGTCATGGAGTTAAAGAACCTAATAAGGTTAGAAAAGAAAGCTTAGAAACATAACTAATCAGAATGTTCACTGCTGTATTAGATAGGATAAAAACTGTAAAGCAAATATTACATTTTCATGCTTGAGAACCACTGCTAACTGGTTTGGATTTATGAATAAACTTCCCCGAGATTTTCATTTCCCTGTCCACAGCCGTGTCACATAAATGACTCAGTCATCCTGTGATCAGCTAGCATATTCACATCCTTTTCCTCTTTGGTTGTTTCCAGCTCATGAGCTCACAAATTCTAGCAAAAATTCTTATTAGTCCCAAAGAGCATGGTCTTCAATTTTGTATTACCAACTTCCATCCCAAATAAATTCACTGCTGTGTACCAGGTCATGTAGTTCTTTTTATATCCCATTGTCGTCCTCATCCCTTTTGACAGTACCTTCCAACTTCACAGTCAGTAGGGCACTCCTACTTTTACATAGGGGTCTTAACAAAACACTAAACAAGCTCAATTCTGAAATTAATTCCTGAGGTATGCTACTAGCGATCTCTATTTACAGACCAATATACTTGTCAGCAGAACCCATTTCAGCTTCTTTAGCCACCACATAATTCTTCACAATATCTTCACCTTCCCTAGCTTAACTGAAAAGGCACAGTCAAGATAGAGAATTGTATTATTGGCCTGATTCAGTACAACGATTCCAGTATTCCAGATGCCTGAAAACAAGCTACTGTCTACTTGGGGTGGAAGTTACCCTCCACGTGCTCCAAATCAGACACACCCTCCTACCTCATTCTTCCACTGCCAGCAATACATTGCACAGACGTAGTTTATGAAGGGTTTGGGAATGATCCGAGATCTTTACCTGAAGCACTTTGCCACAGCTTATATTAAAGAGAAGACATCTTATTAGAATACTGGCTTATGCTCCTGCACAGTTCAAACCCTGACTTTTTCAAGCAAATAATATACTGAATCATCCCTCTGGTCTTTAGTTTATTCGTTTTCAGCCTGATTTCCGAAGGAAATGAGTCATAAGCACGTATGTTTTCTGTGCTCTGCTTGTCAGTCCCATCTCAATAACTTTCAAACCTGTTGGCCAGCTAGATTTGATGTCTCAATGGTGCTAAGTTTATATGGCATAAATGGAGGGCAGGGAAGAGGCAAGGAGAGTAGAGGCCCAGCTACACAAAAGGGTAATGCTTAAGCTCACTTTAGGCTGTCTGTCAAAGCACAGCCAGGTGACACAGCCAGCATTAGTTGGCTCTGTTGCTGACAAACCAGTCTTCTCTGTAAGTTTGTTTAGTGCATTTTTAAGGAAAAGAAGGTTGAGAGCTTTGTTTTATACCTCTCTCTCTTCAGTTAGTTAGAAAACAGTTGACTCGAGCATCCTCTGCCTCTTTGACTCTGTCAGTTGTTCTCCTCTCCATCCCTCCCACAGAGGCCATAAAGGTTTCTCTCTGTTTCAAAACATCATTAAAATGGAAAGGCTTTGGGCTACACTGGACCTGGATAAAACATGTGAATGGGTTCTTATTTTAATGAAGGAAATGTTCCTCCCCATTTGACCTCTCCATCTTGCCAGATGAGTCTTTTCAGCTACGGAGAGTTCAAGGAAAAACCAAAAGCATTTCAGTCCCTATCAATTATAGATGGTATGAATACACGAGGAGGTGGCCCCGGAGACAGCCGGCTCTCCAGCCCTTAGCGGACTCTGCAATTGTCAGCTCTTTCACGTGTCCTGGGAGGTGAACTGTGAGCCACCACAGGGCACAGCGCACAGATGTTACGCAGCCACGTCATCCTTTGTGGTACAGGATAAAGTGCTAGCTTTCATCCCAAATTGAACATGCCGCAGTAAGCCAGGCTTGAGGCAATCGTGGCATGCACAGCTGTCAGTGGCTTCATCTCAGAGCCTTCAAGCTGTTCCAGCTGCATTTCACAGTACTGCTGTCAGTTGTTTGAACCACTATGAGCAAAGGATGCTTTACCCTTCAGTAGAGAAGGCAGCTTGAAATCCATCACTTCCTCCAAAGCGTCTCCCTACTTACAGAAATCCCCTCCTTGTCTCAGATGGGTTTAAAAAAAAAACCAAAACTCCATTCCATTAAGAACTTAGTGTCACTGTGTAATATAGTCTGGTAAGAATCATAAAATATTTGGTAGCACTCATTAGGGTTGGACTGCTGTTGAACTCCAGGCACTTACCACATGGTTGTCACCATCTGATGTGGCTATTCTCTGATAAAGTTCTATGTACTTTTCCCTTGTGAAAACGACTCTAGAGACCAGATTCCTCCAGTGGTTGTCAATAGCAAGAGGAGGCCAGAGGAGGAAAGGGTACAATGTAGAGAAGGTGCCACAGTGAGAGAGTAAAGCAACACAAGGTGAACAAAAGCAAACAGCAAGGAAGAGGCGGTGGAATAAATAGCAACTGGAACAGTAGATCTGAAGGCCAAACATATCTGAAGTCGTATTGACTGGACTAGATGAGTACTGATTTAAAAGATAAAGATAAGTCAAAGATTACTAGCTAAATATAAAGTCATAGAGGAGGAAGCCTCCAGGGGGTTTAACCTGGCAGATCAACAATAACAGCCCTGGCAAAAACAAACAGAAGGGACTTCCATCTCTTCTAAAGTGGCTGCAGGAGGAGCTAGTATTTACGGATATTATAGAGTCAAAATGATCTAGTAGTTAAAAGCTGACTGAAGCTCTTGCTCTACCAGTGCTTTGCTAGGACTTTGCTCCTACCTCTCCTGGCTGGGAAGATCAAAGGCGTGGAGATTAGAAGATGCAATACGAAGATCATCTCCACCTTAAGCTCTTTATTTTGGTAGAATAAAGATTTGCTGGTACACAGCTAGGGGCAGATTTTGGCTTCAGAAAACAATTACTGTTTGCTTGGCATCTAGGTTTTAACTATTTCTTTAATATTACCGTAAGCCTCTGGTTTTGATTTGAAGGACCAGTAACTACAGGAACTGGTAGGTCAAAATACTCTTTCAAAACAGAAGCTATGAGGATCAGATGAAAAGTTTGCTGAAATTCCTTGCTTTTCAAAGCTTTGGCCCTTTCAAGGAAAACTGCAGCATTATATCACCAGATTTGTGACAAAATAGAAGCATAAATCACCACAAACTTGCCTTAAAGTAGCTTAAGAATCATTTAGAAATAATGAACACTTCTAAAGAACTGCACTCTTGCAAATTAGAAAATTCTGCAATATGGGAACATAAACACATGGCAAAGGCAGAAATCATTCATGCCTGCTGTTACTGAAGTGCTTATTCACATGTCTGGCTAGGATGTTGCTCTGACATCCTCCAAGAGGACCTTCTCATAGGAATTAGTACTAATGGCAGCCATCAAGAACTGAGGACCCTCCATGCTCTGAGTGTTACAGGACAATCAATAATGGGACTGCAGAGCTGAACAAGAGTCTTCTATCCATACCCATGCATGGTACAAAGGTACAAATAAGACATATCCCAGGTAACATTTGCTTAAGCTGTTCTTAAACACTTGCAAAGCTAGGAACCTTCACAACTTCCCCAAGCAGTCTCTTTCAATGCTTCGCTCTCTTCGCTGCTAGAAGGTACTTCCTAGCTGAAATATAAGCCCTCTTCTTACTTCCCAAGTACAAGAAGAACAGATCGTATCCTGGTTATACCCTTCTTTGCATTACAAGGTTTGGGATGTTTTCTTTTCACACATATGAACACTATTAGCCTATCTTCCCTTACTGTCTCCTTGAGGGTTTATTTTCTGTCTTCTCTGGACCACTTGTTATTGTCAGGATCCTCCTGTGTATTACATCCACATTTTCTTTCAAGATTGGCATCCAAAATGAGACACAGTACTCTCTTGTCTTGCAAACTGCTTCTTTTCATACATGCTGGTGTGCATTTTTCTTCATTAACAGTATAGCCTTGTTGACTTTAGCTGGTGATCCACTTCACTCCCCATATCCTTTTCAGCTGAATTGCTCTCCAACCAACTGTTCCCCTGCTGTACTTACACAGTGGGGTTTTTTTTCCTGCCTAACTGTAGGACCCTTAACTTTCCCCTGTCAAACTGCACCCTCTTTTTATCAGGACACCACCAGTTTGTGGGGATCCTTTGGAATTCTACCCTGTCTTCAAACATACACCAGCTTCTCACATTTTGGTGTTATCTACAAATTGAGGAGGCAGTCTGCAGTCTGTCATTTAGCTCTTTATTGACAATACTAAATACCATGGGGCCTAGGACAGATCAGTGCAGAACCCTACTTAATATTGTCTTTCACTTTGTTAACAGAGTTAAGTCTATTCATTTAGACTGTGCTCCTTCAATTTGCTTAAGAAAATGTCACTAAAATTTGTCATTTGACTAGTGTAAAAGCCAAGATACATAACATCTACTGTTTCTCCTTTATCCTCAAGATTGGTCACCCATCTCAGACTGAAGTTAAACTGATTTGTTCCGACAGCTCACATTAGCTGTTATTTATCTCCTTGTTACCAGCCCTGTGCACTCCAAGGGATGGCAGTAGGCAGAGTCCTAGGGTGGGCTGCCAGCCACAAAAAGTCTGACACAGGCTCAGCAGCTCCTCTGAGAGCTGCTGGGTGCCTCTTCATGTGCACGATGGTGGAAGGATCAGCATACTTCAGTCACTACTACTGTCTCTTTTTCTCCTAAAAAAGCTAATCGGAACAGTGAAGTAAGGGTCTTTCTTCTGGAAGAGGTATGAAGGACTCAGGAGCAGCAGAGAACTGAAGGAGACCATGCTATGTATTGGAAGGAGAGCATGGCCAAGAAGGGAGGATGGGGAGGAACAGCTGGTATCTCTCTATAAATTGAGAGGCAGGCCGAGGAGAAGGGGAAGGCAGCTTGGAAGAGGTGGCTCTCCTTGGGCTCTCCAAACATTTGTGGATCCACACCTCATTTAGCATTAATCCCTCCCTACGGAGTGAAACAACCTGTCATACAGTTTGGATTTTAATTTTCCACACGTTCCCCCACAAGCAGAAACATACGGGCATGTTTAGGCCTTTTTGGTACCTGCAGAGGAATAAATGAGAACCACTGGCTGGAAAGGTGTACTGTCATTCTGATATTCCCTTTTCATCCCATTAAGATTGTCCAGGAACTAGGAGTCAGCTGATCAGATTATTGCCAGACATTATCAGGCTGTCTATAATTAGCTTTTTATTGGTGAGAAGCCAGAAAATACTCTTTGTTTGCAAGCTTGGACTATAGAGAAAGAAGAGAAATATTTCATGGAAAAGATTGTTTGGAAACTGCAGATCCTAATTAGTGTCTCAGCCTAGTAGTGAAACCACATGTGGCATTGCTCTGAAAAAAAGATGCTTTAAACATCCTCTTTTGAGGACTGCTGGGTTGCATTCCTGAAAGGCACAGCACACATGGAGCTCAGTGCAGATATAGATGCTGTGCTACCTCTGCTTTGTTCCATTGGTGTAGGCTTCTTACATTCCCACACGTTATATGGCTCCTTTTAGTGCCAATCTGGATTGAAAATTTAACACGGGTTAAAACATAGGTTAAAAATTGGGCTGTGCCATCCACACGTAGCCTGTGCAGTCTGCATGCTCAGGATCAGTAACTTCAACTTCAGACAAATTTGGATAAGCATTCCGGTAGTCCAGGTCTTTTTATGCTGTACATTACAATTACAGTAGTTTAAGTCCAACGTGACTTTTAATCTAAGATAACCCTTTACATTTTCAGCATAATTTTGTGACACATTTTACCTGACTTCTTTTAGAATTTAATTAAAATTTAAATTACTAACACATGGCTGAATTTTTCAGTCTCATGTAGTAATGGTATCCCTTTTAATTTTTCCAGTGGACACTGTAAGCTCCATGTGCTTTTTGTAAATCCCATTTACAGAGACTGCAGCATGCAGAGATTAGTAATACTTCCATTAGTAGCATGGTTAGAAGATTCCTGTCTATTCCAAGACAAACATTTCCCCCCCCCCCACCTCTCCTGGGTTGTTTCTTGGTTGGTTTTTTTTTTGGTTTGGTTTGGTTTTGGGTTGGGTTGGGTTTGGGGGGGGGGGTATATTCCAATAATTTTTCTTCCCAAATACTTAACTCAAACCAGAACTTATTACTATCATGTTTTCTCTTTTCTGAGGAAGAACATCACCATGAAGGATGCCAACCCTTCTGAAGTAACGGATATATGAGACTCTCCTAGTCTGCCCTATTAGTTCAAGTCTTAAAGAGATATGAGAACAAAGCCTGTTCAATGATATATAAAGGTCTCAATCAAATGTCTGAATAAAACCCTGAAGCAGTTATATCAAAGCATCAATCATATGTTTTCCAGAGTAGAACCAGAGCAAGAATATGCACCATCTTCCTGCAATTTAAACAGATTTTAAGTGAGCTGCTGGCTGCTATACTTGGGGCGAGATCATCAGAAAGCGAAGTATTTTGCAGAGTTTAATTGTGGTTATTTCTGGGAATGACACTGTCAGTTTGTGAAATACACATTGAGCTTGCAGTGGTTGGAGTACCTAGCACTTGCTAAGGAGTAATAATCCACATAGGCTCTTAAACTCCAGTGGTAGAGTCAAGAATAAATACAGTAAAGAGGGAACATCCAGTTCAGGTTTAAGCAGTCACGGGTTTAGCTACTTCCCTCTGATTTGCAACCAAACAAATCAATACAGGCTGTTTTTTTCAGTCTAAGGGGTGGAAAACAAGTGTCATTTGGATTCAGACCCTTTTGCATGGGTATACAGGAGTGGTTCAACCACGTGACTTACTATTAGCCCTTGCATAGGACACCTGCTCCAGTCTCCAGGGAGTATTTGGAAGGACTAGCTCTCAGCACTGCAGGTTAGTATCCCTTGGTGAGTATACCCAGCAGAAAAAAAGATGATTCAGAGCAAGAATGGGATTGTGGTTAAGTGATCTGCTAGAGGAGCTGCTGCCATACACAGCTAGGGAGACTGGTTTCCTCTGCTGGGATTTCATTGCTATAAATGCTCCTCTTGGTTCCCAGGCTAGCTGCACTGCGTCTCTACATCCTTAGCACCTTGTCCCAGACTCCTAACTCCACTTCTCCCCCGAGACTTTCCCTCTTCAATAGACCTCAACTCCCCACCCATACATCCCTTTCACCACCCCAGAAGTTCTGTGCCTCTGTCCCCACGTGGCCCTCAGCCCCGGTCTCCTTCCCTTGCAAGCATCTGTCTCCATGTCTTTCTGACATAACCGAGACAACCCCTCTCAGCTTGGTTTCCACTTTCTGCTCCTCTTTCTTCCTGTGACCAGTGAGCCAATAAGAGAATTTTTTGCTCTCTAAGTTTCCAAATCCCCGCTTTTTTCTAGATCGGATTGTGCCTAGGGTGGACTGAATATTCAAAGGATTTGGGTTCCAAATTCTAAAGCAACTCTGCTGAGTACTATATGCAGAACTATACTGGTTTTATTTTCAGAAGGTTATATGCAGTACTATACTGGTTTTATTTTCAGAAGGTTATCAGTTGGCCAGCTACAGGTTACCCCAGGGATAACAGAAGGCACCTGCTTGACACAAATGATACCTGCCAGATTTCAGTTTGCAAAGCCAAACGATGAGAGGGCATGATACAAATCTAAAGACAGTCACCAGAGATCTTTAACAAGGGAAGAAATAAGGTATGTTTCCCTAGCCTGTTTTTCAGAAATACCTGAAGAGTCTTGGCTGATGTTTTCCAAAAGCAGACATCAAAGGCAGACATCACACATAGAGTATTTTATCCCCAAAACTTAAAAGACCAACAAAATTATAAGCAGCGGACTCTCTCCTACCGTACAGGGCACAAGGCAATCTTAAAAATAGGCAGCACTACCAGCTCACCTGGGTGATAGCAAACTGCAAACAAGACAGGAGTTCGTGAAATATGAACTTGCAACCCAAGATACTCCTGAAGGGCAAGGGCATTTTCATCTCCCAGAACAACAGCAAATGGAATTCCTGTTATGACTAACACAGTGTGCTGAGCCCAAGGAACATGCCACAGGGTAGGGATATGCTAACATTGTTTGCACAGTAATTTGGCTCGCTCTTTAAGTGTTCTGTAACACAGATAGGTCTTGAGCCTTGCCTACAGCGGGAATTTAGCCACTGGTATAAACTGTGTCTGGAGGATAGTTCTGGCATGCAGATTTAACCTTTGGTGAAAATTGTCGGGTAGGCGAGGCTCTTGATATTGTTGTTCAAAATCTCCATGTTAAAACCTGTACATCCTACTTCCAGACTTAGTTCTTAGCTCAGCCAAAATTAGAAGCCAAAAGTCTGGGCCAAAATGAGCTATTTGCATAACCTGCAGAGGTATTCACACAGAAGAGGTTTCTCTGGTAAGATGCTAACTGACAGCACTTCCAGTTGAACTTCATTTTGAGGGCTCAGAGAGCAGCTATAAAAGTGGGGAAAGCTGAAAAATATGGGGGTTTTTAGTAAGAGACTCCAGGCACTTCTTTATGCAGGCAATTAAAGAGAGGATGGAATGGTGACTTGATCAGAGTCTCAGAATACCAATGCATCAAGGAAACACAAGCTTTTCAGGGTAGCAAAGTGTGGCTAGTAATTGCAACTAAACAAAAAAATCAGTATAGAAACGTAGTGATGTTTCTTAAACAATTAAAGTAATTAACCTTTGGGAGAAAAGGGCTGTCATGGATCCTTTCTCACTGGCACCTGTCAAGCGTAGATATCTTCCTGAAAGATACTCTGGAATTCAAAATTAATTCAGGGTGCAATAAAGTAGAATCCAAAACCCTCAACTGCTGGGATTTTAGTTACAACTTCCCACCATTGCTAACCACAGCTACTGGTAAAGGTTAAAGGAGTAGATGTATTTTGGCTCTACAGGTGCTTAATCTTTGCTTTGCCTAACCTTCTGCTGAGCAGGGCCAAACAAATTAGCTCTGAGGGTACAGTTATCTACTGGTACCAGGTCTGTACTGCACCTCTCAAATTGTTGCAGCTCATGGAACTGGCTGGCATAGATTGAGTCCACAAATTAAAACTTAGAAATCTGGGCTTAACACTCCTGTTACGAAGAAAAACAGCCAAACTTCCTATTTCCTTGCTTCAAAAATCACTAGTCAGTTGGGAAGCATGATGGACAGGGCCCCTCCACTGGAGCTAATAGCATTAACCTTCGTCACCTCCCCATAGCACATTAGTTTCAAATCGGCTTATTTTACAGCAGATAGGGATTCTTCATCACCATGTGACATACATGGTTTTAAAAATTAGGAGTTACTTACTGCCTAAGCTGACACAATAAATCAGCTGCCAAATTGAGAATGATAATCAAGTATGATGGATAACCATCGCACGCTGCGGGGAAGCAGGACACCCTGCATCCTGAGCTGGAGAGATGTAGCCACCAGATGCTGTATTACAATGCAATGAGACCTGTAGGGAATGGGTGACTATAGGTTTGCATCTGCAAGTAAAGGGCACCCTTCTAATCACCAGAGAGCTACTAGAGATGGTGCCGTGCAGGATCGAGCCCATTCAGTTTCAAGAAAGGAGGAGGAGCTGGATAAACCCCTGGATTCGGTCCCTCTGAGTGAGCTCTGTTCCTCAGAAGGATTCACCGGGGGCCTATTAGGAACAGAAAAGGAGGGTGATGGGGTGTTTGATGTGGTAAACAAACATTGCCAGCCAGAGATGCGCATGTCTGTTTAGGAAAACAACACGTTTTCAAAACAATTCTCCCCTGACTGAATTAGGTAGGAAGTACAAGGATTCCACGTCTCTTCCATTTCTGAAAGCTGAATTACTAGCAGCCTCAATATTTGCATTGAATCACAGTCCATTAAGATCATTTCAGTGCACCAAGAACTGAAAGCACGCACCTCTAAATATTTATAAGGCAGATACTCCCTCCAGGTTCATTTCCAACAGCCGCTTCCAGCGCTGGATCTCCAAATGGCCAACTCTTCCAGCAGAACTGTTTCCTGCGCATCCATCTGCTCGCTTTGTTCGGGTAAACACGCATATCTCCTACTAGCCATGTGGTACCGACTTCTCTCTGCTGCGTGCACGGTTAGTGGGGATGCCCTGCAGAATCTTCACTGTGAGCGCGAGTCACAGAAAGGACCCAGCTGGATATCTGGAAGCCCATTTGGGTTTATGAATTAGCAGGATGTGGGAGACTTTTTATTTTCTTTTAAACCGATCCATGAAGCAAGTCCAATACGGAATTACTGAGTTAATATACATGAATAGACTGCCTGTCATTTTTCACAGAATCATTTCTATGACTAACTGGAAATACCAAGTAGTAAATGAACAGAGAGGCTGAAATCCACCCCCTGAGTTGCTCTGAAAGGCAGTTTCAGAGACCGTGAAAGGCTGGATCAGATTGGCAGCGTGCAGAAAGCGACTGCCACTGCTGTACGTGCTACTGGTCAGCAGATAAACAAAGCAATCCCGTTTCCAGGGCTCTGAAGCCAGCAGTAAATTTACACAGCCATCTTTTTAATAGCTTTGAAAAATATAGGAAAACAAGGCACAGTCACTTCAAGCTCCATTAGAAATAGAGTGAGAAAAATCAATGTTTGACAAATAGGAAGGGACAAATTCTGGATAAGGAAATGCTGCTAAGCTTTTAGAAACATACATGTTTTTAACTGGCAATCAAATAGCAAGCAACCAGATGCCTTTGAAATACCTGTGCACTTTAATGGCAGGAGCTGTTCAAATATATTGAGAGTCCACCATTAAAGCAAATGGGACAAAGCTCTCGTTAGTAATTACTGCGTCACTCAAGCAAACGTACCAGCAGTGGGGCTAGTTCTGCAGTCCTTGCTCACCACTTCTGTACCATCAGTTCTCTACTGGTAAAAGCCTGTTGATAATTGTTCCTAGTTAGCTATTTAAGCTTTAAATGTGTATTTGGGTTAGGAACGTATTCTGCCTGTGTTAACCGATCGTAAACTGGGACTAATTTAGGTTGGAAGGAATCTCTGGAGGTCATCTAGCCAACCTCCTGCTCGTGAAACATGAAGTGAGATACAGAGTGGGGCTTACTTGAGGGGGGCAGGGGAGGGGGATCAAGAACCATATCATA
Source organism: Haliaeetus albicilla (assembly GCF_947461875.1). Lineage (NCBI taxonomy): Eukaryota > Metazoa > Chordata > Aves > Accipitriformes > Accipitridae > Haliaeetus > Haliaeetus albicilla. The sequence continues at coordinate 39,402,972 of NC_091487.1, forward strand.
TTCCTGACCCAGCATCGTATCCTCTCAGCTGCAGGCTGCAGTTACCATGCAAAAAGTGCAGGCTGGCTGTTCATTGGTGACTCCTGAGCTGTGATGACTGGGATTTGCAGGAGCAGCGAGTCTCCTCCTTGCCAGAGACACACTGAGTAACACCACCTGCCATGGGAAATTTCTCTCCATGCCCTGGCACTTCACACTGCCAGTCTCAGAACTGGTCCTCGCAGCAGCATCCTGCCTTCCTTCCCCCTTCCCCAAATTGTGTCATTCCCAAAGTTGCCTTGGATCGCAGCACCAGGTGGGCTTGTGGACAGCACAACTTTCTTCATTTCCCCAAAGGCTGTGACTGCACCACGTCCTATTCTTGTCACTGCTCCCCAAACCATTCTTAACGCCCAATACCCCTAATGAAGTTTAGCCCCCCCAAGTAAGCACTACGGTATGCCACGAACAGGGCTGTAAAGCATGCCTCTGGGATCTCCCCCTTTCCCCTTCATTTCACTCCCAGTTGTGGGAAGCTCACTACGGGGATTTTCTTCAGCTCCTTGACATTTATGCAACAATTGTCCTTCAGCGCACAGAGTCCTCAGCATGCTGTTTCTTCACCGTGTTTACGTTTTCCTTTAGGAAGTCAGCAGAGCTGACCTCTCGGGATGAACTCGTGTTGCAATACTCTGCAGAAAGCAGATAGCATAGCATGTTTGTCCCCTGTACTACAACTCCAGGTACCTCTGGTTTGCTAGCAGCACATTCCAACAGAGCAGAGCCCTTTGTTGTTCCTATAGCAAAACTCCATACAGGGCCTCCTGGATAAATGGCAATTACACATTATTTGTAAATCTAACAGCCTTGCATTAAGCCAAATACAAAATTTGATCCAATTTAGTTCCTTTTTTCCTTGTCAGATAACTGTTTGACTGCCTTTTTGTGCTTTCCTGAGCTCCAGCCCTCAGTCTGAGAAGCGGTTTTACTACAAACGAAGCCGGTTGCTGCCACGAGACTGAGACTACCGTGTTCCCGCTCTGCCAAGGGATGTTTACCTTCTCGCACTCTCTCCCCCGGCCCCCCAGGAACAATCACAATCCCTTCACTTCACAATGCCAAAAATAGAAGCATTGGTATTTAAATTGCGAACAATCGTGTTTGTTTGGCAAACAATCCATATGACTGCACCCTTCCTGAATCACCGGTCTGAGTCATTTCCCTCACCTAAGCCGCTCTCTTCCCCCATGCAGATTGTAGGAGCAGGGAGAAATACAGCACTAATGTTCTCCTGTCTGTCTGTCTGTCTCCCCATCATCCCCATCCCCTGCAGCCTGCCTGCTCCAGGCCGAGCTGGTGAATTACGAGCGAGTCAAGGAGTACTGCCTCAAAGTGCTTCAGAAAGAAGGCGAGAACTTCAAGGCGCTCTATCGATCGGGAGTGGCATTTTACCACCTGGGTGACTTCAACAAGGCCCTCTACTACCTGAAAGAGGCAAGATCCCGCCAGCCGACAGGTATGGGGGGCAGCGGGGACGTGGCTTCGCATTGAGCCCTTTTGCATTTCTTTTCCCAAGACTTAGTCTGTCCCTGACTTGATTTCCACAGGGATGAGCATGACTCACTGTATGCTTAGCTGTACTCCCCTTCAAGCACCCTCCCGTAGTGCAGCAAGGTTGCAGTGCCCAAAGATAAACCACTGTCAAAGCTGCAGCACAAGCTAGATGACGACAGTATTGCTGGAATGCCATCTGCGTGGAGGGGATCCTGCCCTCCCTAGTTTATTTTTGAAGAAGAAAGTGGGATGGGGAAGAGTGTATCCCGACCATGACATTTTCTGACTCTTGGAGAAAAAGCTTCTTCCCCTTAGCAAAGCCAGGAGACTATTTGTAATCCTCAATAGCCATGCCTTCCACCATCTCAGTAAAGAATTAGTATTCTACTTTGATCAAAGAGACAGACACTTACTCACCAAGCATTCATCAGGATGCTTCAACTTTTGCCATTAAATCAGCCAAAATGTCTGTCATCCATGTGTCAAAACCCAACAATTCATTTTGGGACAGCAAAGAAATTACGTATTCAAACAACTTAGCCTTGCCAGATCAACCACCTTTATGCTAACCTCCCCAACCTCAGAAGGGAGGTAGAAAGCCATGACGCAGAGATGGTGCTTTTATTTTTCAAATAGTACTAATGAGACAAAACCACACTATGGTTTAAACCATTTCCGTTAAAAGAAAGGAATTCTGTAATACTCAAAGAAAAATTAAAGGCTCACAAGAAAGCAAAACAGAAGCCACGTGCAAAGAAAACCTCACAGAGCAGCTCTTCTACCTGAACCCAAGAGGGAAGAGCGAGAACAGGGTGTGAAACAGGAGTGAGCCTGGGTCCTGGCAGAGCGCGGCGGAGCTGATGTTCATGGAACTAGAGGAGGCAGGGGAGGCCGTCGGAGCTGGCTGTGCTTGATTACCCACAGGCACTGGCCCTGCAGGGCTCCTGCGGTGGCTGTGCCCTGGGGGAGCACCAGGGAGGGTGGGCTTAGGGCTGTGCTGGGATCGCCTTCCTCTTCCACCTCCCATAAGGGTGCCTGGTCCCATCTGCCACGCTTGGCCACAGGCTCCAGGCAGTCTGACAGCACAGCTGTGCACCCCACACTCCCTGAGCAAATGTGCTTAAAAGCTCAGTTTAGCCTATTTTAGTTTACAGCGTGCCCTTCTGCTTTCAGCCCTTGCCAGAACCAGAAAATGGAAAAGCCTATGCAAGAGAAAAACAGTGGAAAATAAGAAGTTATCCTAACCTTGAGGTTCTGACTAGGCTCAGATGTGACAAAACCCTTTTAGCTGAACCACTTTGCTTTTGTTTTTTAAATACGTATTTCTGTGCCCCCCCCCTCACCCCCCGTGATACTATTTATTTGGTATCCCTTATTGCTTCTTGAAATAAATACTAATTTATTCAACAGCATCAGCTTCAAATACCACAGCTTGCTGCAAAAACATATCAGAAAGTGTCCCCAAAGGCCCTTAATGTATACAAAAACCAGTTCTGGCCTTCAGTTCTGCATCAGAGACTCTTCCCTGTTATTGTTAGTCCATTCAAGGCCATTATTCCACTGTTTTATTTATGATTAGGGAAAACTTGAAGGGTATTCAGGGGGAAAGAAATGAATACATACAGTAAGAAAGGATGTGGCTGTTAAAACACAGCAGTAGGAATCAGGTAACACTATCGAGAATTATTATGTGACCTGGAGTAAGTCTGTGTCTCCACTTTCAGTGTCTCCATCTGCAAAACACAGTTGTTTTCCTTTATCTGAGATTTCACTAGGATCACTGGTAAAAGCAGTTGGTTATTATTACAGTCGTGTTCTGTATGTTCTTTTTTTCCTAATAAGGAATGGTTTTGGCACAAATCACTGGCAGTTATTCTCTTTGGTGGGGGAGATTTTAAAATGGTAGAGAGGAATTAGCTAGCAAGGGGTTTTACTGTTCTAAAGGGCTGTCAGCACAGCAAATCCCTCATGGCTATTTACTGCCTGTCAAGGGTGAGGGTTGGGTTTGGCCTGATTTCCTATGCTACCTCCAAACAAAAAAAAAAAAAAATCAGAAAAGCAGATGGAAATAACACAAGATAATTGTATAACCGTCCTTACTCAGGGAGAGGGAAGCTGCTGTTAAGCTGTGCAAAGCATACGTGCAGCCCTCCCTGAACTCTGTGTCCAAGGGCTGGTGCAGGGTCGGCAGCCAAACATACACCTTACCTTCAAGCCTTCTTCAGCTCTTTCCCACTGGCGAGCCCACATCGGCGAGGTATGTACTGACTGAGACAGAGACTGGACCATCAGCTGGCCTGGTAATATCAAATACCTGCAGTTAGTCTCTGCTGGCCCTGCGCTGAAAGCTCACGTTCAGACAGCACGTGGACTGCACGTACGAGCCAGATTTCCCATGCTGCGTGGAGTGGGCTCACAGCTGAGCTCAGGAGCTGCCTTCCCGAACCCCTGCAACTCAGAAGTCCTGGGAAAAAAACCCAGGCCACGGTGTCTGCGCAGCAGATAAGCAACTGGGCTCTGAAGCCACAGGGAGAAACAGAAATGACCTTTAAAAAGGCAGGAGGCCAGTCTGCACAAGGACACTGGCATGGTCCTAAGAGCCAGGAGACGTGTTCCCATTGCAGCTTTGCCAGCCTCTCTTTGTATGGCTAACCCCTCATCTGAGTTGTCCTTACCTGTTATTTCCACGTCAGCAGAAGGGGATCACTTCTTCCTCACCGAGAGGTGAGAGTCTTCTCTTCATTAACATTTACACGTAGCTTTGAAATACTTCTGCAGGCAGAGCTAGTGTGGTGCAATACTATTTGATGGAAAAGACTTGACAAACACAGGGCTCAACTTCTGTAAACAGAGTGCTGCTCTTGTTATTTCTCTTTGGTAAAATAGTAGCCCTCAAAAAGGAAGCGAAGCATGCCAGATCCTGCCAGGGAGATTTATAACTAGCTCACGATGGGAGCATCTCCCACCCTCTGTCAGGCTACACCTTATTTTGCCCCCGGCTTCCCAGGCATGTGGAAATCTCCCAGGTGAGTGAAGCTGTGCCATCAGCAGCTAGCTACCTTACCCGCAAGCCAAAGGGAGTTGGCAACCCTTCGTTACCCAATTAATGCACGGAACCCACCTCCGCCCGTCAGCCAGGCACGGGGTCCCCGCGGGCCCAGGCAGGTGTGATTTCCTAACACGCCTACGCAGTTATCGCTTATCACCTGCACCAGGCAGGCGTTCCAAGCGTGGACCTCAGCAGCGGGGACGTGTGCCCGGACCGTAGCCCATCGAAGCGTGGAGGGGCACGGAGCAGACAGATCGCGGTGAGGTGCAGGCAGCGCAGCAGGACTCCGGCCGGGCTGCGTGCCCTGCCTCTGCGCTGCTGGGAGCTGGTTAGCCACCTGCCTGCCACGTGGGCTGGTTTTATTTTAGGCCTAAAATGAAGGGCTACCGCCTCTCCTGAATTTCTGTTTTCAAAAAAGCTGCCTTAAAATTTGCTGGGCTGGTGTGAAATGCTAATGCATGAACAGCCCAGGATGCTGGTGCACCGTGGCTAACGCAAGCAACAGCAGAACTTACTGGCTCTGGAGGAATGCCCCAAATGGGGCAAGTAACTTTTAATCACTGAATCCCACTCTCTGGACTAACAAGGATGGTGCAGTTGAACCTGCAGAATACTCAGGAGGGAGACCCACCTCACCAGAGACGGCTTGAGAAGTCACAACGGCATTGCCACAGCCCGCTGCTACCCCGTGGCATGTTTGTGCAGAGCTCTGCGTGAAAGGAAACCAATCGCCCACTGTTTCAGTCTGGCTGAGGCCACAGCAGAGATGTCCCCTTCTCATGCTTAAAGGAAACTTTGCACCCACAGCTGCTTTGGTGGGTGCAATACCCACACTTGCTAGGGCTGGATGTGTTACCAGTAATTTGTTCACCTCTTTGAAAGCTCAAGCGCTTCTCATTTCCCTAGCTGGTGTGGAGTACATTGCTGTTTGGATGAGGAGGGGACAAGATTGCCCTCTCAGTAGTCTGCAGTGCACTTCAGATTGATTTCTGAGGATCTGATAACTTAAAGGGACTAAGCTGGCCCTCGTTGGCTGGCTGAGTAAGGCTGTGAGCGAAGAACCATTTTTCAATCAATACCTAAGTGAAAGTGGCTGGTTTTTTGCTTGCTTGCTTCTGATACCACATGGCTTTTGTCACTGTGCAGGTGCCATGTGCCTGGGAAGTCACCCTCATGATAGTAAGTCAACATGATTTGAGAAAGGATTGACCGTGACTGCAGAACCATGGGGTCTGTCTGGAGACACATACTCATTTAGATCAACCTGTGCTTCAGGGTTAACAGGTTTCCTCATTGCTGAGACCAGGAGGTAAAACAAAACTCACATGTTCTTTGTGCTGTGTTGATGCCCTGAAATACTGGAAGGAAAAAGAGGGCTCAGCTTATCACCTGCACAGGGCTGGGATCTCACAGCTCTCTATAGGGACAAGTCAGTGGTTCTCTGCCCCTGGGAACTTTATTAGACAGGACAGACAAGGCAGTATGCCGCATACGGCATATGACAAAATTGCAGATAGTGTCATGGTGGAAGGACTTCCAAATATGAAATTTGAGGAAAGCAAGGGTACAAAGAGAATGTGAAGGATGCTCTTCCCAATTCAACTCATCATGGAAAAATGTGAGAAGAGTGAAATAGGCTGTAAAAGGAATAGGAGGGCGAAAAGGCAGAGCATAACTGTGCACAAAATGCCTTTAGGGGCTTGCATGCAGGCACTGAGGGAAAGGAAGCCAATCAAACAGCCACAACAACAGGCAAGAATGACCTGGATAGTTTAAACTGTGTGAATTCAACTGTGCTGACCAAGAGTAATCAGAGAGAAGGTAAAAACTAGCTGAGGCAAGATCGTGAGCAACAGGGATGGCGAGCACAAATCAGACCAGGTTCTCCCAAACCAAAGCTGCAGGGTTTGGTTCAGAGCCCCTTCCAACTGATACCGTTCCTGCAGGCAGTGCTGGAGCCATGTTGCTCCCCAAGTGAGACACCAAGGATGAAGGTGCAGTGTGTCTGTCTTCCACAGGGAGTTGTAACCACCGTACGTGTATGTGTGTGCTCTTTCCCTGCAGATACCAATGTCATACGATATATCCAGCTGACAGAGATGAAGCTCAGCAGATGTTCCCAGAGAGAGAAAGAAGCCTTGTGAAAATGAAGCTGCTTCAGCTGAAGTGCCCAAGGGGGAACATTTCCTTCCTAGAAGCTCATTTGGTGGATTTTCCTGTTTGCTCTGCCTCATCCTCATCCCCTCATCCATCCACTCTCCCTTGCTCTTCATCGAATCCCAGTTTTGAAAAAAAAGAGACTTAGACGCTGGATATGGCTGCTTGCCAACCATGGTAATACCCCTTCCCCGTGGCAGGAGAGCACAACGGCTACAGCCAGCCTTGTTCCAAGACAGTGTCACACACCTGGAGTAGGCAATGCTGGGGGACCTTTCTGGTCCTGAGCTGACTGCCTATTACCTATTAGGGAAGCAACCCCCAGAACGACAAGTTCCTGACCAGGCAAGTTGGAGACAAACAGTTTCTGCTCTGAGTGATCACTGGAGCTTGGAAGAGCTAAGAAACCAAGAGAGCCACTGGTCGTTTCACAGGGGATAGCAAATGCCTTTTTACCATCAGTTCCCTCTGCCCGCTTCTCCAGTGTGTGTTACTGGTCTCCAGTGAGAGCTCACATGCTCCCAGTCTAATGCCAGTGAAAACTGTTTCTAAACATCCTCTTAATGAAAGCACAGAGCACCCTATGAACCCCCTGCAGAGCTGTCCCGGTGCCAGAGGAGAAGGCTGTGGGCTACCACAGAACACTGAACGGACTATGAAAGCATGGTGTACAGTGTGAGGGAAAAACTGTGAAATAATTCATTAAAGGCAAATAAAAATTATTAATAGGCAACAAGTCCAGGCATTGCTTTTCGAAGGGACTTCTTGGGTACCCCGTGTCAAGACAACATTGTCTAGTGGGGGGCAGCATGGGGTGGGGAACAAGGGACGTCTCCGTTCTTATCTTGGCTCTGCCAATGCCTTGTTGTGTGATCTTGGGCAAGTCACTTTTAGCCTCTCTGTGCCTCGGTTTCCCCATCTGTACACTGGGGGATAATAATACTTCCCTACCTCGCAGGGGTGTTGTGAGGATGTATTAGTTAATGTTTGTAAGTAACAGTACAGTGATGTACAGTGCTAAGTATTATTAGTACATTGGATTGAGGTCTTGATTCTCCCACCTTGTGTTGGTGCTTCCTGTGTCCTGTTTTTTTCTTTTGTAGGAGAACATGGTGCTGACAAGCAGGGCAGGACCAACAGCTTTGGAGCCTATATCTCAGCAGCCCATAGGGCCTGTTTACACCTCCTCCAGTAGACTGATCGCTTCTAAGAGCTCAGGCTCCTTGGCTGAAGGGTCCTTTTCTGAAACTGCCAGTAATGGGATCAGTAAGTAAGTGCCACAAACACATTTCCAGTGTGACTGCCCCATCAGTGGCCCACAGGGACCTGCTCCCAGTTGCAGAATGTACATGAGTGCTCTCATCCCATGGTAGTCAGTGTGAAGTGAGATATTTCACTTGGCCCTCAGCTGAAACATGGAAACTGAAACACAAAGAGCTGAACAGACAAAGTTCAGCCAGGTGCTGCGTGCTTTGGTCCCAGCAGACGTGGTGTCTGCAGACAGTTGGCTATGGCATCCCACATTCCAGCTGTGGTATCTCGCCACATTTTTCTCTAGCCAAAATTTGAAAGGGTTGATAGAGAAACATCAAGAGAAAAGGCAAATCTCTGTCATTGTCCCTGAAAAAACTCAAGTCGTATTCTTTAGTTCAGGGATGCATCCAGCCCACACTGGGGGTGGGGAAGAGAACATCTTAAAGTGGCATATAAGTCTCTGAGATAAGGTGGACCTACATCAGTTGTGTGACACTTATATTACCTGGGATGGCACCAGAAGTTCATCTTCCTCAGGTGGGTGGTGGAAAGCAGCTGCTTCCCAAAATTGGGAGCACTGTGCGCAGCTACTCTGAAGGAAAGGGCTGCGTCCTGGAGGCAGAACAGTCACCTTCTTCAGATGGCCCATGGTTCATACATCTGTGCCAGAAATACCAAGCACCTCTGCTTACCATTGTGCATGTCTAAGCAATAAATGAGGCTACAGCTGCTGCTAGGACAACAATTGAGTTAAAGACAAAGAGGACAAATGAGAGAAATTCTGTAGGTGATTGTTAACTGGACCAGAAAAAAAAGTTAAGCAGAGGTGTGCTTGGGTGCATGTAAGGTATACCCGGTACTGTATAAAACACAGAGCTAAGAAGATTCGGATTCTCGGGCACACGCGGTCCTCATATCCTAAATACATCACAGCACGCAGCAAATTCAAATAGAGGTGACTCCCCCCTACTTCATATTGCTCATGACAGTTCATCCCACAGCTGCCTGTGACTCTTCACTAGGAGTGAAATGAGGATTCGTCCTGCAGGCCATGCAGGAGGAGAGGACACCACCTACACAAACAGTCTCTGCCCCAGGAAAGCTCAGGCAAGCAGAGGCAGGCTTGTTACTCATGACCTTAATGTAAGAGAAAGGGCATTTTCCAGTCACTGGAGACATAGGTCCATGAGCTGTCACTTTGTCTGGAAACAGTTTAGCCCTCGCAACGGCTTCACTGACATACTGTCACTGCATCAGTCCCATGTATACATTAGTATAAAAAGGGCACAGCAGACTCCAAAGTACAGTCTCCTCAGTCCTCGGCCTCTTTCACTCCAGGAGCACTGAGAAGTGTGGGGGAAAGAGAGGGGTTTGTGAATGTGCGTATGGAAAAGATCTGAGAGCCTCCAGGTGCTACACAACAACCTACTTTCTGCAGAAAATGGTTGTCCTTACGTACCTTGACACTCAGAGTACCTGCAAACAGTGCACACTCACACCAAAGAGGGAAGTCAGGGACTGTTTTGCCAGCTACGTAGCATCTGTATGTTTCCACAGTGACACAGAGCTTGAAACATGAACAAAACTCCAGGTGTTGGCCCTCCGCGTGTTGAGAGAGACAGCAGCAATGCCACCAAAGCCAACAGAGCTCCTGTGGACTGCACTCTCCTCATAGTAGCCAGCTCTGCATTGTAGTATCAAACATCCCAGCAGAGTTTGCAGTCTAATTTGAAAGATGTGCAGACACATCACCACTTCTACTGCATGTGTCAGGGGAGAAGGGACGAGCCTTGGAAACTTCCTAAAAGGCTTTGTCTTCTGCAGAAAGAAAGAGAAGGCATATTTGACATCTAGCACATCACGGGGCTCTTCAGCTTTAGAGGAGCAAGGCCCTGAAAGACCATGGGCAAGTTTATCCCCTGGCCATTGCTCAATTTGAGAATACCCAAGGGAGAAACTTGTGGTTTTGTCCAAGAACTGCCTTAAGAGGAAACAGAAGAATGCAATAAGGATTGGCTGTAAAGGGGAGAACCTAGCAAGCCCCCAAGAAAGAGGTCTATGTATACAAAAAGACCCTGCAGAATCCATAGTTAAATAGAGTTACACACCTTTTCCAGTGAGTGGTCCTTAGCCAGATGTGGAAGTTTGGGCAGAGGCCACCCAATCCTACCCAAGTTACCTGGCCATTGCTGTAGGGCGTTGGAGAGACAGAGAAGGATACTCTGTTGGAGGTGGTCATGTCCACTACAAATTGATGGTATATTTCTGTGGAGCAGTCAAATGGCAATGTGAGAATACACACCCTGGAAGCCAAAACAAGCAAGGTGGTATATGTGTATGTCCTCAACATGCAGCACATAGGGGAATGAACACAAGCCCCTCCATGTAACCAGCAGGGCTAAAATGACTCCAGTGCAATGGGAAGTGAGCCCATTTGCCTATCACAAAAACAGCAGGAACAAAATGGCAGATGTTAGGCAGGGCAGTAAGAAAGCTGACAGCAAGCAGGAACTGAGGGTGGAATGAGAGAGGGATGAGCTGATCATGGGATGCAAAATACAAGCCAAACCCAGGTTCATGAGCAGAATGAGAATTGAACTAGAAAAAACCTGACCAAAGGCTTAGCCACATTATTTGCAGTTCATAACAAGAAAGTTTTAATTGGCAGGATACACAGCAGGAAAAAAGGCAGTAAGATTAGAGGTGATTTTCCAGCTGGAGGGGGCAAAAGAGGGGGAGGCTTCCTTCCTCCAGCACAATCATTTTTGAAAGTGTGAGGAGAAGACAAACACATGCTGGCTGCAGAATTTTTCCAAATATATGTTAACTGTTGCAGTTGGTAAAAGTGGCTTGGACAGGGTGGAGAAGTCTTTGTTTAAATTAAGAAGAGGGTATGGCTGGTTTCCAGAACTGACAGGAAGGGAAAGGTCTGGCTATTCTTGCTTGCTAGTGAACCCAGGAGCCTGTAAGATGACGAGGAGGATCTTGAGTGCAGAGCAACCCCTCAGCTGTGCATCTCTGTTTTGCTTTCCCAGAATTTCTCTGCAAGTTTCATCTGTGTAATGTTCTCCCCAAACTACAGCCCAGCAGGCCCAGGAGCGGCTGTGTTCTCGTGATGCTTCCCATGAGATCTCCAGAGGTTTTGTCTGCACGGTTTTCTTTATGCTCAATCCCTTGATGATACCCTTTCTCTTTTCTTTTTCAAGGGGCAGGAGAAGGAAAAGGGGAGGGTGTGCACTGGGCAAAGGGGAAATCAAACCAAATTCACACAGGACCTGCTGACAACTACTCTTCTCTGCTCATTTATTCACCTTTCCTTCTGCACCCTGAAGCACACTGATGCTCCTCCCAAGTTTCTACTGTGAAACTTCTTGCTCTGCACAGTAGTTTAGAGGCTTGGGCAGCGGTTACTTAAATAAGGAGGAACAGTGGTGGGCCAGTGTGCCACCCAGACGGGATTCTTGGGAGGCTGTGGTAAGTTATCAGGTTCCTTAATACTCTTTATGGATTCGCATAACCAATTAGCAGCACTAAGTATTGCTGCAGCTAGTATGAGATGGTTTCCAGAGATTGCTGAGTTGATCTTCTTAGGAGTTCCTCGGTTACTAAGTGCTGCAGGCTATACTACCGCACCAACAAGAGCCCCGATGCTGCCTCGGTGAAGGTGACGAAAAGACTAGACACCCTCCTGGCTCCTCCCACAGCTACAGTCGAAGGAAGGTAAATTCATGGATACTTGGTAAGAACATGAAGGGAAACCTGTGGCATTATCTGATTTTGAGGCAGTTAGCAGCCTGTGGAGTGGAAGGGGTTGTAAGTGGTCCCGCAGAGGTAGGGAGGGGAAAAACCCTCTCTTTTGCTTCGCAGAGACAGATGCTCCCTCTGTCACAGCAAGGGGCCACCTCAAACTCTGTTCAGCCCAGAGACCTGTGCCTACAGCAACTGTTTTCAGTAGCAGTTGTGGTGGGGGATCAGGAAATAAATAGACTGTGCCCATGAAATTACCTTGTTACCCTACTTTCATGCTCACTCCTTATCCTATGGAAAGCTTCTGTTGTGATATGTGGACAGATTAGGGAACACGTATGGCACTATTCAACCATGGCAGTGTCTCCAAGACAGGCTGACTTCACAGGGCCTGCCCACAGCCTTTCTCCTTCCTTTATCGCCAGCCAGGTTTTATAAATAGCAGCAGCTCTGCAAAACTAACTTCACGACTTCTCTTTCCTTCCAGAGGGCTCCCCTTCACTCCCCCGTTTTGCCTGCCGGTGGTGGTGAACCTGTGCCAGCTCATAGCTACCTCTGGCAACTCCCCATCACTGGTGAGGAAATAACCTATAACGTAGCCAGGTGGAACTGGCAAGGGCATTAGGGAATAAGAACAGGAATTTGGCTGGGGCTTTGGGGCCAACGCGGATCCTCACACAAGTAGTGCCACCAGATCTGCAGCGATTACACGTGCCCAGACTCCCGTATACGCAGCACTCACGAGAGCTCCCTGTTGCCCACACCAGCCTACAGAGGCGATGGGAGATTAGCTCAGAGGAAGGGTGAATCACCAGTGTACTCTCTTCGTTACACTGTTTTCTCCCCAGAGCTGAGCTAACAGAAGCATATGAGCATATGTTCTCTTGTCTATTGTCAGAGCTACAAATCAAAACTGTGATTAATCTGAAACTGTACATTTTCTGTATTAGACCCCAGCTTACCTCAGTACTGTAAAGGTTTGGTGTTAACTACTGTGAAATACTGACATCCAAAATGCAAGATATGAGCACTGAAGATGACAGAAAAGCTTTCTATAAAAAACTCTGCCAAGGAAAAAAAAAAATCACTTTGAAAGAAAAGGAAAAAGACCTGGGTACTAGTAATAGAAGCTAGATTTAGTATTCAATCATCTCAACCAGCGACTTTGTTTCCAGCATTTATGGAGGCATTCCTCAGTCTATGCATATGTGAGTGTGAGTGTGCGTGTGGGTGGGTGCATGGGGGGGCTGTGGGGTGCAGCCCTGAGGGCAGAAATGTACAAGACGGAGCTGGGCCTGACCTCGTCCTGCTGTCCAGTGCATCCCACAGCAGGACCTGCTCTAGCTCAACCAGTCCTGACACGTTTTTACTGACTACTTGACTCTCTTGAAACGGTTACCAATTGCTGCTTTGATGAGTTCCCAGTTCTGTAGGCTTTCATCTAGCCATGAATCTGCAGTGAACATAACTGCTTACACATGCTCCCCGAGGAGGAAGAGGAGGGAGAAGAAATCCAAGGGAAGTGAAAGCTTCGTTGAATGTGAAAACCAGCTTGAGTGAAGTCTCATGACAAATCAATCAAAGCAAATCCAATTCACAGCCTGGGATCCTGTTTAGGTGAGAAAGGAGAACAAGAGTATCTCAAAGGACAGTTTAGGTGGAAAAAGGAACAGAAAAGAAAGAGACACAGATACCCATAGCTGAAAGTCTGAAGGGACTGGCAGAAGTTCTGTCTCCAGGGCAGAGGAGGAGTTTTTGGAATGGGAGACACAACAAGGAGTGAAACACAAGAGAAAAAGGAAATAGAGAAATGGAATATGGTAGAAAAATTAGAAGATGCAGCTGGTAGCAAGTCTTCCCATCCGTGACATAAGTAGGACTTGTGCCAAGTAGGACTTGGGCATCTGGGTGACCAGACCTTACCATAGCTCTGGCCCTGGAGATGGAGGGAGGATGGGTGAGACAGATATCATCTTGAGGACACAAGGAGGAGACCTCAGGCAGTGGCTGTCTGCTGGACCTTTAAATGCTGATCCCTTTCTTTTGCCTTTGTATTGCTTTCCATATGGTGAACCAAGAGACAGACCAACTGCCTTGCCTTAATGTATTTTTCAACATGACAGCAGCATTGGGGTGGGTGGGATGGGGACAACATGCGTAGGGTCATCATTTTAAGACCTGTATTAGCTGGAAGTGGTAACCCACCTTCATCATGTGTTTTGGGGACAGAGTTTTTCTGAGACCTAAAACAAAGCAAATGAGAGCTCTTTTCCAAGGCTGATAAGGGAGTTTGATTTTCTCGATGACTTCAGATTGCAGCCCTCCTGCCAATGGTGTCCATAAAGCAGGCTGCTGTTCCAGTTTGGTGGGGGGAGCTTTTGCTGTCAATGCCTCTGCTTCAGCAGTGATTCAACCATGGATGCAGTTGCACCTTGTTTCTCCTGCAGCGGCATCTTTAACTCTTGTCCTAGACAGAAACTGTTGCTGAACATGCAATACTACAATTAAAATGTATTTTAATGGTCGCTAGGGAAAAAAAGTACATATTCAGATTACCCAGAATGAAACAGATGGACTAAACGTTTCGCTGATTTTGCTTAGCAAAAACTGCTGGGGGATTTACAGTTGGAAACACAAGGATTTTCACTTTCTTAACCAACAATGGATGTTTGCAGCCAGTCTGGCTGCTGGTGTTATTCTCATTTCGTGATGGCAGCCCAAAGAAAGCAGCTTAGTATGGCCTGGAACAGCCTTAGGGAAAAATCATGTACTGGATGGACTGTGGCATCAGCTCCCTGAAAAGAGCTGGTGATAGAGCTGCAGACCCTGCAGGCTTCCTCCACTTCACACAGCAGCAGTACTGGGTTACAGCAAATCTTTTGGCATCAGATAAAACCCAGCTGTTTCATATTACCTCCTACAAACTTCTGGTTAGACAAATGGCCACATGCAAGTGGCATATTCCTTCACTCAGAGCTGGTCTCCTGCATCTTGCTGACTGAATTAGATCCAACCAACAGCTTGCTGAATTCAGTAGGTTATCTTTGAGGCTCGGCTGCCTGTTGGCAAGCTCTGAGCATTGACTCAGGGAGAGCACATAAGCCCATTCCCTGAAATAACCTTAGCAAGCCAAGATGCAAGCCCTTTCACCGGGTCCTTTAGATGGCCTCTGGCTGAGCGAGATACGGGGGCTGAGCCAGGACGCTCACAAAAAGCCAGGTCTCAGCATCCGCCGGGCAGAACGGATGCGTGAGCCATTTGTGGTCCAGAGACCAGGCTCTCACATCAGCTCCGCAAGCTGCGGGGGCGGCTCCTGAAGCCAGGGCTGACCTCTGACTGGCACAACCCCACTGCTAACAGCTTTCATGGGTTTTGACTCTCCCAGTCTTTGGTGCTGGGACTGCACTGTCATCCTGAGGTAGAGGTAGGTCCCTGTTTCCAAAAGCCCTTTAAAATCTGAGTAGTAAGGACTCCAAACATCAACAGGAAAATTGTAAAAATCCATGAGGTTTTTTGAGCTCATGATTTGGAGAGGCTCAGGTCATCGCTTCTTAATGTTTGTGGCAGGTAATGCTGCCTGCTGATATATCAATCACACAGGCCTGGGCTTTCATATAAGCACAGAAAATTAGTTATCTGGTCAGTGGCCCAGCAAAAATGGAAGGGCTGAGCGAGAAAAAAGCCTGCCTTGAACATCGCCAAACCAACATGTCACAGCAGCACCCCAAACTTAAGTTTTCACCTCAACTTGGCAAGCTCAAGCTGCTGTTCAGCAGACTTAAGGCTGTCAGTCTGGGAGTTTTGATTGACTTCTGGAAAATTATTTCCATATGAGAGAAGAAGATGAAAAGCTGTACACAGGAATAGGGTCTGAATCTGCAGATTACAGGTAATCCCACAGTTTGACTCTCAGATCTGTGGCTGGGAATACAACACTGTCAGTTAGGAAAATCCTATAATTTATAGCATACACAGTCAGAATTCAAATCAACAGAAAAAATGAGGAACGCCACAGCATCATTAGTACAGGTTCCCATTATAAAATGAGCTCCATTTTTCTTCCCAATGCATCTTCTTCTAAGACACATGCTGTTGTTGAGAGACATCTCACTTATTTTCTGTGTTCTGAGACAGCCATTTCCCACTCCACCTGTTATTAGTCTAGAGGCTGATGTGGAGCTTTAGGGATCCCAAATGTTTACATCTCTGTGGTTCAATGTCAGACGGACTCAGTTGACTAATGAAAGATGGCTGTCTAATAAAAGATAGGATCTCTCCTTTTCACTCATCACCAGTATAAATGCAGATTCCCTGCAGGGACTTCACAGCTCTGTTCATGATGAGGAAGCCAAGCTGTGTCATCTCATACCATAAATCTGAGGAGGTACCAACTCTGAAAATAGGACTGGAAAAGATCTGCAAGAGAGCATCTACATCACCCCATTGCCTTAAGGCAATTAGGTCAAATTGAGTCAAACTGCTCCCGAGACGTTTATCTACCCTGTTCTTAAAAGCCTCCTATGACAGAATGCCACTGCCTTCATAGATGGAAAGTTAGGAGACTTTTTACTACAGCTTAAACTAGGTCTCCTTTGCAGTGATTTAAACCACTTACTTCTTGTTTCAGCTACAGTAGATATGACCAAAAAAAATTTCTCTCACTTTGCAGCAATTTCTGATTTTCGTGAAAGGCTTTTCTCTAGGACTCTGATCTTTCAGCTTCCATCAACCTTTCTGCAACACAGCAAGTTTTCTGGCTCCTTGCTTGTTCTCCTCACTCTCCTCTGTATTTCTTTCAGGTGGTTTACATCTTTATTGGAGTGCAGTGCTGAAAGCAGCACAGTTCTCCAGGTGTGGCCTTCCAGCACAAGACAGAGCAGAAGCATTGTTTCAGAGGTCCTGTATGTGATAGGCCTACTTATATATTCTTTGCACTAGCAAGACATCATTGACTCATGTTCAAGTCTCGCCCCAGACTGCTTTGACTCATCCCAGTCTTTCTTCTGCTGTGTTGCCATCAGGTCCTTTTGTGTCTGTGCAGCCAACACTGCTTACTGAGTTGCATCCTATTTGATTGAGAAACAGTTAGATGCCAGGAAATCAGACATCACAATTCTTTTTCCGCAGAAAGAACAGATCTGCATCTCTCTGCTTTGTAAAGGATACACGTGGCCAAATTTTAAGACAAAGCAAAAGTAAGACTCTGCATCAAGTACCAGCTTTTGGGTGGGGGAAAATCAATATACCTGTTCCACTTTTGTAGCATTGCTAAAAAGTTCTACAGCTGCACAAGCCCTGCAGTGCTTTAGCAGCTAAGAAAAACACCACTTGACAGTAAAGAGTCACAGTCTGTTGGGAGCATCACTCACAGTTGGCTTTCATCAGGCAATGCAACTCCTTCTGCTCTTACAGGTTACCTTGCAGAGTCAGGCACATTCAGATCATCCAAAACAAGTAGGAATAATAATGTCTGAGCAAGATGGGAACACTGAAGAACAATGGCACAAAAATCAAGAGCTAGTGTGTGTGTTCACCATAGCGTGCTGGTTCTTTCCCCAGCATCCCCCAGTCAGACCCAAAATACATGTTTCTTTCAAAACCTTCTAAGCAGAGGTCATAGGCAGTGCAGTCCATAGATGTGAATTCCCAGCTCTCCCAGGTGTCTTGTTTTTTTAGCAGCTCATGCACCTGACCATGAACAGAAACCCAGAAGATGCTCAGAAGAAATGAAAATCAAGGATGAGAGATGGGGGGGGGGGGGGGGGAGGGAAAATGTTAATCAATGTTTGTCCAGATTCCAGTGAAGATTGTGGTTTGGATTCTCTTCATAGATTTTTATCCTGTACTCACAGGTAGTGAGTAGCTCAGTGTCATCCAGAAAGAGATTCTGGATGTCTGGCTTGCTGTTTGCTGTTTCCCAACAGGAGAAAGTGTGTGCAACACAGGACCTGGTTTGGTAAGTCATGGGATTTGAATGCACACATTCCAGTGTTTCTTTCTTTAATGAACACCAAAGAAACGTGCCCTGCACAAGTTGCAAGCAGTGAGAGGTTTCTGAAAAGCTTGAAGTGGTGTTAGTGATCTCATAACATCAATGAACATCTAATTCCAGGGCAAAGCCAGCTTTGAATTGAATCTGATACTCTATGGAAGGTGTGTGGCAAGAGCAGAGTCAAATCCACATCTGCTTGGTTACATCGAACCAGGCTGTAGGATGCTGCTAGAACTCCCTACCCATTGTGGGCTCCATGCCCAGGTTCACGTTAAAAGGTGTTAGTTGCTGAGACCAGATCATTGCTTGCAGGGTACGTAGGTCCCTGACTCTGCGAGACTATCAGTGATGGCATAAAGCCTGTGATGTATGCTGCTATGTGAGATCTTCAGGCAAGCACAGGTTCCAGGTGTACCTCTGAAGTGCAGGTGAAGTGGCCGGGCACAAACACGCAGCATCCACCTTCGCTGAATAGTTTGTTGCACATACAAACTCAGCCTGTCCTCATAACCAAACTTGGTGGGGTTCAGCTTCTGCCCAGAGAGGAAATAATCCAAACACTCACCACTCTTGATGGCAGCAGTGAGCTAAAGGCATCTAAAAAAATGTTAAGTATCCATGGGAAATCCATGGGAATTTAGCCTGAGAACGCAGGCTGGATCCAGACAAATGTCGGCATCTCCCCAGGGCATTGAAGGAAATAATGCTGATTAAAGTAGCTGAGGATCTGGCACATGGCTATGTTGCTGAAAAGTAGCTCAGAGGGGAAGAAAAGTTGTGTAGAGCTGTAGAAGCTGGACTTCTCTCCTAGTTCTGCAGCTCTCTATTTTACTTGGCCCATGTCAGAGAGCTGGGCTGAGCCTCATGTCTCACTTCATTGAACTAGCCTCATCTTCTATTGCTGAGTGTGGAAGAATTCAGCAAATAATGTTTCCAGCACACTTTTGAAGGGACTCTATAAGCATGAAGTATTGTTGCTGCTGTTGTCAGAAACAAGAACACAGTCTGCTGCTGAATAATTCATTTGATGTGAAAAACAGCCAGCGAGTTGTTGAACAAAAATGCCGTACAATGAGACATAATTACAGAGTGGTTACAGGGAGCAGGATACAGATGGAGCTTTCAGGTTGGCTGGCGGTGACATCAGGCCACAGGCAAGCACGGATGTGTGTCGCGTTGCATACTTCATTTTCTGAATTACGGTAACACTTTGCCTTTAACCTTTGAGATATCCAAGGACTACCTGATTTGGAGGGACCATCTCCGGTAGAGAAAGGGGATTTGGTGTCCACAGCTTTTTTGGTACTTGACCTTTCTGGCAAGACTATAGAAGCAGTAACTAGGGCTGACTGGGAGGTACTGTCCTGTCACACCAATACTGTTTTTCTTGACAGGAGGAATGGGCAGAGCAGCTCATTCCCCACAGATGTGCCATGTTGCGGACACCAAAACTTTCTGTGACATTTTTTAAAAATGGGAAGGAGATTCTCTACCTCAGAGAGCTGCTTGAAAAAGGATACCAGCATTCACAGAGTCCAGCCTGCAGTGTGGCAGCTCTAGAGCCAAGTCTCTGTTCTTCATCAAGTCACACAGGAAAACCTCCCTCTGCCCTGGCTTGGGAAGAAAACCCATTCCTGTCCCTAAGGCTATATCCTTTGCTCACCCATGGCCAATCATTGGCTTGAAAATGGATACAAGACCTCAAAATCTGCTGCAAAACTATTGTTGTTTATGTGCACAGAGCTGCAGTGCTCTGATTCTTTTTCAGGGACTATGAAAGCTTTCAGTGTACCAGCAAAAAACAGGCACTGAAGCTAAAACTAAACCAGAAACTGAGACCTACTTCAGCTTGCTTGTCATCAGAGTTAAACAAAAACCAGAACTTCCACATACTACTGATGGATTGAAAGACAAAAGTGCCTCCTGCATCTCAGGTCCCTGGCTAATTCTGGCATGTGAGCCAGATTCAAGGGATGGGGAACCTGGAAGATACGGATGGCTTGGAGCCAGGGAGACAAAGTGGAACATGAGAAGGGGCTTTATCATGCATTTTCTTTATAATAGCCAAAATACCCTTCTGTTCTTTCTCATATATCCTAGAGAGAGCACAATTGAAGTGTGAAGAACTGTTTAATGGATTTAGTAATAGTATTGATCTTCTGTCTTTTAAAAAGGGACTTGGAGCTTAATCAGTTCTGTAGAAGTGTCTCATTATTTACTTTGCCAAAGGAAAGGATTAGGTATCAGAGAAAGAAAAGGCCCTTCAGCAGGCATGGGTTTGCTCTGCAGGATGAAAATCCATCCATTTACTCTTACCCACATAGGTATTTAAATAGAAAAGAATCCAAACAACTCTCCATAAGATTCTGCCTGGAGGAATTAATACAGCAGCGGTAAACAGAGGTAGACTCAGCAATGCAGCAAACTGGCTCCTAGCTTTTCAACACCCTGACTTAGCTCCATAATCTGATCGCCTAAGCATTAACGGTAGAAATTGTATTGCTGGTAATGGTCAGAGACAGACTGAACAAGTTTTCACCTTCTGAGATGCCGTTCTGCTACTGAGATACAAGGCAATGTTTACTTGCAGGCTGAACACATCTGACTGGGAAGTGACACCGAGAAAGAATAAACCAGAAACCCCCTGATGCCATTTTTACAGTCACCTTTGAGACAACAGAAAACTGGCTTATCACACCGTTGCCCGTAATGCCCCCTCAGGAAACACTGCAATAGTTTCATTTCCTTGACACTTGAAGCCATAACTCCCTGTCCCATTTTTCAGGGTGGCTGCAGACAGGACAGCCAGTTTTGTATCTATCTGTGTTGTGGCACTACTAAAGCCATGCTGACATGGTGTAGAGGCTGGAGGATTGGCTACTCAACATGAGTTGGCTCTACCAGCAGTGAGTAAAATATTTCAGGTTGAACATAAACAGTGACTTTGCAGTGGGAATTTTTTTGTTAACATCTCAGAAATTCTCAGTATATTCTGGGATAGGCACACACACACATCTACCTACTTGCAGGATAACTATGATGAATAATCTGGTTTGATTTGGCTTGCAGGAGATACCTTAAACAGCTAATCCAATTCCATGCAAGCTCTACACGGGTTTCTACCATTGAATCCCACAAACAATAGAAGGAATTCAAGAACCTCTGTATTTCCCATCACTGGAAAGATTTCTCATTAGTTTTCTTTCATGTACTTCTTTTTGGAGACTTTTACTTAAAACATCTCACTATTCAATATAGGAAGCTTGCAGGTGGCTTGCTTTCTTGGATCAATATTGATCTACCTTGATCAGCACTGCCGTTGTGCTTGATCATCCTGATCCACACTTGCACTTAGTCGTGGGTTTGCCATTGCCCTGGCAGGTTTGCAGAGAAGATAACGGAACGTTGTTTGGGACCTGGAGGTTTTGGTCATCCCTGTCTCCCAAACATATGTGAGGAAAGAAAGGTGCCTAAAACCAAATGACCAAGAAGGGGTTAATCCTTTCATTTTTCTAACCATAAGGAACCTTCTCCCAGGGCAGAGGTAGGTTAGGAGGTGAGCAGGGTACCCACCTGGAACAGCACAGGCAGGCAATCCCAGTGTGGCCTCCAAAGCACGGCAACATCGCTCTCCAAATCCGAGACAACTCCAGCGTGGCAGGAAGAGCCAGTGCCAAACCTTACGAGAAGGCTGGAAGCGTCTGTCAAGCCGGCTGCCTCTGCCAAAGTGGCGGAGAGCAGCGGTGGGCGCAGCGCTCTGCCACGGGGAGCTTGGTGTTCCAGAGACCACGTCCCCCAGGCTGGTGGCACGCTCCTGGGGCGAACCGGCAACTGGCGGCGACTGCCGGGGAGGTGG
The DNA here is from genome assembly GCF_947461875.1 of Haliaeetus albicilla. NCBI lineage: Eukaryota > Metazoa > Chordata > Aves > Accipitriformes > Accipitridae > Haliaeetus > Haliaeetus albicilla. The sequence continues at coordinate 39,424,560 of NC_091487.1, forward strand.
AGGGTGAGGAGGAAGGGATGGTGGGGGTGTAAATTCTCACTCCTTGTATAACCAGTGGATTTCACCCAGCAGTCGCTGCCGGATGATAAATTTAGCAGAAAAGGAACACCTTTTTTTTTTTTAGTGTTCCTATTAAGAAGATGACAGCATCGGAAAGGCGCTATTTATTATTTACCTACACTGCAGTGTGTTACATACTTTAGTCTGACATTAAAGTCCAGTATCTCAGAGATAATTTAAGAAGCCTGTACCTTTGAAATTCTGATGTAGATCCAAAAAGCTCACAGAGGCAGCAGTATCAATCAGCTACAAGTACATTTTCTGATTACAGAGGTCCTAAGTGAAGAGTAGGTTTATCTAAAAAGAGAACTTTCCCCTTATGCTCAGCCATCTATTTCATGCAATAATTGAATGTCTGCTGAAAAACTGTCTTGTCATCTGTTGCAATAAAAAGAATATGTTGGATCATAGCTTGGCTGCGCTTACTGAAATGCTGCAGCCCACAGCCTTGAGGGCAGAAAGCCTGACAGCTTCCTTCTCAGAGCACCCCTCATTCCTACAGAAACATTTTGGTCCCCTTGCACGTCTTGCCCACAGTGCCAGAGCCCTTCCTAAGCCTTCCTGAGGCAAAAGTCTTCAAGTTCTCCTTCCGCTGCTGGAGTATTTCTTACAGGGATAACTTGGGCTTTCTATCAAGTTTGTAACCTCCTCCCTAGATTTCATGCTCTGTATTATATCCACAATCTATTACAAGAATAGATGGCATTTTTGACTTCCAAAGTTCAGTCTCAACCCTACCAACTTAGCAGGAGCAGGGGAGACATGGTAAATTTGTCTTGGCTTGTATCATCTCTGCACTGCACCTTTTTAGTTGTAGGAGGACCCACCATTTTATGAAAGCAAACTACTGCAGCATGATCCAGAAAGCAGCTAAGTGCTTTACTTCTAATTTTTTCATTTGTCGTCACATTTAATCTAAATTAAGTCTTGCAGCCTGAAAACAGATATTCCCTACAAGTGCAGAAAAATCAGCAAAAGTTAACTGCCTTTTTTAGAACTGCATTCTATAATAAGCAAGTGTTACTAGGAGTGCTAATATCATTAGGAGTGAGGAGAGAATTTTATTTTGGTTTTAATTCACGATTTCAAAGCGTATCACAGTTATTCTGGGTTGTTCTCTAGTGGCTGCTGCGACACCAGCTATAACTCCCTCTTGGAAACTTGGAAGAGAATGGATGTGCTGTTCTGAGCTGGGTGTGGATGCCTCCCCCAACACACACACACTTGGGTGCATGTGTGGACATGAACGCACAGGCACATATGCGCTTTAGAGGTATTTTATATTTCCCTCAACCTTATCCCATCTGCAAAAGGAGATTTTTGAATCCTGACCTCTGAAGCTCAGTGTGTAGCTATTCTAGACTTTCCTTGGCTATTTGCTCCCTCACTTAAACTGATTTTAATTCTACATCAGACTTCCCCTCATGTAGATTAAGTTCATGAATTTTTGTTTTGGCCTGGGGGGCCCAATGACACCAATAGATCCCTGGTCTCTTGCATGGCCCCTGCTCTCCATCTCAGAGAAGCACGTCTCTCCTTGGCCGTTTTTCACCAGCTCAGCTATTCCCATTCTGCCCTCAGTCTTACCCCTAGGCAATATGACTGGAGTGCCAAACCTTTTACATTTTGTTGTTCTTTGATACAAAGAGGTTGTTTATTGGAGTGAGGCCCAGAATATCATCTTTGTTGAACGCACATATGCAAGAGAGGGCAAGGGCATAGGCCCTTTGAGAAGGATATGCCCAGCAAAATAGGGGATCTCTTCCTCCCCTTGCCATTCAAGGTGAGATAATTCCTTCCTCACCTTTAATTTAAAGTTGTGCCAGGGTCTTGACTTGCCTCTGTCTTTCTTATCTATATAGGAGAGTATATTGCCTAGCATGCCAACCATCTACCTGTTAGGGAAGGTCAGAAATTATTTTCCTCTCCTTGTCCATCACTGGAGCTAGAACAGCAAAAAGGCTGGCTATGAGAAAGATGTATTCACCCCATAATGCCAGTCAGAGGGGCATTAAATGGGATCAAGACTTAGAAATCAGCACCGAGTAGCTGTTAGGAACACCTGGTACTTCACAAAGTGAAAGCCCAGCTTCCAGGTTAAGGGCAGTTCCAGGATATACGATGCGCAAAGGCAAAAGCACCTTTAGTTGCCTGGGCTCCTGTCCCCTCACTCATTTCCCCATCAGTGGAGGACACTAACTTACAATGATAGCTCGTGACTTAAGCCTGTCTCTCCTGTATCATTCACCTCCTTTAGCTGCTATGCTGGGTCCTAAGTGGTGTAGAGCAGAGCAGGACTTTCCTCCCCGAGGTTATGAGGAAAGCCCTATCCCTTTCTCCACCAAAAGGTATTTTGCTATTTTCCCTTTTATGTTAGCATTCAATGTTAATCCACAGGCAACTCTATTTCCAGCCTTAGATCCTTTTCTGAGGTTCTGCTTCTCAACCAGCATTTCCCTGCTTCTTTCATGTCTGTAAAGCTTATTCCTTTCCTTTGAATCAATACAGCTTTATTTAGGATGTCATCTTTCATAGAAGCTGTATCCTCAAATGCCTGTGAATAACTCCAGACCATGGCCTGTATCTGGGACAAATTACTGCAAGCAGTAAATATTGTATGGAGCGAAAACATTCAGTCACACTATATTTATTTCACTAAACCTCATGTTATTGATTCCTTGCCTTTTCTGCAGCTCACAGATTTCATATCTGCGTACTTTTCCTCTCCCCTCAAATGCTGATGTTACCCAGCTTTGTCCTTTATGCAGGTCTGATTACAGCCGCATGAAATCCTGAGGAAGGAAGATGCTCTCAATTAAAATATGTGCCCAGCCTAGATTTGCAATGGGCATTTGAGATGCCCAGCGAGATAGTTCTCTATCTCCCAGTATATCCAATCTCATTAGTTCGACCTAATTTATCTAAAGTATTGCTTACTCAGAAGAGGTTCTGAGCATTGGCCACAGGATTTCAGCACTGGTGTGTGACATGCTACTGTAAGAAGTACCAGTACCACTGACGGACTAGTACCTGCCCTGAAAAGAACACTTTAAGCCCAGACTTGTCTGGTCTTCCCAGGTCACTGACAGCAGGCAAATGGCCAAACTGTAGTAGGAAGAGTACGAAAGGCATATAGGTGGCCTCCTGAGGGCACAAAAAGGAAAAATGATGGTTCTTCCCTAGACAGGTTCTTCAGACCCATCTATATCCTCTCCCTATACATCCTATGGCAATCTCCCAGCCCCTGCCTCCCTGTTTCCACACACGCTGATGCAGAGGTACCAATACTGACTTTTCCAGAGGCATCTCCTGTATTCTGAGGATTGTCCCCTGAAACGTGAGCAAAATAGAGGGCAAAATGGGAAGAATCTCTAGCATTAAGATTTGGTTGCTTTTATATGACCAGAGTGTGTGAGAACAAGGATAAAAAGTATTAGCACATGCAGTGAAAACTAGAAGAAACAAAGACCCCACGTACTCTGATCCCAAAATAATTTGGGTCCCCTCAGGACTCACCGATGTTAAGGATGGGTCACTCGCCCTGCCTGCCAGCTTGTGTGGCAGATAACCACTATCTGCCACAGATTACCAGCAGCCGGCTGAATCCCCGGGTCTGGTGGGCTCAGGAAGCCCAATGCACTTCTCTGAAGGGCTAGGAGACTCTGCCACCCCCAACACAAGGAGGGGGAGGACAGTAAACACTGCACAGAGATCATCTCCAGTGGCATGCATAAGGGAACGCATGGTTCAGATTCCATGGGCTCAGAACTCCAGTTCAGAGATGCTCCGTGTAACATACAGTCCCACTGAGGGATGCTGACACTTGCTGTATACTTTAAGCTTTGCCCAAGAGAAATGCTTTATCATTCTGCACTCACACACCTGTCAGTAACTTCCCTCTTATTAGCTGAAGCCCGCAAAACTCACTACAAAATGTTTGACTGATCCTCTGGGTAGAATGCAACATTTTTTTAGGAAACAATTATCGAAACCCAAAATCAGCCTCAACTTCTGTATATCATCTTTCTTCTTAATGTACCACTAAAAGGCTCATTCTTGTGCTACATTACTCAGTACCTAGCTATAGCATTCATCACTTTCCTGGTAGTGCTGCTCTTACTGACTGGAACATCCTGTGCTTCCCTCTAGACCTCTAGAGATATCCAGCCATTTTGTTTTAATGTTGTTACCCTTGCTAACAACTTCCAAGAGAGCAAGCTAATGTATACCTCAAGTGAAAAACACTTGCAGAAAATCGAAGAAGAGAGCTGTGGCCGTGGAAGGGAATTAAGAGGCAGGACTCCCAGGCTCTACTTTCAGTTCTGCTTAGAGCTTGCACCTTGGGAAGGATTTTTTAACCTCCTCTTGCCTCAGTTTCTGAACTGTAGAATGACCTGTGGAAGAGGCTTGCTTGGAATATTAAACAGTGTTTGCAAAGATCTTGGATTTAAGATGCTAAGTACACACACAAAAAAGTTGGTCTGCACTTCCTATGCCCCGTAATCACAGCACTCTCATCCCAAAATGGTGATTCTACCCATTTCCTTCTCCCATCCTCCATCCTCAAATTTTTCTTCTTATGGGTTTTTCCTCCTTTTTGGTGATTATGTACACTCATTTAAATTGCAGCCAGAGGCATCTGTAGTGGGTGTTCGGAAAGCAATTCTAACAGGAAAGATAGCGAGGTGATGATAATTTTCCCCATCACGTGTCTAAAGGAAAGGAAACGAGCACATAGAAATGCCTGCCCCACAATTACTCTGTGTAGTTGCCAGCTGTTGCTGATCCTCAGGCCACACGGCTGGAAAGGAGGTCAAGGCAGTGCACTGCCATGGTTTCGTGTCCTTACTGCCAGGGTTGCTTCGCTGCCGTCTCTCAGCCTTCCCGCCTGCAGCATATGCCAGTTTTCTCTCGTCCTTCAGCACGCAGCTTTGCTTTGCCTCCACCGGCTCCCGTAGCTGAGGCCAGGAACGACGGCACGCTGCACCGCTTCGCTGAGTCAGAGGCTTTGTCCTCATGTAGATGTGTGCATGCATTTCCCTTCCTTGGAGGAATGCAACTTATTTCAAGGATCTGCACTTATCTGCCTCCCTCCTTGAATCTAGAGAAAGCAAAAGTTGTTGGTTTTGAGATGTGTTATGGCTTTAACCACCTCAAAGATGTGGAAGGGTAGCCAAAACACAGTTCACGGCTCACCGAGGTAATTTAGCCAGTGAACAACTTACAGAAACCAGAAGGGACAGGAAGAGATTTTGGGGAGCTGGAAGCACATAATTTGCACATAATTTTGCATTTGAATCATGACGCTCGCTGCCAGACAAAATCAGCACAAGCCTTAGCCTGTGCCTGCGACAAAACTGACAAAAGGCAAAGCCTTGATAGAGAGAAACAGAAGAAAAAAACATCTGAAAAGCCATTACAGAATCAAATGTAAGCAGCTGCAAGAGCAAAGCCCAGTTCCGTGATGGTCATATGCTCACCTTGGTTATTATTTTGTACCTAGTTACCAGTCTGTGATTGGCGCCTATAAATACAGAAAGTCAGTTCAGCTGGAAATAGATGTGATCTACACCAATTAGTATCTCATCTGCTCATCCGCTGAAAAATACAGAAAAAGGCACAGCTACATAAGCTGCAAAACTGAGTGCTAGCAGATGAGGCTCTGGAAACACATCCAAGAAGGTCAGGTGGGAATTGGGAAATGGAATGGCAAGCAAGAGGAGGGGAGGAAAGGTATATAGGGAGCGCGTGGGGAGCTCCTCACTCCCCGGAGTTAGCAACGGGACACAGGGTTGCACGGTGCTCAGTCACCAGACTGGGATGTGCAGGCACCCTTCTGTCTGACCACTCGCTCTCAGCCTATGTGTAAGGCTGCTTTGCAGGAAACACCAAAAGCCCAGCGGCACCTGACAAAGCCAGCATTTTGCAGCTTTTGAAGGCGCTAGCCGCATGCTGGCAAGTCACCGAATGCCTGCTGTAAAATTCAGGCCCTCGGTGAAATGCAATTTCTGCACAAGCTGCATGTCGGATGACGAGAGGGCAGCAAGGTGCAGGGACTGAGCACGCACCCGCAGCTCCCCACCCTGCCCGATTTCTGCCATGGATCGCTTTATAGCATCGTCTCTTCTCTGTGGAGCCCTGCTCTGGTGCGGTTCAGGCTGCAGAACCCAGATGGGAGCTCTGGATGTTTTCCTTTCTATCCACAGAAGCCCTTTTATCTTTCAGCTGCCAAAGAGGCATGTGGATCCTGACAGGAAAACAATCAGCAAGTCTCCCTATCAGCCAGAGACATCAGGGACACAGGCACGTTGAAGCCTCGCTCCTGTTCCCAGCCCTTATCTGCCCATATGCAGCTGTGTGACCCTTTGAAGAGCCCGAGCTGCTCCCTCACCCAGCAAACTGCCCGGATCCGCTGCGAGACCGCTGCCTGGCCTGACGCCCTGGGAACAGCCCTGCCCCTGCGCCAACCGTCTTGGACGAGGGTGACGAGGGCCATCGAACGGAAAGGGAGTTGTGACACCCGTGGGGCCCCTTGTATCTTGTCACCTGCTAGTGCGGTTCTTCCCACTTCCCCTTCATCTGTGCTGGCCTGGCACCAAGTGAGCCACATCAGAGACTGCTTCGTGGCTAATAATCACGCAAGAAACCCTTAATCTACTTTTAAATAAAGGCTGAGCACTCTGAAAGATGAGGGACTGGGGCAAGGAATACGACTAAAAACATAAAACGGGAAAGAAAATACGCACGTTCCCAGGGCCTTCCAATACAAGCTCCAGAAGGGTCATGCAGGATGGGCACGATGGTATTCACATCCATTTTCCGCCGCTGCTCAGAGCTGCTGCACAGTCCTGGAGATAAGGAGCTTTCAGCCCTAGGATAGATGCCCTCAGCCTGTCTGGGCAGTGTCCTTCAGTTCTGCCCAGGAGCAGCACAGAGAGCATGTAATCAGCTGTGATTAAAACCCATCACACCTACCAGCACAGAGAAGGGCTTCAGACAACGTGTCCCCTGCTCCCACAGAGAAGTCTCTGTCCTCACAAGCCTCCTGGGAGGGAGCAGGAGCCCTTTTCTTGCAGGGAGGAAAACTGAGGGTCATGTGCATTAACAAAGGGTTACCAAGCAATTGCGTGGCTGGGCTGGGAGCAGGTCTGTGCGATGCCCCATTTGTAATGCCCAGATAAAACATCCTTCAGGTGTACCACGGGTCTTGAATGGGGTAGTGGCTTCTGTGTTGTGACTGACTAGGAACCAAAATCTACACAGCACAGGGCCACCCCGTGCTTGGTGCCTAAAAGTGGCTGCTGGTCACCACATGACCTGAAGCAAATTAAACCCAATGACCTGTCTGGGCAAGGCTTCTTTGCCACGTTGTCTAATGCCCATGCAATAAAAGAAACTGGTTTATTTTTGGCCTGTCACTGACACAGCATTGCACTGAGACGCAGATGTGGTAAATTTTCTCGGGCATTAAAGTGCTGAAATGAAACAGTCATTGCAGCAAATTTTGCCCTTCAAGTTCTTAAGCAGGACACAGAGCATCACAGCCTGAGTCATCCAGCCTCACAGCAGCACAAACTTGCTGCCTATACCCTGGGTTACCTTTTTACGGTAAATCCACCTCCTTACGAGCCTGTCATGGCACAAAGCATTTAGCAATTAATAATATTTCTGCACCGGTAGGAACATCCCCTACAGTTTGAGGATGCAAACAATTTCTTCCTGGCAATCCCCAGTGCAGCTACCAGAGGCTACCAATCTGAGCCGGAGCCTCGGTGTTATTTTAAGCACTGTTCCCAGCTGCAGCAGCACTTTGTTCACCAAAACCCCTCCTTCTAGAAAAGAAGAAAACTAGCCAGGCTGTATGGTGACTTTCAGGGAGATCAAGTGTTGACTCTTTCCTGGTGTGTCATGAGGATAAAATTAATCCACGCTTTAGCACAGCCACTGTAGAATCCTATAGACCTTGCATGTTCAAATCCATGTATTTTGCCTGTCCCTTTAACTCTAAATTTAATACACGTCCCTCACACTCCAGCCTGATGCCAGGACCTGGACGAATACCTTGTTCGTTCCTATCACAGAACAAATTATGTGGCACAGTCACTGAGCTGTAGTAAAAGCCAAAGGTAGGGACCCACCTGTAATTGAGGATGGATGGGGTCTTTGAGGGATAGGAGGTCAGATGTCGGACTGACACAGAGCAGAATGCCGAGAAGAATTTGTGCATTTCTGATTCACCTGGGGCTCGGTAGCCAGCCCCCCCCACACCTACACGGACCCAGGTGTGGGCTTCTGAGTGGTTTCCCAGTTTATTGATTTCCTGATTAGGACTGAGGTGGGGGTAGGGAGCTCCAGACCCACCGAGGGAGCGTTGATGCTGTGGGGTCAAACTCCGGCTGCCAGTGACACCCCGGCGGTCCCACCCACGCAGTAAGAGCGCTCGTACCCACACGTGCACTATCCCAGGCACAGGCAAGAGCAAGCAAAGGCAACACGCTGGTGTGCTGTGCTTCCCCAGGGCTCTGTACTGCTTGCAGGCTTGGTGACGTTCACGCATACCTGAGAAGAGTGATTCAGACGAGGGCTCTGCTTCAGGGTCACCAGGCACCTCTGGCCAAGCCCTGCTGCTTTTCTGCTCCCCTGCCTGCCTCCAGAAGCTTAGACACGTCCAGCAGGTAGGTACCTGGGTATAAGGGTGGTGGGCGCCAGGCAAAGTCCCTGGAAGGACAGGAAAAGCTACGCCGTTCCAAAGGGATGGGGGGCAGAGGCTGTCAGTGCCACCCCCCCAGGGGACACCCCACCTGCTGTGGGAGCCGGATCTGCTGGGCCCAAGCGGCTTAACCCACTGTCCGGTGAAAGCCTCGGGTGGGATGCGAGCAGTCAGCCGCGGGTGGGAGGCAGGACCTGCAGATCCTGTCCGGACGGTGCACAGTCACCACCGGGCCCAGACCCGAACAGCTTCTGTTTTAACGGCCCATCAAGAGAAACACGCAGCTGTCATCTCAGTCAGTTTAGCAAAGGGTCACTTTAGCTAAAACAAAACTCAAGAAAGGCGAGTGAGCCTTGTGTGATCTAAATCACGTTTACTCCCACGCACAGAGTAAATAAAAAAATACCTGGCATACCGCACGCCACAGCCTCCTGAGAAGGGTGCGTATAATAAACATCCCCATTCTAAAAGCGGTTAAAGGAAGGGTGTAATAAGCCGCATAGGGAACACATCGGGAAGGTGAATCCAAGCTCTCAGCCAGCTCGGGGGTCTCCCAGCTTCAGTCTGCTGTCCTATGGTGGATCTCAGCAGTCAATACTAGCAAACTGAAGCAGACCCATTGGCAAAGAAAATGGCTGTAGGAGTTACAGGACCAGCTCCGTGGCACTTAAAGTGATGGTTTGCATAGTGCTTCAGTCACAAAAGGGAGGCTGATGGGGACGTTGCTGACCAGCGTGCCTTGCTCTCAGCTGGTTTTGTTTCAACTATATACAGGCAACATCCAGATGCACACCAAAACCTTTAGAGAAGAGTAAGTTTACAAAGGGTCTGCCACAAGGTTAAGGCTGCCAGTCTGAGATGGAGCCCAAAGCGGGAAGAACTGCATCAAAATGAGGCAGTTCGGACATGCCATACAGCGCCAAGGGGGATCTTCTGTTGGATGAGACAAAACAGGAGTCGCACAGAGCTGGTCGGGCCCTTGGATGTCCTTGGCCACATGGTCTCAAAGCTCTGCTCTTATTCTAGAAAGCTTGTGCACGAGCTTGCCACTGGTTACCCAACCACTGCATGGTTTAGATGAGGAAAGGAAAACCTTTTCCAACACCCTTACCAGTTGCTCATGCAATACTTGACATTATTGGTGCTCAAAGGCTCTCATGGCAGCTTCTGCCTTGGCCCTCCCAGGTCCCGAAAGCCCTGTCGTTCTGGAGAAGTATTAGGTAGCACTTACATGCTGAAGACTGTGTAGGTGCAAGTCCAGAAAGGACTGGCGTAAGTAGCAGGTTATTATAGCAAATTCCTCAGCTCTCCAGGCACTTTCAGTTTTGCAGTGTCTGACAACATTTTTTTTAAAAATCTATTCCATGTTTAGTTGGATGGTAAAGAATTTGTGATCAAGAGGTAGGCAATGGGTTTTGTGATGGCTGTTTAAGTTGAGGAACCCTGAAGACTAAGTTGCTGTGATGCCATTTCAGAATTAAAAACAAATAATGTTCATTCCTCATCCACATCTCTAGGCAGGAGGAGAGTGATGGACATTGCTTGAAATACCACTGCTCAAAGGTATGTGTATAATCAGGGAGAAAAAAGAGGCTGCCCTACCTTGCGTGTAATTTGTGAGGGGGAAAAATACTGCAGGCTAAGCCAGAAGAGCTGATGTGTAGCTGCAAGAACAGCGTGGTCCAAATGTCAGAATTGCACACAGGTGAGAAATGGGTTGGCAAACACAGTTATGACAGACTGCTCCAGAGAAAGATATCCAATTGCAGAAAAGGAGCTTGGATTAGAAAGATGGAAAATTGCAGGGAGGAGGAGAAAACCAGCAGAGAATGTTTTTTAATCTCAGCTGTTTGTACTGGAGCCACCAAGCACTGAGGCTGCAGGAGCTGCTTCTTCCACCAGACTCGGCAAAACCTGCGGTTCTGAAACCCCCAGCGGTAGTGAAAGCTCCCGGGTTCTGGCCCTCCTCTCTTCCTCTAACTGTGCTTGATTACAGTGATGAACTACAGAACTAGACAAACACAAACCAAGACAATTATGAACTATGATAGATTTGTCATCAAACAGGTGTCTGCCCCCTGAGTACCCAACAGCCTCTGTAACTTCTTTTCCCCCTTCTACAGGTTTGGCTGCTTGGGCTCAAGGCCAGCTCACAGAGATACAACTGGGTGGCCTTGGATGCTGCTGCTGGGACAAGAGCTGTGAGAAACCTCATCACAGCCTCCCCCACTTCACTAGGTAGCTGCATTTTCTTGCCCATGATCCTTGCCTCAGCTAAATTATGACCATGGCTGTGTGGGCCCAGGTACCTTGCTGACCCAGGCCCACTCTTGCCTTCCTGGCTTGACCTTGGACCCGCCTTATCCCTACAGACTTGCCTGGCAATCCCTGGACTGTGACTGGCCCTGGTCACTGTCACTGGACCTGCTCTGCTCACCTTGCTCGGGTACCCTGGGACTGCATCGGGGAGGCCACTGCCCTGCTGTCACCCTTTGCTCCGGTTCATCTTCCCCTACAGAGCAGCACCTGGCATTGCTGCTCCCTGACACAAAAACTTAATTAAGGAAACCAAAACGTTACAGGTGTAACCTTGATACCACCGAAGATAATTGCCACCAGCAGCAATGGCATAGGCAGGCTCTTCAGAAAACCTTCACTTGCTGTGGGACTATATGGATGGTTTTACTAGGCGAGTTGAATAAAGATTTTAAATTAATAAAGCTATATATCTATATACCTGGAAGTTTTGCTCATGAGTTAGCAACATTACCGGTGCAATACCTCCTAAGGAGGGAATTTGGTTTTGCCTTGGGCAGGTCTGAATTTAAGATCCTTTCAGTGCTGACTCGAGATAGTCCTGAAACCACCCCAGAAATAACAAATGCAGACGTAGCATAAATTACAGCTGTGCTTCAGAGCCTGCCTGAAACACTCTTCCTGCCCAGAGACACCACTGTTTGCTTGTTTGGAAGACTGAAATCAGAAGAAGAAATTTGAACTGAGTGAGTGAGGGTAGTCCTGGAAAAGGGCAGAGAAGCAGCCCCTGCGAAGAGCGAGGGCTCTGTCTTAAGATTTAAGGAGGAAAAGGAGACTGTGCTGAACATGGCAGTCCTCAGGACAAGAGCAACTGGAAGTTAGGACCCCAAGTTCTGTTTTGCTGGTGGAAACCAGCTGCGTGATCAGATATCAGTCAGGGTATTTCCTCTTCTGTAGCAACTCTGCTGGTTTCTCCTTATTTCCTGTAGCATCCCAGCAAAGTTCTGACCCACATTCTCCTCAGTGCTCGTTCCTGTTCCACCCATCCCTTCCCTTCTGCACGCAGACAAGAATAAAGAAGCCTCCCACCTTTTGCCTCCTTTCCCCCCACCCCCCACCCAGTCTGAGACCTCTTCCTTTGCCCCAGCTTCTCCAGTCACAAATCATCATCATCATCACCATCATGCGCCATTTCAAGAACAATTCTCCTTTAGAATACATACCAGCTTTGAAGAAGATCCTTTTACCTCTGACTGGGTCCTGCAAGATCTTGGGGGAATCTCTAGAAAAAAATTAAGAGAGCCAGATACAACTGCAGGAAGATCACCAAATTAAAACATGCCAGACTGCTGCAAAACCAGTAAGCAATTTGTACAATGACCAGTTCTCCGACTACTGGCTCAGGGTCCTGTTGGAGAACACGAGGGCATAAGACATTCACATCCATGAGAGCTGGTTCTTCTAATATTGGCCTTAATCTGTGACAGGTAACCCTATTCATGCTTTTTTTTTTTTTTTGAATATTCAAACCCATGTTTTATTATTAAAGTTAAGATGCTAGAGCATGATTTGGGGAGAAAGGAATAAAATTCAAAGCAAATTTTGCAGGCATGAAGTGTACAGGCTTTAGTTATATTTAGTAAAGCGATTATAGTTTTGTTCTACTTTGTATTGGAGTGCAATCAGTTGATCCTACCTCTTTTCATTGCACTTGGATTTGTTCTTTGTTAAATTAATGAGGACTTAACAGAAAGTAAATCACATGCCATTTAATAAGATTTCAGATTAAGTAGTAAAGAGCTACAAAGCATGTTGAAGTCTGCTTGAAAGCCCCAGAGCTTCACTCATCCTTAGTCACAATTGTTTCATCCTTCCCTGCCAGAGCAAACTGTAGTGTCAATTGTGTCCAAACATGAAGATAAATCTTGTTAACCCTTGTTAAGATGCTCCGATGTTTGTTGCCATGTTCAGTCCAACATTTTTTCTAAAGCCTAGTCTGCTTGAGCCCAATACCAATACACCTACAAACTTTTCATGTTACAATTAATTAGGTTCTTGTGATGCCTAGCTTTAGCAGGACAGCCTCTCCCTTTTTTTCCATGTAAGAAGCGCCAAGCATGTCAAAATTTCACAACAGCAGATTAATTTATCATATGAGCTGCAGCCGCATAGTATAGGAAAGCCTGCCTTCTTTCCCCTTAATCTGCTTAGCCTTAGAAGGCTACGAGAAGTTTCAACAAGGTACGCATTTCAGAGCGCCGCTTACACGTGCTATTCCTGCATGTGCCATCCAAGGAACTTAATGTAATACGTGATGATTTCCTCGAGTGTATTTACAGCTAAGGGCCTACATAAGAGTCACGGTATAGAATTTGTATGCCCAACCCTCGCCTACACATCAACAAATGAAAAAATAAAGTTAGTCAGTTTAAAGCATCTGCTGGCGTGTTCATTCTGCATGTGTGCTGACCCTAGCAGCCTTTAGGATCCTCCCTCTCTGCTAGAAGTGGTTAGATTCCCCTGCTCAGAAAAGTGCTAGTTTTATTTTTAATGTTCTGCCCCAGTGCTTTGTGTTCCTGCCATTTTCTGCAGAGGCTGCATTTGCTGGCAGAAAGTTATCTGCCATGATGCATCCAGATTTTTGTTTCTGATGAGGCCAGCTTGAACATTATGGTAACCTTGTGGTTGTAACAGGTGAGTCAATTCAGCTAGAAAATCTTATTCTTTTAGGAGAGAATCCTACTCTGAAAAATATTACAGAAGGTAGAAATATTTGTTTTAGCATTGCAAGACACCTTTTGTTAAAACAAGTGAAAAGGCAATTCATTTTGCATGCTATTATTTCTGACTAAATTTAACTGACTGCCTGTCCACTCTCCTCCCAGTTTATCACAAAAAAAAATCACTACAGCAGTTTGAACGAACATACGACTAAAGACAGTCCACCTATGCATTGTTCAGTCTCCATATCTGCTGGAAGGGTGTAGGATTTCTTGCACATACCCACATTAGAGAAAAATCTCTTTTCAAAGGAGATTATGAAACTTAAGTTCTTGTAGTGCATAGTCCATCAGTGCAGCTACATTTCTTAAAGCAGAGAAATGTGAAACGATGGCTTGGTGGCAGGGAAGAGCAAAGGCACAACCTAGGAGTCAAACACACAACCTAGGAATCAAAACCATGTTGTTCTGGCTTCCACACTGATAGCAGATGAAAGACAGCTTGGAAAGATCCTGGTTCAAGCAACTGTGTCTCATTGAATGATGCAGCAGGGACAAAGGCACAGCATCAGAAGTGAATCTAAACCATCTGTTAAATGTCATCATGCACAAAACGTGTTACTGCATTAGCTCCAGATCCAGGCATTCAGATTCACATTCTGGCTAGGATACTAAATAAAGAGTAGAAAAACCTTAAGCTAACAGATCAGAAATATTAACCGCAATAAAAAATGGTATGCAATTAATTACCCTGTTCAGAGAAAAGCCAGAAGGGGGTTAGCAGACAGCTACTGTGTGCCAAGACTGATACTAAGCTGTCCAGGGTTTCGTAAAAACAGATTTCAAAAACCCTATGGAAGACCCAGAGCTGAAATAGCTGATCAGGACCAAGATACCTAGCAAAGAAAAATAAACTTCTTGTGGCACTGGGAAAAATGCTGAATTCCTCAGAGTAAGGTAATGCCGCTGATATTCTAAATATCTGCTCAAAATTATGTGAAGCACAAAACGAAGAACTCAAGGCCTAAAGACGATCACTTTTATAACAGTTTTATTCAAGTCTGTGTGCTCTAGTGTTGAGACAAGGCCTAGATCAGCATTACACTGTAATACAATAATTTTAGCCATTGAACCAAGCCTGCTTGGCATCCTTGGTTTACAATTTACAGTACATCCAAAAAAAGAGCAAAGAGAAAAGAAATCCCAAAACGCCAACAACTTTCATTAGCTCTTTGCTTCGCTTAAATATTGTTCTATAACATAAAATAATTTAATACAAAAAAGAACTGTAATCCAAATACACATAATACATCGACACAGAACAGAGGAAAGATACAGTAGATTATGCACAAGAGTATTCAGTTGATGTGTTACCTACAGTGAAACAAACTGGACATTAATATAATTTAACTATTTAAGCCCAAGAGGGTCAGAGGCAACAAGTCCAGGTCACAAATAAAGCTTTTTTAAAAATAATGCAATCTTCTTTTCCTCTAAGCTTACTGCTGTACAGAAGTTAAAGGAAGGCTCCAACAAATCACTTAATTTGACAACATTTCATCACACAAACAAGAAAAACTTGGTGGCCTCCGATATTTTACTCAACTCTGGGGTACATTACCATTTGCTAATGTAACTGCTTCATTGCAGGTTCTTCGGGCAAAACATACCTTCAGGTGCTACTTCCATAGCAAGAGACTTTTGAACACCATGAACAGAAGAGAAGACATACAGAGGTCTCCAAACACAGACTGAAATACTTAAGTTGAAGATGAATCCCAGTCCTGCAGAGTTTGGAGTTCCTTACAAAGTACCCAACACCTTCCACACAGTGATTTCAACACAAGCAGGAACTACCCCATACCTCAAAAGAACAGACATGGGGGCATGATCTTACACTAGAGTAATCTACTCACCTGGTTCTTCAAATTTACAACATTGTACCTAGGAAAGTCAGGTCACTGATTTTTGCATCTGGCTTTAAATAGAAGCAGGAGCAGATCCACAATTAATAAGGCAAAAGAAAGAAGTAGCTTATAAAAAGAGGGAGGAAATACATTCTCTGGCTGAGAAATTCTTGGACTTTCAAAGCCACAGAAGAGACATTGTTAAAAGCACAGGTATTTTCCCTGATTTTTTCCACCACTGTTGCCCTGACCACTCCATATAAGCCTCTCAACTTAAGTCCGGCAAAATGTCGCAGATATTTCCAGCTTGCCCCGAATTTCTGACAAAGAAATCATATATACCAGCACAAAGTGCTGCGCCAACAGCTGACAAACAAGAACCCTAGAACTCTAGTAACAGTGGTGGATGTTGATTCACTGCTGAACTTGTCAGGTCTGTCCACCAGCCTGGAGGGATGCATTTTTAAAAGGAGAAAAAACACCTGAGAAAAGGCCTCAGGTTAAACTGACATTTGCACATACAACCTCCATGCACCACTTACTGCCCCCTTAACAGCTAGTAATCTGCTAATGTAGAAGTTGTTGCTCCTTCTTCCTGTGTCAGAAAACATTCTCAAAGCTTACCCTGTTTATGGTAAGAATTAGCAGTCAAATAGGCATGGCATGTGCAGTCATGGAAAGGCCACAAGAGTCTGCAATCAAACCAGTGTGTACCCAGAGGCTTGTGAAGGAACTTTTTCCTCTGACAATCAAAGTACAGAGCCTGGTCCTTCACCATTAATCTCTACAGGACAATCCCCCAATTTAGATTAAAAGAGCTTTGCTGAATTGGGGTCTCATGCATTTTGACCCACAGATAAACATCACTGAAGTCAGTGGAATGTAAGTATGTGATGAAGAGCTTTCTTGAATTGAGGCCTCTTCCCTTTTAACTTGAAAGCTAATTACGCTAAATATGAACTTTTACTACTAGATGTTCTTGGCTTTACATGGTTTCTTATTATAACTGCCAAATGAGGGGCACTGGTGGCTACTGACATTAAGTGGATCTAGGTATATTCTCCACGTTGAATTTAGCCATCCCCCAAAGAGACCTATGTTGCACAAGAATGGATTTTACTCTCTGCAAAGAGCACTAGCCAAACTCAACCATTCAACCGGCAAACGCTCGTATGCTTTCTTCCCCCCCCGCCCCTTTTTTTTTTTGCTGTGGCTTTATTCTTTACAGTCTAAGATTTCTGGATGTTATGGTTGTCAAGATAACCTTGAAAACAGAGATGGCAGAAAGTGATGCAGTAACATCTGCTTGAGACGCAGTGTGAGAAGTCAGCTCAGAGGTATTAGCTGCCCTATTCAGATACAAATGCTAACCCTGTTGACATTGTAAGAGCTGCTCACTAAAGTATGCAAGATAGAAGAACAAGCCTACCATGAATATCTGGGCAATCAGTTGAAGGTGACAACTCATTTTGTGACACAGACTGGGCCTGGGAGAAAACACATTACCTAAGTCGAGAAGTGGCCACATCCACAAATTCCAGAAGAACCTCAGTTCTCCTCCAGATGTAGTTAAACTCAAGCAGTTCAGTGTGCAACTGAGCTATGCCAAACAGTAATCAGAGGCCAGGGCTGCTCCGAAACTCTATGAGAAACCAAGTACAAGGGTTCCCAAAGAACTTGTACTGAAATGTGCTGTTAGCAGCATTCTTATCAATGAAGCTTGGAAAAACACCAGCATGACTTCCTGCTCCATTATAACCTCTACTGGTAAGAGAGCGAGACACAAAAGCATCAGGACATGGCTAGAACAATGTTTCTTCTTTCTCAGACCCATATGTCTCCCTTCAAGACAAGGAGGTCAGCTTTACCCAACCTCAACATCTGTTTTTGAGAAAATGCTAAATTGGAACAATCAAGGTAGAACAGGGAGACAGTGTGAATCACTCTGGTCTTATGTTGGGGTTTCAGTCAACAACTTTCGAACACAATGTAGGTTCTCACTAGCTATCCTGGAAGCTAAAATTTGAGCATGGAAAAAATACTAGAAAAAGTATTTCTGAATAATGAAGGGCCTTTCTCCCCCCCCAACATGATTATTTTTCAGATAATTTATTTTAAGCAAATAAAACTTTGGCATTCCTCCTGCAGATTTGTTCTAAGCCCCCTTTTGCTAGCTGTGCATCCATCTGACCCATCACCTACAGATCTAACGGTAGCCCACTTCAGGCTGAACTTATAAATCCACTACACTACACACTAAAAATGTGTCATTATTTCTTAATATTAGCTATATTGGGCTGTCTGCACATTATTAGCACTCAGATACAATAAGGACTGTATTAGGATCTGACACATTAGGAAAACAATACTGCAAATACAGGGAAACAATCAGGATTGTGTGTAGGTCCATTTTAAGAGCACATGAGTTTATTTTTAAAAAAATCTGTTTTCAAAAAACAGGCCTTCACTTTTAAAAGCAGTAGTGACCTATACAAAATCACCACCTTTTGGTCTGTGGACAATCAGTTCTTCCACAGGTCAGAAACCATCAAGAAAAAATGCCCTGCCTTGTCATTTATTATTTTGGAGACATACATAGTAAAAGCAAGTATAATCTTAACTTCTAAAACTGAATTGCTGGTTTTATTTTTCCATCAGGAATTTGCATGTCAAAGAGCCAAATACAAGTGTTTGCCTCTATCCTCCCATCATCCCAGCTTCAACTGCCTACCTACAGCATTTCTTACCAAAACTTAAGCTTTCTTCCCATTCCATCTCTACAAATGAGGTAGCTCAGGGTAAAATAAACCAAACCAAGCAGAAATTAAGTAACTACATATTCCTCAAATTCTTCTTTAGGTCCCAACTTACCTACAATGCCAAGAGATTACCAAGCAGCTAGTTCCCTCTGTCGTCTGACTGCTTATTACATTAAGAAGGGTAATTTCACTCTTTTATTTGCTATTGCCTGCCAACCTCCGCTTTCACTTCTCCCAGTTGTATCTTATGCCTCTAGCTTGGAAACATTTTAGGTCAAAGCACACCTAAAACATGTATTGGTTTCTGTCTTAGGTCCCCAGGTACTTTGGTAACAAGAATTAATAACCGAAAAAGATGGCATAGGGGCAGAATTCTAATCAAGAGATAAGGAAAGCCAGCGATAGCGTACTTCTTTCCACAGGGGTGTACACACATCAGTAAATAGGAGGACTTTAAATGTTTACTGTGCTGGTATTTAGCCTGATGTGTGATGAAGAACACTACAGTACTGAAAACTACAACCAGGAGTTCCCTCCAAAAAAACAACCTCAGGCCCTAGCAAGGAGGCATGTGAGATAGAAGGCACCTAGGAATATACCTTACAGATACATATGTATTTCACAGGCTTAAAACAAACAAACAAACAACCCACCACCAAAAAACCCAAACAGTCCAAGAAGCCATTTGCAGTAGGAAAGTGATGTTCCTGGTCATTTAGAACCAAAGAAAAAAAAGATTTTTCACTCATGTATAGAAGGAGATGAAATGTGTTTCTTGTATACAAACATTAATGAAATGCTAAAGACTTTCCAGTTGCAAAAAAAGGGAGATCTTTGTTAGAGAGGAACAATAATAATTCTGGCAGCTACACCACCTAGTCACCAGTGGTAAATAATCAAGCACACACACCTCTTAGCCTGGGAATGACTATTTTTAACATACAAAAATAAAAATGATGTAGATAATTTCAGAAGCTGTACTCATCTCTGATCAAGCTGCTTAAAAAAGCAGACCATGAGAAAAAACCAAAAGCAAATGCACATTTTAACTGCAGCATGTGACTTTCTACCAGCACATTCAATAGAGCGAACAGCAGCAGCAGCCATAAATGCATTTCCATACTGCCTTGTGAAATTGTGAAAGTAGGGCTGAGGAAATAGTAAATGTAAGTTCTTCTTAAGACTCTATTGTTCGTTAACCACAAAAAAAAAAAAAAAAAGGAAAAACTAAACCACAAACTGGATTGGAAATAGAGAAAAAAAAAGATAAAAATCTGGTTAAAGATCCTTTCTATCCAGCTAGATACAATACCACTGTCTGTGCAAAGCACCATATTCTAATCTTACAACAGGAAACTTAATAGAAAAACATAGGAAGGCATTCTTTCCTAAAGATATCTTAATTATATGATCAACCAAAGGTTTATAAAGTCTGAAAGTTATCCTCTGTGACAGCATGAGTATGTTTTGGTTCTCTTTACACATGCATGCTGTATTTACTGCTTTTTTGCAAATAGGTTTTAACACATGCCTATACCCTCACTCTTAATGTCCAGTTTTACCCAAATTACAGCCTTAAGTGAATTGAGTTATAAATATGGAAGCTAAGAAACTGTTCTGCAGCAACAGGATAAGGATCAGAAATCTTCATTGCTAAACATAAGCGTCCTTGTTTCATACTAAAAAAGTGAAGCCAAAAGGAAGACCTGTATCACTACGCAAGATATAAGCCTCCTTATTTGCCATACAGTTGGTAAGAGTTCTTGAGACTATTTCCAAAATGTGTGGAAAAGGTTAGAAAGCAATAAGCACTTTTTCCAAGAAGAAAGGTTTCAAAAAAAACCCCAAAGAAACAAACCCATTAATATTAGCCTAAAATTACTTACAAAAGTAACAGCCTATCACTGAATTTTGGGATACAGTATTAGATTTGGTTCCATACATCTAATGGGACTCCAGCTTCCATATTCATCCCACAGAGATGAATTAAGTTTCAAATAAAAGTTAAGCTCAAGATAGAAAGGTGACTCAAGATGGGAGGTTTCCTGTGATTTGGTATTTAACAGAACACTCCAGATGGCAAAAACCTTTCTTTACTTGACCATTACTGCCTCACCTTCAACAGAATGAGAAGTATCCGGTTTCATGGCAATATCGAAGTAACATCTCTATGCAGTATTGTCCATAAAGTCTTAAGATAACAGCATGCTATGAAGAGGGAGGCAGCTACTCCCATTCCTAGAGGTACAGAAAAATACTTCATCATAAAAGCATGCCAAATCAGAACAGATCTTTCCACATCAATAATGAAAAATTCACTTTGAAAATACTCATTTTGTTAGAAAACCGTTACAAAAAGAATATTTTCACTGAGGTTCCCTGCCCCATACTGAATATCAACCCATTGTAATAATAACCTGAAGGAAAAAAAATACCTATAAAAAGTTACATTTGCACCTCTGAAAAGGATTGAAAGGAGGTAAGACATACTTGCTGGCAGAACAGAGCATTGTACAGTCCATAGGAAGTAACAGCATTAGAAAAAAAACCCCATAACTATTATCACCCTAGTTTTGACACAAAAGCTTTCTTCTCTCTACCTGTCCCACACTCACTTTCTGTGAAACCAGCAGAAATTTATCAAAAAATTTGTGATTTTTTGCACTGGTTGCTATCTCTGTGCTTTCCCCCCTAGTTTTACAGGAAAAACAAACAGGCTACAAGGATAGCGTATTTTGAAGGGCTGGCAAACTTTTTTCTATTTCCTAAATCAGCACATCTGTTATATAAATTAGTGATATATACTGCCAGCTGACTATTTAAAAGAAAATACATAGATATTTCTAGACCAGAAAAATTTCTCTCAGCAACAATCTTACTACTATTACTATCAGTTAAAAAATTTGTCACTTCCTCTTTGTGAGCCCTGTAATTACTGTAACACATTTTACCCCATTCTTTTGTCATTATATTCTAGACTGCTCAGGGATTTTTTGCTCTCATGTTCTCTTTTTCTCAGGAAAAAAAAAGTGCAACTTATTCAGATATTTAGGAAACAATACATTTATTAGATTTTTTTTATAGCAATATTTTCACCATCTTCCTCAAGAACACTGCTAGAAAGGTATGTCAAATCAACAATATTCTGAATTTTTTATCTCCCTGATAAATGGGAATACTAGTAACCAGTAAAAAAAAAAAAAAAAAAAAAAAAGATTTGTGAGATGACAGGCTCATATCTTCTCAGTATCTAGTGGACTAAAGTGAAGCACTCCTTTGGAGATTTGGAGCACTTCAGCTCCCACAACTGGGAAGGAAAAAACCCAACAGATTAACAAAAGAAGAGAAATCAAGCCAGGATGGGATAGATGGGTATAGGGAGAGGTTATGATCTAGCTTAAACATGCACATAGCCCCTGGGCCTCCGGACACCATTTGCAGATGCATAAGGTAAAACATCTGACAACTCTATGCTTTGAGAACCCACTCTGCCTGTCAAAGAATAGCCCACAACCGGCTAAAGCCAATAGTTTTGTTTCTACAACAGACTCCTCTTGCCTGATACCTCAGGTTAGCCACAGGGCTCCCAACTGGAAGACAGTTATGGGTTGACGCTCAGACTACCTCATTTTATTTCACATGCTAGATTCCACTAAGACAATTGCATCCAAGGAGTGTTTAAAGAAAACAAACACCAAATATTATGCTTCTGCGTAGTCTTTCTGCCAGCTTCATAATAGAAAATATCTAGATTGAAAACCCTGATCTGGACCCTTGACTCCCTGTCGTCTGTCCTACCCAGGTCCTTTGATGTAGCAATTTCCATTTGGTGTTAGGGAAGATGCTCTTCAGAGCAAAATACTTCTAATAGGTCAGCTACACACCACTGTCACCAAGTGATTATCTAAAAGGGAGAGAGGGGGAAAGGGTTTTGATACTCCATCCTCAACTTTCCTAAGCAAAAGAACAACTTGGCTTTACAGCTGTCTTGCCTGCTGGGAACTTGACAGAAACCTTACAGATCATTTGGTGAAAGCAACTGGCCAACTATCAGGAAGTTTAGTGGGCTCAGTTAAAACAATGTGACCTAGAAAGGTAACCTCCCATTCCATGCAAGGAAATGGATTTCAAAAATCTCTATTCAAATGGAGCTATTCCAGGTAATAACTTCGCAGAGCAGATGATGCTTCCTATGACATTTGTAATAATACTTTTTGGATAGAAAACATTACATTTCAGAACAGCTGATCCAGTTTTGTTTCAGACTTTTTAAAATGGTAAGGGAGACTATGAAATATAGATAGTTTTAATCTCCTGCTTTTAAGTGCCTGTGACACAGCCTCTGACTGGACTTTCCTTGAGTTTGTTTCTATACCACAATTGAAATTAACCATCTGTTTAGGCGGGGTTTACCTTTTTTTTCTTTTAGTTTCTGGATCACAAAAAACAGAAAGCAAAAGGGATGAACGCTTAAGAAATCAGTAATGCTAAAAGTCCACGTTTAACAAAAGTGTCAGAAGTGTAAGTTCTTTTTAAAGTATCTTAGCCCCACATCAGAATACCTTGCCTACCCAGTCAACAGTCTGTCCAGCTTCAGCAGCTAGTGTAGCATCATTAAGTTTAGCTCTGGAGCATTCAATGGGGGAGGCAGCAAAAGGTAATTCTGCCATTAAACACATTTCATGGAATATGATAAACAAGAAATGTGTGACCTTTCTAAATGAAAACATACCAGAATTGCTTGGAAAAAAGGGTGCACTTGACTAATGGCAACATGCTAGTTTTAGCCCTCAAACAGAATTAAAAAACCCTTACGTACAGTACTTCCTCACACATGCTGGTTTTTCACGTCAGGTTACAAACATCTAAACACACAGGTTCTCTGTGCTAACAGCTGCGAGAAAGTATTCGGCTACACTGCCTTCACAACAGGACTGGACTGCCCTAACAGGTTGAGCACTGCGTTGGCAGCACTGTCAAATCAGTTACTTGCACCCAAATGGTCAGTAGATTAGCAAAATGAGCACAGATCTGTACAAAAAGAGTGAACAGATATGCTGTACCCTGCAATAAAGCAGACTACCCTATTACACTCATATAAAGGCCACATCCCTTATTTATAATGCCAAAACTGGGGAAGAGTGAAGCTCTCATTAAAGCCAGTAAGATATACCTGCAGATGCAGACACACCTGCAGTCTCTGTACAGAAAAGTGTGAGCATAGGCACACCCTATTTGTGTGACTTCTTCCTTCAAGACAGGGGTCTGTTCTTGCTCCAGAGTTAGGAGTTTTTACATATTTGGACAAGAATAGAGTTTTACATGTCTATAGTGCCTTTCACTCAAAGATCTCAAAGGACTTTATACCTATAACATATGTCCCAACCCCTCCCCCTGTGAGGTAGGTATTATTCCTATTATTTACAGATGGGGAAATTCAGGCACAGAGGTTACATTATTTGCCCAAGGTCACACAGTGAGTCAGTGACAAAACAAAATAGAATCCAGATGTTCTGATTCCTGTTTGCACAATCCAACTACTAACAAGCCTCAATTTCAAAAGAACCTTAAACAGGTATCAGTGTGCATAAGAACAGTCTTGGGTTTCAAGGGCCGCTCCTAAAAAGCGTAAGAAAGGAGAAAGAACAGGAAGAAAAAGAGCAAGGGGACACATAAGTTACTGCTGCAAGCCAACACAGCTTTAAAGAAAGAGTGGCTGCTAATTCCCTTCCCAAAGCAGAGACAGCTCGACTATGAGCCTGGGGTACAGGGAATGGGAAAGGGAAGCTGATGGAACCAAAGTCTGAAACAAAAAAGCAAGCTAAGAGCAAACAGCCATACCATAAGCCTTCATCTTTTTGAAAGCACAGGGTCATAGAAAAATAGGGCTGAGAGGGACCTCAAGAGATCATTGAAGTCCATCCAACCTGTCTTGAAGCCAGGATCAACTACACCTACTCATTCCCAACAGTCTGGTTAGTCTGTTCTCAAAGACCTCCATCAGTGGAGATGCCATGCCCTTCCTCTGCAATCTGTTCCACCTTGCACTATCACATGAGCAAAAGAGGACAAGTGAGTCCAAGATAGCTACTTCTGCTCCTTCAGTGGGGGTACCATCATTCCCAGGCCTATCTAATGATCTGAATACATTTCAGAGAAGGTAGTCTCCAGATATTTACTTGCTTCTGTCCTGGATTCCTTGGGAAAACATCAAACACTGGTGTCTGCTGTAGTGTAATATTCGAGTTTTGAAAATACTGATTAATACCAGGATAGATACCAATATACTTACTGCAAGTGCCAAATCCTACAAGGTCAGTAACAAAGACTTTGATATGATAATTTTAGCTCATTGCAGATTCAAACTGCAATAAGAGGGCAGGGAAGACTACAGAAAAACCCCACAGCAAAAGTCAGCAGCTCAGAGTTGTCAAGTTTCATCCAACTGCAGACAAAAAATCAGGCAGTCGAACAACACATCTTCAGCAGAGGCAGCACCGTATGATCTCTGTAGCATCCCTCCATCTCATCTGTCTTCAAAGTGCATTCTCAGTGCAATAAGTAGGATTGAATTTAGAGGGGCTCACTGTCCCCAGCAGATTTCATACTAAGACCAGAATTCTTGCTTGAGTTCATATGCTGCAGCTTTGTGTGTGTTAAGTTCACTTCTGCATAGCGGAATGGTGCTGTCCTGGCTCTGCCCCTCAGCATCTATGTCCAACAGTGTCCGCTCCTCTACAGGAAGACCCACCTGGAAAGGAAGCAGTGCAGGCAGTCCAGGTCTCTCTTCTACAGTGCTGCTGCTACTAGCAAAACAAGAGTCCAGATTGCTTGGAGTATCAGTACTTGAACTGTTGGCAGAAGATTCACCCTTGGCATTGCTGGGTGACACAAACCACCAGGGATCAAGCCGCTGCCGACTGGCTGCAGGACGTGGCCGGGGCAGGAACTCCAATGTCTTGGGTCTTTCCAGTGTGGAGTCCTGCTGTGCATTCCATCGTCTCGGGGTTGGAGGAAAAACAAGGTTGGGGTCTGGCAGGCGAGGGACCTCATTGGGATCTCTACTTGGACTAGGTGTTTTTAACACACCTATCCAAAACAGAGAATGTAAGAGAAGAGGGAAACATGTTAGATGTCACTGCTAAATGGTTCCAACAGATCTTAGTTTATTGTATATAAACCGTGAAAACATTTTCAAAGCAGAAAGCCTCCATTCAGAATCTAAAAATTCCATGTCTTCAAGATTACACCAATCTGAAGTGAATAACTGGCTTCTTTATCCCTACACTGTCCTCAACCCATTGCAAGACAACTGTTTCACTGACCTAGCACAAGCAGCAAGTTTTGTTCGTTCTCTCATTTGCTTTCTTCAACTTTCAGACTGGAGAGCATGGATTTGACCTCCCACCAGAGGTGAGGACTCTCCAAATCCTTTGGAGGGCACATTACCCATTAACAGCTTGAATGGATCAGGGAGACACTTGCACAGCAGGATACATGACACATGTTTGCAGCAAGCAGGACCAACTTCCTGGAAGAGCCATTTATCACTACCTACTGCAGATGCTTCCTGGTTTGTTTTCATTTAAGGGTAGGGTGGGGTTTGTTTTTTAAATGCAACATAAATTTTAAATTTTCACGAATACCATTTTAATGAGTATTCTCAGCTGCATTAACCTACATTTTACTGCAGACTGCCGTTCAACAACCTCACATTTTGTTTTACCATTGGGAAAAGTCTAATTAAATCAGATTTTAATTTATTATTCTAGTCCTTTTTTCTCTGAATTACTAAGGCAAGAAAACAGGAAAGCATTTTTTAAGTTATCAAGTCACAGCCACTCCTAAAGACTGCAATGGTGAGAACACTACCTACCCAGGAAGATCCCTCTTGCTTACAAAGAAGTAAGAGCAACAGTGGCACAGCCCCAAACTGCTTTAGAGATCCAGTTTTCACTGCCTTAAAAATGAGAATTTCCTTTGAAATTGTAACAGCAATACAAACAAAGCATATAAAGGCAATGGAGATGGAATGCGAAGACCTGCTAAAAATGTGCCATATATGTACTTTGGTACCATCTTTGTCTAAGAAACAATAATATGCTCTGCCACAGAGCACAGGGGAGCAGAGAGAGCTCCTTAGCACAGAGATGCTGGAACCATGCAGACCATTACTGCATTATTCTCTTCATTATTTGTGTACAGATAGCATCCATAAGCTCCTCTTGTGGGCTGGCCATCACAATGGATGCTGAATAAGCAACATATTTACTTCCCAACAAGTAATTATACTGTTTGGGTCTTTATTCTGAAGAGGAAAAGGAAGATGGCTGAAAACCTACCTGCTCCCAGTGCTCCAGTTAAACAGCTACTGGAAGGGCATCCACTGGTTGGGCACCCATTGACAACTAGTCCACTCCCTTTGATGGCCCCATCAGAAGGTGTGCGCCTGTGCCCGCTTTGCTGGGTGTGGGAAGAGACTGTCACATGTGTGGGAGTCAGGGACTGATTGGGGTCTTGTTTGAACCTCTCGATCTGGACATTGACTAGTGGGTTGGTAATGGCTGGCAAGGGAGCCTTGACTGTCACTGGGCTGACAGGCATTTCATACACCACAATCTCATCACTGTCTGAGCGCAGCAGGGACCGGGTGGAATTACATTCGGAAATGGAAGACAGGGAAAGAAGGGTGAGGGATGTGGATGGCTCGCCTAGCAACAACATGGGATCCTCTTTCTTGAAGATCTTTCGTGAAGGTGGACTAGTGCTCCTGCGTGGGCGTCCAGCTCGCTGGAAGATGCTGTCACGTTTCTTCTTCTCCTCCTTGGGCACCTCTGGCTCCTCCTCAATCAGCAGCTGACACTTCCCTGCTTCTAACAGATCAAAACCCAGGCCTGCAGCAGCCAGCACTGCTCCACAGCTAAGCAATGCAACCTCACATCGCTTGTGGTGGGAGCCGCTGCGTTTGAGGCTGTTGGTGGGTGTCAGCTGTGGGGTACTAGTAGCAGAGTTCACAGGGGTGGACTCCTCATTGGCATCACTAGAAGGGCCATCCCAGTCTTCGTTCTTCTGAAATGGGATGCAGAGGTATGACTGATTGTGGCCAGGTGAAGGGTGCACTTTGCCCTCCCCATTCAGACATTCGCTGTCTTCATCATCTGGAAAGCAAATGAAAATGGACTTTGCATGGATGTAACATTTTCACTGGCAAAATTTAACTGTCTTACAAGTATATATGAAAATAAGCTTCTCCTCAGAAGATGCAACTGTCCTCATCGCAAGCATCATTCACCAATTGCCAAATACTCACAGACTATTGTCTCCAAAGCTGATAGGCTGAGACAAGTAACTGGAAACACTATCAAAATGGAAGAAATTAGTGACACATTAATCTATTTGGGATCAATTGCAGAATGGTATTTCAGAAGCAATCTACACCTCAGCTACTTCTAGAGTAAATTTATATGTTTGGGAGCAAGGAGCAAAAGGTAGGAAAATTGTAAGGATTTCTTCTTGCAAGTGAAGGTGTAACCATGCTGCACATGTAAACACGATTAACAGAAAAGGAGCTGAGAGGTAGCATGGAGCTAGAGGAGAATTGAGCAAAGCTCGTTAGCTTGACAGATAAGAAGCACAAGCAGAGGTGTGAACAAAAAGAAAATCCAGAAGAAGAAAGTAGTTACTTCACAAAGAATAAAAGAAAAACAGACACGATGAAAATGAAACCATTGCTGTAAAGCACCAGGTGAAGGTCAGGAAAGGAGAGTTCATTCAAATATAAATGGAAGTGGGGATGAGAATATGAAGGCCAGGGAATTCCTTTACCCATCTCTGCTAAGCTGGTGAATCCTGGAAAAGCAGGCGCAGTTCTCTGGATCTTCCCAAGGTTCGGTGCACTGGATGACCACTGTTTGTATCCTTCTACCAGAGCTTTCAGACTGAAATAGTAGAAAGATGGGAGAAAAATGTACTTAGGGAATGCACGTATCCATTTTAATTACATGGATTTGAAGTCCTCTCATAGCAAGACATTTTACAACATCTTTACAGCACCTTAAAATACAAAAAAAGTCAACAAGTCCCTCCCTCATTTGTTACACCATGGCAGTCAAAAAACCTCTGCTGATAACCAACTGCTATGAACGCAGAATAGTAGAAAGCACCACTACAAAAATCAGACAAAACATTTTCTTTTTAAACCAAGGCAAACCTACTATGGCATGTAAAAAATAAAGTGCTCAGCAGGAAGAGGGGAAAAATGTCTCCAAAAACATTTCCATGTGAAATACAAATGAACAACGGAAGTCAAAGATCACTCACTGGGACAATAACATGCTAAAGTCATTGTAACAGTGTGTCGTGGTTTAACCCCAGCCAGCAACTAAGCACCATGCAGCCACTCACTCACTCCCCCCCCACCTAGTGGGATGGGGGAGAAAATCGGGAAAAGAAGTAAAACTCGTGGGTTGAGATAAGAATGGTTTAATAGAACAGAAAAGAAGAAACTAATAATGATAATGATAACACTAATAAAATGACAACATCAATAATAAAAGGATTGGAATGTACAAATGATGCACAGTGCAATTACTCACCACCCGCTGATTGATGCCCAGTTAGTCCCCGAGCAGTGATTCCCCCACCCCCGCTCCCTCCAGTTTCCATACTAGATGTGACATCCCATGGTATGGAATACCCCGTTGGCCAGTTTGGGTCAGCTGCCCTGGCTGTGTCCTGTGCCAACTTCTTGTGCCCCTCCAGCTTTCTTGCTGGCTGGGCATGAGAAGCTGAAAAATCCTTGACTTTAGACTAAACATTACTTAGCAACAACTGAAAACATCAGTGTGTTATCAACATTCTTCACATACTGAACTCAAAACATAGCACTGTACCAGCTACTAGGAAGACAATTAACTCTATCCCAGCTGAAACCAGGACACAGTGAAGTCATGCCTCTATATTATAAACCCCAGTATTTCTCCTCTAAAGAAAACACTGCATGAAGTACAGACAGTTAAAAGCTTAAGTTCTAGATTATGGAAAAACAGGTAACTAAAATCATAAATCATGTCATTGTTTCTTTTAATGACAGAAAAAATACTGCAAAACCCACTAAAACAAACAAGTGAAAAACCCAAAACCAAACCCCTACTTTGATGTTATCTTCGTTTAAAGGTATGTCACCAGGAACCTGAGTTTAGTAGTAGTCCCTATTCCTAAGTATTCCTTACCATCATCCTATTTGTTCCCTGCAGTACTTTCATGGCATCAGAAACAACTTTAGTAAGCAGCACAACTTTCTGACATATCAACATTCAGCAAAGTTTTATTGCTCAGTTATCAATATAGTCTGAACCAGAAGACTTCTGATCCCTTTCCACAAACTCCAACATGAAACACATCATAGTGTTGGTGAAAAGCTAACATAAACTTAGGATAAACAGAAATTGAAAGGAGTAAAAAGATCTGTGGATAGTCTGAATTCTCAACTGGACACACAAGAGCACCAACTCGTTATTGAAAGAACAGAAAACTTAGGAGGTGAGACCTCTTCCAGCTCCATTACAAACTTGCATTTTTGTTTGATAAGACACAAAATTCATCACAATCCTTCCCTTACAGGGAAAGAAGGATATGAGCATATAGAAGTTCTCTCTCATGATTCTTATTTTCCACCAGAATCACTCTGCATTTCTAAGATGGCTTCCACTGCAGGATTTCAAAGTTTTATTATACCTTTTTTTTTTTTGCACCTTGGTATGTGTTTTTCCTGTGTTCTCTACCTAACTGGGATGCCCTACTTGTCACCAAACTGTATTGCTATAGCAAGGTCACAAGGTCTAAACTTGATTCATCACATGTTCAGTTAGTTGATGATCATGCTATTAGGCATTACACTAGAAGTATCCTGTGCAGTTCTCAACTGCCTTGAAAGTCCATCATTTTCCTCCCACTAACCATTCCGGCACAGGCAGTATCCTGCTATGAACCTGAATCCAGTCAGCACAGTGCTGAATCCTACTTGTAAGACAGACAACCACATGGTTTTACCTCAGAGATGCAATTCAGTGTATGGGTCTGATTTACTCCCTCCATACTATACTCAGCTATATAACACAATCCACCAAATAATATATGTTGTATCTAAATTACCCATGTGTACAACATCCACAGTTCGGATAAATACTATAAATAAAGCAGTATATTAAGGGAAAGCTGGCGAGTGAAAACCATGTTAGCAGTATGATCACCTCCAAAAGTAAATGTCAAAGCTCTTACAATACGGGTAGACAACTATTGAGGAAGGTGAGATTTCGATGGAGCTAGGAAAACACATACTCTGCTATCTCTGTATTTAGAGAACAAAGTTGTCAGTGATAGGCAGCAGTAATCTTCAGGTTAGCCTTCACTTTACAGT
The DNA here is from genome assembly GCF_947461875.1 of Haliaeetus albicilla. Lineage (NCBI taxonomy): Eukaryota > Metazoa > Chordata > Aves > Accipitriformes > Accipitridae > Haliaeetus > Haliaeetus albicilla. The sequence goes on from NC_091487.1 coordinate 39,455,390, forward strand.
CATAGTTATCTAAAGTGTCTTGGGAGTTGCCCTTTATTCTACAGCAGGACACATCAGCTTAGTTTGCTTCCTTATGACTTCTCAGAGCAATCTTCCCTTGCAAAAAACAGGCTGAAGATTTGCCGTTACTGACAAAGCACAGCTCAGTCTGAGCAGAAAGATAAATAGCTACCACAATAATTTCTAGGCCTGCTACGTTTGCCTCAGGGTTATAAAATCTTCTTTCCCTTTTATTTTTTGCTCCTTCTCTCTCTCCCCCCAAATTACAAACAGACCCCAAAGACCTGTGCAGAAGGTAGCTGCACATTCTCTTGATTAGCTAGTAGTGTGCATTTGAAAACAATTCAAAACATGCTGACAGTACATACCTACTACAGCAGTATTGTCTGTTACTGGTTCAAGGAAAGAGCAAGTGGAACGATTTGAAAGCACTAGCAGCAAAACTATCTATTTCAGTCACCAGCATGACAATTCAGGAACCTAGACACTTCTTGGCTGTAATCTATTTAGATTAAATAACAGGAAGGTTATTACTCTGTTTGTTGTATTACGGTTGAGTTACTTCTCTGTTCCCTTTTTCTATTGGGAAGTCAAAAAAGCATCTCTCTTTAGGAGTCATAAGGTGACAAGGCTTATCTGCTCAGCAAATTGCAAAAAACTTTCCTATAACTTAAGATGGCATCTCCTGTGTCTTAGTATCATCCTGTAACAATATGTTGAGGCATTAATACAACACTGTCATGAATAAAAAGTGTCTGTTCCCAGGCTCCCCCCTATTTAGCTTACAATATTTTAAGAGATAACTGCTAAAGGACTATGACTACCCCACATCCAGTGTCACTTCCATAAAATCAGTAATACCACCAGCATGAAAACTTAAACAGGGTAAAGATCACCCATGTCACAGTAACAGTCTAAGACTAATCAATGCCAAGTTTAAAGACAATTAGGACTTCACCATATATTCCTGAGAATATACCATGAGATCACAACTGAACTGTCACAACACCAGTCCAACATAAAGCTTCATCCAGTCCCAGCAATTCAGCCAAGCAACCTTCTGCTGCTGTGTATATTCCTTATGCTCAAAGATAAATGCAGAAGGATGAATAATCACTGTATAATCTTTTCATGATTGCCTTTACTTGATGTTAATTATAGGTCAGTTTACTCATGCTAGCAAATTTCACTGCAATTCCCACAGTGTAATTCTTGCATAAATTTGGAATTACCTCTTACGTCCTGTGAAGAACAGAGGAAAAGTGATAAAAAAGATGGAGATACAAGTTCCCTTGATCACAGCATCATGTAAGCAGCTGGAATAGCAGCACTGCTGCTACCAGAACAGTGACACGAAGACGACTTGAACTGGACTCTTCTATCTTACGTTTAGCTCTTCACTTTACCCCAATTTTTATTCCCCTACCCTCTAAAATTAGACTTAAATACTAAAAATAGCAAGCACTCTATCTTTTGAGTCACAAATGTTTACTGCAACTCTGCTTCCTTTAAAGTCTGCAGTCTGGCATGATCTCAATAAGAAGCAGTAGTTCATTGTATGTTAACCATACTGCCCTCTCAGCAACACTACTGTGTTTCAGTTACTCTGCAAAATGCCACAGCTGTATTGTCTCTCTGGAAAAGGTGATGAATACTACAGAACATCTCAGTTGTAGAGAGAACAGGATAGTTTTAAGAGCAACCATGGTTACCGCTTCAGACTGCACAGTAGCAAACAGAAGACTGAAGAGCTTTATTCCCAGAATTCTAACAACATGATTTCAAGGTAGAAGTGTTTTTCTACCTGCTTCAGTGATCTCCTGCCCTTCTATATAATTAATGATTGTAAAGTGTGACATCTGTTTCAATTCTGTAGAATGCTATACTTCATCTAGAGAATAGGTAAAGCATAGGCAACAGTTGAAGAAGCTTCCTCCACATTGCCCTGTTAACCTGTCAAGACTGCCTCTGAGGGAGAACATATTTTAATGGCATTAGAACACTTAGATCCAGGTGTTCTTGCAGAGGGCTGCAACAGTGATACATTATGTAAACATCTGTTTTCCAGGAATTTCACACCTAGGCACATAATATTAAAGATAAATTATAACCAGTTATTTTATTTTCCCCTACTAAAAAATATGGCAAGAGGCAAAGTATCCATTTAGCAGGGGAAAAAAGCTTCAAATGCCACTAAAAATCGCAAGGCATTCAAACCTCTTCGAAGATCAAAATACTCCTATGTTTAAAGCAGCATTTTGGCAGTGATCCATTGGAGTCCTGGTATAAATAATTCATAGACAGAAAAAGAAGCCACGGAACAAGAATCTATAGAAACAGAGGTACAACCTGTATCTCTGCAAAAATCACTTTCAGAATGTATTCACTCAAGGTATGTGTCCTTTTCAAAAGCCTGAAGAGAAGATATTTGCCTGGCTCTACCAGATACTTTTTAAATAATGGCATTTAAGACAAGAAAAAGCATAGCTGAGAATTGTAAAAGACAAGTAGTTTCAGATGTGATATGAAACTACGGAAAGTTGAGCCTGAAAATAAAGAAAAGCTACTAGACAAACAGTTTTGCACAGCTAAGTTCTACTGCTTACAAATAGATGTAACAATAATAGCAGACAGTGAAAGCATCAGTCAGTGCTGGACCTCTAGCAAGGGACTGAATGCAATGCAGTTCTGTAATCTGTTCTGAACCTCTGATATCTCTGGTACAGCAAATAAGTTTGGAAGTATAAAAGCATTTGCAACAGGATAGGCAAATCTCCTGTGAGCCAGCTCATAACCAGTTTTAGAACCTGGAAACCAGTTTGGTGCCAGGCCCTCTCTTACCCATCTTCTCCTGCACCTAGCTCCTTGTGACAAAGTGAGCTTGGTCCCCAAGTGCGTCCCTTTTTCTTCTGGCCTCTCTTCTCTTCTTCCTCCCCTTCCTCCTTTGGAAGGACTGAGCTTCGTCCCCATGTTTTACTGCTTTCAGCAGGAGCCACTTCACAAGTGGGAAGAATAGTGGAAAATGAGAAAGAAAAAACAGATATACAAATTAAAGAATTGGTTCCACATCAACATAAAGAACAAAACACAGGCTGGAACAGGAATAGTAATTAAAACATCCATTCAGGCTTCTTTCCCATAATTCTGACCATTTATCAACACCGATCTAACAACCAGATCCCTTCAAAATTAGTACAGATAGGCTTTGCAGCTTTATTCCATCACTGGTTTCTCTTTTAGAATCACCAGTTTGATACCAGACACACAAGTGTCATGACATCCAATACAACCACCACACATTAATTAACATCCCTTTCATACTTCTAATACATGCTTGTCTGCCTAATTCTGTTTTGTTATGGGAACACTGTTTTCATGACAAGTGCCCACCCTTGTTTTTCTTTCCTTCCAATGGTAACTTAATCTACCTCAATAATGTTTCACAGATATATTCTGCAAATTAGTAGTTTTAAAAATTAACCTGTACACCTAAGGAATGTATTTTCTATACAATCAAACAGCAATATTTCAAGATCTTGGGTAAGTAAGGTTTGGGCTCCAGAGAAGGTAATACTCCCCCTCATCACCAACACAGCTTGTTTTCTCTCTAAATGTATACATGCAGGGCACAAAGCAAACATTTTAGGAACATTTTTTTTACAGTCCTGTCCTAGATATGGAATCTTGGCATCTTACCACGCTGACAGACTGCACATTTCCCAAATTCAATACTACATTGAGCTCCTTACACTGTATGGCCCTGAGTCTGGGAATAATGGTAGGACTTGCAGGAGGACTGGAGCAGCTACTGATCAAGCTTTTCCTTTTATCCATCGTTGGAGAAGCCTGCACAGTGAATTTATGCTGGAAATCTGTTTGCCAAAAGAAAAAGAAAAAAATCAAAACAAAAGCAGAAAGACACAGTTTTGTTTTTTTTTAATATAAGAAAAAAGAAATAATAATTTATGGTAACTTTCAAAGACTGCAATTTACAGGATCTATGTAGAAATGAAGTTTTACAGCTAATTGGTATCACCCTGTCGTACATGCAGTTACTTCAGAACAAAGATGTGTGCTCACACTCATGAATATATATCTTCTTAGTGTATGTGTGAGATACATACATATACACACATAGATGCCCATGTGTTGGCTCACATTTATGCTAAAGTATATCCCTGTATAAATTCCTTTCACCTTATCTCTCAGTTTCTTAAGCTAAGCAAAACCACCAGCAACAGGTGTTTACAGTCCTAAAGAAAGGCATAGTTAACACACACATTTTATCATCATTGTTCTTCTAAACAGCCAATCTCTCTCAGAAAACAAAGAATATAGTGTAAGCCATCAACCTTGAGGTAATGATGAGCCTTAGGTGATTTACAAAATCCACACTTCTGTTCTTTTACAAATTTGATTCTCCACACAGAATCCACAGCAGAAGTGCTAAGGATTCAGTATTTCTGAAAATTACTATCTTCACTCTTAGGAGTGACTTCCCTGACACCTCACCAATACTTAACATTTCTTCCAGAAGGGTGGTATTAGAGTTAACTTGTGTGTAATAGGAGTTCACATATGAACTAGCAATGTAGGACTGTAGTCTCACAGCTAGCAATGTATTTTGGTAATTTTTAGATTCCTGCACCAAGAAATCCAGTAGACTATGGTTTCTGCTGCAGCATTATGTAAAATATTCCCAGAGCAAGAACCTCCATCATTTTTTATGTACATCCTTTATTAAACTGATCATCATTTTGAGTATTAGTGTGTTAAACTGCAACATCAACATTTTCACTGTGAACCATATATACCCATTGACTAACAAACATGTAACATCTCAAATTTACTTCTGGCCTTCATACTTGGAACCTTGGGGAATGCTAGCCACAAGAGCATCAAATTTAGTTGCTTGATCCCAAAGAGGCATGTTTTTCCCAAAGTGCATCCAATACTAAAGCTTAAGTATCAGCAGAAAGTTGCTACAAAAGCTACAGGTTCACCTGTTCCTCCCATTTCACCTGACACAGCCTAACATGTCACCAACCTGAAGGCAGGCTGATATGATTGCCATCTTTTAACTTGAGCCGACTCCTCTTGAACTTCCCCATGCGTTTCTTCACCCGAGGCTTCTCCTGACACAGCTGGTGGATGATGATGTTGAGCTCCCTTTCCAGGATGTCAATCTCACGTTCTGCCAGCTCCTGTTCCCGCCTTCGTAGCAACTCCTCATGGTTCTTCTGTTCAACAGCAGCACGGGTCAGCTCTTCTTCCCATGTGCGCAGCTCCTGCAGGGAGATAAGAAAGGAGAAATGAAAGGCTACCTTGTGGCCTGTGGGTTAAGCCTAACATTACCTATTCTGAAGGTACAGCAGCAATGACTTGTGCTCACAGCCCCTATTTAAAGGCTCAGCTGAAAGCCAAAACCTTTAACAATCATCAGTAACTTCTATGCTTGCCATTCAAGGCCCTTCATATCTCTATTAAAATTTGGACATCAGCACTTGGGAGGCCACACCTGGAATCCTGCGTCCAGTTCTGGGCTCTCCAGTACAAGACAGACATGGACATACTGGTCCAACAAAGGGCCATGAAGATGATTAAGAGTCTGGAGCATCTCTCCTGTGAGGAAGGGCTGAGAAAGATGGGACTGTTTATCCTAGCAAAGAGAAGGCTTGGGTGGGGAGAAAGGGGATCTTACCAGTCTATATAAAAACCTGAAGGAAGGATGCAACAAAGATAGAGCCTGGCTCTTCTCAGTGATGCCCAGTGACAGGACAAGAGGCAATAGGCAATAGGCACACGCTGAAACACCAGAGGTTCCCTCTGAACACGTTTTTTACTGCGAGTGTCACTGAGCACTGGCACAGGTTGCCCAGAGATGTGGAGTCAAAAGCCCGCTGGATAAGGTCCTGGGCAACTAGCTCTAGGTGGCCCAGCTTGAGCAGGGGAGTTGGACCACATGACCTCCAGAGGTCCCTCCAACTTCAATCATTCTGTAATTCTGTGAAAAGGCACTGAATCCTAAATTCAGCATCATGAGAAAATATGCTGCGTATCTGACATGAACATGTTTACGAGAGCCACTGGAGAGTACCATGCACATGGGAACCCATTTTGGAAGATTTATTCATAACACTGAAAAGAATTAATCCTTGCTTGCCTGTTCCGTAAGTACTTACGTTAACCTCAGCATTGACTTAAACTGTTTAAAAATAACCTTGCCATCTCATGCATCATAAAACAGCAAAAAACAGCTCTAACATAAAAATGAATGAAGAAAACATCATCAGGAGGTCATTCCCATCATTTTCCACCAAGCATGGCTGCTCCTTATGCATAAAGATGCGTAAGGCAAACTTCTCAATCTTTCCCTTTTTGACAAAATGAATCAACTGAAATTGTCCTTGAGATCTCAAAATGTCTTCTCACCACAAGGACAAAAGAATTCAGCACTCAGAATAATTATCTCCAGCTGGCTAATTCCACTGCAGAAGGTAAAAACTGAAGAATTCAAGTTAAACTTTAGATGAATTATCAGATAGACATTAGTTTATTTTTTTAATTTTTTTTTAATGTTGTTGTTACCTCTCCCATTACTGTGGAGGTTTGGTACATTTTACTCATGAGGTGAATAGGATATAAAATTCTCTTTCTCCATTACTACACAGAAATACAGTACTCAACCTGAGCACAGTCTAGCTACTACTGTTTGGTCTTCTGTTTGTCTGTTGAAGTTTCTGGTTTTCAAAAACTGTTCCAACACTGTTATGCCATGTGAACATGCTATGTTGCATGCTATGCAACAGCAGCAGGGAAATGCCTACTAGCTCTTTTATTTTTCCCCAAAGCTACTATACGTGAATAGAAATGTTTTAGGTACTGTTGTAGGACTTCTCTCCCCTGTCCCAAGGTCCCCTTTTCTTTTTCTCCACCTCCTACACCCAACTTCCAAGTCCAAATCAAGTTGGCTACTTATTATGAATTTATTTTTAGGCAAGAGACCATGTACTTAGAAAAATATTATTACTTCAGTGATTCCACTGTAGTATTTCATACCAACGACTGTAAAGACAGTCTCTATAAGGACCTTAACATAGATGCAGCAGGCTGTGCTTTCTGCAAGCATGCTTGAAGAAAACTTCAGCTTTTTCACTTCTACTCTTTGAGGCTGACAGTCACAATTCCTTTTATTCCTGCTAGCATTTTTGTTTCCTGCTGTTTACCCAGATGGACTTCAATTATAACAGTTATTGGACCACTCCCCTGGTAGCACTCCTGTTTATTACAGTCTATCCACTTTAGCTGTGCTCAAAACCTGGAAAACACAAACCTGACAGAACCAAAGCTGCAATGTTTGCTAGAGTATATATGCTGAAACTACCCCTCCTACTTTTACTGTTAACAGTTATCATTGGGCTTCTCAATTAAGATGCTAACAGTGAAATAGTTATCAGACGCACTAAACAATGAAGACAATTCTTCATAGCAGTTTGCACAGTGTATAATGAAAGCTCACTACAATATTAGAAAGAGTAGCGGCTCAGGATGCAGATATTTATTTTACTCACGATTCTGCCCTTGTGTGCATCATAACCTGCCATTGATTCAGGGACTTATTACAAGCTCCAGTAAAGCATAGACAAAATTAGCTCTGGGATGCCATAAACGATGATCCCTCTTTGAATTACAAAATGGGAAAATTATAAATCCAGAGAGCATGAGCATGGAGTGTTTTTCTCTACTTACCTTTTCTTTGGCTCTGAGCTGATCAAACATCTCTTGGATCTCTTGTTTCCAGTCTTCCTGCAAGGAGTGGAAGGAATCTTTGGGCATTTCAAAGAAACCAGACTCTTCTATGGCGGTGAGATGGTCTAGGATACTGGCAAAGGAAGGTCGTGAGTGTGGGTCAGGGTTCCAGCAATCTAGAATAGGACAAAGACAAGCAACTGTTAAGCATCTCTTAGCATGGAGGTTTGAGAGGATGAGTAGTACTTTACTGATCCCCAGTGGCTAAGAGTGGCATGCACACTATCTGTGTTACCCCATCTTTCCCATTTCCCACTTGCATTGACTATTGTCTGATCATAAGTCAAGTATGAAATTCATGCTTTCATGCTTATACAATATCCAACATCACTTAAGATCTTGAACTACCTGGTCTCTAGGTTCTCATAAATAATATGCCAAGTAAAAAAGAGGTTTACTAATTTTACAGAAGGTTACATTTTCAGGCATATATTAAAAATCATCAATAATTTACTTAAATATTTTGCTTTAAGTTGTATGTGCTCACAGAGTGGAGATACTATGCAAGACTCTCGCCAACAGTTCTTTTATCACACTTACACTGCAGACTTAACAGCCATACTGCAGAAGGGTATCTATCAGAGTTCTTTCTAATGTCAAACTCTAATGCTAAACTGAGTCATTATGAATCTCTTCCACAGAGCTGAAAATCCCTCCTGCAAAGCAGACTGGGCATAACTTGAGTGAAAACAGGAGGTTCAAGTAAATAATGACATCAAATAGTGCATTTGGAGTTTTCTTATTTTTAAGGATTCTTTTTTATTTGAGAGAAAATTGTTTGATCAGGTTTTTTTCTTTTGCTTTTAAGAGAAACCACAGATAAACAAGCTTTTTCATTTACAATCTAATGCAATGACTTATCCAATTGCAGAGTTCTAAAAACGCAGAATTTAAGGTATGCATCTTACCACATGAGGCAATTAAACTAGCAATAGTACAAAAAGGTACTCATTTTACAGTGATTGGAATTGAACACTGAAAACAAACGTAAATAGAAAAATGGCATGAAGTAACATCTCAAGCTATGAAATCATTAAGAACATGTTTTTAAGAAGCCATTAAGTCAAAATGTGTGAATTAACACTTGAATAGAAATTCTTACTTGTTCAGTCCTCCGTCTTACTTGACCCTTATTTCTACTCTTGCAGAAAACATCACTTTCTCACTCTATATTGTCCCGTACTGGCACTTACACAGGTTCTTGTTCAACAAGCATCCTTATTCTCTTTAGTACTGCTAGACTCCCCCATGCCAAAGTTTGAGATGAACCAAACAGAAAAACTTAGCATTCAAGTATATTTCTACGGAATACAGCTTTTGTGCATGAATGGAAGAAACTAACACATTGGTCTTTCTTGATACACTCATACTATCGTTGCTCTAAACGGCCGCTGGATTCAAGACACACATTACTGTGGCACAAGGCAAGTTACAAAAATGTTCTAAAGCTTCCTAGACCTTACAGTTGAAAAAAAAAAAATAAACATTCTTAAAAAAATGTTGGTGATGTCCTGAAAGACATTAATTCATCAGTTTTGTGGATTGAAATACACCAAGGAGCAGCTGTAATTAATTAAAAATAAGTAACTCTTCACAAAATCTGTGCAGCTGCTGAGGCTTGGTGTTGCAGGTCTTTTGATTTTAGCGTTACTGAGATTTTGCATTTGGGAGCTTTGGTTTCAAAACTGCTAGTATCAAGATGCTGGTATTTAAGCATCTGACCAGGTTCCAAGAAGCATAAGCTGGAACACATTTGTGTTTATGGATTTCAAATTGCTTCTCTTATCAAAATAGAGGACTGAGGATGTTAAAGAGTGCTCTGAAGGTCCCCTGCTGCTGACCAATTAGTAGCAACGGGTGATACAGCTGGACTGTCAGTGCCATAAACCCTGCCTCCTTACCCCAGGTTTGAAGCATGGCAAAGCAAACATGACCCAAAGTAAAACAAAATACTGCAGCCAGCCAAATGCATGAATGAGTGAACAGGGTAACTATGCAGGTGGCCCATGGCTTTTCTTTTCCCAGGCCTAGATCTGCCATTATTTGCACTAATGAGGACAGTTGTAACATACAAGTCTTTTCTGTGAAGAGGGAAAGTTCAGCTTTGTTGTCTCAGTGAAGACCACCAGGGCAGTAATTCAAAAGTAAAAGCAGCATTAGGGGAACAAGAGTTCACCCGAGACGGGAAACAGCCTATTTGAAAAACAGTTTTGGTGAAGGAGCAGAAAGTAATTGTTTTCTTGTTCTCTTCTTCCCCCTGCACATGGAGAAGCCAAGCGTTCCAAAGCCATGTGGGTGCTCACCCCTGTGCTGCTGGGTTCAAGCGCAGGCCATATGCCTCTACCTGACTTTCCCAGTAGAGGGCCTTATTTTTAACCCCAGCAGCAGATACCTCAGTTATATTTAAGAAATCCAGGGTCCTTGTTTTAGGGAGCCATGTCAAAATAAACTCCCCTGGCACAACACTGAGCTGGTAGTTCCATTAACTCTTTCAGATGCAGTTTCTTGCTTTAACTGCTTCCAAGCTACTGTACCTGCAATTCTGCTGCTGTTTACTATCCAGTAGTATATTTATTTTTTAGCACAGCAATACGTGAATTTTTCTACTTTAACTTAACTGAAGCCTGTAACCTATAGAAAAGACCAGAGAAATGCAAAAGTACTCTAAAAACAGAGTAATCCATCAGAAACATTTTCTTGCATGAATCAAGTCCCTTTCTTGGGGCTAAAAACACCACCAGAGGCCACAGAATCACAGTTCTACATTCAGACTCATTCTTTGCTCACTAAGACTATAAAACACGTTTGATTTCTCTTTACCTCAGTTTTTCTTTCTGCCAGATAGGTGTAAAAATGTTTATTACATATAAACACCTGGAAATCCTTGGGAATAGGGGCACTGAAAAAAACCCTAAAGGTACTACTGCGAGAGAGGGAAGGAAGGAGGGAGGAAGGAACAACTGAAGCTCAGGAGGTATGTAAGTAGTTGCAATAGCCAGCAGAGCAGGTCACATAGGTACACCCCAACAGCTACCTCATGGAATCATTTTTAATAACCACAGCAGCTCTGATGACAAACTCCCAAATTTCTTTCATCCATATATAGCCCACCTTGGGCATGAACTAACTGCACACACAAAGCAGAAAAATCACATCATTCTGACTGAAAATTTGGGCTGTTTTCAAATGTCAAAGCCACATTTAAGCCCTCTCCCTGAAATGTCAGTAGGATGAAGTTTCATTCCAAATCAATCTGCCACTGCCTAGCAAGATGTTCAAGCTATGAATTTCAAAACAAGTTGAAGACTTCAAACTAGACCAAAATAGGTGAAGTTTTGGTGTTGGTGAGTCTTCACTACTAGAACACAAGCAGCTAGATGATGACAGCAATAACTCCCATTTTCCTATAAAGCCAGTTGACAAATAGCGGCAGGGAAACTTCTTTCACATACTACTCTTGTCATAGAGTAACTGTCACAGCACACTAACAGCCAAGCCTAGCTCCCATAATAACTTGCACCATTGAATAAAGCCACTTGAGAAATCTGTGCTCTTAGGAATCAAAACCAACACAAGGAGGCAATGCTCAACAGCACTCTAGAAACAGCATAAACCATGCTCACACCACAGCTGGCTTACCTTCCATGAGTTTGGCAAAAGGCTCTGGACACGTGGAAGGGATTGGAAGGGCAAGTTTATTCATGGCAACACCATATGCTACGGCAAGACCATCAATTCCTCGGAATGGTACTTCTCCTGTTAGCAGTTCCCAAAGCAGCACGCCGTAACTACCAGGAAGAAAACAGAAACGAGAATAGGTGTTTGACTTTAACACATTCTTTGTTAAGCAACAAGAAAGTACCTGAACCTATCAGGGTGAGCCTGGTACACTGAAGAAGTTACAGTTTTCTGGACAGGCTTATCATGGCTGTCAAGCCGGTGAAGTGCCTTACTTCACCTGCTTTTTTAAAATATGACTCAAGTAAGATCCCATTTTCACCTTTTAGCCAAAGATCATTTTCCCTCTGTAAACTGGGAACAATCTGAAAAACATTAATATAAATCTTCTAACTAATTTAGTAAAGTTCAAACCAGAACCCAGTGAAACTCTCAAAAATGTGAAGGGTTGTGATTTTTAAAAATAAGTGAAAAATACATCTTTGGAATTAAGTTGGTTTTAAGATGTTCTATAAAATAATTAACTCTGAAGTTATGGAAGTAGTTCCAGGACTGTTCTCCCTCCAGGCATACAACAAACAACATATCCTCAGAATATTCTCTCTGCTTCTAGAAAACCTGAGCCAGAGACAGCTTCTTCATACTTAGTGACCTGACAGGTTTTTTTCTTCCATTGTTCTGTCTTATTCTCTTCTGAACCCATTTACCGTGCACTATGGTCTGTGGTAGTGAGCTCCACAAATTTAATCATGCATTGCCAAAAATTTCTTGTGTGTGTTTGTTTTGAGCTCGTCACTTGGTAATTTCATTTGCTTCCCTGTAGTTCTTTCAATACAAGGAAGAGTGAACATATGTTCCCTGTTAGCTCCTTCCATGCCATCCATGATTTCACAGGCTCCCACTACATCCTGCCTAAATCATCTTCTTTCCAGCCCCTCAAATCCTAATCTAGCTAAATCCTAATCTAGTTACTGTCCTGAACAGAAATCATTTCATATCTTTCATTGACCTTGACATTTTCTGCTGAAATGACCAAAATCACATAAAGTTTTAAAGATATGAGGAGAGGCACAGTATTTCCCCGTTATCTTTATTTCTTTCCTATTAAATTTTAATTTGCTACTTGCCTTTCTGACTCCTTACAAAATGAGCTAGGTTACCCACACTAACTCCAATATCTTTTTACTGAATCATAATAGTAAAATCTAGAGCCCATCATTGTACATGTGAAATTCTTCCATGGGTACTACTTTGTATTTATTACTATTTCATCTATTTTATCATTCCGTGTAGTAAAACTTTTCCTCAGGTCTCTGCAGTAGATTAATTTTTCTTATCCTGAATAATCTGGTATCAGCAACAAATGTTACCTAACCATTTATTGCTTTTTCAAATCAGTTATGATTATGTTGAACACAGAATTCCCCACCACGAAAACTGATTTATTCCTTTAGTAATTAAGAGTTGACTAAGCTATGGGAAACAGACTTGCCCTCTTTTCCCACATCAAAAAAAGCTTTTGACGAAAGATTTTGTTGAAAGTTTTTATAAATCCAAATGCGGTATAAGCAATCTTACCACTTGCCCATGTACTCAGTAACTCCTTAAAGAATTTTCATTTTTTCCACAAGATATGACTTCCTTCTACAAAAGCAGACTCTTCCCCAGACATGCTCATACTCCACCACCTCCCTACTCTTTAGTGCTCTTTCTACCATTTAGTAGAACTGAAAAATCAGACTTACTGATCCTTAGGAAGCTCTTATAAGACCTGTCATCATGCTTGCTGCCTTCCATTTTTGTGGCATTAGGGCAGCTTTAAGCAACAGATTACACAGCACAGCTATTAACTCAGCTGGCGCCCTCATATTCCTGTAGAAATCTTGGGTGTTACTGTAAATCCCAGCAATTTGTTACTGTTCATTTTATCAATCAGTTTTAACACCTCTGTGGACAGTGCTTCAGTATGAGATGTCCTCCAGACCAGCTCCCTTAAAGAGAAATTTTCAGCTTAAAAAGCCTCTCTTTGCTCCTTTCTAGCAGACACAAGTCACTTACTAAGGTTTTTCTGCTATAGCCTTATCTTTGCACTCTTACATCTTGGTTACCTCTGGGCTGTAAGTTCTCCTGCAGGGTTCTCACCTGTGCTGCATTTGAAAGCCATTTATCTGGTTTCATGCTTTTCGCAAGACTCTCCTCAAAACCCTTTTAATCTCCTTGAGTGTTTTACATTGAACTTGCCAGCACTTAAGTCCATGCCTGATCTTCCCTCATTTGAATAGAGGTTCAACTTTTTGAAGGATGTCTTCCGGTAGTCTTTTCTACATCATCTTCTTCATTCATTTAAAGTCTTTCTTATGCATTCGCTCTGAGCTTTAACCTAGTGTCCTTAAAAGATATCCACGTTGCACATTCCCCTTTTGTTTTCACACAAAATTCCTCAGTGTTGTCATTAATCTCTCTGAGATTAAACACTACTGTAATGGACTAATTTTTCTTAACTGCTCTTGCAAAGATATTGAATCTAAGCATACATATATTTTGACCACTTTTGAAGGGCTCCTAAGCACACCTGAAGACCAAATGAAAAACTGCTTGTCTGCTTAAAAGCTCCCTGAACAGCTGCTCCATGAAACAGTCGTTTCTGAAGCTAAAAGATTAATCTCTCCTTGTTTCAAAGCAACAATTGCCCTATCAATTTGGGAGTAATCAAAATTTTTATATCACAACCTGTACTCTTGCAATCTCTCCCCCACCCTGCCAAGTCTTTAACATCCATCGTAACTGCTGCCACCTTAGTTGGACAGTCTTAATACTACTTTTTCTATTCAGATATGGAATTTCAGTCACTAGAGATTCCACCTTTGCTGCTAACACAGCTAGTTTACTTTATTAAGCAAAATATTTTTTTTTCACCTATACAATCTTTCGCATTTTTCCTATGCAATTCATACTCTCAATATTATAACGATAATTATAATTATTTCTTCCCATCAAGGTTCTCAATTTCTTACTGTCTCAGGAGCCTCACTTGAAAAAAATGAACAGGAGTTTAAGGATTTCCCATTTTCTTTTTGGCCTCCTAGGATTCAGAAGACACTCAAAGAAAATGAATCCTGGACTGAATATATATTTGGTTTATCTAAATCTGATTGATCATTCATGTTAGTCTTCAGTTTGGATGTGAGTGTTGATATCAAAAGGTAGGAAAAACTACCAAAGAGTTGTGTTATTACTTTACCACTAGTGCTGGATAAAGCATGTATTACATATTTCTCTTAATTGAATGGTTAGGAAAGCACTATTGATGTCCTCAAAGCATTTCTTCTGCAGCGTAGTTTTTAAAACAAAATGGACAGATTGGTGTGTCTTCTAATGTGACACTAGAAGTATATACTGCAGGAAAGGTCACTTGGTTTCTGACAAAACTGAATGCCACCTCTTCCTCACATACTTACAGTTCATTGCTGAGAATACAGCTTCCACAGAACTAGGGAAACACTGCTTTGTGTCATTTGAACAACAATCATCTCAAGTGATTAAACAGCAAGACAGGTGCTGAACAGAGTGTTTTCCATTAACTCTCAAGCAGGGGATTGAGAATTACAAAGGAAAAAGCCAGAGACAGAAGAGATTTATACAAAAAAGGTCTAGGAAGAAAGAATCAAGGGCCTCTCCTCATTCTCCACAGGGAAGAAGAAAAACTGATCAAGTTCATTTATTTTTCCAGCACCCAGTATTAATTTTTGGACTTTAATTGCAAAATGAATCATGTGATACAGACCATGTAACCAAGTCAACTGACACTTTTATGAATAATTAACCATCTCCCAGTGATCCAGTAATCCCTTAAGCCATTTAACATCAGGTTCAATCCTCCACACTGGATTTTCAGGGAGAGGGAAGCTGGAGGTCTGCATGATTTCACATGTGATTTTGCCACTCCCTTGTTAAAGTCTGTGAACTTAGAAAAAAACAGTAATTTCTTCTCACTGTTATTGTTCAAAGACATTTGTACCATAGGTTCCTCTTATCCACCTCCCTAGGTTCAGCACTTTCCTTAACAAAGGAACTATCAGCCCAACAAGGAGACTGCAGCAACAACAGATACTAGAATATTACTTTTGTTGAGAAAGAAAACTTCATTACATTTTAATGGCTATTAACAGTCAGCATTTTGCATGTTATCGGACTGGAAGTTCCAGAGATGACATTTCCTGCTTATTTCACAGTCAGTTGTGTACATTTCTCCCACATGAGCTTCTACCAGTATTACTAGTCAACACTTATCTGCCAGGTACTGATGTCTTGCCAGTGCTTCATTACACACAGGTGACTACAGAAGCCTGCAAGCAGTCAGTTGTGGATGAAGTGCTTACCAACACTTGATTCAAATGAAATATTCTAATGACTGAAGTTCCTACATCCACCACAGAACGCCTGAAACATCCTGATCTGCTAATCAGATGGTTTCAGGTAGTTCTTGTATTCCACTCCTAAATGAAAATTAAATTCCTAATTATTTCACTGGTCTCAGAGTAGATACATCTTAAAAGCATCTAAATTGAGGAACACAGGCAACTCAGATGAAGGTTGTATGGTGGCTTTATATTAGGCACACCAATCATATTGACAATATGATTGTCTTTTAAGAAGCACAAGTCAAAAATGAAGTGTGCAGCAAACAAGAAATACATTTAAGCAGTTAAAATGATAGGGAAATTTGAATTATATGCCTACTAACATTAGCTTGCTGTACAGCACTGGATAAGCTGCAATATCTGTGCTTCAGCTTCACCCCTGTAAATCCAAAGCAAATACGTAACTCC
The DNA here is from genome assembly GCF_947461875.1 of Haliaeetus albicilla. Classification (NCBI taxonomy): domain Eukaryota; kingdom Metazoa; phylum Chordata; class Aves; order Accipitriformes; family Accipitridae; genus Haliaeetus; species Haliaeetus albicilla. Next base: position 39,471,706 of record NC_091487.1, read on the forward strand.
CCTCTCAAACACATAAAGAGATTTACAGGAGCTGACATATTTAAATAAAACCGTAGCTTCTTTGTCCTCAGTGCAATATAAGCACAAGGTTTCTGCTGTATATCTAAAGCTTGCAGGTGCAGCACAGCAAAAATCATAGCAACAAATTTTCACTAGCAAGATATACTAAATACTGTTATTATCAACACGCTTTACAGTGGCCCAGACCCTGGTGATAGACACCAGCATGTGGGAGCATTCCTCAGCCTTGTAAGTTCTTTGCCAACACTCCTTTAGAGTGGGACAAAAAAACCCCCAAAAACAAAACCAAAACCAACCAAACAAAAAACCCACCACAGATCAAGTTTTTTAAATGGAGCTTAATATATGTTTTGAAAGGAATTGCATGAAGCAGTTATTTATGATGAGATAAGACTGACTCGGGAAATTTCAGTCCTGGCAAGCATCATCTACACCTGTTTGTGCAGCAAGAACACAAGCAGAACAAGATTCTTGTTAAAAGGCTAGGCAACAATTCAGCCAGCAGTATTATTCTAATAAGCTTTAAAGAAAAGGTGTTGAAATAAAAGGGTTTGTGAATGTTAGAGACAGACACAGCCAATTTTGTGGATGCCACACAGACTAACTGGAAAGTTGTCAGGCAAAAAGCTCCCTCGACTCCAGTGATTAACCAAGAGGTTGAAGTGCACAAGAGGAGGGGCAAGTCTAATAGGATAAAAAAGTTCATCCTGTTAAGAATTTCAAGTTGCATCCTTGGGTGGGGACAGGATTTATTACACATGTCCATGACTGTTTTTGTAAAACCCAGTGCTTACAACCACTGACACACTAGTAGCAACCGCACTGGCAAGTATTTGTCCTCCGCATACATGCCTCAAACACCATGTTCTTTTCAGCTTTTTTAACTGTGACTCAGGGTTTTGGCCACCAGAGAGAGAAGGCTTATTAAGAAACAGGATAACAGCTCTCTTAATGGTGATGACCCTCTGTTTAAGGAAGAGCACTGAGAGGAACTTAACCTGTTTTCAAGGGAAGACTGGTAACTATAAAAGAGAAAGTGATGAAGGAATCTTAAAAATAGAAATACAGTCTTCTGAAAAACTAACAAATAATTTATTTACAATCCTTAAGTCCCAAGTGATTCACAGTCCCTAAGTCAATAACCGAACTGGTATTTTTGCCCAGGTAGAGAGGCACTTACTTGAGCTACCTTCATGAAAATCACCAACTGACCTATTCAGTCTTATCTTTTTAAAAATGAGGTCATACTGGTACAGAACATCTACTGATCTGTTCACAGTGTGCCTAGATTAGTAAATCACAGGGAAACTGTTTCCCCCTTCCCTTCTCCCTCTCCCCCAGGTTACCCTTAAAGGCCATTCCGGGCACTGTTTCAGAGAAGAGCAAATTGAGGTTTGAGCTTGACAAGCTGTGTACAAACCAGAACTGTCATCATGTGCACAGAAAAGGTGCACAGCCTTGAGGTTTTAATTTCTGCCAGACTTCACTCAGAATAAAAGCCTGGTTCTTGCTCAATTCATCTCAGATTAACTACAGAGGCTATCACATTTAATTAGAGTCAGAATTTTATCCACACCATTAGTGTGCAAAATACAAGTTCACAGATTTATCACAAGGCAATACATTATCTATTCAGCAAAACTGGACAAGGAAAATGACAATCCACACACCAAGTCTCTGCTATAACAGCCAGACAATTCTACCAGCTGGGATATTTCTTTATCTTGACAGATTTCACAGCACGCACACATTTGTGTGGGAGCATTACTGGCCAGCGACAGAATCTTACTCCTGTAAAGACAAAGTCACCCTGACATTTCAATACCTCTCTCCCCACAGGAAAAACAAAATTCCATATACTTCATCTGTTTCATATGTTCAGTACTACATCTATGTCACACAGCATCCAGAAAAGTCACAGTCCTAGAGGTACTTACTAAATTCTGGATTTACCAATTCACTTAATGGTCTTATTCATACTCAATTTCTAGAAGTCTACGGGCTGACCCTTACACTCCTGCCCACCAAAGCAGCTCCTATTCTCAAAAATCCCAGTGCATGAATGGAAAAAACAATATATACTTGCAAATTACTACTTATGGATTACATACTCAGATGGACCTAGAGAAGAGATTTATTATTTCATGTGAAAGACTAGAAGGGTGGAAATAAGATTATTATGAAACTGAAAAACATTGTATTCAGGCTGAAACTGCACAGGGAATTCGATTTGGTACAGTGTGTTTGTGTACACATAGATCAGTGACAGATTACTACCAAAACATAAAATGATCTTACTGTTGATAAAACAGTAAAAAAGTAGTAATTTTAAGTAATTTACAGATTGTTTTATGGCCTTTGATTATGTCAGCCAATAGCCAAGTAAGCACAAAAAGGTTGTTTTAGATAAAACAGAGGGAATTAGGATTATGAATCTTAGGATAATCTGAATGTAAGTTTACAGAACAACAAAAATTTAGAGGCATGCAGGAGCTGGTCCACCACTTTCTACAGTGAAAAAAAAGTTTACAATTAATACAAAGTAGTCTGAGAGTCTGACAGATGGAAAGCTGGTGGATAAAGTTTTCTTAAGACTTGGATTCTAATATTCAGATCACCATTACTCATTCTTAAACATAAAAGAGGTTTCCTGGCAGGTCTAGTTACTCTTCAGTATCCAATCACTTAATGCCAAATCAATACCTCCACACATCGCTGCCTTTGGAGAACATGGAGGAGCGGATGACCTCAGGAGCCATCCAGGCATATGTCCCAGCTGCGCTCATTTTGGTAGTTTTATGCCATTCCCTGGCCAAGCCGAAATCCGTGATCTTCAATATCTTGTTGCTCAGATCTCCATTTTCCACCTTTTCGAGTATCAGTACTGGAGAAAAGCGGGGGGGGGGGGGGGGGGGAGGCAGGGAAGGAATATAAAAGGTATGCAGAGTGAAGCTAGTATTTATGCAAAAAAGATCCTCCTGGAGATCTCCCGAATTTCAAGATTCTCCCTGACTTTTAGTTATTCAAACATACCACACTCCATTACAAGTTATTTCAAGCTGATCCCTTCGCCTCACAAGTGAACAGCTGTCTAGCAAATAACTTCAAATTTAACCAAAATACCAAGCCCCAGAGAACAAACAGATAATAACATAATTATTTAATATAGTGCCTAGTGTCATTCTGTATAATAATTCTCTGCTAAGAGGAAGTGAACCACTGTAACTTCTAGAAATCCAGATAAGGGAAGACATTTCCTAATTAATCCTCTCTCAGCAAGCCAGTAATAGCATCTTTTTTCTTGAACTGCTTAGAGGACTTTTTTTTTTTAAATCCAGATACACACACAGGCTGGATATACCCTTCATGTAAATGTGGTAGGAGTAGAAGCTCTAGGTACACAGATTTTTTTGTTTTTAAAGTCACAATTTAAAAAAAAAAATTGATAATCAGTAATAACATGTCCAATTCAAGACTTCATATACAGCACTATGTTATAGATTCCCTCCCCCATCATTATCAAACTGGTTTTTTAGTTAAGCTGCCAAAGTTTCTACTATGTTTCAGTGGTAAAGGAGTCTACACACAAGAACTTTCAAAAAACTTGCAGCAGAACTCAAGAATGCTTTGGTATAAGGCATATATTACTCTTTACTCAGAAAGCTGTACTGTCACACCACTGTGAAATGAGTGTGAACCAGAGGCCAGAAGTATCCACTCGGTTTTAGCAGCACCTCATTATCCTCTTTATCTTAATGTAAAGTGATCACACAAGTTGCGCCAGCAATGTAACATCAAGCAACATAATATAATAGGCCACTAAACCTCCATAACTAACACAGCCATAAGCCTTTGAAATTATTTTCAGCCACATTGTAAAGGGCCATGAAGAAAAAAATATTTGTCTTACCACTAGTCCGATGAATTCACAGCAGAAGGCATCAAGCCACCAATCCATCATTATGGAGCTACTCTGTTTTTAATGTCATTACAGACACAGGTTCTTAGAAAACAAGAGGGTTTTTTTTCCCTTTCTATGTAATGTGTGTGTGCAATGCAAAAAAAAACCAAACCAAAACAAAAAAACCCAAACAAAACAACCACCCCACAGCCAAATAATTGTGGATCATAACAAAACCTATAAAAGGCAAAAGCATTGCAAAAATTACAGTACATATAAAAATCATCTTCAGGGCCATTTTTAGCAGTTCATGAAAAGACTCAAATATCAGTCTCAAGCTAACACAGCTTTTGGGGGGGGGGGGTAGTAAAAAATATCTTACTTTCATTCTCATACTTTCCTCCAATAATCAAAATGGGACTTCCCGTGAAATAAAAGCCAAAAGGGTTACTTGAACCCTTCTGCATAATAAGTAATACAAATCTAAATGTTAAAATACTGCATTTACTTTTATTGAAGTTAAACAAACTCTCTGTTCTCTGACAATTAAAAAAAAAAATCAGCTACCCTTTCTTCAAGGCTTCAGAATTCACAAAATACTACTTCATTAAAGATTTTTGTGGGCCAACTCAAGTTGTGAATGAACTAGACTTATGGTTAAGCTCTTCGTTCTTGCTTCTTTTACAAAAATCCTTTCTAATATTACTGAATGCTCTATTTTCCTAATTGCAGGGGAAGGAGAAGTTTGAGGCCTAGAGTTGGTATTCTCTTCATTTGAGCAAAAGCACATGTATTTTGAGAGCCGCACTTCAGTGTAGAACAGAGCCACCAGAAGAAACAAAGGTACAGAAGGCTTCCTTTCTGCCTCTTCTTGTAGGAAGCTTAACTTTTTCCCTTCTTTCTAGCAGATGAAGAACTGCTAAGAGAAATTTCTAACAAGTCACTCATTGATTGCAAGAATGAAAAGCCTCCTAGAATAACTTTCTTCTTCTAGCATGTACCCACTGTGCCTAAAGAGCTGGCAGAATAATAAAATCTAATTTTAAATTTAAATGCAGTAATATATAGATACACAGTGAAGTTGTAAAGGTAAAGTACAGCTTTGAAACAAGAAAGGGTTTGGGGTTTTTTTGCCTCTTTCCATAACCACAATGTGAACAGCAGATTTACTTGTTGCTCAAGGTAGATCATATTCTGTCTGAACGAGCTCAATAGCAGGACAGACAGGCAGATATCACACTTGGGTTGTACACACTTTCCCAGCAAGAGGTTATTTAAATCTAATTACCTTGATTTGTATTAAGTTCTAACAAAATAATTAGTACCTACACAGAACTTTTGTATCCATGACCCTGTTCTTTTGTCAGATGTAGGCTAAGTAAGGTAAATTACCATGACAATAGACCACAGAGAAGGACAATGAAAGAGCTGGATTTCTTGCAAGTCCTTGATTCCTTAGTTACATCCTCCGCTCCCCTCCCATTTCCTTGTGATAACTGCTTGGGATAATAATCCTGCAACCCAAAATTGTGAAAATTAATTTTAAGAATCATGTACCTCTCCAGCATCTGTTTCAGTTCTCCTTATCTTGGTCAGTATCAACAGGCTCACTTGTAACTTCTAGGAGTCTCCCTAGCCCATCTGTCAGATTTTCAAACCAAAAACCTTGACTCTCCCTCTTACATTTGCTCAGATTCAATGATTTCAATTGTAAATAGGTGAAATACGAATTCCTTTCAGTTTCCTCCTTAAAAATCTCTTTTATGAACACAAGCCAGGTTGCTAGGACACTGCAAATTCATTTTACTCATGCTAATCAACATGGTCTCATTTGCTTGTGAGCTTTATCTACAACCAGTTATTGCCTCGTTTAACACTTTGAGTGCAAGTTCTCTTCTGCAAGTGCTATTTCTTCTGCACTCGTATTAGGTACCACAATATGAAACACAAATAAGCAACGTACTTCCTACAGTTAGAGAGTTAACATACCTTTCCATCTTTAAATAGATTTGATCACTCAGGACAGCTAACAGTGGCCAGATGATCAGTCTAACAAAAAGAATTCAGACACAAATATAGAGCACCTACACCAAAAATGCAGCTAATCTACCAAGGCAGTAAATCTTCTCATTCTGGTCTGTTGATTTAAAAGATCTGCATGAGATAAAGAGGTTTAAAAAAAGGTAGAGAATTGAATTGACAATCTTTCACATTCCCAACCTTAAAAAGAGAAATTGTTTGGCAGCAAAGATACTTGGCCTAGTTTTCAGACAACTGGGGAAGAACGAAAGCCGAATCAGCAGGAATATGCAGAATGTGTGTCAGTTTGTTAGTGGTGGATCACCGTTTTCCCATTCTAGCAGGGCCCATGCAAGAAATCTCTTCCTGTGTGCATGCACAGAGCCAGCCAAGTTGTAGACGAAGTTATGCTATGTACTACTGCTCCTAACAACTCAAAACCATCTTTTTTCCTCTGTAGCACAGGCTAAGAGCTGATCTTAAGTAGCATGGGTAGGAACCAACTGGCAGTCTGCAAAAGGGACCAGTGAAGCAAACCGGGTCTTACAAGCACATTCAGACAGCTTTGAGAATCAACTGCTACAGCAAAACAACATAGCAAATCACCAATACCATGCTCTTTGCATACTGCAAGTACAAAGCAAAGCATGGTGGCGTAAACTAGCATTAAAAATTGTTAGCAACTTTAGGTGAAGGGTGTCATGCACATGTGTGCTTACAGGGGTAATAATCCAGAATTTTCATATATTCCTGAAAGACTTGGAACTTGTCCTCCAGAAAATCAGCATTGATATTAAGAAATTAATTACAGCTCATTAATTTTGTCCAGCAAGACAGCTCTTCTATATCTTAAGTTGTCCCAGCTGAGACAAGAAAGGCATATGATCCAAATAGGCATTGTTTTATCCTAGCAAGACTTTCCCTTGATCAGGCAGACATCCAGATACAGATTTAGATGTGTAATTTCAACTACTAAGAATTTATTAAGAACTTTATTACCACGAGGACTCTCAAGAATCATTACCGGTAATGATTCGACCCCACTTTAATTTCTGAGGGCCAGGCAGACTGTAAGTGCTGAAAGACAACAGTCAGTCAAGACAGATTAGGTCTGATCTTGGAGAGATACAAAGGTAGAAATTAAACACTGGGCCTCCTCTTACCTAGGTTATGATGAAGACCAGTCTTTTTTCTTTGGAATGAAAATGTCTATTGATGTTCCACCATATTCTTTGAGAACATCTTTGATGCCTTACAAGAACCATCAAGGATATTTTCATGCCAGACTCTTGCGAGAGTTTCCTTAAGTACAGAGAAAGAAGTAGGCACCATATAAACAAAGGGGTGGGTTAAGGTAGCCAAAGGCAATAAGCCAACACTTACTGGTTTGATGATGAGACAGACTAACTATAGCAGAACAGTATAAGGCAGAATTCAAAGATCCTTTGACAAGACTCAGTCTGGTGCAGTCCTTAGTCATACTGTCCGACATTACAGCAAGTAAACAAACAACTGTGTATTGCTAGAGATGAGAAAACTTGTCATTATTATATTTTCAGGACTTCTTAACACAGGTTTCCATCTATGTGATGCTTTAGCTTCTGCTCAGGACAAAACAAGTTGCAGTAACAAAGAGGAAAGGCAGCACTGCATGGCTTGGTTCCATCACTAACTTTACTGCATTTGCAGTTGTCTCTGAGTTCAGAGCTATAGGTGGCAATTGGTAGCATACTCTCTGAAGATTTAGGATACCCTATGTTTGGGACTTTGATACTTCATGGACAATTACCATCACGCTCAACACTACTAACTGCTGCACCCAGGGCTGTAAGACCACACCAGCTACTAAACAGCCTTTCTTAATAGCGTCCTTTAATTTGTCTTTGTTGCCATGAGTGAACTTGACAATTAAGATCCATATTATCAGAGAATCATCCTTAGTCAAGTCCTGGCATTTACCTCTTCAGAGTTACAGTAACGTGGAAGAGTATAATTTCCACAAGAAGTCCAGTTGCTTAAGATATGGTTTGATTTAGCTGTTTTGACTATTGAAGCAATAGTTAAGAGGCCAGAGCCAAAGCAGACCAATAAAGTTTACAAAGAGTATCTTCAGTACATTCTGCAGATCACTGAATGCTGGCCATTAACCAGATCTTTCACCAGGTCTAATACTCTTCAGTTAGTAGGCAACACCAGATGCTGAAACAGAAGTGTCATTAGAGGCTTTCCTGATACAACTGGAGTTTCTCATTCCAGCCTCAATCTGTACAAAGAGTAATGGGGAGTTAACTCAGCCAATGCTGGCACCATTTAATGATGGTTTCTTAGTAAGGGGCAGGGGCAGAGAACTGATGATGTACCCAAGATCCTCTTATCCTTGTCTGTGATTCAAGCTAGCAGCTTTTCTAGCAGAGTTGGAAATGATGGAAATCAACTTCCTGAGGTCAAGTGAAGCCAGCGTACCTTCTCCATTTTAAGTACCATTCTGTATGTGTATTAATAGCTAACAGGCTTTTGACAGAATCCAACGTTGCTCTTGCTGAAATTAATCAAGTCTTTAGAAGTACACAGATACCAGTGATTACAGATCCCAAAGAGAACGATACTCAGTTTCATGAGTCACAGTTGTATATCAGTGACATCAGGAAGAATGCAAGATTTTGAGAGCCAGGGCCAACTCAGATGCTTCTGTTGTTTAAACAAAGATTTGTACTGAAAATAGACCTCACAAAAACAGACCCACTGAAGTATGACTGACACAATGGTATCTGACACAGTCAGCTCGTTCTCCTACTCCACCCCATTCCACATTATTATGCTTTACTAGAAAGACAAAAACATCTGCCTTAGTATTCAAAGCAATACAAAAAGCAACTTGATTAAGATTTCTAAGATACCATCATATCCTTTAGCCTTCATGTAGTTGCTGCTACTGGATCTTCAGTTCTGTCTTGTCATCACAAGTCATTATGGAGATGCCTGCTCTGTGGGGCACTAGATAGTGCAGGATTATTTAATAGAAGGACAGAGCTAAGGCCACTGTTGGTCTAATAAGACGTTTAAGGACAGTTCCAAAGGTGGAGCTTCATCTTAGAACATTGAACTTTCACTCGCAACTCATGAACTTGCACTAGCATGTTTAGGATTGGGAGTATATGTATGTAGGACTATTTTATGTCCTTTCAGAAAGAGAAATCACTGTGGTGAAAACACTGAAACCTGCAGCTTTAAATTCTGTAACTGCGGGCATCCTGTACTAGTACCCCAAACCACTGGTTAGTTCTAAGCAGGCAAAACAGGATCAAATGAATTCTGAAGGAATACAGACTGGAGCTAAAAAAACCTGACAGATTAAACGCTAGTCAAGTTTTAACTCTGCCATAAACTATAAGATAAAACTACAGAAGGGCTGCCCTGGAGGCAAGTGATAAACATTTCTACAGAAATGAAATTCTGTCTTGCATGCATGAAATAGATGCACAACTACAACAGCCTCACATGTTCAAAAGGTGAATTTTTTCCACTTCCCCCTCCTGCCGTGCTCATGGATCATTACAATGAAAGCTGGCTTGGATGAAACAAACTTGCAGCACCTCAGAAGGCTGTCTTCCTAGGCTCCAAACATAGTCAGAAAACACAAAGCCTCTCCAGAAAGAGATTCCAAGCATTGCTCTGAATTACACTCTACAGGAGCCTCTCTTGACTAGGGGCACATCTGCACTAAGTGCCCAAACTCAAACCACGTGAAGCTCTGCGGTCTGGTATAAGTAAGCAATTTCAATTGGAGAAGTTCCCCAACGTACCAGATGTTAGAGAGCCATCTGGTGAAAACCAATTTACTCATAGTTGCAAGATTATCTCAGTGTTATGAACTTCTTTTAAATTAAGTTTTCAGAAATACGTTGTTCTATTAGTAGGACAGCTAATGCAAGTCAAAGTGGTACTACTGTTAAATCAGTCTTAAATAAGTAAAACTGTCCCTTGGCTCAAAGGCAGCTAGAGGTCATAATTCATTGCACCACTCACCTTAATGATCACTGAATCAATTGAAAAGTCAATGGTGAACATATTTGTTGAACACACAAAGCCTTATTGCAGAGGACCTTGTTTCCAGATATTAAACAGCTGTATTTTCATTACTCTTACATCTACCAGAAAGACATAAGATCAGATGCACAAATACACCATGACAAGATAAAGATTGGGGTATAAAGCTGTATATCCTTTGATCTACTTGTACCTACATTTTAATAAACCCTAAGAGGGCTGGGTAAATCTCATCTAATATGTCTGCATCACTCCTGCTTCTCAGCCAGTAAGTTTAAAACTGCTGAGCAAACTTTGTTTTGGGAATAGTCTCAACTTTTATTATTGTGTTCCAACACAAACAACTGCATTGTTGATATATTTTTCATTCTGCTTAACCCAACTTATTTCTATTACAACATGTTTTTCCCTCTTTCCAATTATGCTAGAAGCACTAATTGGTCTGGAACTCTTTCCTTCTGCCAGAATATACACATTTCTATCCCTTTCCTTTAATTTTCTTCTTCTCAAACCCATCTACCCTTCTTCAAAACACACTCCTCTACCCTACATAAACAGATAAACCATCTGCACTGAATCTTTCAATCCGGTCAGTAAAACAAACATGATAAAGTTTTACTTGGGTTTTAAGTTGGTCACTCATAAAAACTCAGCAATACACCTCCTATTTTTAATCCAGCACCATACTACTAGTAGTATGCATGAAAAGATAGTTTAAAGAGGTAGATTACTTTCACAGAAGGAAAGTTTTCACAAGGGAAATTAAGAAAATTTTTTTTGGCAACAAAATGAACAGCTGCTGTTTTAATTCTCTGTTCTGCTCGTACTATACTAGCAGAGCCAAAAAACATGTTATAACCTCCTCTCACAAACAGACTTCCCCTGGAAGGCAGTTAACACTGTCAGATTTTTTGCTTGTTTCTTTTGGGATGGTTATTCTAGTTTTCAGCTACACTTTTGGACAGTTAGGACAGCATTCTTAATCTCTAATGGGCCAAAGTAGTGGAAAAGAGCAAGCAGGGAAAAAGAAACACTTTAACCCATGCTGATCCAGTTGCTAGTAATGTCAAAGAACTGGCAGGAAGCAGCTCCTCATTTCACCTCGCTGCCAAAATTAAGTGACAAAGCAGCAAAATACAGTCATATAATTGCCTTTTTCTGCTTTCTCAGCCTAGAGAAAGGATTAGGCTTATCTGCATAGCATAGCGCTGAAAAGAATACTCCATTGCTTTGCTTGTGCTAAAAGCTGACTCATCACTTCAGAAGCAGAACAACATTCAGGGAGGAACTACTACAGTGTGATCATCCACAAGAAAAATAGCCCATTTTTATATATGAAAGTAGAGAAAAGGGGCTGCTGTCCACTGCACAAAATAGTATGAACAGCCAGGCATACCAAAATTTTCTGGCTGTACTGGCTTCAGCTTCTTCAACTACTCTGCTGTTGTATTCCCAATTTATTTAGCACTGTCATGGTTTAAGCCCAGCTGGCAACCAAGCACCATGAGGCCGCTCACTCAGTCCTCCACCCCGGTGGGATGGGGAGGAGAAAATATAACAAAAAGCTCACGGGTCAAGACAAGGACAGGGAGGGATCACTCACCAGTTATGGTCATGGGCAAAAAGCAGGCTCAACTTGGGGGGGGGGGGGGGGGGGAGGGGTAATCGATTTGTTACTAATCAAATCAAAACAGGATAATGAGAAGTAAAACCACCTTCCCCCACCCCTCCTTCCTTCCCAGCTCAACTCCACTCCCCATTTTCTCTCCCTCCTCCCCCCAGCAGCGCAGGAGGACGGGGAATGGGGGTTGGGGTCAGTTCATCACACGTCGTCTCTGCCGCTCCTTCCTCCTCAGGGGCAGGACTCCTCACGCTCTTCCCCTGCTCCACCGTGGGGTCCCTCCCACGGGAGACAGCCCTTCACGAACATCTCCAACGTGAGCCCTTTCTGCGGGCTGCAGTTCCTCACAAACTCCCCGGGCGAGGGTCCTTTCTGTGGGCCTCGGAAGGAAGCGGCTGCTCCAGGGCGGGCTCTCCCACGGAGTCCCGGCCATCTTGGGGGGCATCCCCCTGCTCCGGTGTGGGGCCCTTCCACAGCCTGCAGGTGGGCATCTGCTCCCCCGCTCCCCTCCGTGGGCTGGGGGGGACAGCCTGCCGCCTCACCGCGGGCTGCAGGGGCATCCCCTCCTCCTCCTCCTTCCTCCCTGACCTTGCTGTCTGCACAGGGGTTCCTCTCACATCCCACTCCTCTCTCCGCTGCAGGTTCCCCTTCTTAAATCCGTTCTCCCAGAGGCACTGCCACCGTCGCTGATGGGCTCGGCCTGGGCCAGAGGAAACTCTGACTTGGAGCTGGGGAAGCTTCCAGCAGCTTCTCACAGGAGCCAGCCCTGTTAGCCCCCCTGCCCTGCTACCAAATAGCCCAGACACAAACCCAATACAGCACACCAAGAAAATAAAGAATTTCCTGACTTAAGAGGCAAAAATTGATGATGACAGAATACCAAGGAAAGCACAATTACCTTGCAATACCACCACAACAGTTAACCACCAAACTGCCCATCGCCTCCTTATTTCATGGCAACAGCTGTATTGCAACTTTATACTCTGTTTCGCAGCCCAGAGTGTATGTGCATGTGTATTAAGAAACACAAAAGAAATTGCAAAAAAATCCAAGCCAGGCTCTTGTAGGGTCCAGCTTACAGTTCATGCCAAGTCATTTACCTGTCCACGATGCTACTTAGTAACCTGGCACACAAGAACAGAAATCTATTAGCTAATGAACATCAAGCCTGATGGAAATGGTTACAATCATTAAGTGAAGGGAGAAATAAAAAAAGAGAGGAACTGAGTGCAGTATGAACTGAAAGCGTACAGGAAGAAATATGGAAGGGAGCAGGCTAAAAGAGAAGGATCCCTACTGTAGGGGGAAAAAAGCTTGATTTGTTGTCTCTGGTACACCAGGATAGATCTCTGACTTGATGGATGATTGCTGGCTTCACATTTAACTTCCGTATAACTTTTCCCCAACTGAGACAATACAGTCAGTATTTTACTGCCAGATTACCTGCCATTCTTTTATTTAAATACTACAGTTCTAGGCAGACCATGAAACAACAGGGCTACTACCTAGTGACAAAGCAACGTCAACTCATGCATTCTGTTGTTACATTTTGAAGATTTGTCAATTCTTCATAGACCCGTCTACCATTAACAGTGTTTCTAGCGTGGATAGTGGTGCTTTGAAACAGGCTGGGAGAATGACCTGAAGAAAGTATTAGAAGCTTGTTTGCCAGAAACATAAGAAAATCTGATTATGAAGGTATTTCAAGTTAGCCTGAGCTTAATGGGAGCTCCTGGACCTAGAAACAGAGGGCGTGACAGAGGTCCCAGGTAAGGCCCTTACTGCCAGCTACAAAACAGATGCAGCAACTTGATGATGTAGAGTTGAGAAGGCCTGAAAAACCCAAAGGTGGTGGAAATACCTGAATACCTGGAAGTGTCAGTGCACTTCAGTAGTTCTGTTTTAGTCTTCATCAATGTTAGCACTGCTGTGGGTCGAATGCTTTGCCATCCAAGATTCCAGGAATGAGGAAAGCAGTCATATCAAGACATGAGGAAAAACTCCAGCAAAAGGATTTAGCCTGCAAGCATATCCCACTCACATCCATTCCCAAGAGCCCCTACTCATTATTCTGTGCTGTACTATTGTCTCCTCAGAGCCACATCAGCTGGTTACACAGTCCAAGAGCTAGATGGCAGCAAGAGCAATGGGTGGGTGAGTGACAAGAGGACTACAAATAGCATGTGTCACTTTTGTCATTTTACTTGGTGTAGAAAAATTTAATTCTAATATTTAAATCATTAAATAGGCATCCAACTACCTGCACAGACTTACTGAAGTTTCCTCCCCAGTCTCCTGTATTCTTATCTGGACTCTCAACTAGATCTCTCCTTTAGTCCCAATGAATGCTTCACCATACCTATTCTTATTTTGTTAGATTGAAGATAAGTGAGACAACCACTACTTTAAGACCTCAAAGGCTGAAAAATGGCAAAGGAACTCAAACTCACGTGGAATGACACCACTCTAACTCATCTTTTCTCTCCCAGAATAATACCATGCATTGGGTGTTTTTGTACATCACTCCAGAGCAACTCGACCACCCATAGATACAACAGCCTAGTACCAGATTGGCTTTCCTATAGGCCCTTGCTCATCTGTTACTGTATGATCACTGTTTTCAACAGCAGTAAGGTCAACAGGCAACTATAAAGAGGAGAACTAATGCTTACCCTCTCCTAGCTGATGCATGAAAGACCATTGCTGCAGCTGAGTATACTCATTGTGGGTGCAAATATTGGACACATTTTATTTCTTCCTCCATCCTGCAAACAGAACAGCTTACTGTGGCTTCACTTATCAAAATGCAAAATGGCAAAAGTTTTGTCAGATAGTGGATAAGCATCGGCCCATCCACTTCCTCCATTTAGATAATTCAAGTACTGTAAGGAGATGTATCAGATACTGAGTCCATCAAATCCCAGGTGCAAGAGCTTTACAGAAAGAAAAGAAGAGAGTAAAACCTTTATGAAAACCAGTGCTTTTTCACTCTGAGACCCTTAAATGCAAAACATGAGCAGGGTTTCAAGCTATAAAAGCTGCAAGTTTTTTCCATGGTAGAATTCAAGAGCAATCCAGACCTGTATGAGGAGGTACTACTATTAAACTTCTCCCTGCCAGCATTACAGCAGAAGCCTCAAGTGCAAGAGTTGAAGGAAACAGAGAATAATTCCATTTCCAAACAATTCCAAATTTATCAAAAAATTGCTTTACACTAGTTTCAGAAGTCAGCTAAAGGCTTACTGAAGCTGAAGGTGTGCCAGAGAGGAAAAAAGTCTGATTAATATCACAGGATCCAGACTCTCCCACCCACCCATGGCAGAATGTGTCCAAAACCAAGCCAATCTGTTACAGGAAACCTTGTCTTGAACAAAGAATCTCCTCACACAACCCCATATGTTTTCTAAGAGTTTGTTTTTCAGACCACAGAATAAAGTTATCTGAGCTAGGACAGCTCTGAAGGCACTTCCTGAGAACTACTCCTAGCCGAGGGGTCCAGGAACACTAAAATATTAATACTACACTTATATTTGAATCTCTTCCCTGACACACACACC
Organism: Haliaeetus albicilla; assembly: GCF_947461875.1. Taxonomy (NCBI): domain Eukaryota; kingdom Metazoa; phylum Chordata; class Aves; order Accipitriformes; family Accipitridae; genus Haliaeetus; species Haliaeetus albicilla. The sequence continues at coordinate 39,486,872 of NC_091487.1, forward strand.
CTGGAATTTCACAGTTGGGACAGCCAATTTCAGTTTACAGTATTTTTTTTACCCATTTCCCCACAATCTGGGTATAACCTTCACTTCGTCCAAGTCCTTCTGACTGCCTTCTAGATCTATTTCCAGTCCAAACTACTGGGAGGCTGTGAAGTTCATGCAAATGTGGATTTATTTTTTAAATGGAGACTAATTCAGAAAAATGATAAGCATCTTTTGCCTCTTGCATGGTCCAATTACTACTTTTTATACTTTTTTATCTGAAAAATGAATAAAAACTTCCACTGTACTCTGAAGAAATGCAATGCACTCTGAAATCTTCAGGGTTCTTATTCAGAAGGTACTATAGTTATAGCAAATATTAACTATAGTCCTATGGTTTTTGAACAGTCCTTATTTGAAAGAGAAAAGTATCCATAGATCAAACAAAAATGCTCTTGCATAAAAGATGACTTCACTGAAATTACTATGATTGTTCCAATCCCATTTTCCCCTCCCATGAATAAGCAAAACTTCCCAAAATGCATTTCAGGTCAGGTGGTGGTGGTGGTAAATATGGGATGCTAGATAAAAAGAGAGCCTTAATATATTGCTTCATGCTGCTGCGTTGTCTGAGAGTCATGGTCTCAGAGAGCCAGAAGCTAGCTAGTAAGTCTGCACTTTGTCTAACTAGTCAAAAAAGCAGCATTATTGCAAAGGGGACAAGGGACTGAGCTTGCCAGGTGTTCTTTTTTTAATTATTAAGTCCTATTGGCAGTACACTGGCATACTGCCTTGAGGACAGAACTAAGCTTTTGGGAAAGGATTTCAAAAACTTGCTCCAAAATGAGACCTCATGTTGTAGCTGTTTGCCAAAATCTAATTTGCAATTTTAGCTCTACCTTCCATAGTCAGCCTGCACAGCTTTGCTTCACAAGTATCCAGATAACGAGCAATCTGCTCTTGATCCTGCGTTCAAAGTACTTAAAGTGATTAACAGATCTGCACGTGGACTGAGTCCGGGCTTTCCGCATGCAGTCTTTACCTACCTTCTGTTGGGTACTCTGCCGTTCATTTCAGTAGGACTGCATCTTTATTCTAATATTTGTTTGTGGTGCAGAAGGCTAAGTGTTGCATAAGATCCTGTAGAGCACAGAATTTAAGACTCACTCAAAACTTCACATCTTAGAAGGAAAAACAAAGAATACAAATATTGTCTCTAGTAATAAGCAAATATTTTCTCTCCTTTATTAGTAACCATCCAGCAACAACACATGTAAAAAAAATATATATACCTTGGAAGTAAAAGCTTTTTAATTATTGGGTACACGTGAGGGTTCAGCAAATCCATAAAGCTGGCCCACTGTCCTCTTCTATCAACCTAGAGGAGGTGATGGATGTGACAGCACAGCAGTTCCTGGATTTTAAGCCGTGCAGTACAGTAACTCTAAAGAGCTAATGCATAATGGGGGAGAGGATAGGAAAGGCCTCCAAAGCCACGATATATTTAGAATCGATCCTTTCACCTAGCCAAGCTGAAAAAAGCCTTACCGCTTTAGTGATCTGGTACAAAACACTTGGAATGCTCCTGGAGAACACTCAGGTGAGTTTCCTGGAATGGAGCTGTTCAGCTCTGGTTTCAGACTAAATCCTACCATACTGCTTACATTGGAACAACCTCCTAGCTCAGGCATGGATTATTGTACTCTTCATAATCAGTTAAATGCTCCACAGAAAAAAATATAATTACATCTGTACCCAACACAGTGCTTCGCCAAATCATATCAGTTTGAAAGCTTGCAACAAACCAATAAGTGTATTAAGCAACAATGAAAAAAGGAAAGGGAAGAGTAGAATCACATGAACGACATTCACTAATTGTCACTCAAGAGACTGTCTGAAAACAGATTTAATAATAATGCTGGTTCAGTGGGAGCCATTCCCAGGCAAATAGAAACATGAAATTCATGATGAAAAAAGTAGCACAGAACTGTTTAGCTTTGGCTTCAATTAAGACATCGCTATGAAACACCCAATAACACCAAGTACTATTCATTCCTGGAATAGGCTGGTACTCCGCAATCTAGAAGGTAAGGAAGATATAAAAACTTCACAAGCTGCAGCACAAACCACACCAGAAGCTGGGTTTTTTTCGGTGGTTTGTTTGTGTTCGGGTTTTGTTTTGGGTGGGTTTTTGGGGTTTTTTTTGTTTTGTTTTGTTTTGTTAAATCAGATCTAATTAAAAAAAAACTTAGGAAAAGGAAGATAGGTGTACTTCCATTAATCTGAACAAATGTTAAAAGGCTCTAAGATGCCCAATCAACAAACAAGCTACAGCTGACAACAGCAAAATTCAGACTTTGAGTATTGCAGAATGTTACCTTAAGCTGAGCAGAACAAGTTGCCAGCTGCTGAGAAAGAAGGTAGTCCTGCACTGTTGCACATGAAAGTCCACGCAAGATAACAGCTCATGCAGTAAAGCTATCGGAAAGCTGTTCACTTTTTGATGCGTTAGATTTCTGTTAGTTTTCTAACCCAGCTTACTCTGTCATCAAAAAGTGTAAGTGACAACACATTACCCTGATGAAGCATTCGGAATATTCCCCCAGTTACCAGATGACCATAATCACATCAAAGCCACGCACTGTATGACTGATTACCTCAAACAAGAAAAAGCAAATCAATAAATCCAAGGGCAAGACGGTCAACACTTCAACAAGCAGAATTAGGCATATCAAGTTCTATTAATCAAAGTTATGGGATTTTTCTTATATTCAGGATCCTTGAGCGAGACTATTCTAACATCTTTCCTAGGCCCATACTCAAAGAGGAGAAACAACAGGAAATCCTGTAATACTTTTGTTGCAGGTGGACCACATGGCCTTGTTCACATACATTCCACTGTCCTTACACATACATACCATTTTTACAACAGTTATCCATACTAGCATTTCTTTACAGTACCCCAACAACCACCCAGGAATCCCCAGTTTAAGCACAGCAATTGTTGCGATAAGCAAAATCTTAGTGGCAGAAGTACTTACCTGTCACTAGCGAATGGAGCTACTGGCACACTGACTATCATTTGCTACACATCTAAACAGTAAGTCTATAAATCAGCAAAGTTGAAGTCATGCTCACATTTAAAATCAAGGTTTCCAGTTATAATACAAGCAGCAAATCTTAACATTTCTTAACAGCCAAAGCAAATTCCAGAAGCCTGTTTGATGAAGCATCGGAGGAAGATATAAAGCTAACTAGGAGCTTGGCTTGCAACTCTAAAAATCATCCAGGACTTTAGTAGTACAGCATTCAAAGCACATACAGGATTTCAGAGATAATGTGTCATCTATGTGTACATTAGCTAAAGTTTGGTGTTTTGGGAGGGTTGGTTGGGGTTTTTTTTTTAATAAAAAATGGTGTTATAATAAATGCTTGAGTAATAGAACAATGCTTTTAGAAAGCAGAGTGGAAGGGCAGTCTGTGGTAGTAACATGAACAGCTCATAGGAGGGATGTCTATCCTTGAACTACTTCCTTCTGAAGAGAACCCTAAATGATGCTGCACCATGCTGCCATTACCACCATAACGACTCTTCTGCAGTCTGGGACCCAAAGATTTGCTATTATGCAAGTGAGTCCTCTTCTCTCTGATCTTAAGAAACACTGATGAAACCAAACAACGTAATTCTAAATCCTTATACATTGCAATAGTTTCTCTTCTTCCTGCATGAGGTTCTGTTACTATTTCTTTTTCATATCTGGAAGAAGTTCAGGTCTGAGAAAGGCTGAATTTACCTTTCCATCAGCAGTCAGACAATTAAGAAGCAATTATCAGATATGCCAGTCAACTTCAGCAACCTTTTGGAAATCAAGGTCACACCAATCTAACTGAAACTATCCTAGAATCAGAAAGTAAACAAGTACCAAAAAGCAGCTACTTAAAATCACGTGCTATATCCTGTATTCTTTCCAACAGCTTAAGGCTTTCCTTGTCTTGTCATAAGGGAATATGCACCATCTTCAAAATGGGATATTACTTAAAATTAAGGAATCATCTTGGGTGATGAATCATGACTTCAAAGAGCAAGAGTGTGCTTAACTTCTGATGCTTCAAGAGTGAGTATGCTTGATTCAGATGCATTGAAATTCTGAAAGGAATTGTTTAATGAGAAAAGCAAGAGTGAAGCCACTGACAGAAACCTCTCAGAATTCAAGTTAAGTTTACTGAGGTGGGAGCAACACAAAAAAAAAAAAAAGTAGAGCTGAAAAAGTTATTCTAGCTTCCTAGAAATGCCACAACAAGGCTGTTTTGACTCTTGACTTGCTCCTTAGAAATTTCAGAAAAACACAGATTTATCCCAGCTCTGTCACAGATGAATTCATGGCAGCGGCACACATATGCCTAGGTACACTTCCTGCATGATGGTGCTCAGGTCTGCTTGTTATCTATTCTATGGTTCCATACGCACAATTTGGAGAAGGTGCTTAGTGTCATAACTCTTTGTTATTTTTTTTTTCTTAGGAGCAGAAAGAACCCTGCAGAAAAATACATGTAATGTCACAAAGACATGAAAAGGATATTAGATAGGTTTTTAAAAGTAATAAACACAATTTCACTTAAAAATCAGAGGAACTCTTTCCATTCTTGTCTACAAAGATAAGGAATTCCATTTGTGAAATTGCTGTGAAATTGCCTTTTTGCTACTTGGTGTGGGCAGGAGAATACCAAAGTGGTTTTGTGGACATCAAACTTATTCCATAAAGTCTTTCTATTTTTGACTTGCAATTAACAGTGAAGACATCAATTCATATTCAACTAAACCAAACCATTTACAGGAGATTTATTTTCATTTTGGAACTCTCAGAAATCTACTAAAAACATACTGAAAATAAGACTGCAACATGAAAGCATCTGTCAATCCTCTCAGAAAGGAAAGCAGCTGCACTAATTTAGACAAGCTAAGGAGAAAAAAAAACCCACAAAGTAAACTGTCATCCTACTTCTGTGAATTCCCAGTGTCTCAACAGCTTAAAAATTAGCATCACCTTCAGGTATAATTTAAATCTTCTGAACTAATAACACATGAAATTAAAATATTTTTTCATTCTGTTCAACAGAAAGTTGTAGTATTACTGTCATGAATTTCATCATTGTATTACGACATGCAAAAAATTATAGTTATTTGGAATATTTTTAACCACAATATAAGTGACCAGGGTATCAGCACTAAGGTTGATACTCTGGGGAGACAAAGAAATAAGCAGAGTAACCAGAACTAGGAGTTATGCACCATTAGCAATATCGTATATCATGTCCATAAAATCAGATAATTGCTTAAGGACAGAACCTGCAAAGTCATAAAGTCACCTTTAATCACCCTTAGGAACATATTATTCAAGATGTTTGAAAGGCTTGGTTTCTACTGTATGTACTTTTTAAATCTAAAAAAAAAAAAAAAGTTTACTGATTTTTGCTCCCTGAACTGAACTGGAACACATCTGCACAAAATTAATCTCCCAGCTGTTGTGTCCCCCTGCCACCAAAATCTCACATTTTTATCTCTTTCCTCAAATAGGACAAGGGACCACCCGACTAAGGCCAGATCAATTATTCACCCAGTGTAAAGCATTCAGATGCCACTGAAATAGTTTCACTGTACTTTACATGAAGCATTACTCACACTCATTTAATTGCACTGACAAAGGAAATCCATTCTGATAGAAGGTACAACATTGGAGAGTTAGTCAGCAAATTACACTGAAGTACCAGAAGCAGCAATAATAGTGCAGACTTCCGAACTGTTCTGCCAACATAATTTAAGCAGACCCTGGAAAAACTCTCTTCTACAACATTACCAGACCAAGGAAGAGGTTTACATTAAGTACTTTTCCTTCTCTGAAAAGGCCAACAGAAGAGTGTCAATTATGAATGGATTGGGATGTGAATACTGCAACAAGGAATGAGATAACTAATGACGTGTTATCAAGATTGATATGTAACATTCAAGTCCTGTTGCCCTTGGATTGGATTTGAACTAGTTGCAAGGAATCCCTGCTTCTAAATTTTGCTGTATTAAAAAAAAAAAAAAAGAACAAGGAATATTGTAAGTCCTAGGAACAACTGTCCAGAGACCATGTGAAAGTCAGCTCTATTAGCATCTTTATGAACAGAAAAAGGCTTAACAACTGCATAAAATAAGCAAAGCTATAGCGGAGTTTGGAACTCTTTAGAAAGCTAGAGCTTTCTAAATCTCAGGATATCACAAGCTTACCTTGATGGTCCAAGAAGTAGGAGAGGTGAACACCTTCAAAGAACTAGAAGGGAAGAACTACTGACTTGACTGAATCAGAATTGTTGGGGTTTATTTTGAGCTCTGTCCTTACCTCTTTCTTTGACCTTGGCCTTGTCACTTTGCTGCTAATCTTCTGTGCCACTCTGTGGAACACAAAGATAGTGACTTTTATAAAGCACTTCGCTAACTGGCATGAACACCCTCAGCAAAATCTTTCAATGTAGTGCAAATAACAAATGTATTTTGCTGAGCCAGTCAAAAAAAGAACAAATATGCTTTTGCTAGTTCTCTGCAGCATTAGTTAACTGGCATTATTCCTATAGCAATACTGGCATATCTAACATTGACAGACAAGTAGGAACAAACAGGACCAGCTTCATTATTTACAATACTTCACTAAAACCAACAGGACTGCCCTTTTTGATCCTAAGCATTATATGCCAAGCACCTTCCTCTGGCCAGAAATGAGACTCAAGCCATAGGTGAGAGATAAGAGAAAGGGAAACTCTAAGAACTATGCTAAACACAGTGATGTTGGCTTCAGTGGGCATTCCTAGTTGCTTTTTCTCTGTAGCTCAGCATTTAGATTATTTAGGAGCGTTCACATTGGGAGAGGCCTACTACCAATTTTGTAACATACACTCAGCGGTACACCAACATGCAGCTGCAGAGGGAAAGGTTACCAATATCATCAGATCATGAGAAGAAAAAGAAGCCAGAGAGAATTCTGTCAGATTAATAAGATTAATTTTCATATGGAATAAATTGAATCTCTTGAATCAAATGCCAAAAAAAAAATTCTCCTCACACAGCGGAACAAAATAGCTTTCCTGGGTTATCTTCTTTCTCTTGTACAGTTATATGACTGACATGCGAGTTGGTAATACCACTGGAACACTCACCTATCAGCCTCACTGCCAACTGAGCTGACACCCAGCAAAAGAATTTCAGGGTCTCTAAGTCACAGGTGTGCAATTTGTTCTGTAAAGATCTTTATGTACTCATTTCCTGATACCATCCCCAGACCGATGAAACAGGCAGCTCTCAGAACCTCCAAGATTTACAATGAAAATCTGCCTCAAATGAACACAGTACTTAAAATGTACAGGGCACTCTTCCTACACTCTAAATGTATTATCATTAAACATTAAGTTATGATAATGAAAAGGAGAAAAAAAAATGAAGAAAAATGATGGAACTAAAAAAATGTCCACCTTTTTGGTTAAAAGGAAAACAGACAATTGGTTTGGAGAGTGCTTTTTGACAAGGAGAATCTCAACAATCAGACACCTCCTGGAATCTTCAGATAATCCCCTGCAGTTCAGTCCCTATACAAGGCGAAGTTACCTCCCAAAGCAATCAAAACCTTATGTTCTTCACTATGCTATCAGAAATGTTGAGAACTATTCTGAGCATTGTTTTGGTACCTATTACTTGAGTCCACAAGGCTACAATAAGTTTAGATTAAAAAGGATATTTTTTTTCAAAGCCTTATACATATGTAATGGCGTAAGTTCTCAGACTTGTATTAAGGTGCCCAGCTGATTTATTTTACTCTTCAAAATGTAACATGACCTTCTTAAAAGGTTCATCATGAAGTAATGTCCTTATGCATTCTGTATCTGCCTAAATAGAGGCAGACATCTGAAAGCAAGGCATTCTCTGATTTTCTTCTATTCTGGCAGAAAATTTTATTTTAAATAAGGCAACTCTGTTCTTTCCCACTCCCCCATCTTGTTCCTTAACTCTCAAACTAAGTCATACTGCAGCTTCGGATGGATAGTGCAGGTCCCAGCTGGTGCTTGAAGGCAAGATGAGAAGTATGAGAATCACTATCTATTATTAAACATAGGCAGTACCAATCAGCAGATCAATACAGCTGATGCTCCCATGACAGGTCTACAGTATTCGTAGATGTTTAGTACGTGAAAGAAATCTTTTCCAAGTTCTTGCAAGCAGAAGCTGTTCCTTCTCCAGAGACACATTACTGCCTATCAGTTGGTAGCTGGTAACTTGTGCAAAGAAAATGCTACAAGCTTGTAATTCTACAGGCACAAAGCTAACAACGTAACCTGTTCTCGATTATCCACAGTAATTGAGAAAACTAAGTACATCAGAAAAATATAGAAAACGCAAGCCATATATAAATCAGGATGTAACAACATACTTAGTCCACTAATCTTTACAAAACTTGTAAAAAAGCTTTCCATAGAAAACAGAGCAGGGGAATTTCCAGGATGCTTATTATATATAATGGAAAAGGGATTTCAGCAATGCAGTGACAGAGTATTCAGAAAAGACATGACTTGGACAGTCCAAAGTTATTTATCCTACAGATAACAACGAGTTAAGCCTACCTGCATGTATAGGTAATATAGACCTTTTTTTCTCTTCCACCACACAGCACATAATGAAGAACTCTATATTGCCAAACTAAAGTAAACAACTGTTGTAATGTCAAGCCCATACCTGAGGTTACTAATTCATCCTATTTCAAAACAGAGTCACAAAACAGTGACTTTTCCTTAAAATATGTGAAGTCCTTCCCTCTAGTACCAGCTTCTACATTTTTTTAGTTTCCCAAATACAATACTGCTTTCTGCAGACTTAGCTGGGCTAGAATTTTCCTATACCCATAATTTCTGTACTAGATCTGATGCTATCTTTGGTCAAGATCACCACATAAATTCTCCACCTCTCCCCTCCAAACACAGGACGTCTTTGAATCCTTCCACAGGCGTTCCCACTCATTCTTCCTCTTCCTTTACTATTGCTTTCTCCCAAAAGAGGAAAATTCTAGTAATATATGTAGCAAACCCCTCAACTTCTCACTGATAATTTACAGTGCAGCACAACTACGTACTGCTGATTCACTGTGACAAGAGACATTTACTCTTGCTGCTGACAGTACAGATGTTTTCTAGCATCCGTATCTGTGGTTGGTGATACTGTGCACTGGTGTCCCACTGGCTGGGCTGGTTCTCTGCTTAATATGTTTCCCTTTCACAACTAGCAGTCTCTAGTCTGAATAAAACAGTGACATACTGGGAGCTAACAGCTTTTTATCTTAGAAAATTAAGCAAGAAAGTCTTAATGGCCTGTTAGCAAAACAAGCAAGTAAATATTTTCTTAGGTAAGGAGGAAAGGTCCAACACTTAAAGGCAACTATTTCTTATTCACAGATGCAGCCAGTCATCCATTAACCAAGCCAATCAATCCTTCATTTTATAGCATTTATCAATATGCCCATATATAGTGCCATCTGTAAGGGAAAGGTTTAGATATTACGAAATCTTTATAGACATTAAGATTGCCTTACTCTAACAAAAAGGGAAACTTTCATAGTGTAAGAATAATATTATAGAGACCAATTTGAAAGCTCTTATAGTTCCTATCTTCAAACTCACTAACAAGAGTTAGTAATATCAGTTTGTTGTTTTTTTTTTTTCCTTCACAACAAACTATGTAAATTCACTGCCACAAGATTTGAGGCCAAAAAACCACAGGAAGATTCTGCGAGGCCTGGAAATTTGCAGCGTTGTAATGGTTAATGCTAGCTCCAGCGAATCTATTTAAGATATTAAAATTGCCATCTGTCAGATCTCTTTGCTAGATGTTACTGCCCTCAAAGCAAAGGAGAACATTTGCCTGCATCCCAGCCACCCAGTTCATATTAATTCAAGCCATAAATGAAAATGGGTTCATAGTAACACACGTACCTAAACCACTGCAGCCAACACGCAAGTATGTGTTTGCTCTTGCCATCTAGACACAGACAAGCAGAGAGAAAGGCTAAACAGCTCCATGCAGGCATCGGAAAGATGATGATCTTTAAACCACTGCAGCAGTTTGCTTCCACACTCATAAATAATGTTCTATGCACGCGTTTGACTTCAAGGCAATTTTAAGTTTGGGAAAACAGACACACTACAAAAACAATACCCAAGTGGCAGACAATAACGCTATTAGTATTACAGAGTAGCTATTCACCATGATTTCCAGAATCCTAACTACCAAAGTTCAGTCCCCATGCTCTAATGGGTCAGCTGCATCCCATGTAAAGCACCACAAGCTGAAGTCCTGGGTGTACAAGGGCACCCACTGGGATATTTCATTTACCCAAGTTAATGTTTCTGTCAACTCCAGCTCTACGAGGGATAGAGAGAAGATCCAATTCAGCAGGGACAGGTTAAATCTCCCATATGGAAAACAGGCTTGCATCTCATCTATACAGCAAAATCTAGCAAGTAAAATGAAAGCTTGGGAGCATTTATCTTCCCAAAGGAGCATTTATCCTTCCAAAAAGTGGAAGGAGAATACACATTTTAAGTTCAACAAGACTTTCCAACCTACAGGAGTCTACTGAAATGCCAATAAAACCGATACACTGTATATATATATATATAAACTACTAGAAAAGCATGCTCCATTTACAGTTGCTTTTGCATCCAGTCATTTAAGTTGCTTCTACAAAGGGAAAGCATTTACATGTTTCCTGTGGTCTGTAGCACCATACTGTAGAAAAATAAACCCCTCTGGGATTGAATTAGAGGATACAGTGGTTCACAAGAAAGGATCGCTAAGTTAACATTACTCCCCTCTTCATACGATTTCTTTCGAAAAAACATATCCCAGCACCCTGGCTGTTCACTGTGTAGCACTTACTGTTGCTGGACTTCAGGTCACGGTGAATTATGGGAACAATTGCTTCCTCGTGCAGGTAGTTCATTCCCCTTGCAATCTGTACTGCCCAGTTCACTAGTATGTCAGGAGGTATCCTTTTACCAGACAACACTCTATTTAGTGATCCTCCACGGGCAAACTCCATGATCAAGCAAAGATTAGGTTCCTTCAAACACACGCCCCTGAGGGCAATGATGTTGGGGTGCTTTAACATTGCAAAGAGCTTGGCCTCTTGGCGGACATTCTCAATGGTCTGGCTGATGTCCTCATCAGGGTCATAGCGAGCTGCCTTGACAGCAACCTCATCTCCTATCCATACAGCTCGATACACTTTTCCGAAGCCCCCTATGCCAATGATTTCCTCCAGAACAAGCTCTGAGAAGTCGATCTCCAGGACTAGGGAAAGAGGAAAAAAAAAGACGTAAACATTTAGCAACTATGCAGCCAGTACATCAGCTGAAGGTCTGTGTTGCCCAGCCTCACCCTTACCCTTGAAGGAAGGACCAATTTTCACTCCAAAACAATACAAATGAAAGCAGCAGTCCCTTCTGACAGTCCTTCATTGCCAAATAACATGGTAAAACAGATCTTGCAGTATCATAAAACCTGTATGAAGTACTCACTGTGAATGGTGACAAATTAGACCTAATGGTGGTGAATGACACACTTAATAAAATAGCCTCCTCTTAAACACACTTAAATCCTTCTAACACTGACACCCCCTTAAGGATAACCCTTCATTTCCTGCCCTCAATGACAGTACAAGATTCCAAAAAAGAAAAACACACCCACAGGCTAATCTCCACTGCCTTCACTATACAGTGCTTAATGTGACATAGCTAAAATTCAACACAAAATGCATCTGCTCCCGCATTTGTCCCTTATATGTCTTTTATTCAACCGCCACTAACAATCTTTTAGTCCTTCCCAAACCACACTTATTCTTCCACACCTCTACAGGCTTTGCAGATTCATTCCCCACAAGAGATCCGTTAACCAATTCTGACACTACTGACAACAGTGTGACAAACAGATGGATCAGACCACAAACTGAGTATGCAGAGCTAGCAATCAGAAAAACACTTTTTGATTAATGCATACTGCATTTTTATTACAGAAACTATATGAAATAACAGAATCATCATTTTCCATTCCCACGCACTCACAGCTATACTTTACAGGGTGCCACAGTAACTGGTGGCTACTTGGCATTGTATAGTAAAAATCTACAGATGCAGATGTCTTAATTCAGAAAAAAAAAATTGCATCAGTGCAAAAATATATCCTGTACAACTGTACACTAAACATAGTTTATGCTCACAGATGGCCAAAAGAACCCATCCAATACTGACTAATGTAGAATGGAAAAAACACATAGTGACCATTGAAAACACGCTAACACAGCTGAATTAACAGTAGTGGTAGGCCACTGGTTAGATACCATTGATGCTATTCTGATATTTTGGTGGTTACCAATTCCAGCCAAAGAAATTTTTAAAAGCTTTAAAGGAAAAACACCATAATGCAAGGATTTAAGCAGAAAGTCACCGATACTTTTAATACTCTCCTGCATTTGAAATGCCAAAGCTGACACGACTCCCCTGCTTTGTCTAGTAGAAAGGAAGTTAAGTCTGTAATGGACTTACCTGATATAGCTATTAGTTCAGAGTACTGTATTATATTACTGGGTTTTGTAGTTACCGATTGTATACATAAAACTCTCCACTGTTTTTAAAAGAAATTACATAGTCATACAAAGCAAGGGAGCAGGTTAGATTCTGCTTAAGTAAAATATTTTACTTACTCCAATCAAATGTCTTTTCTAAGTATAAGCCTATAATACAAGACATGGTCACAAAACTGTATGGAGTTAATACGAACTCTGCTGTCCACAGCTGCAGATTTTTTTTTTTAATGTTTTTGTTTGTTCGTTTGTTTGGGTTTTTTTCATTTTTTGGTTTGTTTTTTTTTTGACTGAGCTCTATCTTCCCTGAACATGATTTTTAAAAGTCTGGCTTCCTTTTGTAAGCTGGTCAAACCTGTGAGCTAGGAGTTGACTATGTAGAGGGATTATATCATCAAGCTTCCTATGCAGTACAGCCAACATATGCAAATCCTTAGCTAGCTTAATAAGGATGCTTGTGCTCTTTTTCCTAGTGTTCCATGAACAAAAGATTAATGGGAAACAAGATAGAAAAGTGATCAGGAAAGTCTACCAAAAGGAAGAGAGGTCCTTTGCAGTCCAGAACACAAAAAGAATTTATTTGTCTGTTACTGCGAGTACATCTTTTGGGTAATGCTCTGAACATCAAGGATTTACACAACAAAGAAGGTTTCACTCCTACAGTAGCAGCCTTGCTGTTCAAATGCCCACGAGCTACAGATTACTAGAAAAGATGAAGGAGTAGATTCTGACCAGAAACACTGAAATTTTAGAACGAGACTGCAAAGACAATAACTCCAGATATGAGACTACCCTGTCACTGAGAATACACAAAGGGGGCAGCTCTGGTATTTCTCACTGATGAAAGAGCTGAAGAAACCAGATGCTGAGCCCTATCCCCTTCAGTCAGTAGAATTTCAGCAGGGGTAGAACGCCCACTTAAGCTGCTCCTAGGGACAAGGTCAATTAAGAGACCGAAAACAAACGCGTTAAGCCAGAAAGCAAGATCGACAGACCGTCCCCCAGCTCCCGCCAGGCCACATGCTGGTGGTATTCCCAACCGGCGTCCTCCTCGGGCATTTCGCGGATTCGGAAGGCGTTAAAAGACGCGCTGAGCGAGCGCTTCGCGCCGGCCGGCAGCTCAGCGGGGGAGCGGCGGCGGCGGCGGGCAGCTGGGGCGGTGCTGAAGGGACAGCTCCGCCGCCGCCGGACGGACCCGCCCCGGGGCCCCCCCGCCCCAGCTTCGCCCCGGCCGCTGGTGCAGAAAAGAAGCGCGACAGGCGGCAGGAGGAGATGGGCAAAGGAAGGCCGAAGGCGTGAAAAGCAAAGGCCCTTCCTCTGTGCTGTCACCCGCTTCGCCGCAGGAAAAACAGACCCCTGCTGGACGCCCAGTTGAACAAGGCTGGGACGTCAAACGAGAGATTCGTGCTCCCAGATGAAAGCTGAGGTGTTACACTGCCAGTTATTTCGCAGAGAAAGTTTTATCTGCAGGTACGACCTTAGCTCTACTTTGAAAATGTATGTTTCTTTAAGGCAGACTGGCCAGCTCGCCCTCATGGGTAGCTCAATCAGAAAAAAGACAACTCGTCTTTAGAAAAGTTTTGCTTGGTTTCTTTGAAGGTATTTTGTGCTGAATTAGTTTCTTCATCTTCACAGACTTAGTTATACAGCTACGTTAGTGCACAAAATACTTGTTTTTCTTCACCTTTCTAAACACACTAACCCCTTTTCTAAACTCCAGTTTAATTTGGCAGACATGCTGTACTGGACTGTAACGGCAACGGGAATGCTTAACATGCATTTTCTGCCATAGAATTTAAGGACTGGAGTGCTATCATCGCTCTGGGGACCGATAAGGAATTACAGAGCCTGTACGCCACGAACCAGTGGCCATGTTGACAACTGCAAAGTAGTTGTTGTTTAATCGGCATTTGTTACGCCATACAATTAAACTATTTAATTCAGTCCGTAGGGTGTAAGAGCCCATTGCGCAGATGAGGGTCCTTCAAGCTGGCCCACCGCTGACAGCCTCAATAGGCTACTTTTATCATTCATGGTACCCCCACTGAGGTAAGATTCAAGCACGCGATGTGGATGGCTGAAAGACAGCATGCAATTACTAGCTATACTACTACAGCTCTCAGTGGAAGCAGAATCTCTAGGGCTTACACTCCAAAATCTTCATCAAACATGAAGACAAACTTGAGGAAAGCAACTAAAAATAGCTTCTGTGCCGAGGTGCACATCTGGAATGACACCTTGCATTACTCCTGCAATACTTTAATGCTTCGTAGTCCAGTAAGTTAACAGTAGACTGTTATTCCAAACAGCTATCAAACTAACATGACCAGCTCTAAAAGTGGGTATCGTTCCTTGCAAAGGGATTTCTAACATTGAACTTCAAAATCCAATTCAACAGCAACAAACTTTACCCCCTGTCCAAACTGCATTGTTTCTTTAAAAAAAGAAACATACTCCTTTAGCATATTAAAAACTTATTGGAGGGCAATAAATTCTACTGTCATGAACATATGGTCGATGACTTGACAGAAGTAGCGTAGTCCTGTTGTGGCACTAGAAGGGTAAGGCTAGAATAAAGGGGGAAGGTGCAACTCCGTAACTGTTCTTGAACTATCAAACCATAGAAAGTACAATAACACAGGAGAATCCAGAGTTACAAAGCTTGCGCTTGAACAGTCAAAACAGGAGGGGGGCTGAGGCTTCAAGTTCTGTAGAAACGGTTCTCCTAACTATCTCCACAGCAAAACCTAACAAGCATTCACAGTGTTTTCTGCACATGGGGAAAAAAAATAATTCATCTATACTGTTCTAGCATGAAAGCAAGCACCACCACTGCCCAGCCTAGTCCCTTCACACTCCCAAGGGCAATACTATGAATTACTGAGTTTTTACCTAAATGCTTTCAAGCAGAACATAGAATGAGAAAAAAGCTATTAGTTGTATTCCTTAGAGATATGTCCTAGATAGGACAAAGCATCTTTTTTACTCCTTTTACTTTCTAGAAAAGCCTACTAGTCTGAAGATTTTTCTCTGCCCCTCCAAAAAAAGCTCTTGCCCGAATTGTCAGTAGTGATAGATAAACAGGATCTAGAAACAGTCATTCCACCATTCCACACTGTTTCTCTTTCCACAATTGTATGTAGTGACTAAAAAAAAAATGTAGAGATGAAATGGCCCTATTCTCTGGCTCCAACAAAGGCTTCAAAACAGCACTGAAGCTCACAGAAACAAACCAATCCCTTCGTGCCTTCAGCATCACAACTTCGCCAAGCAACCCTCAGGTAGGCCCAGATATCCAAACTTGGGTAAAACTCATTCACAGGTATTTTAGAACAGAATTCGTAAGGTGCCAAAGGGCTAAGGAAGAACCTGGTAACACAAGCCAACTCAGGAATTTTTAAGCGAAACATAATAAGCTTTTGGTTAGGAGAAAGGAAGATATTGAACAAGTGCTAGCAGCGAATCAACACTGCAGGAAGCAACTGCTTCCTACCCAGCAACCTCCTCCTTAAGGATATTCTTAAAGGGAGAGTCACCGAAGCCCCCGGCGACTCCACGACTGCCCCGCCTCGGAGCTTCAGCCGTTCGGTGAAGATTTATCAGCCCCTGGAAACATAGGCCTTGACAATGGGACCCCACCGCTCCCGGCGCCAGCGAAACGCTCACACTGCGCTAGGTTCGGCCTCCCCGGAGAGGAGCGCTAGCCTGGAAGACAGAAGGGCACTGGAGCAGCAGGAATGCGGCTGCGGGTGGCCAAGAGCACGGGCCGGAGGACGGGGCGGGGGCGGGCCTAGCCCAGCCGAGCGGGGCCGCCGGTCCGGGGCAGCCCCAGGGTGCGAGGGGCCGGGCCGCCGCAGCCCCCTCCGCTCCCGCACCGAGGGCGACCGCGGGGCCCGCTCCCCCCCCGCCCCCCGCCACCGGGCTGAGCCTCCCCCCGCCGCGGCGGTCCCGGCTCCCGTCACGGCCGACGGAAAGGCCGGGCCGGGTCTCCCTCCGCGCCGGCGGCGGTCCCGCCTCCCCTCGGGAACCTCGGGAGGGCGGCCCGGGGGTCCCCCCACCCCCCCTCCCGGTCCCGGCTGCCGCCGGTCCGCGCCCGCCCAGGCCCACAGGAGGGCGGGGACCGGGACCGGGCCTCTCCCCCGGCTCCCGCTCCCCCCGCCGGGTGGCGGCGAGGGGCCGCGCCGAGCCCCCCCACCCCGGGCCGCCTTACGCTGTATGGCGGGGGGCGGCGGGTAGCGGGCCCGCAGCTCGGGGCCGGCCCCCTGCACGCCGCTGCTCACGTAGTTGCTGGGGAAGATGCCGACGCGCTGGTCGATCTTTCCCGTCCACCAGCCCTCGTCGCCGGACACGTGCGAGTCCCGGGACAGCACCTGCACCACGTCCCCCGGCCGCAGGCTCAGCTCGTCCTCGCCGCACGCCTCGTACTCGAAGACGGCGGTCCAGAGCGGCCCGCCGCCCGGCGGCTCCCCGCCGCCCGCGCCCTCCTGGCTGAGCTCTGTGAGGGGCTCCATGGCGAGGCTGCTCCATAGGGGGAGGCGCCCGCGGCAGCCGGGCGCTGCGGGGGGCGGCGGGGCCGGTACCGCCGCCTATTGTTCATGCGGCCCGGCGCCTGCCGGCAGCAGGTGCCGCCGCCGCCGCCGCCGCCGCCGCCGCGGGGGGGGGGGGGGGGGTGCCCGGCGCGGGGCCGCCTCAGCCCAGCGCGGGGAGAGGCGAGGGCAGGCAGCGCGTGCCGCCGAGCCGCCGCCGCATCCCCCCCCTCCTCCTCCTCGCCCGCCTCCGCCTGCCGCCGCGGCCGCGCATCCCGGAGCCACCTGACTCTCTGGCAGCTTCGGCGGCGGGAGGGGAGGAGGGGAGGGGAGGGGAGGCTCCGCCTCCTCGCCGCCACTGGCCGCCGCTACCGCCCGTCAACGCCGCCCTCACCTGATTGAGGGCCCTCGCCCTCCTGGCCACGCCCCCTCCCCGCCCAGCCCCCGGCCTCGCAGTCTCGCACTCACCGGCGTCCCCCCAATTGGCCCCCGCCTCGTCAGCTTTCGCTTCCCATTGGGCCTCTCGGCGCTTGTCAGCGAGCGCTCCGAGCTCCGCATTCCTCGCCGCCCCTCATTGGCTGCGGAAAGGGGCATGACACGGGAGAGGGTCGCGGGTGGGGCGAAGGGGTGGGCGGGGCGACCTTCCCCTGCCGGCGGCCGGCGGGCGGGGCCGCGGGGGGCGCAGGGCGGCGCACCTGAGGCCGGGCCGGGCCGGGTCTGCCAGCGCCCCGGGCCTGCCAGCGCCCCGCCGGCGCGGAGCGGCTCGGCGCTCCCGGGGGAAACGCCGCTGCGCGCTCCTTAACATCGCCTTCCCTTGGCGAGAGCGCTGCCCGGCGTCCAGGGCCGCCCCGCCGCCTGTCGGCGCCCTGCCCCCCGCCGGCGGGCGCCGGGGGCCCGCCCGGGCCTCCCGAGGGGTGCCGGGCCAGGGCGAGTCCGCTGTGGGTGGCGGGGTTTGGGGCGATGGCCGTGTGTGGCAGAGCGGCCTGTCCTGGCGGGCCTTCCGCCCCTCCGGCGCCGGAGCCGCCCCTCCGGCACGCCGGCCTAGCTCCGGTGTCGTCGCCGGGAGCGGGGGCTGAGGCCAGAAACCGCATCAAAGGAGGGTCCAGGGTAGTCTTTGTCTTCAGTTCCTCCATATTCTTCCACAGTCAGGCCGTCCTCGAGCAGAGGTGTTACGCGGGGTTTGTACAAGGTTAACACGGGTGCGTCCCTGCTGAAGGCCTTTAGTAAAAATGGAGCGGCAGAATTTATTGCTCGCTCTTGCCATCGGGGTGTATAGCTTCTTGGTCCTGCCAATGCAAATTCCTTCTCCCTGCTACCAACGTTTGTACAGCTTGTGAAGATGCCAGATCCTGCAAACAGAATCTGTTCATACTTGGTGATACAAAAGGGAGATTGTCCTTCCATTTCACTGCAGTTTTCTTTAAAATCCTCATTCTGTTTTCAGTGGTAAAACTGGAAATGAAAAGTCTGTTCATGCTTCATCGTAACGAAGCTCACTGATGCTGAATGAGAACCCCAGGTACCCTGACCACTCATGATGTCTTCCCACTTAACATGGAAATCTTGGGCTTAGTTTTCCTTTAGTGTTTTGTAAATGGAGTTACACAATGCTTCTCTGCAAGGTGAATTTTCTAAAAATTCTCCGTTCCCTGGTGAGGCATTTGTTCTGTTTTATGTACAGAGTAACTGCTAATAGTTCTTCAATTTTGTGCAGTGGGGCTTTGTCCATTTATCTATCCTTGTGCTAGCACTATGCTGCTGCACTTAGGAAGCACCAGGGTTTAGTCTTTAAAAAGAATGGTGAAGATCTCAAGAATTGCGTGCTCCGAGTTAAAGAGGTCATTCAAAATCCTTACCGGTTTTTGTAGAATATTTGAATTTGCTTGACTGTTTTCTGGGAAAACCACCACCCAACTGAAACTTTGTAACACGTATTGCAGAGAACCTTGCAGAGAACTGGAATTTTTCTAGTTCCATTCTTTTTTTCACAAACTTCACAGGCTTTATTTCTGACAAAAGAAGCCAAAAATATCTTGCCTAGAAAGAGCTGGCATATTAATACCCTTATTTTACAAATAAAGAGCAAAATATATCTAGTTGAGGTCAGAACTAACATTTCAATGTGACACATGCAAGATTTAGGCATGCTGCAGCACTAGTTTTCAATTGAACTTGTGTAAGAAACAAGCTTTAGATTTTCTCCTGTATCTCCGTCTCCTCTTGCCAGTGAGGGTGGAGCTGAGGATGCATTCTCTCCACTATTCTTTGGTTACTTAAGGGTGTGTTTTCACAATTAGCATAAGCTTATCCAATATTACTCTGTTGCTGAAAGGGACTTTCCTGCCCCTTGTCACATGCTTGACCCGCTTTCGTGATTGCAGCAGTAGTGACTGCATGGCTGTAGAGTCATTTCAGCTCATTTATCTAACTGAAAGCTAAGCTGCCAAGTAAAAGCAGCTAGTTTTCAATCAGCTTTTTTAGGTTGATCTGACTTGCGTTAAGACTGCAAGCGCAGTCGTTAAAGCCAGCACAACGTAAGGAAGCAGGACAGGACGGGTGAAAGGGACAGCAGATCCGGCTTTTTCAGCAACTGCCCATAGTTACGTTACCTTGTCTTGATCATGAAGCCGAGGGGCAACATACAGCTGTATTCATGATTTTTGGAGTTCAAATAATAGATGACTGAGGCAGAATCTGAAGGACTGATGTTAAGTCCCTAGTTAAAACGGCCTCAGTTGCATGCAATACTTCTCTGTCCAATTTTATTTAGGAAAAAGAAAGATTTCTTTAACTCACACAGTGGGGGATTATTATGCTTTACATGAATATTGTGCTTTAAAAGTTGTAATATAAAAATTGGAGTGAGACATAAGGAAATGGAGGCCTCCTGCCTTTCAGCTGTTTGACACTTATTTTGATAACTGCTATAGAGCACTGATAGGTTTAAAGTAGAGAGTTATATTACCGATGGTGAAAACTATGATAGGAGAAAAATGACTTCTGTAGAGGCTCGGGCTGCCTGCTGTAGTGACCTGCCAAGACAGAACCCTGCCATCTTGTGGAACGCCTTGATATTGAAGTCAGCTTTGCTTCTCAAAGACATCTTTCTTTTTCTTTTTTTTTCCTTCACCTTATTTTTTCACCGATGATGTGTTTGTTTCTACAGAGACGGTGTGACTGGCTCAGGAAGCCCAGAGCAGCCGGTGCCTGGAGCTGGGAGAGTGTCCAGGGAAATGCTCTGAAGAGCCATGATAGGATTTCCCCATTCTCACAGACTTCCCTTGGCACCTTTTACCAGCCATGTCAGAGTCTGGTTTCTGAACGAAAACATTTGGCCAGATTGAGAAGGCTGTTCTTAGGATCAAGGTAAATAGGAAGAGCCAGTAAATGTTAAGTTCATATTTCAGTAACTGGCAAAAGGCAGAAGAAAAGAACATTGAAGACTGTCTGCATCCAGTCTGTGAAAGATGACATTTTAGCATTTGTGAGATACAGAAAGATTTTTTTAAATGGTGCATGCTTTTCTGGTGAACATATAGCCTTTAGGCTACACTGGAGGTTTTTTCCTTATGCATTTTCTAATAAGACTGTATATGTTCCCATTATTATTCAGCAGATCTGAATAATGGGAATTAGATTCTAGATATAGCAGATCCAGTACTCGAAGTCTGTATCTGAATATACACTCCATGTATTCAGAAGTGTTTCCCAAAGTTTGGATATATATTTTCTTATAATATGTTTGAAAAGGAGAGTCTAATCTGCAAAATGCAGATGATACACTGAATGTAGTTCAAACTTCCTCTGAAATGGGAACTTTGGACCAAGGATTTTAATTCAGGCTCATTTTCGCATCTACATTTTAAAAAACCTAGTTATTAGAGGATAAACAAAAAGGCCAGTCTATCCCCAGCCCTTGTTTGAAAACGCTATGGAAAGTACTGTGCTTATTCAATTCCATTATTCATGTAAATTTAGGATGATCATCTCAGATTTTGCCTTGTCTTTTCCAGATGTTTGTGCAGATTACTAAACTAGTACTCTTGCTTTCAATGGATGCCTTTTCTCCCTTTTCACTGGACTTAGCAGCTCCATAACAACATGTTACCACTGTGCCAGTCCATAGTTACAAATCTACACTGGATACCAAAATGTTGGCACTCTAGGTTCCTAGTCTCTGTGCTCTGTGAGGGGAAAAAACCAGAACACTAAAAAGAAAAAAAAAGGAAGAGGAATGTCCAGAAAGAAGAAGTACCAGCACAGTCCAACTACACTGCAGTACTAGAAAACCACTGTACTTCCAACTGTAGCTACGATGAAAGCACGTCTGTACTAGCACAGTAAGAAAGTATAAAAGATTAAGAAGCAGCTTCTTGGCACATCTGCTTAGTGCAGCTCACTTCTTTTACATCCCATGGTAATTTATATTGCATCTTAAATTAACCCAGCACTAATGCTCTCATTTGGTTTTTATACATTTCAGATGATATATCTCAGCTGTGTTCCACAGTTATATCCACAGATATAACCATATACACCACTCTGGAGATGTATCTCATGCCAGTAAACAGATTTGCTTGATCAATTGCTGAGAATCTCTCCTCAAACAATGTAAGCTTTACTGACAAGCGGATTCTTCCGTCATTATAAATTGCCTCTCTGCATGGTTGTAAAGCCGGACTGTGTTTTTTTCCCCACTTTAGAACGGTACTGCTTTGCCAGCATCACTTTAGTGTAGGTTTGTTCTTCATGCAGGGGAGAGAGGTAAGCCACTGGCAACAGAAGCTTTATGAACTGTGCTGTGCTAGCTAGCAGGCAGGCTGCAAATCTGGGTCTTTAGCATCTGAGCTAGTAAAAGAGAGAGCTCTACTCTGCTTCATAAAATATATATGCTAATCTCCCAGATGGCTGTATCTTCTTTCTCCATAGAACAGATGACCTGGAAAATAAAAGAAGACTGAAAACACTGGAGAGTGGAAAATATGGGCCAAAATCTGGGAGCTTCCAGTAGATTTTACAGACAGACTTGGCTTTTAAATTTAGTTTGAATTTGTTTTGATAATAAAATATAGCAATGATTACATGACTATTATTACAGGTCACAGTGTAATTTCACATGTAACGCAAAGCATTCATACATTTATCAGCATCCCTATACGAAAAATAAAACAAAGGATGACTTTCAAACGAGATTTCTGCCTACACTAAAAGATACACAGCTAACAGAAATAATGTTTAACTTTGTCTTAGTAATGACTACCATTTGCATTCTGTCTACTACCTCAATCCAAGCCACATTTATAGCTCCTGTTTAATTTGTCATTGTTTGAGTTGCTGCTCTTGTAGAGGCACACCAGAACTGCACTGCCACACTAGCAACATTGTGCCACAGTTTTGCAACTGCGTGGAACAAAAATTTAACTTATTTGAATAGAGATTAGTGCAATGCAAATGCTCCCACTGAAGTTCACCAAAGACACTACAGCAAACCTTTAGGGTTTCTGAAATCTTTATAGGTGCTGGTGGCCTCGATCTTCCTTTTTATGTTTTGTGTGAAAAGCAAAGCAGCAGCACAGTATCCTTCAGTGGCACAGCCAGCGTATGGTGCAGCACTTGCTCAGAGTGTTCTGCACTGCTTGCAGCACCTCGGCTTCCCTTCAAGGCCTTGTGCCCAAGGAACGACCAAGTCTCCCTTGTTTGTGAGGGCAATGAGGTTTTGTTTGGAAATAACAAAATCAAGATGGAAAACAAGATATTAGCTAGTCCATGGTTTTGTTTAGGTTTTAAGTTTGTCAAACAAAGCCTTTGGGTCAGTTTTCAGGTCGCTGAAGCCACCCTTGAATAGCTTCAGAAACACAGCACAAAAATGAAGAATCCTGCATCTGAACTCAAGCCTAGGAGATGGATGCGAACTTTCTTCCTACAACATACATACATCCATTAGATACCAGCATTCATATCCAAATCATAGCTTTATACCCAAATCATAACTCTGCTAAATCTGTCATTACAAAGTTATGGACATAAAATAGATAGCCTTTTCATTTGGAGTAAAATAATCCTTTTGTTGATTGAGGCTGATGTCTTTTTTTCTCTAATTTGTATTAGTAGGTTAACTTACTATTCAGAATAATAAACCTCAATCTAAAATAAGACCAACTAGGTCAGTGCAGTAGTAATTGTTTTTTTCATTGTTGTCTTGAGGGAATAGGCAACATTTGCCTGCTGTCTCCTTTTATTTGCAGTCACAGTTTAAATCTTTAGCAGAATTAGTTAGAGGAGCCTCTTTCAAAAAATGTATGACTCTCTACTGGAAAATATTCTGTCTTGATTTTCCCATATAGCGTCTACTCTATGCCTGGTGACTAAGCTCAAATATGATACTGTATTCATTCGATATTTCATAAGGCAACTGGAAGGGGATTTCCTTGTACGTACATGGAAATGGACCTAACTCTGTTTTGATCTTTTAGTTAAGTGTGGGCAGAGAGACACATCATGTTTTTATTGTGATGCCATCTCTCAGTACTGGCAGCACCAGATCCATAGGCAGCCAGAGACATCAACCCATTGAGCAGGGATTTCATGTTACACCGTCGCAACCATCTCCAAGAGTCTGCCTTCACACTCCAGAATTAATTTGCATTACCTATTCACTTTTTTTTTCCTTTCCCTAATAGACAGTCTTAATTGGTGGGTTCTGGTCCTGCACACCATCAAGGCACCGTACAGTTCACTGTACAGCTGAAGCTTTTGTAGAATGAGGGAAGCATGATTCACGGAGTGAGCCTACACAGATCAGTCCCAGACTACAGACTGTTGAGTGTCTTTGAGTCTAATTGGTACCTGAATAGTTTTCAAAAGATTACATTAAACATAATTAACTTCTGCAGGATACATGCCTCCTCCTTTCTCATGGTGTGGTATCTTCCCTCCAAATTACGCTGCAGAAAGGGCCTGTAAGAGTGAGATTTGTTAGTGTATGAATGACAGACATTCTGCACATATATATTGCTTAAGCGTAAGCCTTCCTGCTCCACCGCTGGTAGAATCTGAAATTTTGTACCACTGGGAAGTGGAGAGTCTCAGCTTCGATCCTAAAAGGTGCCAGGTAAGACTCTACCTACAATGTTCCCGGACAGACAAGTAATACTCAGATCTTTCTTGAAGTCAGCTTTGACCCTTGTATTCAAAACAAGTAAGACACTTGGCTTTACAGGAAGAGGAGATCTGAAAAAGAGTCACAATAAGAGGTTTTGTAATTCTCATATTTTTTTTTATATCTATTTTTCTGTAACTTGTGTCAAGCTAATGGGGAACGGGGTAACAATGAACCAGCACTCAATGGAATGAGCTACATAATTCACTCACAGCTTTAATGTTCGTTAAGCGCCCACCTCAAATTCATGCCAGCAGGGCCTTTCCCTTACTCCACACCAGCATCTACTCTCATTGGACTCCATGGTGCTCCTCTGGGAGTCTAAAAGGACTGAAGCTCGTAATGCAAGCAAGCACCTCCCTGGGACTGCAGACAGGTACCCAGTGGGATTGAAACACTGAACGGAACCCACCATTTTCCAATAAGCTTCAGAAAAACCTAGCATGCTATTTCCCTATATTATTTTGAATGCCTAGGTAAAATATGTTACGGCGAGACTATTTTGACGGCTACAAAAAGGTTGTTTCCCCATTTTCCCACAGTTGTCTCAACCTTTCTAGTATAGCATAGCTGCTTCGCTACCAGCGAAGAAATACGCTTCCTTTCTACCCACTTTCGGTGTATGAATTGTTTTGCCTACTTAACCGTAGTAGAAGGTGTCCGTCCTGAAGCTGTCAGTACCGTGCCAGAATTTCTTTGGGTGGATAATAAAGAGGAAAGGTTAACGAGCTCCAGAGCTGTCTGGGGAGGAGGATGTCTGACGAGGCAGGTCTCTTAATGGTGTGCAGGGCCATGTCACCCACGCAGGCTGGGGAGCTGCGGTGTCAGCCCCCGGGTGGTCTCCCTTCCCCTCAGCCCCCCTCCGGAGACAGGAGCCATAACGTGACGCCTCCAGTAACCTTCCAGCACTTGGCTTTGGTCACTCTTGCCGGTGAAGGAGAAGAATGGAGATCACCTCACCAGCAGGAGCCGTCACTAATTGGCACTGATGCTCCCACCGGTCTCGATGAAGGCAGCAGGCGGATGAAACCTTTGACTTGAGGAGGGTTAAAAAATCCCGCCTCCCTCCGGCAGCCCTGGGGGAAGCCCGAGCAGCGGCGGGGGCCTCGCCGTGTCCCCCCGCGTCCCCCCGGGTCCCCCCACGGCCCTGCGGACCCCGCGGTGCCGGCCTGCAGGGGCTGCAGCGGCTCATCCCTCCCCTGGCCGCCCGCGCCACCTCGTAAAGACAGCTTATTTTTCCATTCTGCGGTTAACAATGAAGAAATTCTCGCCCGGGCTATTTTTGGTCCTGCTGGAGCCGCACGCTGTTTCCTCAGGGCTCAAAGCTCATTGTTTTTATTCGCTTAGATGAAACAATCGTGGCCTACATCGGACATATTTGTTTTCCAGTTCCTCAAACCATTATTACCTTTTCCTGTTCCCCTTGAGAAAATGGACCTTTGATACCCTGCCAGGTTGCGTTATTGAATTCCCTGCACGTTTCGGGGTGAAATCACGACAAAGGCAGGCGCCTTTGCTGAAGGGGGAAAAAAAATCACAGAAAGAATGTGGAAGAAAACCTTACTTGGGGAAAAAAAGCAAGTTGCGTAATAGTGAAGGAATGAGGTAGTGTGAGTCATCTCGCCCATGAGCACTTCATCTGGTCGAGTTCTCACCCATCCAGGAGGGAGTTTGCCAGGCCCCGCTCACATCCCACAGCCAGTAAGCCCAGCCAGGGGTATAGCACCGAAAATAGACTGCATCTAGTCATCTCCCAGCACGTACGAGAAACAATCTCACGGTTGCCTTCAGCAGAAGCATAAGCTCTCTTTACCTGTGTTTTATTATGAACGACACCACTCAACCCAGCCTCATCTAGGTCTGCAAAGAGGTTTGGAAGACTTAGGTCCACAGTCTCCCCTAAACACCCAGTTCCTCCATGGAAGAGCTCTTCTCATGGTCCATGCTTCAAACTACTCTTACCATACTTTTCCTCCAGCTTGCCCCCTCAGAACAACTCCTTTTATCCTCTGAAACTGGGGTTGACTGAAGTTCTTTCCTGTTTGCCCTCCAGTTTACCCTTTTTAATCTTCTACGGGACCTACGTGTGCCATTACAAATCCTGAGGGCGCTGTAAGAGTGAGAAAAAAGAAACACATGCTTTTTGGATGTAATCTTGTTTCTTTTTCTTAAAAACTGTGCAGTAGGGTGAAGCAGGTTAATTAATTTTCACTTACACTTTGAATTAGTCTTAATTCTGTAACTGTACACACACATCTAGGACTCCTGGCTTTTTCCTCAGCTCTGCTACCGACCGATTCAGAGAACATTAAAGTTTCCAGGTTTGTACCCACAGAGACTGACTAACTCTCAGCACACTTCTACCCTTCTTTCAGATAGAGACTCTGAGATTCACAAAGAGAATGGCTGTTGCTATCTTAGTGGTGGGAAGAAGACAAGGTGTTATTATAAAGGATAAGCTTTCAGTAATGAAATCTCTCTTTTTCCTGTAGACTACACACCACCACACACACTGTCTGTGCAGCCACCTCCTACTGAATTTCCTTGAAAGTCACTCTAGCTAACTGAATTTAATGGATTTTCTGGAGACATCAGCCCCACTCCTACTAAACACTTTTAGCCTGGAGCTGATGTTCTTCCATCACTCCATTAAACTCAGTCCTTCATAATTTCTCTGTTGTATTTATGAGCAAATCTGACAATTAGAGCACTTATTTCAAGGTTTCTGAGATTATGAGGTTCGTAGAACCAGGAGATGCAATTAGCTAGTGAGAATAGCATCTGACAGAAGATGCTACCAGGCCTGCCAATCACATAGAAGTCTTTTTGAGAAAGTATGTGTTGTTTAGATCTGTTGTAAGGAGTAAGGCAGAAGGAAGGCTAGTGAAAACTTGGATTATTATAAGCTCTGAACTGTTTACTTGTAAGACCCAGATCCTACAGACTTCCTGCGTTAAAAAAATCAAGTTGTGTGCAGTTTTCCTGATGTCAGTAGAAGTAATAGTTGTGAATAAAGATGCTTTTCAATATATAGCTTGCAAAATTATGCCTGAAGCTTTGACTTACGTATCTTTTTTTTAAATTAAAATGCTTTGCTTGTTTTCCATCATACGCCATTTAAAGATTTACAAGAAAGCATTTAGTTGCATTGCTACCAACATAACTGCAAGGCAGCAGCGTGTACCAGAAATTCAAAATTCAGTCCAACAGTCAAAATACTTCAGCCACCTGTGCTTAATTCTGCTGTCACCACAGCGAGACTGTTTTTCATATGATTTGTGTAACGCTCAGTATTGAATTAAATCTTGGAAGTACATTTTCTACTGCAAAATAGCTTTTTGTGGTTAAAATACTGTTTCCAACAAAACCTCCTCTTTTCATGTCATGTCACACGCTGAAACAATGGCAAAAAGATAAATCATTCCAAATCTAATTTTAACTGCTGCAAATTTTGTAATAGGTTCACTAATTTCTATAGTGTTTAGAGCACTGTATGTTACAGCTATAGGCATATAGCTTACAGATTTCTGATGCAACCTTCACTGGCATTTCTGGGTTCTGTAAGCAGCATGAAGCAGCATATAAATCTCTCCAAAAGTGTTGCTTACTCCACCCTTCCTTTGTTTCGAAGTCGTTTCTGATTTTTTGCCTTTAGGGTTATTTTTAATGTTAGATCATTTCCATTGTTTATCTGCAGAAAAGTGTTTCCAGGCCATTTTGCAGTCATCACTGTTCTGGGAAGGCCTATGAAAAGGTGAAGGTTTTATGTTTCTCCAGCAGATGTGGTCAGAAATATATGACTGTCATCAGCATTATACACCTATATCTAATTCCTTTGCTTTCTAACAGTTTTCTCCCTGTTCATTTTCATTGCTTAATCCATCAAAGATTTCCCAAGGGGTTGAATATATCTTTCCATGCTGTGGACTGATAAAGAATGCACCAATGAAATAAACAGATTAATGCTATTAAATATGGACAGTGCTCTGGAGACAAACCTGGAGCCAAGAACCTAGCAGCTGCACAAGGCATCCATGCAAGTGGCCTTGGGAAACAGATGCCTCTCGATGCCTGAAGATCCCTAAGAATCTGCCATGAGGGATTTACAGGCTGCTCCATGATGGGCAAAATCCCTCAATCCTAAGCAAAAAATCAGGAACAAACTCTGCAAAGTGTTGCTCATGGATCCACTCTCTCAGAGCGCCTCCTGTGGGTTTTTCCACAGAAGGGATTTGACCACCAAGCAGTGTTTATAGAACAACCTTTAGGCTGGCTGAGGGTTGGAATGAATCTGCCTGCAGTTCTTTGATCTGTGAACTCCACCGTTACTGTGCTGTTCAGTATCTGCTCTTGATATGAAATGGGGAACAATTTCATGTGGTAAATAAAAATAGAGGGATGAATAGCCTTAGTTTCATCCTACTGCCTTGCCTCTGAACCAAGAAAAAGCTCACTTGTTTAGTACTGACTCTGCAGAAGCTGTGACAGTTTGTACAGATGCTCTTCATGTTAAACATTACCCTGTTTAATGGATTAGGAATGGAGAGATCTGGGTGCTGGCTTTGTCAATGGTTTACATTGTGAACCAGAGTAACTCACTCGATTTGCAACAGTTTTAACACCGGTACAAAGGAATTAAGGATACCTCCTTTGAAGTTGCTTTCATCCACAGTTAAAAAAATTATATCCAACATATGCATCAGTATCAGTGCCAATTAACGGATAACATGGAGTTGCAAAAAGTGAATCTATTTTTAAGTCCACTTTGCTTGGCTGCACATAGTTCCCTACTCAATATGTTGCCACCGTGCTGCTGCTGTCGATGAGGATCATCAGGCCTTACCTGTACGGATGAGGGCAAAGAATTCTGACGACAGACCTCAGGGACACAAGGATAAATGTAAAAAGTGAAACAGAGTCTGATGTAAAAACAGGCTGAAGACTATCAGCTAATGCAGCTGAAAGAATATTTGCATGAAAAATCATGCTGTTTCAGAACCTGTGGTGCATCTATATATATGCAGGAACACATGGGTCTATATATATGCATATGTGTGCTCTGTGTTCACAGGGACTGTTTTACTGGGTTATAGCAAAGGGCTAGCCGAAAGTAGGGGCTGCAAGGAGAGACTGAGTTGAATGTGTGTATGTGTTTCCCTATAGCTATGGGTTTCTTCTACAGTAAGAACTTCCTCCTAAATCAGCTTAACGTGAAATGCTGTTTATGGAGGGTAGGTTAAAACCAGTTGCCCATTGAATGGCTGCAACAAATCTATTCAGCCAGCAGGGGAGGGAGAAGATCTTTGTAGCTGCTGTTGTTTTCCTGACGAATAATCATGCCACCTCCAGCTGGCTGCCAAAGACCCTTTCTTTAAAAGCCATATGTCCTCTCTAATAAAGCTCTCATCACACCTCCTTCAGGCTTCCCTCATTCTGCTGTACTTATGCCTGATTTCATTTGGTTCATGCAGTTGTACAGCTGTAGGATGATGGCTTCCTTAAGCTAGTGCTTAGAGAAAACACGGCCTGGAGAAAAAGGAAAGATTGTCTGGGACAGCCTGGGTCTCTGCCTCTGTGATTCCTGGAATGTTACTCACTGGGTAGCTCATATGGGTTTTCTTTTTAAATAGCTCTTTAAAGGGTTGCTGGAATCCAAGTTACTTTAGATCTGCCATAAAGTGGCAGTGTTTCAGGGCACTCCCCCCAGATTAATCATTTTCACTTTCTGAAATCTGTCAACTGTACCTTCAGGCACTGCCAATTCAAGCAAATACAAAAATAGTAGTCACAACACCTCAGGCATGATTTCATCAGATCTTCTACACTAAGCAGGTCTGACCTGCTCAGTATTTATCTGGGAGACCTCCAGAGAACAGAAAGAATACAGGAAGCGGCAGATCTTGTGAGGCAGCTGAGATTTCTTGCCAGTATAAATCATACAATATCTGGGAATTTAAACCTTGGTTGTTTAAAAAATAGCACTGCTTCTGCTGCGACCGACCTATATTGCTGCTGAAGCAGTGTGTGACTATAGATGCTACCTTCCAAAAGGGATTTAAAACTGAGATTCTGCAGTTCTTTTCTCAAATTCAGGTTGTTAACTATGGCCACATTCCATCTCAAGGCAATGAATTACATACTGTTTCCAATAGTCTTGAATGTCAAAATTATTCTTCACACCTCCTACTAAAGCACACAGTCACTGCCATATTCCACTTCAGACAAGGCTGTATTCAGTGAGGAATCTTACATACACAGTTAGAAAAGGAGTCGAAATCAGACAGAAATATAGTTTTCTGTTTATTCAGAATGAAGCTGAAATCCAAGAAAGATCTAGGGAAACTGCCAAGGCCTGCAGGGCCTCTCAACTAATCTGCCCAAGTAGACCCGTGTGCTTGTATGAAATCCAATTGCATGAAATTGTGAGTTATATCCCCTACAACATTGTCACCTTGCAATGCCACTAGTCACTCCATGGATTTCCACAGTTCCCTGTTGATAAGCCAGCCGTCTTAGGACTATTCTGCAAATTCTGCCCACATTTCCTCCTTGTGGTTCCTAATTTTGGCCTCTTTTCATTAGTCTGAAATTGGTAAGCATTCAATATTTTTTACAGTTCTGCCTCTGACAATGTACTTTAACCGAAACTCTCTCCTAGGCAGGGACCGACCAATTCAAAAGGCTTAACTTTCTTAGAAAAATGGCTAACATGAGCCATAACAGAGAGGAAATCCTTTAAAATTGAGAAGATGGTCTTGGGGACTCATTCGTACGCTGTGGGAGCTTTGTACTTCAGACAGAGAGTTTTAACTGTGAACAAAGACCTTAAATAGGAGTTTATCCCAGTGGCATCATGAATCATTGTTTGGTAGAATTTCTTACAGTGAGGCACCACTGTGCTGTACTTTAAAGAATGTGGTATAAATGCTGCTAAAATACTGTCAGCTGGGTGTTTGGATATTCTAATTTTAGCCTTGTTTATTATGTTTCATCGCCATGGCATTTTTAAGCAATTCTTGTACCAGCAATGCTAGCAAATTCCTCTTTTTCAGAGAGACCTTGTGGTCATTGGGACATTGATGATGATTCTCTCTGTGATTTCTGTATGGACACGTTCACACAATTAGGTCCTGTAATGTGAAAGTGGATGATGCCATCGCAATTATCTTGTAAGAAAGACTAACAGAACTATATTTAAGAGGAAAATTCATCTTAAAACTGCACTCTGCCTCTAGCAATGGGACTGTTAAGCCATTCCAACTGATTTTTCAGCCATGCTGATGCAGCTGCAAGAGGTTAGGATAGTGAGACTGGGGCCCGTGTAGCTGCTAAAAATGTACAGCAGAAGGCTGCGTAGAGACAATTTCTAGATAACAAAGAGAAGGAGTGGAGTTGAAGATGCTGTTGTTCTAGTGGCGACTTACAGAAGGTTGCTATCAACAAGTTGGTAAGAATTCTTTTTTTTTAGCTGTCAAGGGACTTCTTTGTCTGCATGGATCTATTTTAAACAGTTTTCCCCTTTCAGCACTCCCTGATAATAAGAAACGTATGTAAGTGCTCTTCTGCAGGGAGAATTTCGCTTTGGTCTGCTTATTTTGTCTTGAGAAAAGCACAGGGCTCAAAGAGCGTACGAAAAGAGCTTACATACTCAAAAGGTGCAGCAGGCAGCTGAGACAATCCGCAAGAGCAGGACTAATGGGACTGTGAGCTTCATGGTTCAACTGGTTGCAGATCAGTAATTAGCATCCTCCACTCAGTGAATTGCTCTCTGCCTAAGTAGCACTGTGAAGTATTATGGAGAGATATATTAGTCATAGGGAGAGTTGAAAATAAAGAAAAAAAATCCCAAACCCCAAACCCTAACCTTTTTTCCCCTTTCTTAGTTTGTGAAGGCAAGAACTATGTTCTCCCACGCTGAGAGAGAGAGAAAGGTTCGGCCTGCTCCCCAAGCTGCTGGGCAGGGTGTATCCTGAAAGAGCAGGTGGATGTGGGAGTGTGTGTGGTGCCGTAGCTGTGATAAAGGTGGGTGCAGGCTGTATCCTGGCACACAGCTGGGGCTGCATCATGTGCTGTGAGTGGTGAACCTGCCAGCACAGCAGGGAGAGGAGGTCTCCTGCCATGTAACCCTCCTGCTGATAAATCTGTGCCTGGTCTGGACCGAAATGCTAGAAACTAGGCATATTTTTCTTGTTGCTTCTAAACGCTGTATTCCAGCGGGGGTAGGGGTAACATATAGGGCTGAACTTCATGGAGTAATTTCATAGCGATCTCTTAGTGTGGAAGGCTGAATGTGGCATGGCTTCTCTGCTACAAAGGGAGTGGGGTCTGTGAAAGGATCTGGTTCTTGTTTAGAAGTTTGTTTAAACACTGTGCAAACAGCAGATAAGCTGCCATCAGATGCTAACAAGATGACAACGTGTTCAGTAGAGTCCTGCACTTGTCAAAAACGGCTCTACTGTAATTAAAAGCAAATCTAGAACAATCTCCTGACAGGTTTTATAAGAAAACTAGCTATCTTACAGTGAAACCAGGCTAACAAATATTATTGTAGGATGACATTCTGCTTTCTATCACCCTTGTAAATAAGCCTACTTCTTAATTCTCATATGAGATAATGTGAGAATAAGACACATTTATCACCATTTATGACAACCTTCTGAATTCAGATAAACCCTTTTTTAACCAGGTTGCAATTACAGGCAAATGGTGGAAAAAAAAGTCAAGACTTAAAATTATGCAAAGACTCTTAATGCCCAAGTAGCAAGTATATATTTTAATTATTGCTTCTTCAGGAAATCAAAAGGTAGGTGCACTTCTAGGCTGATCAGTTATATAGAAAATTGACTTTTGTCTTTTTCTTTCTTTTTGGAGCCAAAGTTGCTGCTTTGGATACTGTATCCAAGCCACAGTAAGTAGTACATGTCAGCAGGATCCAAAAATCGGGGTTGAAATGCTGCTGCCTAATTATAGATCCTGAGACAAGGAATCAATAGGAAGAAGTAAATAAAAGTTGGTAGTGAGCCACCAAGGCCTAGTTTGTCAATCTCTGTCTGAAAACAAATCCTGTATCCAGCATGGAAACAGAAGTGCTAACCCTCATAATTGTGAAGTGAGTAAATCAGTGTTTTTCTTATTTTCTGCTGGTTGTTTTATTAGCTACTTACAGATTGGTATCATACTGTGATGATTACTGTAATGAAAAATGACAAGGGAGTGCCAATCATAAGCTTGTTTCTGGACATACTAAATTTCACCTAGTTTAGGCAAAATATTGTTTTTAACTTTCTGTTTCACCTCTTGTCCTAATTATCCAAGTTATGTTCTCATAAAACTTAGGAATTCTCTTGATAACTAATTTAAAAATGATAATTTGGGGTATCCCACAAAAGATGTCTGGAGGGAAAGTGTAGAGCGTCATTCCCTTGAATGAGAAGATAAGAGAGACTAAAGTACTACTAACGGTGCAAAGCACGCTACAATATCATTCTTAGAAATGGCAACATGTTGAAGCATTTTTGTGGCAGGTTTCAGTGTTTTGTTACTGTTTTGATCAACTTCCTGTTCTAGTAATATGACCCATAAGGAAAAGTGTGCCCATAAGGCTGGTCAAGAAATTGTGATTAGTTTATCCATCTGAGTATTTGGTATAATCTATGTTCTACTGTGCACCACATACAGTGTTGCCCTGATTTTGCAAATGCCCTTTCAACCCACTGGAGCATGTCATGAAGTAAAGAAAAGTGTTGCTGTATATGATTACAAGATCATTCTTCCTTGGCCAAGTTCAAGTCAAAACAGCCATATCTTTAATATGATGGCAAACCTAACAGAGGCAATAATATTAATTTCCTACAGAAATTTCCCCAATAGCCTGTGGTTGTAAGGAGGGCACTTGACTGTGTACATCTATAAAGATCGTGAGGAAAAATGGAATTGAAGTATTGTCTGGCTGAAATAACAGTTAGTTTTGAGCTGGTCTCCTCCTGTGTAATGCTGGCTTATGTGACAAATGACTTCTCTGCCTTAGTCTTGGCATACTAAATTACAAGAGAAATGCTGGAGAAAAATAGGTTGATCTCCAATTGCTCGATTTAATGACCCCTTTCTTAAATATTTTATCTAATAAGTTGTTCACTCTTCACCGACATTGTGCTTTATTTTTCCCAAAGCACACTCTTTTCCTGTACAGAGAGTAATACCCACCCCAAAGTACTGTAAGGCTAGAGTGCAGAAAATAAGTTAGTTATTTGTTTGATTGCAGAGTTTCGATGCACAGATTGAGTCTACTGCTGTTACTTTTTATCCATATGTGGATTGTTTGTTTCCCTTAAAAGCTAGTAATGTTTGTTTTTTTCTTACTTTGTTAATGATGCCTGCGACTGGGCTGGTTATCAATTTTACCTTTGGGCATGAATGGATTCCAATAATATTATTTCCCCATCTTCTGTCCTAATGTTTTCAGCCTGTCTGCATTTAAATAGCTAAACAATGAAATTTAATTGTCCTCTCAAGCACGTGATATTCTCTCGCTTATTTTACTGGACACAGACTAGATCATCCCATGATGAAGTGCTCTTGAATGGGGCTATCTGTGCTAAACTAGGTTATGCTGTTTTGGATCAAGGTTGAGCCTGTAATATTTATGCTTCGTTTCCTCTCTTCGTTTTTTTGCTTTAAACACACACCCCCACCCCCCACCAAGCCTCTATCACTTCATGGCTGGTCCAATGACTTCTAGGAGCAGGGCTGGGGAAGCAGCTTCCGCAGCATCCAGCCTCTCACACAGGGGCACTGTTTAACGTGAATCATTACTATGAGGCTGAGGCTCATCTGTCCAGATTTAATCATTGGCTCCTAAACAGAAGCATAAAGGTTTTTAAAGCATGCACTGCAGCCTTCAGACACGTTATTAATGAATGTTATCCCTCTTGCCTCCTTTTCATGGAGAATGTGAATAGCTTTTATGTAACATTCATAAAGCAGCTGCTGGAAGAACTAAGACTTCATAATCCTGATAGTTACAGAATCATAGTATATTTATGCATAACACATCCTAAAAACTTCACCTTTTAACAGCTGTATTTGTAAATTTAGTTTTTAATGGTATTTTGGAAAATGATGTAGTTGAAACAGGCTTCATAGTTTTATTTTTTCTGAGCCTACTGTAACTGGTGAGGCTTGTCATGCTTGGCTTTATCCCAAAGGATAAAGGGAATTCCCCCTCCCCATCCAAGATAATCCTCTGTAGGTTTTCTCTGTTGTTTTTTTTCCCTCTTCTCCCCCCCTCCCCGCATCCTTTTTTCCTTTCATATCTCAATCCTGTTTGACAGAGTGAAAAAATGCTTCTTTGCAAAATACTGCCATCAGTCTTGTATTTGAAAATGCACTATCTGAAATAATAAAGTTAAAAATGGTTTATTTGTTTATACTGGGGGGAGAGACCCATCATCGGGGTTTTGTGTCCATCCCTTCTCCCTACTTTCCCACTGAGGAAACAAAAAGGCATCATCTACATCTGCTTTGAGTCAGTCATTTCTGTCTTCTGGTTTTCCAAGAATAGCCAAATGCTGCCATTGGTTCTCTAACTGTCAGGGAGAAAAACACTGTGGAGACTGTGGCATTAACGCAGCCTCTTGAAAACACCAGCCCAAATGCATGCTCATCATGAGTCATGACTGAGTGCTTGGGTTATTTCATTCCTGCAATTCCTCCGCAGTGGAGAACCAGAAGGTGCTGTTCTCCTGAGTTGTATCTGCTGGAGTGGGACAGCAACTTGGTTTTAGGACAGAATTTATGTAGGATCCTTCTGCCACCACAGCGACAGTATCATAGCGTGCCCTCAAAGCTACTTGTTCCCAAATATGACTGGAGAGTCAGGTAATTGAATGAGGGATCCTCAGCATTACCTACCCCTTCGTAGGGTTTGAAGGAAGCGCCCTCCCCTTTCCCCTGCTTGACAGCACTCTCGAAACTCCCTCATCTGTCCCTTTCTATCCGACGTGTGACTTTTGGGATGTGCTTGTCTAAGGGGAAAGCTTGAAAAGCCGGGACTTGGTGAGAACTAGTGACCTTCTGTAAAAATAGGTGACTGCAGCAGAGTTGAATCTGTGAGACTCATGGCGCGCCCACGGCCTGCTGTGTTGTGCTTTCCTTTCTCATAAATCCAAGCGATTCTGGCTTTGTATGTGTTGAAAGCAACAACAAAACAAACCCCGTGGCGGGGATGGGCACGCGAGGGTTTTGGTAAAGTCACGTATTGACAGTAAACGGAAGGGCGCCAAAACCGGCGAGGTTGTTATCTTGCTTTGATTTTAAAGCATTGAAGTGCAGGGTAGGACGACGTCCTCCTGCCCTGCCACAAGAAGAGGACAACGCGCCTGGCCAGGAGCAAGGCCCTGAGAGAGGGGAAGGAAAAGCCCTTGGCGAGGGTTGCGTCTCCCTCCATTTTCTAGGAGCACCCTGACACGTCACGCGCCCCGAGAGCCACCCCGGCCAGGCCGCAGGCGTGAGCCCCCTTCCGGTGACCGGGGGACACGTTCCCCCCCGGTACTCCGGGCGGTCCCCGGCCTCCCGCCGCCTCGTAGGTGGGGGTTTGGGCCCGGAGCGGGATTAGGGCCCGGAGCGGGATTAGGGCCGGCGGCGGCGGCGGCGGCGGCGGCGGCTGGGCCTCTCCCGCCCAGGGCCGCCCTCCTCCGCGCCGCCAGGGGGCGCTGGCGGCGGCGCTGCCCTCCTCGGCGGAGGCGGGGGCAGCGGGGAGCCCGCGCGCAGGCGCAGTAGCGGGCGCCCCGCTCCCGCCCCCGCGGCGTCGTCCCTCCCCGGCGACAGAGCGCGGGGCGGGCGTCCCCTGCCGCAAGGGCTGCCGGTCTATCGGCGGCGCGGGGGCGGGCGGCCGGCCCGGGGCCCGGACATAAGATGGCGGCGGCGTTGCTGGGGAGGCGGCGGCGGCGGTTGCGGCCGTGCGGGCTGTCGCGGAGCGCGGGCGGCGCGCGGCTCTGCCCGGGCTCGCAGGGCGGATAGAGCGGGGCCGGCTCGGCGGAGCGGGGCCGCCATGGGCTCCCAGGTGCTGCAGATCCTGCGCCAGGGCGTGTGGGCGGCGCTGAGCGGCGGCTGGTACCAGGACCCGCACCAGGGCGCTGGGGTCAACGCGCTGCACCTCTACCTGTGGCTCTTCTTGCTCGGCTTCCCCTTCACCCTCTACATGGTGAGCGCAGGCCGCCGCCGCCGCCGCGCCCGGGGCGGGGACGAGGTGGTGGTGGTGGTGGTTGGGGGGGAGCGGTGTCGGCCTGGGCCTCGGGGCGGGCGGGTGGGCCTTGCGGGGGGCCGCCCGCCTCAGCGGCGGCCGGGGAGGCCCGAGGGAGGGGGGGCGGGAAGGACGGCGGGGCCGTCGCACGCGCGCCCCCTGCCCGCGGCGCTGCCGCTGCCGGGCTGCCCCGGGGCCGGCC
The DNA here is from genome assembly GCF_947461875.1 of Haliaeetus albicilla. Classification (NCBI taxonomy): domain Eukaryota; kingdom Metazoa; phylum Chordata; class Aves; order Accipitriformes; family Accipitridae; genus Haliaeetus; species Haliaeetus albicilla. The sequence continues at coordinate 39,524,637 of NC_091487.1, forward strand.
CGCCCGCCCGCCCGGCCGCCGCTTAGCCCTGTCGGCGCCCGCCGCCGCGAAGGGTGGCCCGCGGCGGGCCCGGCAGCCGCGATGGAGGCGGGCGCGGGGTACGCCTGAGGCTGCGGCGTTTCGGAAGCACGGAGCTGTTACCGGGAAGATGGGGGTGGGTGCTAGCGGGGCGCATCGGGCGCGGCAGGGCTTCGGTGGCTGGCGCTTCGCCTTCGTTTTTCTGTTTACTTTCCTTCGGAACTGGGCATAACTCTACTAGCTTCCACTGCAGGTCTGCTGGTAGTGCAGGAAAAGGCACAGCTGCTGTAGAAGCTGTCAGATCTAGCCAGTATTTCTGGCTGGCAGCTCTATTGCTTTCTCTTCTGACTTTGGAGGCTGGGGGAGGGATGTGCTTCAGGTTCCATAACCTAGAAGTTTATTTGGCCGTGGTGTAGTGAACTGCGTGCTGGCTGGCAGTGTATCTGGACTCTGTGTTATTGACAAGAGGTTAGTCTCGCTTTTTTGCTTGTGTCCAGATGGTAGTGTACTTGGTTTGGGAGAATTCCTGTTGAATATATCTTTGTATCTGACACTTCGATCAAAGCTGTTAAAATACTAACCTTTGAACCTAGGAACTTTCTTGACATTTGGACTTGGAAACAAGTCTTGGAGAGGTGTGATCAGCTATGAGGGAAAGGGGCAGTTTCCTGTTGGCCAGTACTTGTCTTTCTGTGTATGTTGTGTGTAACTTCTGAAATACTAATATTTCACTTCAGATTTCTTGGTAGAAAAGTGTGATCGTACTAGGTGTGTTGTGACCAGCTTTGAGCACATGAGGTAGAATGTAATTTGCAAGTCTGCCAGATGTCTGTCCAGATGCTGTGACAACTTAAAGTAGAAACTGCATTGTGAAAAAAATGTGAGTTAACGAATGAAACCTTGGAGGAAAAACTCAACAAGTGCAGTTGCAGATTGAGAGCTCTGGGGTCACGCGTTTGCTTTGTTAAAAAGCAATTTGTAAGATTGCAGCATGAGACACTTCATACTAAGAAACAGCTAATGTGGAAGAGGAGGTTACAGCCCTGTACAGTTAGTTTTTAATTCGTATTACTGTGTCTTGGAAAAGGTAGCTCCAAGGCTTTTTGTTTTTGAAAACTTCAGACTGCTGGCAAGGAAACCACAGACTGAGACAAACTGCTTTTAAAACCGAAGTTAATGTGACAACAGCTAGATAAAACTTTCAGCTAAGGATATCTTCTCTATAAAATCTGTGAATCTGCATCTGTTTGGAGTTCCACTGAGTATAGGAATAAGAGAGTCTTTTTGGTCTCAAATGTAGCTTTTTTGTTTTTAGAAGTACCGCTCTTCTGCTTTGACAGAATAGTCTATTTAATTAGTACTGCCTTGCTGAGAAAGCTCACCACACCTTTGCGAACAGCTATATCCTGCATGTGCAGGGGACTTTTGAAGGGGCGCTGATCTATGTTGTACATAGGTCTTTTGACAACTGATAAATCGGGACCAGCATTTGAGTGTCCTGCTGCTCTTAAAGCAGCAGTTAAGCTTCAGTTACCCATACTATGGGGTAAACTTCAGTGTTGCTTAAACTTTTTTTCTTTTCTTGTGGAAAGAGAGAAGACAGGCAAAAGCAAGCTGCTTTGGGTTTTGTTGAGGTCAGAGAAATTCTCTTGCTTCATAGCTCTGGATGTGTTAAAGATGCAACAACAAGTGCCAACTTCCCTGAGAATAAGTAGGGAGATTAGTCACAAGTTAAAGCAGTTTGAATCATATTTGGCTGTTTTCCCTCTTTCCACCCTCTGCAGTTTAAGTGTTGTCTAGACATAAACTAAACAGGCAGAACCATGATGGTCATCTTAGTTCTGTACCATCTCTTAAGCTCTTTTTCAGAATAAAAAGCAGTAAATGTTGCATTGCGGTAGGACATACATAAATAAGCAGAACTTGCTTAAAAAGTCTTAGGTAATCGTAATCTGAATTGTAAGCATGGCTCACTGGTGTGTAGGAGGGAGTTTCTAAGCTAGCTTTAAATGACTTGTTGCTGGCAGACAACCCTGTGTGTTTAAAAAAACAAGGTATATAGAAAGGCTTAGAATGCCGGCAGGTTTTATATTACCTAAAACTTCCTTGCAGAAGGAATTTGAAGATCATAGTGTTGCTTTGATGTATCAGGGCAGCAATAACTATAGTTATTCCTAAGTTGTTTTGTAGCAACAAAGGCGAAAGTATCCCCTAAGAACTTGGCTTGTAGCTGGCTCTCAAGGCTGAATGCATTTTATAGTAAGCTAATCACTTTTTTCAAATGTTATTTAACCCTCAACAGGAGTGGCATGCTTAATAGCGTTTGAATATGGTAATTTAGATGCACTTATTGCTTAAAGACTTGGTTTATTGCACCCAATGTTGTTAATGTTTTGTCTGTGTGTTCCTTCTATTGATCCTGTATTTTCAGAATGGAATATGGTAATGGTTGTGGTTCGCAAGTAATAACATAAATCCATGTGTTTCTTTGCACGTGTATGCCAGTGCTGTTAGGGTTGATGGGTTTAACACATGGTGCAAACCAATTTAAGGTATTAGCAGTAGCATTCAGCTAGCCTTTCTTCCTTGGTCCCTCACCTGCCTTCTGAGCTTAAGCACATGAAAGTGAGGTCTGTACCCTGTGTGAAGGAGAGACAGATGTATAAATAAATGTCTCTATATTACAGATCTGGATACTTATCTTTTTCTCATGTGTATTTATACACTTAACCTGTCCTTGTCAGAAGTGTGGCAAAAAGAAAAGTGTAGATAATGAAGCAATTGGGCTGTAGAGGAAGAGAAATGTCTGCTTGAGTGAAGCTGCTTGAGTCTGTACTCTTGGATCTGTGGCTTGGCAGCATGCATGTAAAAATACTGCTTTCTAGACTAGTTACTACCCTGTTTGGATATTTGTATTCAGTAACAGACTCAACTGTGCTTGTTGATCTGCATATCTGTTGTAAGAGCTGATCCCTATTTTTAATCCAAAATTCAAGTTGGGAGAAGAAAATATGCTACAATATGGGGAAACTGTACAACTAGGTTGTAAAATACAGTGGCAGAGTTGGAAAAAATACCCTAAATGCAGAGGCCAATGTTATGCATCAGTGTTGCAAGGGGGAGGGGAAGAGTGGAGACTGCCAAAGCACTTCCCCTAGTCGGAATGCTGTTTCAGCCCCACCACGTGCGCAGGAGGGGGTGAAGTCTTGGCTCTGGCACTCAGGGAACTTTGCCAGTGACTGAAGAGGAGCCAGGACTGTACCTTGCTTGGGGTGATGGGCTCATATGTACCTACAAAACTTGTCTGTCAAAGTCAAGCTCATTTAGACAACAGTTCACTTAATAGGCACTTATTTCCTGACTTCTGTACATAGTTATAGAAGTAGGTCATATAAATGTAGCTTCATGTGAAAGTCTTTTTCTAGTGAAGTTTCTGAAATAAGTGTTGTTTCCTAAACTAAGAGTTTAAGTACTTGAAGTTGGATGTATGATGACAATCCCTGGTATCCCATGTGGCTCTAAGCCACATCTAGTTTCTTGGCTACTCCAGTATCATTTATATACCTTGAGGTTTCAGTCAAAAACTAGATAGCTTGTAACAGAACATGCTTCCAGATAACAGCAGTTCTTAAGGGCTCTGGCTGTTCATAAACAAAAATGGTGACAAAAGTACATCTGCTGTTTCTTGACCTTTCCTCTTCCCTGGTATGAATGTTTCTATAAAATACTGGCCTCAAAATGCTTGAACTTGAAAGCATTTTACAAGCCAACTGTTACTGTTTAATGAACTTTTTGATTGATATCACATTTACGTAAGGACTTGCGATCTGATTTGGGTTGGGAGACTGCTATGAATGTTCTCAACAGGTAACACCTACACATCTCTTTTTTGAAAAGAATCTGGGAACTTCATTGCATCTGTAGTGTCTATAACTAAAGTGAGATGTGATTAGGTAAGATCCATATAGTCTTTGTTTCTTCATAAGTATGTAGCACAGCCTGTGATCAATGAAACTCCCTCTGGTTCCTGGCAGTTATGTATTTGAAATGATGAATCAAGATACAGTGACCTTTGTAGTTCAAATGGGAATATTTTCGTCCTGTAGCTAGTGGTCTGAGGTTTCTTTTCTGTTCTAGGTTGACCACTGGAATCGAGGAGTGCTTAAAGCTTTTCACAAAATGTGTGCTGTGATACAGCTAAGCTGACCTGACAGCCAGCAGCTTCCAGAATGGACAGTCCCACTCCTCAACTGTGCATTCCTGCATCTTACCTTTTGTCCACATGTACAGTATGGATTTCATAAGTTGTCTTGAAAGGTTTAAATTTGGAAAGTAGCTCCTGAGGGAAAGGTGGTAGAAAATCAGTGTCTTTCCTCTTACCCTCCATCTTTGAGACTACTACTTAAACTCCTAGCTGGAAGTATTTCCCTATATCTTAAAAGGAAGTTATCTAATGACTGGGTTTGTTCAGCCATTAGGTGACTGAAGTTTTCAACAGAATGTAATTAAAGCAGGCAGTTTTTGCATGGTCATGTCTAGCTCTTTCTTCTCTCCTACAAGAGCTTCTGTTGTGACTACTACTGTTCAATGTGTGTTTTCTTTTGGTGCTAATGGAAGTGACTAGAGATGTGCAGTAAAATGCGATGTTCTCTGAAATGCTGTTGCAGCTACAGACTTGTAGCCAGCTGGTGTCTGCTAACAAGCTCTAACCTGAGGTTTTTGGTCTGTTGTGCCCAATAAAAATGTTTTAGTACCTATGAAAAGAACTGAAGTGAGATCTAGCTGCAAATTTTAGGACTTAAATTTGTATTCCAGTCTTGAGGATGGTATTGTACAAGATGTTCAGTTACACTGGTGAGAGACCTGTCTCTCCTCAAATGTGGTAAAATGTCAAGCACAGTTTAAAATACTAATCTCACTTTAACTTGCCATGGCTTGTGGAGAGAAGACCCCAAATGGAAGTTGAATGGTTCTAAGTCTGGCAAACAAAAATAGAGAAGGCACCAGTGGTTTAGGTTAGGTTGCAGTAACTCTTCCTCTTGACGCTGGCATGCAGATGAGTTGCTGGTACTGTGGGTAGCACCGCTGTACCACAGCATGAGACTTAATATAAAGTATGATCAGACAGCAGAGTATGCCAGACATGCTAAAATTTCTTCTATTCTCAGAGTATATGCCCTATTCAGAGAGGAGTAACTACTAATGAATATGAAGACTGAAAAGTAGTGAGTTAATGTATTTTTAGCTTTCTGCAATCCTGTGAAAACAGGATGTGAGGGAAAAGTACCCTTTTAATTCTTTATTGGGTTTGCTGCAAGTTACATGAGGTGTTCAACCTTTCCCCTCCCCCCCCCACTTGTTCTCAAAGCTTTCATTTGCAGAACAGGATGTGCAGATTTTGCATTTTACAAGATAAACTGGATACACTGTGTGACCTCACTACTGACAGAGTGGAGGGGAGAAATTGAAGAGTGCTTGGGACAGAAAGTTATGGGCAAGTCTTTTATAGACTAACTCTAGCTTTTGTCATCTAGTGTTAAACTGACATCTGGTAATGGCTTCTGAACGCTAGGTACTTGCGAAGGAGAGGATAGTTAAAGTTCTGTTTGACTAGGTAGCAGACTGCTTAGCAGGTACAGGAAGCTCAGATGTTTTGCCAAAGTTAACGGGCTTGCCCTTGCCTGCAGGGAGCTAGCTGCCTCTGAAGTTCTTGGAAGTGGAAGCACCGCATCTCTTGAGGAAGCCCTTGTAGCATTGCTTCAGGGATTGTATGGAAGCCATTAGCATTGTTGTGGCTCCTCCTTGTTTACTGATGCTGTTTATAAATAGCTTTATTTCCTCTTTCTCCTTCTGAGGTGGTGCTTGGTAAGTGAATCTCACTATCCATTAGGGTCTTGTACAGCTCAGCATGCAAAATCTAAGTTATCATACCTCAGCTTAGTTTGCCTGTCCTACTTCAAATGTTATATTAGGTGTTGACTTGTTTTGGAGGAAAAGGTAGGTTAAACTTGATCCCTTTAATAAAAGAATCCTAATAAGTAACCTGCCTTCTCATTGATTCCAGACTCAATTATTTATACTTGTTTGGCTTTAGAAATGTTATATTGGTTATTTGTTTTTGCTTACTGCCAGAAAATGAGCAGCCAGATTAAGGATTGGTTTTATTCTGAAGTCAACAGTCAATACAATCTTTAGAAACATTTATTCTTTTATCCCCTTTATTGGTACAATATTTTGTATTTGGAGATCTCTTTGAACAGTGTCTTTGCTAAACTCATGGTTTAAATAGTGTGACAAGCACTGCCAGTTCTTCTAGGACTATAAGCTCTTGAATATGTAGAAATACTAATGTTGTAATCAGATCTCTCTTAAATGACTAAAACTAGCTTTATGTGCAGAATAGAGAGGGCTCTCTGTCTTATTCTCCAGTCATGTTCCCTTTCTGATGCTGCAAGATGTGCGTGGGGCTTTGATCACCATAAAGACTCTTCTTTTGCGGGGGTCCATATAGGGAGGGAGCCTAGGTGTATGAAACAAGCTGGAATTCTCCTTAGGCTAGGAGGTCTAAAGACAATTCATTTGTTCTTCTCATCTACTAAATTAACTTTCATGCTGGGTGACAAATGCTAATTCTGATTGTTGTATATCTCTGTGTATATTTATGGCTGTTAGAGTTTTATATCAAACTACAACATCAGTGGGGTAAAGGATAGTGATGCAGCAAAATATTTGAGAACACAGACTCCTGTTGCTTTTGTAAGGGAAGTGGTCTATTTGTGGATGAAGATTAAGAGTTATTGTCTCATTTTGTTTAGTGACTGCCTAGGGAAATGGCAAAATTATAAATATGAATAAAAGGAGAATTAGAAGGGTTGAAAGCCTTGAAGTGAAATCTGAAGTTTAACTAGTACTCTGAACACTTCTTTCAAATAGTTATTAGGCTGCACTTAATACCTGTTGCTGAAGTGATTGATCTATAAAAGCCTTATGGGCTTCACCAAAAGTTGCATGAGAAGTCTTAACTCTGAGTGGAATTTCAAAAGCTGAATTCAGGACTGAGGTTTTTCATGTGGCTTCTGGCCACCTTTGACACAGCTGAAAAACTCTCTTCAGAACATCTGTCTTAGCTGCCTTTCCATGGGCATGTAATGGTCTAGCACAAATAATCTTTCCAGCACGTGCTCTTGCAGGTTATTGTGGACTACTGCTCATTTGTGTGAGCCACAAATGTAAATAGCCTTTTTTTTTTGTATGCAGGTAGGGAAGAGTTTGGCTTTGGTGATTGATCAGTATCTTGTCATGCAAGAGTAGCTGTTGGAAGCTGACAAGTGAAGTCAAAACATCAATGTTGGGTAGTTGAATGGGTTTTCTCCCCTCTACCATGCTGTCAAACTCGCATCAGTTTTTCCAAAATGGACTTGGTGCTGTGTACTAGCCCTGAAATAAGGTCATACCCTATGCTTGGATTACATTTCAAGTTGCTGAAAATCTTCCCATCTTTTTTTTTTTGTTCATAACAACTAATCAAAAATATTGGGTGTGACACAAAAAAGTCATGCTAGCTCTAGGTTTCCCGGTCTAGGTCTTACATTCCAATAGCCTGGAAAAAAAGAACAAAAGTTGAATTTGATTCTCAGGCTCCAGTGATGGGTCTACTTAGCACACTGCTGTGGTGCTTTGGTGTCTTGTAGTCCAACTGTTCCTTTTTTCTATGTTGCTAGACTTCTAACAATCTCCACACAAAGTTTGACTGTAGGGGGTGTGTGTTTAAACCTTCATTTTCAGTATGATCAATATTTTTTGTATGGAAAAACTGTTAAACTCTAGCTTTATTCTTGTGGACATTTGACCTTGTGTTCATTAACTCTTTCTTATTCTCTTTTGAAAGGCTCTTCCTTCTTCCATGATGATAGTAGCTGTCTACTGCCCAGTGATAGCAGCTCTCTTTATCGTTTTGAAGATGGTGAATTACCGTTTGCACAGGGCACTGGATGAGGGAGAAATTGTGGAGAGGAATGCCAGTGAGCGTATGGACAGAGGTGCAAAACCAGAACAAAGCAATGTTTCAGCCAAGAGGAAAGACAGCAACGGGCCCAGGTAAGGTGTCTGCTGACATCTATATACTGCTTCAAATGATAAACAGTCCTGTCTTCAGCAGATGTGTAACTGGAATGGTGGTTGAAATAAACATTGAGGAATATAGATGCAGACCTCCTTAGTTCTGAAAGACTGTTTAAGTCTGGTCTTTAAAAGCAGACTTATTTACGTATTAGGTTTGAAATGATGGATCATGTAAATTTCCTGGTTCCTCCCCCAAAGGAGTTCCAGAACAGTATTGAAAATGCTGGAAGCACTGAAACAATACCATGGAAAATGTGTGCTGATTAGGTCACTAAATACTTAATGAACACAACCAGTACAAGTATTCTTGTTTCAGCAGTAGACTTAGTTTTAAAAATCTAGCTGTCAAAGATCACATACTACATGCTAAGTCTTTTATCACTAAAAGGAATGTCTGATCGGGTTTCAGTTTGCTTAGTTTTGCAAAAGCAGGAGTCAGATACAGTGCTTGACTCCAGTCATAGTCTGTCTTCTTGAGAATACTGTCCTGTGAATTTGGAAATTCTGGAATTTCTCGACTCAGTAATGAAGATGAGTCTGAAGTACTGTCAGTAGGAGGTGATTCCTTCCCACAGATCATCTTTGCTGTCACCAGCATTAAAAAAAAAACCAGAGGTTTTCCTCCTCTGACCAGACTATTTGGAGAGAGAAGAGCAAAAGATGACTCATCAACAAGGCCAGCCTAACCAGTCTGATCAGACTGTGGATGTGTTACAAGCTCTATTATCAAAGCCTCTGCTTGGCTCCAGATAATTGAGGCCATCTTAAGAGTTAGACTGCATGAAATAAATCAGCCTTGAATTGTTAGCTTTTAAAGAAGACCTTTCTCTTGTCTGAGTTTCTGGTACTAGTAGCTATGAATAGTTTTAAAATTGAGGCAATTCGTGTGCTATCCTGACTCTTAGAAGGTTGTGTGTGTCTTATTAAAAAAAAACAACCCCAAAACAAACAAACCCCACAACACCCCCCCCCCCCCCCCCAAACTTTTACATGGAGACATGTGCCATAAGGAAATGAGGTTGAAAGAAGCGTCTTAAGTCGGTTTATCAGCATGCTTAAAGGCAGGAAATGTTAAAGTGATACTCTTTAAAATGCTCAGCCTAGAAGTAAAAGAACTTCACTGTACATGTGGGGTAGCTTCTCATGAAATAGGTCTTAAGTTCTTCTGTATCTGCTCTCAGCTCAGGTATTGTTAGCAAAAACAGTGTATTAGATTCCTTTGAAGTTGATATACAGTAACTTGTATCAATCTTTTATAACCTGACCCTTTTTCCATGTTTTTGGTAACTGAACCTGCTGATTTTAATTGTGACTCCATTTAGATCACCATATACTTTACTAAAACTGTATTGAGCTGTTTTGGGGAGAATGCTTGCTGAAATGTACATTAATGCTTATTCTGCTTAATAAAATTCATGAAAGTAAACTAGTGGTCTGTTCTGTTTCAATGCAGCCTTGCTAATGCATGTTTTAGCTGTGGTCCTTAGATGTTTTCATTTGTGTGGTGTTTTTTTGTTTTGGTTTGGTTTTTTTTCAAGCCATGTAGCTTTTGCTTCCAAAACAGTAGCCAAGACTTGGCAAGGGACTTCTTTCTACTAGTATTGTGAATTACTTCTGGATGTTTCAGAAGTTCTCTTTTGTCTAAGGAGCAGTTGACATGGGACAAGTTACTACATTATAAGCATTTGTGAGCTCAGAAGTAGAGGTTAGTTTGATGCTGTGTGTCCTGCTTGCCAACTAAAGTTTCATTAACTTTTATATGATCCTTGTTCCCACTTTCAGGTCTCTTAACTAGAACTGGGAACAAGGTCAATGCAGAAATTACGGAGTTACTTTTTGGTAAGTGGGATGTACAGTATATACTAATCTTTGCCTGGAAGCTTACAAGAACTCTGGGATAACATTCAAACCAGTAGAGGGGATGTAGAGTGAGTGTTTCATACTGAGCTGTCACCTTCTGAATAAGTTAAATCCGAACACTAATAAAAAACTGTGTTGGAAGAAAGTGTGTATGTAGGGTTTTCTTTTTTTTTATTTTTAAACTCTGCTCCCCTAGCCTAAGGTGGATATAGGGAAGACCTAAGTAGACATACTACCTTAAATATTTGCCCAAGTAGAATATTGGTTTTGATAGCTTAGGCTACAGCATGTGAAACCGAATAAATATATATAGTATAGTGTGCAAAACTGTCCTAGAGTTTTCACCCTGCCACACACACCCTCCCTGAGACCACTTTAGATATGAATATTAATATTTTTTAAGGATTGAGCAGTAGTTTGGTTTCTGTTCAAAAGTTATGTTCAGGATTCTGTTTAGCTTCTAAGAACTGCTGTTCTTTCTTTCTGAAGATGTTTATCCGCAAAGCGGTGCTTTCAGGTATCTGACAAATGATGTGCTGTCATTTGTAGGTTTACGTGAACTGCTCATTTATCTTTGGTTCACATTGGTTTGTGAATAGGATCAAACTCTGGGTATTTTTAATCTTCTCATAACTTCAGCATGCTTAAGCAAAGAACAACTTACTGTTCCATAAGAAATGCCTTGTTTATTTTTCCTCATCCTCTTTATAAAGCCAAAATTCTCTAGTTAATATTTTTGAAAGAAGCTAGTCTTAATTTGGAGACAGGAATGTGATTTGTGGTCTTCTGTAGCTTCTGGTGCAGTTGCTGCTTTTGTACTTAAGAGGGTGGTGTTAGTAGTGCTTCTGTGAGTTTTCATGAAAAGTAATGGGGATACAGGCTCCTAATCTCACGTAAGAGGTTGAAGGAACAGTGCAAGTGTACTCTTTGTTGGGTGTGGTTGGATCCACATAGATACTTTAAAACACTTAAGTCAGTCTTGCTTTGGGGGATATGAATATGGCTTCTTTCTTGTCAGTGACTACTATAGTTCAGAGTATCATAAAGCATTAACCTGGTGACACTGCTGTCCCTGATCCCCATCAGCATGGGGGAGCTGTAATCATGATGCTACATGAATTTCACATGTACTTCTCCAAAATAAAACTGACAGCTGGAGAATGTTGCATCTTTGACTTATGTACAGTCTACTTAAGTATGAGCAAGAGAAGTAAAAAAAAAAGTAAGCTCTACAACTCTTTCCCTACCTTTGCTGTTCCTTTTCCTTTCAGTTTTCTGTGGCTGGGGACCTGTTCTTGAGCTTGGAGTTTTGCCTTTTTGACTCTATAATTAGTGATTCAAGCTTTAAAGAAAACTTCTCTTAATACTTGAAACTGCTGTGGTCTAGTATTTGCAGTATGTGCTGTGGTGGTCCAGTGTTTTGAGAGCAGCCTCCTGAGTAGGAAAAGTTTTCCTACTATTTTTGTTGGAAATTAAGGACAGAAGAAGGTGTTCAAAAGAGAGGAATAAAACTTTCTCTGCTTTGTCCTGAAATCAAAATTGCTTGTGCCAAATTCTCTCTGGAAGTTCTAGTCTGAGTATCAGATTTCTTTAGTCAGCCTACATCAGGTTTTAAACTTCTGAACTCATGTAGACTTAAAGCCTCTTCAGACTTACAGTTAGTCTGTGACACACTAATGTAATATAGCTGCGGCTTGTAATTTTAGATACAACAGTTACTAATAATTAGAAATACTGGTTTTAATTTGTTTTGTGCAGTCTCTGAATGCCTCTTCGACAGCAATCTCTGTTGCAGGTAGCTGGACATAATTTACTCAGTCTTCTCAATTTGTGTAGTAACTTCACTTCAGTTTTCTTGCTTGCAAACTGAAAAGTGTGGCACTTGCTCTAAGGTATGAAGTTAGCAAACTGAGAAACTGATTGTAGAACTTAATAGCAAAGGAATAGCCACAGCTCTAGCAGAAAATAGCTCCGAAAGGATTCTACATGCTGTTGTAGCCCAGATCCTTATGCATGCAATGATTAATCCTAGAAATCTGTACTTCCTGCTTGTTCCTGCAGACTTTATTTGTTGTTGTTTGCTACTAGCTTTTGTTAATCCATTAGTTTGGGTGCTGTCACAGAATATAGCAGCTGTGAGTAGAGTGGTGGTGTTGGGTTGTATTGTTGCTTATGCTGATATCTGTTGGTTTACTTTTAGACAAAATCGCCTCCTTCTCCCACCCTGGCTAACTACCCAGTTCTATGCATGAGAGCTTATTCACATTAACTTATTTTTCTACTTCATAGGACGTACTTTAATCATATGCAGTATTTATCAATGAATTATTCAAACAGGAGAGGAATTTCATCTTTTTGTGAAAGGAGTTTTGTTACATCTTCAGTTGTCATAATGTATGCTGGACTTAAAGATTGAGAGAATTTTTCAGTTTAGTCTCTAACTTGATGTTATGTTCTTATGTGTTCTTAAAATGCTTACATAAGGAATACTTAGTTTGGCTAAAGCTGGTGCAAATTACTGAAGCTGAATTCTGGGGGTTTTTTTGTTTTGTTTTTCCTTACCTGGTTCTGCCTTAGCATAATTGATAATAGCAGGTCAGAGAGGGCTCTGTAAACAGCTGTCAATAAGAGCATGCTTATGTCTTACTGCCAAGCTGTACTAAAATGGTGGCTTTTCAGTTCTTCAGTTTGCTGGAGTTGGACCATAACTGTTGTGCTAATGCATGGCTGGTCGTCTCTCAAGTTAACTTATTTTTACTGAAGTAATATATTCCTACCTTCAAACTGTCTTTTTTTGTCATCTCTTTGATATAGGAAGGTTGAGGGGCCTCTTGTATGATCTAGAGTGGTTCCCAAGGTTGTACATTTATGCTTCTCTGAGAAGACAACGGCTTGAAATGTCATCCTGCAGAATGAATGATGCTTCAGGTCCTTCAGTCTACAGACAGACTGTTTATAATACCCGAGATTGATGTCCATATATTACAGAAATTATTAGGTGTTGGTCTTATTGCATGAGACTTTTTTCTATGAGACTAGCTGTCTATTAAGTAAGCCCTGCAGTGCTGCTGTCCATTTCTGTCCCCTTCTCCAGAGGGCCTTCATCTTTAGTTTCTTCAGTCCAGCTGGAGAAGGGTTGTGCATATGTTCTTTCTCCAGGAAAATGCTGGAGTGGACTTGCCACAGCTCTGAATTATTGATTGTTGGGAGGCAGTTGTTTATCTTTGGGAAGGAGCAGAGAGGGTCAGTGTCAAACTACAGTGCAGTTACTTCTGTTCAGAAGTCTCCTGGATCAAGGTGATTTGAAGAGAAGTGTATTGGGAGGGGAAAAAGAATGCCTCAACTTCTCCCTCTTTGCAGTTAGCAAACAGTGCTAGGTTGAATCCCTGAGTTGTAGTCCCCAACTCATTTCACACCCTGTTGTCCTAATGGGCAGATTGAACTTTGTTTTGTTACATAAATATCTGCCTTTGACAAGCTGAATTATATTTTATTACAATTTGGTGATGTAGAGCTAGAAAATACTTTCAAACTAGTACTTAATCCTGAAAGAGTGAAATCACTAGGACATAATAATATATCTATTGTACCTCAAAATATTTCTTGGTAGGACCTGTAAATTATCTGAAGGGAAGTTTTTTTTCTGGTAGAAAGAAGTGGTTTGCATCCCTGGGAGAGATACCATGTCCCTGTATGTCTCTGCCTTTCTAATAACTTTTACTGACAGTGTGTGTATTTCTTGGTTAACCCATCCTTACTTTTGCTCCTAGATCCAGTCTAAGGAAAAGATCTGAAGTTCTTTCCTTGCTCTTTGAAAGAGTTCTATTTAGTACTTTTTCTGTTGATTGATTTCTGAGTGTCTATAGTTGGACACATGATATGAAAGCTACATGTGTGTATGTACAGACAGAGAGTTTATATGTCAGCATTTTGAAATGGCTTGTAGCTCCTAAGCCTTTACAGTTTGTGTTGGCTGGTGACAGTGAACTTTACAAGGCAGCAGTTTCTGTGATAGTAGATAGGGTGCTCCAGGTCTGACTGAGCTTCCTGTGTCAAGTGGGCAGTATTCATCTGAGATACTGGGATGTATCTGAGCCCCTGATATTTGAAAAGGGAGAAATTGTTTTGAATCTACACTTAGCATAGACAGACAAACTTCTGTTTAACTGGTAGGTTAATGTTATTTATTTTTTTTCCTCTATGTTTCTCTCAGTGACCCTGGTGGAGGGATTGAGATGTCAGAGTTCATACGAGAAGCAACTCCCCCTGTGGGCTGTAGTTCACGCAATTCTTATGCTGGGGTAGATCCCAACAGCCAGGTAAGAATTAAAGCTGCTGCAGTTGTTGTGTTAGTACTGCTGGCTTTGCAATCTGTAGCATAATCTTTGCTGATTTTTTTTCTTATTATTTTATTTTTTTATTGTATTAGGTTAAACAACTTGTCTTTCTGTATTTCTTAACTGCTTTATTAGGGTGGTATTGCACTCTCCCAGCTGCATAGCTCTTGCTTATCTTGTGTCCATTTTAGGAATGGCTGGATTTTATAAGGCAACCTACTGTCCCATCAGAAAGTATTCCCTTTTGCTTAGTTAGCTTTCTTCTGATTTAGTAAATCAGAATGGCCGGAACATGGTCAAATAAGTACCAAGACCCACTGCGGTGGGCTTCCCTCATCCTTTTGGTATCAGTGAACTGTTAGGTAGCTCAAGCTGTAACTTTATCCTTATGTTCTAACTTTGTTTTCCTCCATTACTTTTGTTTGATATGTCATCTAGATGCTTAATTGGCAAACTTCGGTTGTGCTGAATTTGAGGAGGCTTCTGTTAAGTCTTAGAATGTATTCACTGCTGATTTATCCCTTGCAATGCTAAATAGCTTTCTGAAAGTTACTATTCCTGACAGTTCAGACTCTGCAGTCAAAAATGTTAATTTGCTAAAGTACAGAGCAAGATAAACTGGTAGAAATGGAAACACTAAAACTGCTTATTTTTGGATGACCTCTGCAAAATCTTCATTATTTTGATGCTTCAACAGGGGTGGGAAGAAAGCAAAAAATAGGGGCTGCTGCATACCAGATGGAAGTGCTGAGGAACTTGGCTTTATTAGATTTTAATGCAACTTCATTATGCTCTAGTTGCCTTTTCACCAGTGAAGTTGTTCCACTTCCTTATTGTGTCTGTTAGACTTATGCATTCAACTTCCATAGCGCTGCATATGCTGTTCCTTCTGTTTGGCTTGTGATGTTTAGCCAGTTGTGGCATCTTTCTTTTACCAACTCTTCATGAGGACAAGTAGATTGACTGGCCAGACTGTATGCTTATGTTGACAATGAGCAATGCAGCATCATATTAAAGATACGGTAGCTATTTTTGAATGATGTGGAAATCCTTGGTGTGGTATTACAGTATCAAGTCCTTCTAATTAGCTCTCTGAGCAAGCAGTACATAATGTAATGCAGTGTTATGCTAATGTTGGTGTTTTATCTGAATAATGCTCCTTTATGTAGCATAGATACTCTAAGAGATTTTTCCTTTGAAGAAAGCAGGTATTTGGTAGTGTTCAAAGGAATAGGAAGTGATGGTCCATGTAGGAAGACAGAACTAAGCTGGGGATCATGTTTCTTTGACTGGTCTTTGGAGACAAAACTATTCCAAACATACTCATAACAATTTTAATGTTGAAGTGTGTGAAGAAGCTCTGTGTTCTTTCCTGTGTGTTTTAATGCTGACACTAACTCAGTTAAAGCTACTGTGAAAGGAAGTATAGTGTTTAAAATGTGTTTATGCTGGTAAAATTAGTGTTCACTAGTCCCTTGTGATTGAATTTGCAGCATCAAAAGGATATGTGAATAGTAAGCATCCGAGTTCTGTTCAGTTTTTTGTGTGAAATAACTTTCCCATGCTGATGCATTTGCATTCAGCTACAGCATTCAGCAAGGCATGTTACTGAAGGGAAAAAAAGTTGAAACATGGCAAAATGACTAACAAAAAGTATATGTGACAGTGTAGTAAAGAAAATGCATTAAATGCGCTCTGGCTGCTTTTTTGCATTACATGTAGCAAAGCCATTGTTCTTCTGTAGTATGGCTGAAAAAAATCTGCACACATCTTCACGTTACCGTAGATTTGCAGTGCTTACAAAGGAGAATTAGTAAAATTATGCTCTCTTTTCCCCAGAGTCATTTGAACTAGGGATTTTTGAAAAACAGCATCCCAATAAGTATACAGTAAAGTAAAATTGCTGTCATTTTTATTCATCTTGCCTTCAGATTTTGCCTTTGAGTGCTTCTTTATCTTATTTCTGAGTGGTTTAATTATTTGACACCTGCATTTTTGTGTGCTATTCGAAGTTTTGAGAGAGGTGGTAGTGGAAATATTGTTGAAGGAAAGACTAAATTCTCTTTAGCACCTCTGCAAAATCTGCTACAGATTACAGGATGTATGTAGACTGCAAACCTAAATGGCTAGCTAGCTTTCGTATGAGGAGGTACATGCCTGCTGGTTAGCCATTGAACATGGCTGAAAAGCAGATACTATAAATTTGAAATGTGATTGTAACTAATATCCAAGGATAGATCAAGGAATACTGTAGTCTTCTACTAACCAGTTTACTTGCTTTGAGATAACTGTAATCTGTGTGCTTGGAAACTGTCTTCAAAAGAAAAATTGCATTTGCAGGAATGAGAGGGAAGAATAAGATACTGTAAGAAAATAATCAGGTTAAATTGATTTAAGCTTATCCAGCTGCCAGCAGGGATCATCCTGCCATATCCCCTGTTCATGCTGCTGCCACTTTCCATGTACCAACACTTAGGTTCTTGTGATTACCTGGTCATTGGATCAACTCTGACAGACCTGAAAACTAACCTTGGTAAAAATATGTATCTTTTCCCATGGGAGCAGTTTCTGGATTTAGCTTGGTGTTTACTATGTTGAACAGGTAAGTTTTCTATTAACATAGTGTTTTCTTTAAGCATTTTAAGCAACCGGGATGATTGCATTAAACATTCTGCTTTACAGCAGCAGTTATTAGTGTACCACCATAGTAGTAGTTTTGTTTCCACATTAAGTTTTTTTTCAAGGAAAATTCCTAGATTAGAAACTGTTCTTAAAATCAGCATAGTAAAATCTCCAAGTATATCAGCTATAAAACAGAATAATGCAGTGATGTAGTTGGATGCATCCATCAGATGCCTTGTCATCTCTGTTTGCAGTGGAAACATTCTGAGTCAGGATTTTACAGCACTGTGCTGTTGGATGCTTTTGTGCCTTTGAAAATCTCTCCTAGTTGTATAGGCAAATGCATACATTGCAGTAATAGGAAACAACAGTTGGGTAATTTCTGAAAGTTTGCAGCTTTTTACATAACTCCCTGTTTCTAGGTTGGATCTGGGTTATCTCGTCTGGGAACAGCAGCAACCATCAAAGGTAAGATTTTTGGCTACTTCTTAAAATTACCTTGCAGTAGCACTTCACTGTTGTTTACTATTTTGTTTCCAAATACTGTCTACCTTTTACTATTACCATTTACTAACTGGAAGAAATCTTCCTTGGAGTCGCAAATTATGTGTGTAAAAACACTAGGAGAGAATATTTTGGAATCCGTGCTCTGTTTTCCATGTAACACCATGTTTTTATTTTGCTTGTAAATGCAGACCCAGGGGGTTGGTTTGAGTGGACTTTTCCCTATTATTTTGAGCTCTGTGCAACCAATCACCCTTCTAGTATTGTATTTCGATGACTTGCTAGATGTCAAGCAACTAGAAATAATCAAAAGTATTGTCCAGGGTAGCCCTTGTGAACTCCTCTGAGATGAAAGGATAAATTATTTGTAATATGTGAAGTTGCTATCTTGTAAATTTATTAAGCTGATAATAAGACAAAAGAAAATGAGATGTGAATTTTTGTCACTTTCCTGATTTTTTCTTACCTTTTTTCTTTACAAGTATTTTGTTACAATCCACCCCTCATTTTTATTGGCAACCATGCAAAAATGAATATTCAAATAGATATGTCTTCAAGAAAAAAAAAAAATCTTTATTTCCATTGGGTTCTGTGTAAGATACTTTTCCAGTTCTTTATGGAAGATCTGTGTAGTTGAATGAAAATTCTTATATACAAAATAAAAGAAATAGAATAGACAATACTTTTCTCTAAAAGATGAGACAAATATTGTGTTACTTGTAATTATTGGTATTTACCTTCAAATGAAGAAATAAAAGCAACAGTCATTCATGACAGGTGAGAATTCTGCAGTGTGTGTAGATGTATGTGTTAATACTTTGAGCACTAGTACTCTTCTTTCTTAAAATTCACAGGAGATACTGACACTGCCAAGACTTCTGATGATATCAGTTTAAGTCTTGGCCAGAGTTCTAGCCTGTGTAAAGAAGGGAGTGAAGAACAAGGTAAAATTTCTTATTCTGCATTTTAAACATGGTATTTTGTTACCAAAGACCCTTTGCTTAAAATGCTAAATAAATTCATGCAATTTATTGATAGACTCTAAGAAAGGATATCTTGAAGCTCTCTGTTTCCGTTCTTAATTACTCTGAGTTCCTGGGATGCATAGCTTGAATACTTTTAACTTTGTTCTTTGGCTGTGTGCTGCGTGTTTCTTGTTCTGGCATCTTCCAGCAGGTAATAAATATTTACTGTCTCCTTACTGCTGAAAGATAGCTAGCTTACATGTCTCTAGATGATCTCTGTCATACTGAAAGTGGCCTGGGATTCATGGACTTTGTTGTAGACTAATTTGCTTTGCTTTCCAATACAGCCAAATGACTTTTTTTTTCCCAAAACCGGGTGTCTTTTTCTGTAAAGTAAATAATCCTGTCCAGAGTTCTGTGTTTCTGGAGCTATAGGCTGCTTCTAATATGCAAGCTATCAGAGTTTTGTAATTGTTTTTTTTCCTAGTATGTAAGGAAACTGCTAGCTTGTATTCTTCAGTTGTCCAATTTTGTTTCAGATCTTACTTTTCATTTAGCTTCATTGCTGGGAAAAAGTCTGCTCGGATTACAACAGAGCATAAAACTGTAGGGAAATCTTTTGTTTGCTGATTTTAAATTACGTGGTGACTTAGCAGAAAATTAACTCTGGGAATACTATAGTTTGTTTTGGCCAATCTAATCAGACTGATGGGTTCCTTTTAATTGTTACTGTGTGATTCAGTGCAGAAAATGTTTAAAATAGAAGATTACAGGTGGCCATGCTGTTGTAATAGGCAGCAGGTTCTACTACTTTCAGCTGAGTAATGGAACTGTTTGTGAAGGCTAAGTTCAACACATGGGCAAATACACTCTACAAAACTTTAGTAATTGTAGGAACTTAACTTGGCCTCCAGATCTTCTATTTCTAGTGACAGTACCAAAAAGGAAAGTAGCCTGACTTTCAATACTACCTGCAAGTGGACACTTTTACAGGAGACTGCTTGTGATGGATAACAAACAATTGTTCTGACCAAAAGCTAACAGCAAATCCTTATGATTTGCTTTAACAGCACCAGTTTTAGAGACATAAAACTCAGTAACTTTTTAGGGAGTTTCCTTATGGTACCAACAGACCTCTGCCAGTGCCTGCATCCTTGCTAACTGTGAGCTTACTTGGTATCTGGTAGGAAAGGGGACTTTTGTTGGGTTTTTTGTGACTTCAACGTTAATGGGGTTTATTCTGTCTTCTTCAATAATTTTAAAGTTTGTGAAACAGCTAGCTGCATGTAGGAAATAAAACAAAAGGTAGGGTACCCTTTAATGATTAAGAAACTTTGGGATATATAAAAACGAAGTCTGACACACTTGAGTAATAGAGGAGGTTGGGGACTTCTCAGAATCATGTTGTCTTTTTTATTAAAAAAACACCATCAACACCAGCTTAATCTTAGCAGCTAATAAAAGTCTGTCAGGTTTGCCCAGATGCTAGGAAATCTTTTAAATGGTAATGTGATGCATAGTACTTGCAAATGGATTTGTCGGTTTATTTACTTTATCTGATATAAACAAGCAGTTGTAAAGCAGATTGTATAATGTACTTGAACATTCTACATTAATATTTTTTAAATATGTACTTAAACAGATTTGGCAACTGATCGGAAGCTTTTTCGTCTGGTGTCGAATGACTCGTTTGTCTCCATCCAACCTTCATTATCCTCTGGACAGGATTTGCCAAGAGACAGCAGTGACAAAGTGTGCCTCTCGAACAACCAACTTGTGGACCAGTCTAAAACCGGTGCATGTGACACAGAAGTAGCTTCGCTTGTAACTCTGCATTCTCACTCCTATAGGAAGGATCATAGACCACGAGGTGTACCAAGGACTTCTAGCTCTGCTGTTGCTTTTCCAGATGCTTCATTAAATGACTTCCCTCTCTACCAGCAAAAACGAGGACTAGATCCTGTCAGAGAGTTAGAAGCTTCCAAGCCCCCTTCTGGATCCAGAGAGTCCTTGGCTGAGAACTCTTGCATTTCAGGAGTTTTTCAATTAGATGACATTCTGAAAAGTAGCAGCCCTCAACCATTGGCTAAGAGTGGGAAGAGCAAATCCTTGAAAGCAGATAAAAGTGTGGACAGTCTGAGAAGCCTGAGTACTAGAAGCAGTGGTTCAACAGAAAGCTACTGCAGTGGGACTGATCGTGACACTAACAGTACTATCAGTAGCTATAAAAGTGAACATACTAGCTCAACGCATATAGAAAGTGTGTTGTCAGAGCATGAGGAGGAGTCTCCTAGAGAAGAGAAAAAGGATGCTAAGAAAAAGGACTGTGGTGTTGACTCAGAGGATGACAGTAGTTCTACTACTGACAAAAGGACTAGTAGCGAAAGGACTGCTGTGGAAGTGAGCACTAACAGTGGTGTTCAAGAGGTAAAGGGTTCTAATGCATCTGAGGAGACACACAGTCAGAAAGGTCTTGGTGCCTCTGCTTCAGAAGAGGCCAATAAGAACCCACATGCCAATGAATTGACTACGCAAGCTGACAGGCCACCTGGGAAGGCTGCTGAACAAAGAGATGAGCAGAGTGAGAAACTAGCTGTGTTAGTAGATTCAAGAGCTTCTAAAGAAACGAGTGGAAAACAAAAAGAAGGAGATGTTCGACCAAAATCTTCTAGTTTAATACATCGAACAGCTTCTACCCACAAGTCCAGCAGGAGAAGGACAGGAAAAAAGCGGGCTAGTAGTTTTGATTCAAGTCGGCACAGGGAATATGTTTCCTTCCGAGGTGTATCTGGTACTAAACCTCACAGTGCTGTGTTCTGTCATGATGAGGACTCCAGTGATCAAAGTGACTTGAGCAGGACATCAAGTATGCAGTCAGCTCATCAGTTCAGCAGTGATAGCTCTTCCAGCACCACCTCCCATTCATGCCAGTCTCCTGAGGGAAAGTACAGTGCTCTAAAGACCAAATATGTTTCTAAAGAACGTGGGGGCACAGACCCTGAAAATGCTCACAAAACCCATGTAGGCTCTGAAGGAATTAGCAAAAAACGATCTACACGTCGGACTTCTAGCACAAACAGTGCCAAGAATCGTGCTAGAGTATTAAGCTTGGACAGTGGTACTGTAGCTTGTTTAAATGACCCAAATAGTTTAATGGCACCAGGTAACATAAAACAGTTAACCACTTCAAAATCTGATTTGGAAGCCAAAGAAGGAGAGGTGCTAGATGAGCTATCTCTGTTGGGAAGGGCTTCACACTTAGAGTCAGTCACTCGTTCTAGGAATAGCTTACCAAGCCAGGCTACGTTTCCTGAAGGGGAAGAGCAAGAATCAGCAAGTGGAGGTAAGTAAATGACCTACCAGAAGTACCTTGCCATATTTTGTTAATGAGTCTGGTACCTGTGAGTTAAGTTACAACTACACTTAAGCATCTTCCTGTTTCTTCATTCTTGCCTAGTAAACCTGACAAAGTGTTTTCTTCATAATCTCTCGGAAGAGCTACACAAATGGGAGTTGAATTCAAAGAAATGTTATGAAATCTATAAGTAGAGCTGTTATGGATTTGTAACTGGTAGTCTTTGTTAACCAAAGCTGTATCTTAAAATTATTATTTGTGATCACATCAGACCTGCTCCATTGTATTACTCAGACTTCAAATTATGTGTACTATTTTAAAAGTTAACAATAAAAGAGAGACTATTTTTGTTTAAAAGATTGTGCAGTTTAGAAGATTGTGAACATGGAAGTGATTGTTTGAAGTTACTGCTGCCTCTTAGATGATCTCTCTGGCATGGCTTGAGGTGGTACTAAAAGAAACCAACCCACCCCCAAACTCTTACCACGCTGCCTTCAATTGTGCATTCTTAAGGTGGTCTAGTTACTAAGCTGAATTCGCCTAGGGATTTGATTTTGCTTAGCCTTGCCATTGTTGGCTAGACAGTGTTGTTTACTTTGGGGTTGGGTTTTTTTGGTCCTCATTATGAGAACACAATAACCTTCCTGTGCTGGAGAGAGGAATGTAATTTCCTCTTACTTTAAGTATTGCTTTGCTTGGAGTAATGCAAGTACTAAGCTTACCTGTAGTAGGTGGTATTAATATAGATTAATAGGGGCCTTATAAAAAAATTTTTTGAGCTCTTAGTAGTTTTTTGTTTATCACTTACTATGACATTTCAGTCTCTCTTCTTGGTTAACCATATGGACTGCCTTAACTGGAAGGCTTTGTGTTGTGGAAGACAAGTGGGTTTAAAATATGTTTTCAGAACAGTATGGGATTGCTAATTACCTCAGTCTGACTTTTGGGATTGTGTGAGGGTAATACCTACCAGATAATCTGGATCTTGTTAGCTAAGCACACAAATGCTTCATACAATTGTATTTTAGATCAAGACATAGA
This sequence comes from Haliaeetus albicilla, assembly GCF_947461875.1. Lineage (NCBI taxonomy): Eukaryota > Metazoa > Chordata > Aves > Accipitriformes > Accipitridae > Haliaeetus > Haliaeetus albicilla. The sequence goes on from NC_091487.1 coordinate 39,547,460, forward strand.
TATTTTTAAGAAATTGTAGCAAATTTACTGTGCTTATTTAGAATGCCTAAACAAAGTAGTGATTCTTCCATCTTAAAAGGAGAGACTTCCAGCTCACAGTAACATGAGAGATGACCAATAGTCCTTCTGGTTTTTTTTCCTTTCCCCTGATACTAGAACAAACTCTAAGAATGAGTACAATTAATTTGGGGGGTGGAAAAGTGTGCTACACTGAAGTTCAGCTGTTTATTGATTACTGATCAAATTTGATTGGCTTACAATTAGTTCAGACCTATTTAGGTGCCTTCACTTTAAAACAAACACACACACCCCCACCCCCCCAAACCTGAAAAACCTGCATATATTGGTACTTTCTGTATTTCTGTTATTCCTAGCAACAGAGTTCTGCAGTAGCTTTAATGAAAGAGTCCAGGTTGCTCTTTTAGTACTAACTCTGCAAGCTAAACACTTAACACATATTCTTAATATGCCTTGCTAAAGTGGCATCTCTTCTTTGTCTACTGAGGGTAATTTGACTAATAAAAGGTCTGCTTTATGTATTTACTGTTTTGACTCTATGCCGCCTTTAGCACAAGTTTTAATTTCATTTTGGTTTGTGTTATTACAGCTTAAAACTGTTAAGGTTCTCTCCTTATATGCAAAGGAGGATTAATATACCTTACAGAACATGTCAGACTTTATGCACTCACCAGTAATCTGTAATCTGAAAGAATCAGTGCATGACTGATGCTGTATACTGCCAAATATTTTGATTTTTCTTTTAGAGTGAAATGGTGGGGGAAGACCAACCCTAACACATTTAAAAGCAATCTTAAAGACACAAATCTGTAGCAGCTTAAGCAGGGAAGTCTTGCTGTCATTCTTGACATACTATTCTCTTCAGTTTCCCCTTTAAACTTAGTTTAGATAATGGTCATTTTGAAGTTCTTAGTATTTTTAATAAATGGTGAGCACCCAAGTATTACTTGCCTGTGGGTTTCAGGCTGACTTTAAGAAGCAATCAGGATTCAGGTTCTCCAGATTTGATGACATCATATGATTAATAACACTTGCTGTATCTTATGTTTCTTATTATCAGCAGAATAGGAAGTATTTCCTTTATGATTGTAAGAAATTAATGTCATTCTGCTTTTTTGAAAGCAGAACAAAAATATCACTTTTCTTTAGTATTACTTGATGCCACAGGACTGCATAAATATTTAAGTCAGTAATTATTCTGAATTTATGTGTTCATGATCAATCTGAATAATTCCTTCATGTTGTCCTTCATTTCTACTGGTTCTTTTGTGTGTGTTTTGTTGGTTTTTTTATTCCCAAATATATAGCTGATATTGCAAGTTTTGTAACAGCTGTGTCTAATTGTGGCTTTCTTCTTTGGGCTTACCTGTGATTAATAGTAATTGGAGAAAACATTTTAACTTTTCAGAATCTAAGTTGCTTTATATTCAGTATTTCACACTATTGAGTTGTCTTCACCTTTTGGGAGTGTTTTTAAAGGCATACATACATGTGTAGTACACATATGATGTATATTTATATGTGTATAGAAATTATTTGAGAAAATTAGAAGTTATTTTATTTACATGTAGCAGATCAATTACAGAATAAGCTTGATTCAGATTTTCATAAGATCAGAGGATATTGGTTGGATGGGACTTTTAGAGGTTGTCTGGTCCAACCTCCTGCTGAAAGGATTATTATATAATTTTATATAAACATTTTTTAATTTCTGTGATTGCTTATAACTTTCCGCAACAAATAATTAACAGATGGCGGGTTGGATAACCGAAAGACTGTTATTAATACCACCGCCTCTTTCAGTCAGCAGCTTTCAGTTCCTATTTTTCAAATATGACTTAAATCAGTAATTATAACTTCATTTTATCTTCAACTCTTTGGGGAGTAAACCAAAAAGTACTTTCTTACTTGTGTAACTGCTAGAATGTGTTCCGTAAAGGATATGGCTTTTAGTAATCTTGTACTAAGCAGGATGCTATACAAACTTGGGACATACTTTACTTCAGCAGATACAACTTAGCAGTTTCGTTTCTATCTTATTGTGCCAGGAAGTGGTGAATGACTCACTTTTTACAAGGTAACTAGTACATTTAAATAGAAATTGCAGTTCATCCAAATGCAGACAAACAGCATTTGAAAATTCTGTAATTAAATACATGTGGTGGATGTATAACAAAAAAAATGGAAGATGTCTTACAATAGTCATTATCCCTGTTTAACTACTCAGCCTCTAAAAATAGCTAGTGAATTGATGGGTTATGGGTTAAATGAAGTTGTTTAGATGTATAAAAGTTTGCCTAGATGTCCAGTGATATTTTGGAAGTACCACCTTGATAGTCTCCTATGCCTGGTTTCTGTCAGATATGTGCTATTTCTGGATTCCTGTTTGTAATGATTTAAAGAACCAACATAGTGCTGTATATGACAGTGATGTTTTGTAAAACTTCAGCTGACCTGAAAAGTCAAGTGTTCTCCCCCAGTTCTATGTTAACTGTAAAAGATGCATGCTTTAAGTTGCTACTCTCTTTTACAGCTTGCTGTAATTTAAGATTTATTTATTTACTTTAAATTCTTGAGTTACATACCCTTTTGTAAATAAAACTGCATGTAATGTAATGCATTTTTCCTTCTGTGCATTGCATAGCGATATTGAAGTAACAGCTCATACTATTCTTCTGTGTTTTGTGGTCTGCAGTACATTTCTACAGGCAGGCAAAATAGGGTTTTGTGAGCTTGGACTAGAATATTGCATTTCATATGGTGTATGGAAACCTGTTCATCTTCTCAGTCTGCATGTATATGTACATATATGCTTAGCATATCTGCCTATGATCATTAGACAGTATCCTCTACAAAGTTAGAAGTACAGTTCAGTTTTCTGCTATGCAGCCACAGTATATCACTCTTTTCCTACTATGCTTATGTTGCATATGGTCTACAGTCATTACTTATTTTGCCTGTGTTGTAGAGCTGTTCCATGCTTTTGATGGCTTTAGTTTCATATGCTTTCTGCAGATGGAATTAATACAGTTACAGAAGATGGGGCTTCTGGTCTGTTTTCTGGGAGTCTATCAGTTCACATTCAAATTGCTAAACCAAACAGTTTTGCATGAGAAATCAGACTATGAAAGAGTTTGGAAATGGTAGAAACTGAAAAATGTGTAAATTACACACAACCAGATTACAGTATGTTGGCTATCTCTGTGTTCAGCAGGACCCCTCCTGTAACTGGATCAGATTAAGCAGATTAGCCAGTAGAAAGGGACTCTCTTCCATATGAGGTTCGTTATTGGAACCAAAAGACTGTATTCCATGACTTGATTTTTAGATGTCAGCTAGCAGTGTCATAATGTACACAGCATTTGGTTAAAGCATGACATAGAAATTTTAATGTTAGCTCTTCCCAATATCTGGCTTTGAAAGCATAATGTTATATCACAGCTTTTGTGTGTAAAGGTTGAGTCTTACAGAATTACCACTGACTTTGGATATCTTGTCATCTCAGCAGAGGTGAGATGTTGCCATTCAACACTTAAAGATGTCAACAGCATTGGGAGTGATGTGTGAGGCTGAAGTGGAATTCTGCAGTTTTGGAACTTAACAATGAAATAACACTTGGAATGAATCTTGCATCTACTAATTGTTAATCACTACCTACTAATGCAAAATGCAGTTTTAGTACATTGTGTGGGGATTCTGTCCTGCCTGTTTTGTCTCATTTCTGGTATTTATGGATAATACAGGGGCTTTCATTAGATGACTTATGACCAAGATAACTACCATCTTCCTGATACTTTGTGGTTCCATAAAGGTGGCGATGGGGAACAAACAAACAAAAACCTCAGGTTTTGTCCAGCTCACAGCAGTGGCTGTTGAGAGCCAGGAATGTGTGTAATTGCTTGGCAAAAGCTCTGAGTACTACTAGTAAGAGACTTCCTGTTAACTTGGTGGAAACATGCTCCTTTAGTGTGTCATCTACAGAGCAGTAGACATTCTACCTGAAGTTCTGCAGGGCTGTGTAAGGGAAATTCAGTATACTCGATGAGAAATGCATGCCACAGCGTAACAGCATATACCAATAGTTAAAAATGAAGTAAAACACACTTCATATAACTTTTTGTTTGTTTGTTTCCCTGGGAATATTACTTATAAAATCTGACCCTGGTTAAATTCTTTCAAGCCTCCCAAATAAACCAGAAGTAGTAGTTCTTTTAGAATACTTTGCATTGCTGTGGAAGCGAGTTATTTAGTGTCTCAGATTGGTAGTGCTTGTGCAACTACTTCTTGCAGTAATTTTTACTTAATTTGGAAAGAATGGTTCAATTTTGTTGACAAGTAGCATGTGTTCATAAATTTGCCAAGTATTCATCTCAAACAGGAGTTAAATAAGAATTTTTGGTACTTGGTATAAAATGAAGCTGCATCTACTAACTTAAGTTTATAAGCCACTTTTTTCATGCTCCTTTGTAGATGTACCTGGATTTATTGTTATGCATACAGCTGAGAAAGTTCCAGGAGCTCTCTGAACTGTAATGGAAGTGCTCACATTGCTGCCAAATGTAGCCATGAGATGTAATTCCAGGATATATTGAGGTTGGCTACTAATTAACATTTGGTGTTATAGTTAATAGAAGCCCATTCAAAGCAAACATGACTTTCTATGTATGACATACTAACATAGAATACCACTTATGCTGGAAATGCTGTGTGTTCTAAAGATGTAAAGCATCTTTTCCTTAAGGTGAATAAATCCAAATACAAAATCAGAATTAAGTTTCATGAACATTAATGTAGGTTATGAACATTTGTCTGCTTCATGAACATAATACTAGCTTTTGATACCCAGATCCCTAGCTATAGGGACTATATTGGGTAGGGGATCAGATTAGGTCATAGCTTTAGCTCTTTGACCCTAAGTCCATCAACATTATATTCAAGAATTCTGTATGAGTAATGTTTTTAAAATGGAATAATTCCAGTGGGAAGTACAGTGAGGTAGAACAACTGAGACTCCTAGTTTTATCTTTGGCATTAGTGTAGAAATTTGTCTATTAAGTTGGTCTGTAAAATTGTTTGGTTCAGAATGCAAAACAGATTGTTTCATTGTCCTTGTTATTCCCTGCTTGACAGTGTTTTGCTTTTCAGATTGTTGTAGTGACTGGTTTGATGTAATTGTAAATATTCCTCTGGCCTTGTCTCAAACTTGTTTTTTTTTTTTTCATACATTCAACCACAACACTGAAGTCTTGGGCTTTACTTCCCTTGTTTCTTTCAGGTTTGGTTTTTGGGTTTGGTGTGTGTGGTCTTGTTTTGGGTTTTTTTGGTTTTTTTTGGTTTTGTTTTTGTGACAAGTTTTCCTTCCTAAATTGTGTGGGTTTTTTCTCTGCCCTATTTTCTAGCAAAAGTTTATATCTTGATGTCCCTCTGTTCTTCATTGTTTCTCTTTTGCTGCCCATGTCTCCATTCTTCAGAAATTGTCATTGGTGTGTTTTTCTTTAAAGGTCCACAGTAAATTACAATACTGTAAGCCAATACTTATTTTTTCATCAGAGAATTATAAGAAATCCCTGCAATTGTAGGTCTTATAATGGAGCATAATCCATGGGGATTAATAACTGTATATTGAAGATATGGACCGAACAGATTCCTGTCTACTTGGGTATCTTACAAGTATGGTTTTTAAAATAGTGTTAGGGCATATGAGAATGAACTATGAATGCCTCAACTGTAAGGAGAGTGGTGGTGTTAACCCGTAAATGCATGTGGGAAGTATGGCTTTTCTCATGTTTTGAACACAAATGAGAGATAGATGCTTGATGTAGAAGAGCAAAATTTCAGCTATTTGGTTTGGCAAAGTATGTTCAGTGTTAGCTAAATGCATGAGTCGTAAACTCTTCGTATCAGCTCTCACTGAGAATTTGTAGGGTTGGTCATTACAACTGGTTGAAAATAGTTAGATCAGTTTCCCACTTGATAGGGAGAGAAATGGCATGTCCAAGCATCACTCAGGTTCCATGCACATGTTTAACCATGCTTAACCTGACTCATGTTCAAAACCATCTAGGCTTTTTTTCTTTCCTGAGAAGAGTGAGGGACACTGTTTCCATTGTGTGTGGGTTTTTTTGTTTTCTTTCCAGTCAGACTGAAGTTTGCAATTCTATTCGGATAACTCTGTGGTACCCACATGGGTACTTTACTTCTGTATTATCTCAGTACCATATCTTTGCAGGAATCTTCTTGCTTGGGAGGAATTTATCTATTTCGGAACTCATCTGAGGCACTGGGTTCAGCTTTTTTGCCTAGCAAAACTGAAATGGGACTTGTTGATGCAATAAAATTTGGAAATTCTTTTTCAGTTTTCATCTTGTTAGTTTTGATTAGAAGCAGTTGTACATACATGCAGGGTGATGTAAAAGCTTTGGCTTGTATGTGTAAATGTTCATGTTAAAAAGAAAATATTTTCATTTTGTTTCTTAAAGCTAGTTGTATTGTACAACAAATGTGTAGCTGTAGTGTAAAACTCCGAGTCTTCAGTTCTGTTTAAAACTTCGATGTAAACCTCTGTAGTTCCTCAAAAATGCTTATGTAGTATCGAAAGAGAAATTTTGGAAAGGTGTAACCTGCAGTCAGGATAGTTCAACCTCTGTTCATATATTCCCAGCTATTTGGCAAAGGGATGCGAGTTATTTGTTATTCTAGAATTTTTTTCTACAATAAATTTTAGTCCTTTTATTGGCAAGGTATCATTCTAAATGTGTGACGACAAAGTGATATCCTCATGACTTTCTCAGTGTGTAACTGCTAATTTGGCTTTTTTCCAATCAGAAGTGTAATGAAAGAAAAAAGATGAATTTTAATAAATACATGTTCATATGCACAGTAGCATTAACAAATACAAAAGTCAAATTATTTTGTCTTTGAAATTAGGTGTATTATAGCTGGGAATAGGTGTGGGAGGGTTAAGTTTGCTACAAAGTTGTCATTACGTCTCCACCTGGTAGTATTACTGATCTCTGGGATGTAGGTTTGTATCTTTAACTCGTGCACTTGAATTTCAAACCTGACTTTTCTGTTCTTGAGAACAGGTAATGTTGGGGGCTCAAATTCATACATCATGCAGAAAAAATGTATACTTGAATTTCTTGACACTAATGAAGTGTAGTGTTTCAACATAAAAATCTAGAATAAAACAGAAAAACAGAACACTTTTAACAACAAACATTCTAGTCTTCCTTTACTGATTTACTTAAAGTAAGCAGGAACTCTGAAGTATAACCTATGTTATCTCTCCCTATTAGATCCAGATTTTGTACATGAGTTTAGATGTTGGATCTTACCTTTCAGGAGTCCAGAGTTAGTGGTTGTAAGTAGCAGCATCGGAGAAGTGCGAGTGATAGTCTAAAGATGTATTTAAAAAAAAAACAACCCACAAAGTGGGGAAATGTCCTACAGGGATATTTTTATTTGCTTAGCTTTGGTTTAAAACTTCAAAACATTATGTTACTTTGTAAATATTTAAGGAAGCTTATTTATTTCTGTCATGATTAAACTGCTCTCAGAGCATGATAGAGGATAATTTAGGAGCTTTATCTTACTGGTGAACTCATGAGCAGCTGTACTGCTTCTCATTAAAGAAAAGTAGAAACACAAATAACATGTATTAACATAAGTAGCTTTCCATACTGGTATATTTTTTTAATCCTGTGTGTTCTTTAAAATGAGGGTTTTGTTAAAAAAAAAAAACCAAAACCCACACAAAAAACCCCCAAACAAAAAAAAAACCAAACAAAACAAAACTCCAAAACAACTAACCAAAGCTAAACTTTGCTCAGTTTGGCTTTCCATACTTTGAACTGTAATCCTTTGTTTTTTCGTTTCTTTTTTTTTTTTTTTACTTAGTCATAGTTTCAACATGTTGCTTCTTGAGATGTTGCATAGTGTTAGCAGACTTGGAGCTTGTTGGGCTGAAAAGCTGTGCAGTCGTTTCAAAAGAATGTATAGACCTGCTTAGTGATTCTGAATGTCACCACCTACATTCAGGAGGAGTGTATATAGAAGATGTACATTGAAGAAAAGTTTCAAGATAAATCAAAGTTCCCTTGGTAGCTTAGGTAGAAAGCTACACTAAAATCTACTTTGATTTTTTTAAAGGTTAAAGTGAAATAATAAGTTAGCAAATGCCAGAACTATTTGCCTGTGCAGCTTTGAATGTAATCTCTGAGTACATACAAATTTTGATTTTTAATTTTTTTAATCTTCAACCAAGTTTATATTTTTCTATTTTTATCACAGGACACTGCCTCAGTCAGTATTTGAGGTAGACTTGCTTTTAGTGGTAAATTGGAGCTGTGTAGGAAGGACCTCTAGTGTTTCCATAATCTGGGCTTCACTTATTGCAGAAGGTGATGTTTACTGAATAAAGGATATGAAAAGAAAACCAGATGTTGTCAGTGTTAAGTATGCTGCCTTGAAGAATTGCACTTGAATGCTGCTTTTGCTAAGTAGTTGCAAATGGTAATTAAGATGTAATGAATGCTGATGTTTACCATCTTAATGGTAATTAAGATGTTTACATTTCAGTTAAGACTAGTCACTGTTCTTTATTCCATGGTGCTTAACTACGGCCTGATTAGCAGAAATGTGTGGAATTGCTTTTGCATCTAAAGTCAGTGGAAGCTGAGTTGTGAATATGAGTTTTTATATGCTGATGTATACACTGGAAAAATTGAGCTTTACAACTTGGCACCCAAAATTAGTGGGCAGTTTTGGTCTCGTGTGTGTTAACTTAATTCACCAGAGAAGTCAGGATTTATCCTATCTTTAGCATGTTTTACTTTCCCAGTACTTCATGTATGAGAGCTATAAAGAAATCCTTGAAGGAATTAGGCTGTGTATTAAAAGCAAAGCATAAAGCTGTATGTTAAACCACAAGAGAAATGTATTGAATTCTTGAAGTAAACTGAAAAGGAAGTATCATCTATTCATGCTTATTAGAATAACAAAAACAGTTGTGGAGGAGTGAGGAGAAAGTTAGCAATCCCACAGGTTTCCTGAAAATATAGGAAAGGACTGAATTAAGGTTGTCCTTCACTTCTGACATTTTGGTAATGAAATGCTTATAACTGTAATGTTGGTCTTAAAGTATATCTCTTAATGTAGCTTAGCTTTTAAAGCAAACTACAGGTTGAAGTTTCATATACAGTATTCACTTTAACTTGTGGTTCATGGGTGGAATTAGACTCGTTCCATGCAGTCTTTATTGCTTGAGCAATGGCAGTAATACACAACAGCAATAGTAGGTTGCTATAGGTTGCTATTCCCTGTAGACCAGCATTAGCATCTTTTGCTGGTAAGTTTTGAAAGCTTAATGACAGGAATATTGTAACTTGAAATGCACTTAAGTGAACATGGACTACTCTGCCTGTGATCTTTCTGCCATAAAAAAGTATTGTTCCCTTAGTGTTTTGTTTATTTTGGCTTGACACAGCCCTTGGTTTTCTCACTCTAGTAACAGGCTTCTTGGCTACCAAGTTGTGACTTCCCATTCAAGATTGTGATTCTCCTCTTGCACTGACTATATGTCAAATTTTTTGTGTTTTGTTTGTTGGTCCCTGTTCTAGCCCCCCCCCCCCCCCCGCCCCTTGCCTGCCAAAACCTATTTTCTCTGTGACCCGTTCATTTGAGCTCTCTAGTGCTCTGCATTCAAATTGGTTAGTAGCTTCCTTGGTTCAGGAGGAAGGCTCTGAGATTGCAGACATACCATTAAGCAGTCCAAACCCAAAGTTGTTCAGACTGTGAAGCTTAGGGAGGACAGGTGGATTTTGGATGGTAATCTGTGGAAAAATCTTAGACTCCTTTGACTATATACAGGTTTTTACAGTGTTGCTTTATAAGTAGACCAAACCTTTTTTTAGAGAGTTGAAATAACAAACACCAGTCCTTACAAAGAAGTAGTTATCTCACTTAATCTCAACCCTCTGCTCTTCCAAATCATAGTGTAACTAGTCTAAAATGAGCAACATGTATTCCTTGGTGCTTATAAGGAAAAACAAAAAAGCAACTCTATTTTGTCCCCTTAGGAGGTATGATGAGGTTAACCTCAACCCTACCTGTTTGGCAGAAATTACAAAATTGAGAAGAGAATATTATAGTGAGGAGTGGCAGACAGCCTTTCTAGGTTGTCCTTTGGGCTTCTCCTTTAATTATCTATTAAATGAGGTAAAGAGTCAGATCAGTTGTGTCTCTTCCTGCCCTGTGTAAATAGAAGGGATTTGGGATACCCAACTGTTTTTGCAAACTGGCTATTTGGATCTGGGGGTAAAAAAAAGTAAGCTGTATATTCAAGACACACACACAGTCCATCTCCCAAACACCCAAATTTTTACTAATAATTGTGTGTTGTGATCCTGTCTTGAGGCAGGTTATTTGAACAGTCAGTGAATAAGCTACTTCTGTTGTTGTAAGTCAAGTTCATTAACTTGGGGAGGGTCAGGGGGAAGAAAGGAGTCTTAAGTTGCTGTGTACATAAATAGGATGGGTTCTTATTTGACCTAAAGTCTGTCTTGATGCAGCAGCACAAGCCAGCGAGGAGACTGTCACATTTCGTCGTGAACGCAGCACATTTAGGCGTCAGGCAGTACGACGCCGGCACAATGCAGGGAGTAACCCTACCCCTCCTACATTGCTCATCGGATCACCCCTCAGGTAGGGTATCTAAATGTTCCACCATATTTAGCATGCATGCAGCAGACCACTTCTCCCCACACCCACCAGTGTTGCCAGAAAAGCACTTTTTACTTCCTTCCCCACCATAACCTCCTTGAGCTGTCACTGCATGTCACTGTGGGCTTGTTGAATTGTGCATGTATGTGTGGCACTATTTTCAAAATGATCAGGATAGCCAGTCTCTAACATGTTATAACTGATTTCAGATTGATAACAAAATGAACTAATGCTAAGAAACTTAGGTTCAGTGTTTTTTATCAAAAAATTCAGAAACTTTTACTTTCAAGCAAGGAGAAAAACCCAGGAAAATATTATTCACCACTCCTCATTTTGGTTTTCTTTCCTTTAAGTAAGCAAGCATTAGGGACTAGTACTGTAATCACTTCTCACATCTGTAGATGGTGAGAGAGAGAAGCATAAAAACAAAATGGCAGAACATTAGAAAGGGCTAAATTAGACTTGGAACCTCTGCATGTACAAAATACAGATAAATGATTGTATGAACATCCTGCAGCTTTTTACAGCAAAAGAGAAATAGTGAAGTAATAGCGATGCCTTTGTTATAAAATGCACAGTATTGTTCAGTATTAAATCTAATTGTGTGGCACTTTGCATGCCTTGGCAATGTTTAAAATGTACTATTACATGTATCCCAGAAGTTCCCAACCTTCACTGGCCCATTTGTTAACAATACTGAGCTTAGTGATATGTTATATACAGCAATTCTGGTCCGTCAGCTTGAACAGTAGAAGCAGCAAGCACAATAAGTTTTTAAACTTGCTTTTAAAATGTTTCAATCTCATGGTTGCCTATGGTATTGGAGAATCTGGTGAGCAGAACATTGCCTGTAGAGGAAGGAACACTCCCCCATATACATCAAAGTAATTCTTTCTCCAGTTATATGATAAATATACAGGAATAATTATCTATGTTGTGTATTCTTAATGATCTTCCTTCATATGCTCAGCTATCTTTTAATAATAGGAGCAGTCTGCTTTTGTGTTTCAGGAATACTTGTGTAATTGTTTTAACTGGAAAAAAAACTATAGAAACTGAGCAAATAAAAAGAAAATACTTTACAGTAGAGGATGGGGGAGGAATTGTGCCATCTTTGTGGTACTACTGAAATAATCAAGGACTAAGTTTGTAAATTTTCTTCAGGTAGGGGGATTTTTAGAATGGTACCTAATATCTAATAATTGAAGGATTGACTTCTGCTGTATCAAGGACTGAAACTAGTTAGGTGTGGGTTTTGTGGCTAGTGCACTATGTAGCAGTAGTCAGATAATTTCAATTATTTTTTTTAAGTTTCTGGTCTTGTTGAACATAGCATGTGCATATTTAAGTTAGTGATTTACTTCATAGTGAGGGATGCTAGAACTTTGCATTCTCTTAGATCACTTTTGCTCTACTGCATTCATTTGCATCTGTTTTTTTCTTTTTTTTTAAAAGAGGATTTTATGGTTTTGTGTATTGCTTTATAAGAGGCTGTGCAGACTAATCAGAGCTCCTTAACTGTGCATTAGCCAGAAAATAGTGAGTTTTCTTTCTCTTAGACTGGTAGAAAGTAGGGCAAATAAAGGACTCCCTTAAACTGAGGCTGACAGCTCCCTCATTTTCATGTACTAGTGCAGTCATTAAGGTTCCCATGGCTTAAGCTGGACTTCAGTGAGAGACCATGAGAAAACTGAAGCTGGTGGAAGTAACTTCTTAATCAAACGAGGTGTTCAAGGGTGAAAAAGTGGATCAAATATTCTAGCTTTGTATTTCTTCTATGCATCTTCCAGTTACCTAAATTTGTTCCTTTTTTAATAAAAAAAACAAACCCACAAAACTCTGTACTTTCTCTGACAAAATGACACACCTTATCAGAAATACTTGTGTTATAAACATATGCTCAGAATGGAACACTTAGTGAGGTTATTTTGCTGAAAGTATTGTTTGTGGTGCTAAATGACTGTCCCTTGGAGTGGAGTTTAATTGCCTTATTCCAACAAAACACCAAAGTGCTTTCAGATTTGTTTGACATGAATTCTATTTGAACTACCAACTGTGGAATGTATGTGAAAAATTGTATCTATTACTGTTCTGATTTCTAGATGAATAGTATGAAAAAACTTTCCTTTATATGGGTAGCTTAATTTCATTGTAAATTCTGCGTGTTGCTGGAAGAAGAAACCCTTGAAGATTTAAAAAAAATAAATTTGTGCATAAGGAATAAATGTGAAGAAATACAGATTTATTTTATTTTTTTAAACCAGTTACCACCAGTATCTTTTCATAATATCACTGCAACTCTACTGACATTACTTGTATATGCTAGTGGTGAGCTGCCTTGGTATAGTTCCTGATACTGCTAATCCATGACTTCAGATGTTAAACTTCTAACAGTATTAGATTTACTAATCTTTAGTTGCCCTGATGTTGCTTCTTTCTTATTCTTGCCAGCAAAACTTTAATCTCCTAATCTTCTAACTCTGGCATAAAATTGGATGTTGTGGGGATGTTCCCTTAGAACCTATTGAGTTCAACCTGAATTTTTTTATTTCCTATCCATTATTGCAATTACTTCTCACTTCCTCTGTGGCATGTTTAGTAAAAGAGACAATGGCATTGTATATGTGTGTGTTTGGCATTAGTATACTCTTAAGTAAAACCTGGTCTAGTAAATTCTGCTGGTTTGATGCTAAATTAGACACAAGAGTACTTTGGTAACTTCAAAACAAAACCCAAACCCCACCACAAAACAATCACCCACCCCTGCTTTTGTGCTGCCTAAGTGTCAACAGTGTTTTGGGCACTTTAAACATAAGTATGCATTGGCATCCTATGTAGTCAATGGTGTATGCATGTGTGTCTGATATGAGAATGCAAGTGACTGTCTGAAGTAGAATTTTATTTTTGTAATTATTAATTAGGTAGAGAGTAAATGTATCTTTTGCATATCTGTGCAATCTGTTAATGTTGATGTTTTGGGGTTTTTTTATTGTAGCAGATATGAATAACTGCTGAAAGGGCAACTTTGTATATACCTTTTGATACATAGCTACTATTTAAGGGAAAGCAGTATTGTTTAGCATTGTTTTGGTGTTGCTGATAATACTTAAGGGAGACAATGGAGGCTGGGATGTATGTGAGCTTCCTTAGGGCTTTTGTTGCCATGTAGCTCACTGAAAGCCTTGTGTACAGCAGCAAAACACCGCATTTAAAGTTTGGATTCAAATATGTTAGAATACAATAAATAACGAGTTGCAATTTTTTACCTCATGAGCTGTGTGCATGTCTGCTTTATTTTGCATGAGCTTTTCTTAACACCTATTCTTATACTTATATCCGTATGTTGTTTTCCAGTGGTGGTCTAACAAAAGAACTGAAAAGTAGATGTTCTAGAAAATACTGTTAAAAGCAAGTACATCAGATATAACCCCTCAACTCTTACTAAGATCATGCTTTTTCAGTTGCCTCATTTGCCAGCTGTAGCATCACACAGTAAACAATAAAATGTTAAAAGCCAACAGGTGATAAAGATTGTTTTTCAAAAGAGTGTTTAAGATATTTTCTGTAGTCTTTAAAATATAAATTTTTCTGTCTAAAAAAAGTAATTTCTTAATTTCATCATGTCCCACAGCTAATGACTGACAGTAACTTCTTTAAATGCACAAAATGAGATATAATAATAAAAACACTAATCTTGCAGAGTAGATGTGGTATACAAGTGTAAATGTCATGCATTCTGACACATTGCCATGTTTAATATTAAGCTATTAAAAAAAATTGAACTTTGCAAGGCAATTTTAAAGCTGTATAACAATGAGAAGGCTGTGAAGAGGAGAACTAACATTTTCAAGCATTGTGTACTCATATGGCTAGAAATTTACAAATTTCTGTGAAGCCCAAGTTGACTTTTAGAACCTGTTTTTTGGTGCAGGTATATGTCTGGGTATAGAAGAATTTTGTTGTGGTAGTAATACTGAGTAATAAAGTTTTTGCTGTACTGTCAAAATAACTTCAAAATAGACTTAAAACTTTTGCCAATTTGTAATTTGTTATAAGCATTCTTAATATGGTAAAAGAAATTCTGAATCCAAATGTTTAACTACAGTTATCTACCAGGTCTGTGGTAGCATATGGCTACTAACACAGCTTAAAGACATTTTGTAGTTAGAGTGCAGATTAATAGCAAGAAAGGTAATGTTATTGTGACCAAAAAACCCCCAAACGGTCAACTAAACAGTTGATGGGGTCATACCTAAATGAGCAAGAAAAGGACCCTAACTATCATGAGAAGAATGTAATGGTGACTACTGTGTATAGGTGATAACCTCAGGTTAGTCTACAATTCGACTAACCACTGGTAACTTGCATTTGCACCCCCAAATTAAGACTTAGAAGAATATGCTTGAGGGTGACTTGGGGAGATGTTAGAAAGCAATACTAGTCCTGAGAAGCAGGACAGGGACGGCATCTCTAGATTACTGACGTAACTAGCGTCCAAATAGTCTGCTATGCAGACCTCGTGGGTTATCTTAGCCCTCGTAAGTGGCTTCTTAACGCTCTACTCTCTTTAAGTGTTCCTCTTGAAACTAAAAAGTCTTGTTTTGCTTCACTTCTAGCTACTTTTCTCTTCTCCCTGGTAATGTGTCCCCAATCCGTGTTTTCTCGTAGCCTTCAAGATGGTCAGCAAGGCCAGCAGCCCTCCTCCCAGGTCAGAGTGCAGTCCCGCCCCCCTTCCCAGGCAGCTGTGCTCGGCGCTAGCGCCTCCTTGCTGGTGAGAAATGGGAGTGTCCACTTAGAAGCATCACATGCCACTGCATCTGCTGTAGGCGGTAGCAGTTTGCACGATGAACTTGGTATGCAGGCCTTATGTAACCTTGGTGACATGGAAGTTTTAATACGGCAGATATATCGGTAATAACGCGGTGAAAATCAGCTAACCTTAGCTTTGTTTCTGAGTCTTGTAGGTGCGTTTCTTGGAATGCTGTATTGCGTGTAAATTCCTTGCCTTTCACAATCGCCTTTCCAGGCACTTTCTCTAACAAATGCATGATGGGAAATGCTCCAAGGATGCGTAGCTACGACTAGCGATGGCGCGAGAGCTTTCGTGACTTGAACTACGTAACGCGTGTAATGCCTAAGTTTTCTCGCGTTGTCACAGGTAGCTGAGCAGAGATTGAGACCAACTTTGGGGATCTTCTGGTTCCTGAAAAAAATATTTGTTACGGTCCCTAGGAATTCTTGATCTTACTTTTTTTAGATGAGTCTTGTTTAGCTGCTGTTCAAAAAAGAAATCCTCATGTAAATGGGAGTGCTTTACTTCTCATGTACACCTTAATTTAGGAGGTTGAGATTGGAAGAAAATCTGAACTCTTTCTTACCTCAAATGCCATCATTTCATGGAGCCTTACAGTGCTCCTTAATTCTTCATGGTCCATTTTATGTAGTATTCTTAGCTATTTATGAACTTCTATGCAGCTAATAAAATTGCTAGGGAGAAGGAAGTTAAGATGGTCATTGTAAGTGACTGATCTCCTGTGACACAGTAATGCAGGGGCCGATGTGGAAAATTTCCTGATGGGGATCTTTGCAGCTATCTATACATGGCCTGAATTACTTATGACTTCAGCATTAATATGGAATTCTTCTTCAAATTATTAAAATGGGCATCTCTAGAACTGACAATTATTAATGACAGTATTTTGAGCAGCTGTCAGCTGTAATAACCTACAAGTACAGGTTAGCTCAGAACACTGACAAAACACTTGTTTTGGAACTTACTGTAACCCAGTACTAAAAGATAAGCGACTTGTCATCTTATTCCACTAGTGGGGAAGATGTCAAGAGTTGTCAGGCTGTGGTACCACTCTAAATATGTTTTTGGCTAACAAATTGCCATTCTTCTGCACCATCTAGCTGCCATATAAGGAAAAATTGAATATAATCAAACTGAAAACAACCCTGACATTCTCCAAGATGTTTTATAAAATTTAACTACAGATGTGGTAAATACACACAATCTACTTATCCAATAACTTTCGTTTTGGATTCTGTGGCTCTACTAGTTTCTAGATGGAAAAATCGAGACTTCTATCTCAACACTTGTATGTGTCTCAAAGTTGTCGGATGAAACTACAGATGTCTTTACTTAATTTGGACTCTTCTTGTTTGAAAAAATATTGGAATATAAC
The DNA here is from genome assembly GCF_947461875.1 of Haliaeetus albicilla. Taxonomy (NCBI): domain Eukaryota; kingdom Metazoa; phylum Chordata; class Aves; order Accipitriformes; family Accipitridae; genus Haliaeetus; species Haliaeetus albicilla. Next base: position 39,564,388 of record NC_091487.1, read on the forward strand.
TCTGAAATTCAGGGATACTGGTTACATCTCTCCAACGTTAACGTTGAGATTTATTCTTAAAGCCACCATTATTGTATTTGAAGAATTTGGTTCATCTTACCCAAAATACGATCAAATTTTACATAATTCAAGATTTAATACACAATCTAGGCAAGTCTGACTTAAGCACTTTGATTTCTACAACAACATAGTATAAAGTAAGTGTATAATTTAGAAATTCAACATTGCATTCAGGCTCCCTAAAAAGGCATATTCATTGCACTTGGTATGTGTTGGAGTCTTCAGCAATTTATATAGCTAAATTCTTCTGAAATTTTGTCTGTACTGTGCTTACAGTTATATGGGACAGCACATTGCCTTTGGGAGGCACAAAACTTCCAGGATCTGCTCAGTTAAAAATCTGATGTGTAATAGGGGTTTATTCCCAATTTGAAGCTCAGTGTCTGTTTAGAAACCTTCCATGAGTGAAAGTGGCTATTGTAGGCTATATTTTTCTTATTATTTTAGGAAAATCAAATTTTTTAGTTTGCATAGCAGACTGTGTGACAGGTACTGTCTTCTGTTAGAGTAAAATGGTTGGCAAAATGGTGCAAAGTTTCACATGCGTGATTCCTTTATCAGGCCTGACAAGAAGGCAGAGTGTTTTTCCTTATAACTGGTACATGGTTTGCTTGTTTTTTTGTTTTAGATTTTTTTTTATCCTCAGTCAGGGATGAAGTAACACTACTGCTCTGTTTCCCTTAAGTCTAAGTCTGTTGGTTTTGCTCTGTTGTCCCAAGATACATTACAGTGAAAGATGACCCTCTTTAGGTTGTGTATGGTTTGGGGGTGCAGGAAGGTAGTAGTTTGTTTTTTCTTTAACTTTTATTCTGATGCTGATCAAAGCAACGTAGGCAATATGACCAATTCTTTGGCACTGTGGAAATCACTGTGACTGCCTAGGGCAGAAAAAATGTTGAAAATAGAGGCTGGGGAAAAGACATGGAAACAAAACCTGATTTACAGCAGCCGGAAATGTAAGTGACAAACATAGTAGATGGGGTTATATATCTCTGTACAATGCATATAAGAACTTCTTACTAGAATTCTAATAGCATATTCCAGCTCTTCTGGAAGACAAACAGAGCATGTGTTAATTTACTTTAAAAGCCCCCCCATTTAGGACTCCTGTTTTTGTGCACCAGTGCAGTATCTGCTTCTACACTTTTACCATTTATGTGTTGATGTCAAGCTGCAGCTCTTAACAAGACATACAATTTTTATTTTTTTGTTTGCTTTAAAGATTCATGTCTGTTAACTTGATTCTGCTGGCTTATTTTATGAAGGATGAACCTTACTGTATTATGCCTAGCCTACATCCAGTCTGGTGACTATACAGTCATCTTTAACTGGGCGTTGTCCTGGGAGTAAGGCAAGAGATGTTTTGAGGTATTATCTTTAGTCTTCCAGGTTTGAGGTAGAAAGATTTTTATCAATTATGTTGTTGTTTCATGAGGGAAGAGGGGGAAGGAAACAGGATGGAAAGGAAAGGTGGCAGACCAAGTGCCATGATTATAGGCAGGATTAACATAATATGAATCCAGAAAGCAGCAAAACACATACTGTGACTTAAGTGAATGACAGTCTTCACAGCACAGTGTGGTAGTACTGATGTCTCAAGAATCAGCTGTTAGTGAGAATAAAAGGCATGTAGGTGATGGGTGAGATTTTTCAGTCTTTGCTGCGAAGGCTGTAGATGTTACAAAATTTGTGAAGTAGTTCGGAATCCATGTACTGAGTTGCTAGAACAGATGTCCAGTTTCTGAAACTGGGGTGAAATAACAGCCTCTTGTCCTCAGCTAGATGATTTTTTTTAATATTGCTTTTGCGATTAAGAAGAACTGGTCATCTGGAGCTTTACAATATAATTACAGTGCTACGTTGGACTTCTGGTTGTATCACTTAGATGCAAGCAATAACCTTTCAGACTTGCTGAAGTATTTTAATTTATGAAGGCAGTTGGATGGTCTTGAAGATCAAAACTTTTCTTTAAAGATAAATGTATACAGATTACTTGATTAGAAACAATTTAGAATCAGTTCCTCAATACCTTTTTATAATTAAGTAGATGTAATTTATTTGGGATGGATGGGGGAGTATTTTCTAAGGTACAGGTAGAAAATAAGTATTCACTTCCCATTGTTCCTATTGAAAATATCTCATAGTCTGTGGAATTCTGCATAATAGTTAAGTTACTCTTTTGACAAACTTCATAGAACGATTCACAGTGCTTAATTTTTTATTTCTAACTGGAAACTTAGAAGTCTTCATACTGCAGCTGAAGGTAAAATTTTGACCTTTAGAAATGATAGCTCCTTGCCACACTACAGAGTATTCAAATTCTGATGGCTTTGGTTTTGCTGACTAGGATTCAAAAAATATTATCACAGGTAGTAGATGAATATATGTTGATCTAAAGTCAAAAAGCGTTAGCAACATTCAGAACTAGTTTGAGATGTTGGAAACGACGTAGTAGTTATTAGATGGGAAACGACGTAGTAGTTATTAGATGGGAAACGACGTAGTAGTTATTAGATGGGAAACGACGTAGTAGTTATTAGATGGGAAACGACGTAGTAGTTATTAGATGGGAAACGACGTAGTAGTTATTAGATGGGAAACGACGTAGTAGTTATTAGATGGGAAACGACGTAGTAGTTATTAGATGGGAAACGACGTAGTAGTTATTAGATGGGAAACGACGTAGTAGTTATTAGATGGGAAACGACGTAGTAGTTATTAGATGGGAAACGACGTAGTAGTTATTAGATGGGAAACGACGTAGTAGTTATTAGATGGGAAACGACGTAGTAGTTATTAGATGGGAAACTGGGAAGTGTGCTGAAGATATCATTTCTTCAGCTAAGTTCAGAGCACCATTTTTCTTGGATCCTGAGCCACTTAAGTCTTCCAAGTTTCATCTGAGTAAGCTTATCAGCCTGTTGCTTTCATTGATTCCCGTAACTGTGGGAACACCAGCTTGTACACTGAACTGTTAAGTGGTTGTCTCTGGACTTGGTGATGAGATATTTTTGTCTTTTGAAACAAGTTTTCTTGTTTCAAAGGAACTGCATTCATCTTTTCCTCTCTTTATGTCAGAATGAAGATGTGTTTTGGATTTGTGTGCCTAAGTATCAATGACTTGGTTTTGTTATTTTTGTAACCTGGTCCAAATAGAATATTGTTTGGGTGACTTTAATTTGCTAAGAACTCATAGCTTTCCCTTTGAGGGGTGGGGGAGAAGTTACAAGCATTTCTGTTTAGTGGACAAACGTGCTGTTGGGCTGTATTTCTTTATTTGTAAAATAAACTTCTGAGTCTGCCATTTGTTCACAACTTGATAAAACTACAGTCCTTAAAGAAAAAACTTTCTTAAGCTTCTTCAGTGTGATGCTATTAAAAATACTTCAGAGAACGCTGTGGCAGAGCTAGGAATGGGAGGGAGAGAAAATTACCAGGGTAACTAAAAATGCGAGGTATATCCATATGTATTGAATCTTGGGAGCATTGGGATCCTTCATTAGAGTCTGAGTGTGCTGTGTGGAAGCTGTTATCTCGCACAGTTTAAAAAGTATTTAATTGATGAGACTTTGGAGCTCAGCTGTAGAATCTCCAGCCACACCTTAGGGTTTGCATCCTGAACAGCACTGAATAGTCCTGTCATCTTTTCTATTTTGGATGAGTTGAGGCTTTTCTGGAGAGCCTTTTGATTTAAAACAAACAAAAAACCCCAACAAAACAAAAACCAAAAGCAAAACAAAAAAGGAGGCAGCCAACTTTGTTTTATTGAGAAGCCATACTTTCCTTGACAGAGAGCTAACTTTCAATTGGAAGTCTGTATAAGTAGGGAGGTGAATTGCAAGTATGGCAAAACCTGAGTCTGTTTTGTAGTTTGTGTGTAAACAATTGGAATTAAGTGTTCTGTCTGTTTGCTACCTCTCTATTAATGAGGTTTGTTTTATCCTACCATGGCCATGCAGTGCTTACAGCAACAGTACAAATGCAGTAAATTTTGATAGATTCAAAGACAAGTTAGATGTGAGGGAACTGTAGATGCTTTCTAAATTGAAGTGGTTTATGCTAAAATTTTTCATAGTTTGAGGCCCCTTTCAGACATTTCACGAGTGTAAGAGTTCAGTAAACTTTTCTGAAACAAATATGTCTGTATTATCTCAGCCCAAGAGAATGGGAAGTTGTATCTTGCAAGTAGCATATTTTAATTTCCGTGACTAGAATTTTATTAATCTAAAACTTAGCTTAATTTCCAGGCTCTCAATTCAGTAGTGCAAAAACATGAAGAATTTAACCCAAGTTTCCTTGTCTCTTTTAAGGAGTGGTTGCCCAGATTTTTCCATAGTAATGCATAATTTTGTCCTGACTAGAACCTGAAGCATATTATCTAATACCTTCATGTTTGCTGTTGAATTATTTTTTTATTGATGCAGCTAAGAAATAGCCCTGTGTAACTAAGGTTATTTATTAGTTGTGGGGAAGAAGATTCCTAATTTCTTGTGCTGTTTTAAATTTTAAACTTCAGTAACAACTCTTTACTACACTATGCTTTAAAAACCAAAGGATATTTAACTGAAGCTCTTCATTAAAATCTTAACTATTGAGGAAAAAACCCTAACAAGTGAACTTTCTACTTGTATTTCCTTACAAATGCCTATAGCAGATGTAATTAAATATTGAGAAAGAGCTGTTGCATTACTGAGCTCTGACGCATGCTGTATGTGTCTCCTGAACTATGTAGCTGACTGCCTTGTCAGAATGGTTGGTCTTAGCACAGCTGTGCTATGTGTCTAGTTGGTCTGAAGTGCCCCCTCTGAGGGTAGAAAGCTTTATGAAGATATTTTCAATATACCAGTATTTTTCTTTAGTTTCACTGGTTTTAATCATCCAGTTCAAGTTTAACGTCCTTGTATTCAAACAATTCTAAATAGAACTTTTTTGTCTGTGGGTCTGAAGAGAAGTAGGAGCAGGATCACAGTGTGGTGTGTTGGTTTGTTTTGGTTTTTTTTTTAAATATATCAAAAAACACTATCAGAAACAGGTTAGGTTCTTGCAGAAAGGGGAAAGATTGGAAGCTCTGATTCTTGTTAGGTATTTCTCCTGGGACTGCTTGTTATACTGTATCAACAGAAGAAGCAAGAGCCGCAAGACATGCGGCTGAGAGGTGTATGCAGTTTTTGCTTCAGATGCTCCTAAGTGGGATTTTTTGTTTTGTATAAGCAGATCTTAAAATATTGCATGCTTTGCATCATGGCTTAAGAAGCGTTTTGAGCTAGAAGAGATGGAGAAGTTGGCAAGAACACTTCATATGAGATCAAAATTTCAAAATCAGCTTCCTGTGTTCAGAGCTGAAATATATTGAACTTGGCCTTCAGGGGAAATTACAAACCTTATCTCTCTGATCAGACTATTGTGGGAGAAAGGCACTGTAAAAACATCATATTGTGAGTAAGGTAATTTATCATTTGATTTATAATCTCCAGCTACTTTTTTGTTAACTATATATTTTAGGAATAGCTTGATATTGTTCATTCAAAAAGTTTTTAATAACAACTATAGGAAATTATGGTTAATGGATTTCCAGTAACTCCAAATGGTTTATCTGAGAAATTAGTTTGCAGTCTTCTGTTCTTACACCACAGCGTTTGCTTCTGGCTTGCAGAATAAATCTCTGCCTGCTATTCCTTTTTTTAGTTTTTCTAGAGGTGGAACTTATGAAGCATCTCTGGCCACTTCTTTCACTCTTTGTGTTTCTTATCAAATAGACATGTGCCTCTTGAAAGAGTTTCATTCAGTACATGTGAGGAATCTCTGCCATGGTTCTTAAATGCTGATAGCGAGTGATTTACTGATTGTTCTACTGGGGGTGGGGGAATGGGGAAGAACTGAAGAAGGTGGTCATTGCAAGTTGTTCACCTGGTTATTCTCCAAAGGGGGGCGGGGGGGGGGGAGGCTTACATTGTGCTTATGTTGTGTTAATGGTGACATCTTGTAAATACAAACTCTTAAAATTTAATTCAGTACTGCAGTTTACTGTATGTATGTCATGTAAAACAGTATGAAGAGGACTAAGTAGCTAATGTCTTGTGTGCTCTGACACATTAATGTGTAATCACATTTTATATTTTGACACTGATGTAAATTTAGATGTCTAAATTGATCTCAGTAGTAAGTTAATAAATAGAAACTAGTGCCAGTGGGATGAAACACTATGAAATTTTGACCTGCTTTTTACCTTTTCTTTAATAGGTAAGTTCAGTTCTACGCTCTACGAGACAGGGGGCTGCGACATGTCACTTGTGAACTTTGAGCCAGCTGCAAGAAGAGCATCCAACATCTGGTGTGTGTGAAGGCCAGTCAAGAGTGATGATTCTTGTCTTACTGCAACCAAATCTTTGACTTAAATTTTAAAAGGTTATTTAGTATGGACTACAAAAAATCAGTATAAAATACTATCCATATACTTTTACTTTGAAACCTAAGTGATTTTTACTAGAAGATGACACTAACTGCATAAATAATCTTCTCCACTTAAATAAATCTCAGAAAACGAAGACTACTATTAGCTTAAGCAATAAATGTCCAAACTGAGAACTTGGCAAATGTGTTTTTGATTGGCTTATAGAAAGCCTTTCTTAAAGGATTTAACACAGGTTTGGGGAAAGTAGGTGGCTGCTGACCTTAATGGCTATTGATTTATTTACAAATGAACTTCCAATTGTGAAGCAAATGTAAACTGATAAATTTGTTCTTAAGTTCATAGATGGCATGAAACAATACATGGAAGTGTTAACATGCCTGAGGTTAAAATTTGACTTATAGTTGAAATAGCCAGCTACATACTGGAAAGTTCATCTGCTGTTGGAAAGATGCCCTTTCTTTCTCTGAAGGCACAGGAGGCAGAAGAAAGAAAAACAACCCAAAACCTCCCATGCTCCCCCCTACCCTAATCCACTTCACTACATAGAACTGCTCTGAAGCTATTGCGTCATGCTGAATGCTACAAATTCCCACTGTGTATAGGTGGAATAGTTATTGGAATTATGGAGTGATGAATATAAAAGCGCCCATCTTCAAATCTTTCCTGTGAAAGTGTGCAAGTGCCTTTTGTAGACTTGAACTTTGACAAAAAGTTCTGTATTCCTTGCACAAAGCTGCCAATGCCTGCCTCTACTGCTTGCATGTTCCAGATGCAATGGCTTTGCTGATGGCTGCTGTTGTGAAGTTTTATGTGCTAACGGAAGGAACGAAATGGCCACATCTAAATAATCAGATCTCAGCTTTAGAGACTACTTGAGTTTCAGTGAAGTAGAATTGATAACAAAGAATGTTTTTATCTTAAGGCAAGGAACTGAAGGAAAGTTGCATAAATTTGATACAAGTCTTACAGCCATGTGATTTACATGGAATACAAACATCCAAAAGCTATCCAAAATTGGGCAAAAAAAGCAATGGTTGGATATGGACTCTCATACAGTAAGAGAAATTTCTCCTCATCTCTAATGAATGGAAATTGCAAAGTAATTTTGCTCTTCTTACCAGAGGTTTAAGTTTATTTAAAGTTAAGATTTTTCAAAAGCAATTTAAGATTAACTCAGTATACTCGTGTTAAGTATGTACTATTTTTAGCAGTTTTGGGACCTTGATAAAAACAGTATAGAATTAACAAAAACTCTGTATGTGAATGCATAGTGGACTCTGCACTCCTTCAGAGGTGATGCGTGTTTACACATCAGTAGCTAACAGATTATGGAACATCTTTGTTTTTCAAGTGGAATAATCACTGTCATGATAATCCTTATTAGACAACTTAGGGTGTTGAGAAAATTATACCAAGGGTAAGGGTAAAGAGTCTCCTGATTTGCTATAGCTACAGAATTTACCACAATGCACAAGAATAAGAGGATACTTGTATTTAAAATATGTGATCGAAGGAAAAACTTAAAGAAAGATTTTTAGATAAAATTTTCAAGGAGTCAAAATTAATTTGGGAGACTAGAAAATTTGAGTGGCCTGTTGAAATAAAATGTAGTTTTATAATCTGAAGTCTTTCCCCTGTTCTTATAGTGACACGGACTCTCACGTATCGAGTTCTACCTCAGTTCGCTTTTATCCACATGATCTAGTAAGTTTTTCTTATTTATTTTTAAAGCATGCAAAAAAAACCAGAAGACTTTCCAATTTTATAGCACTGATTAATCATCCTATGTGGTAGTTCTTTGTTCTTAAGAAGGATTTTTGCCTGGGTTTAAATGAAGATAATGTATTTATTGTTGCAGTGTCTTCATACATACATACAAACTCATCTTTCTGCATAGCATTTTAAAATTTAGATATAAATGTTTTCTTCTGATCTAAAGCATAGTGATTTTCTAAATCAAGTGGAAATTGGGTGTTCTGAGATACCTTGTAAGGGTTTCCAGAGATGACTGGACAACTTGGACAGAGTTTTCCTTCTGTGCATTACTAAGATTAGCAGGCAGCAGAAAGAATAAATGTCATGTTCTGACCAAGAGAAACTTTAGTAATTTCCCTGAAAGGAATTTAAAAATCTGTTGTTGGAATCTGCTGTACAAAATCTTAATTCATATGCAAGGAGTGACTTGGAAAAAAGGCAGAGGCTTATGCTGTTTCATACTGTAAATAGGTTTAAAACTCCTTAGTTTTGTGATCTCAAACCTTTTATATTGTTGGCAAGTCCAGACATACCTGTACTCTTGATTCTGCTGTGTCATGAAAACAGTGCAAATGGTCATGATTCTTAAGCTAGGAAACCAAAGTAAAGTATATTGGAATACCTAATGACCTAATCAAGAGGGAAAATGAAATATGGATTCAGCATCTGGCAGAGGAGCTAGAGACCTCCATTTGCCTGACTGTGCCTTTGATCAAGAGTGTGCTTTTCAAACCTGGTGTCTGCTAGAGGAACTTTCTTTGTTTTCCACCATACCCCTTGTAATACAGCCTCTTTTTCTGTTATGTGCTATTGGTTTGCCAGTGTGGCACTATCGGAGGGAATGATTCTGTTTAAGGCAAACTTGTATTTATAAAAGCTTAGCTCATGTGCATAAATGGAAATTTCCACTAAAATTTATTATTAGTTTGACAAATGTTACATTATGGTGATTCTACCTTTTAAGAAACTAAGTTTTTAAAAAGTCAGAAAAGCAGCTGTTTTCTGACACAGCTTATCTTAGATATTACACTTCATATTTTTTAAATGCCTTTAGAAAGGGAGTGTTCCTGCTTGTTGTTTTTATTAGTATTTTTCTAGGAAGGAAAAGCTGGCTGAGCATAGTTACAGTAGGCTGATGCTTTAAGGAGTCATGAGAAAATTTCAACAAGAAACCAAATGTTAAACTTCATAAAGCCAAACAAACAAAGGAGAAACTATAATTTGACACTTAAAGGTGACATGAGTATTTAAATTTTACTCTTTGCCTTAAAAGATTGTGAAGATTTTCCATAAATGACATTTTAACGATGATATTGTTTAAGAATAAAGGGCAGCACATTCAGATGTTTCTTGGCCTGTTAATGAAATTTATAAAGTGGGTTAGGTAACCTTCTGAGTGCTCTCTTTAAATGTCCTTTATGGTTGTTAGTATTACTGTGATTTCAGGAGAACTCTAGAGTAGCAAACTACAAAATAAGTGAGAAATGTAGTCAGTCATAAGTAGTACTTGACTAGTTAGGGTAGAGTTTTTTTTTTTTTTTTTTACTTTGAGTATACTCTGAATGTAGTGAGTTTGAATTTGACCACTGATGCATGCATATGTTGCTTTGTCATGCAAAAACAACCATTTGGCATGGGTGTGCATGCAGATTAGCTGACTATATGAAATGTGTTGTAATTTATTTAAATTCAGAATTGGATTATTCTTGTAGTATACATTATTCTTGTTCACGTATCAGTTTACTTGTCTTCAAATTTGAAGTTTTCAGAGTAAATGGGATAATGTGCTTGGAAGACATATTCATACTTCATTTGAAATAAGGTATATGCTAAAATGCCAAACAGTTTTGTTGTATGCGAACTATTATTGCTGCTGGTGCTATTCATTTTCCATTATAAGGATAGGAAAAGTAGAAGCCTGAGAAGCGAGTTTAACACATAACTTCTCAAAAGTGAAACTAAATAATTCTAGCAGTTTATTCCAAAGCAGTTTTCGGTAGAATACAGTGATATAATAAAAATGAGCTTTTGTTAATACTGACTTTCTCTTAGCTTTCTCTTCCTCAGATCAGGTTGAACAGGCTGCTAACCATGGATACAGATCTGCTGGAGCAGCAGGATATTGACCTGAGCCCTGACCTTCAGGACCACATGCAACCTCAAGAGGAAGCAGCTCAAAAAGTCAAGCAGTACTATCGCTTTTGGATCCTTCCTAAGCTTTGGATTAGCATCAATTTTGATAGATTAACTCTTCTGGCTTTATTTGATAGGTGAGATCCTTGTATGTTACTAGACCTCAAAGTAAAGATTAAAAAATGGTAACTAAACTGTGAATAATACAGATAAAGCTATCCTTAGAGAATTGTACTTACTGTACTCTGAAAGATGAAATAATACGAAATGCAGTATTTCTAAAGTAATGAAGGCTACTCTCCCTTTTTCTCCACCAATGCTAGAAAGGAAAAACAAACAAACAAACAAAAAAAAACAACCCCAACCCTCACTTTGAGTGGGGTGATAATATATTTGAATAGTCAACAATAGAGATTTGTTGCTAATCTTTAAAGCTAGAAAATAATCTTCTCCAAAAAAAGAATTGAAAGGGTCTAGAACCTGGCATACACTTATATTATTTCAGGAAGTAGAGAAAATTTACCTTCTGTTTCAAACCATTTTTCCAAAGGGTCATCTAATACCGTAACCTGTTGTCCCTGCTGCATTTACTTAGTGGAATAAAATGAAGGTGATGCCCACCACCCCCAGTTACCAGCTTTTGGAATATATAGAGTATTTTAATTTTGGTAATGAACTTCCTTGAGATAAACAACATAGTAGTGATTCTGTCAAGGCAGAAATACTGTTAATTGTGTTCCTCAGCACTACCTATATCACATAGAATTCTCTTTATTCCACTTGGCCTGTCTTAGCCAAGTGAGAGTGTTTTTAGTTTCTTCATTACAAAATGATGAATGACAGATTATATATGGGTAAGCTGTCATGCATATATTTTTCACAGGCTTGTAATCATCCTGTGTGGGCATTGAATATAGATTTGTTACAGACCATGCTTCTGGTTAAGCATTTGAATTATTTCTCAAGTTATCTGCTGAAGTTATCTGCTGAAGTTATCTTCTGCTGTTTAACATTCAATTCTGTAAGATACTAATTGCTTTCAGCTATCATTGAAAACCTGGTAGCTCCTAGCTTTGCTAAAAGACAGCGTGCTAGGATAGTCTATGGAAGTTTAAATCTATTCTTAACTACTTTGTTACGAGCAGCATAACTCTTGTTAACTTCTGACCCTAACTGTTCCCTTGCAGCTTTTTCTAGACATAGTTAGCTTTTAATTTTTTTTTCCTCCCCTGTGTCTCCAATACAGGAATCGTGAGATCCTTGAAAACGTGTTAGCTGTCATCCTAGCTATTCTAGTTGCATTTCTGGGCTCTGTACTTCTTATAGAGGGCTTTTTCAAGGATATTTGGGTCTTCCAGTTCTGCCTGGTAATAGCCAGTTGTCAGTACTCACTATTGAAGGTATTTTAATTTCTATCTTAACTTTTTATAAACAATAGAAATAACTTTGGGTGTTGCAGGTTAGAGCTGTAAGTCAAAAAACGCATGTTTATTGTTTCAGAAGAAATGAGTAAACTTCAGCTTCATGGAAAGTTGAGTAGATGGACATGCAAGGTCACTTCACTAGAATGGTTCTGCATATGTTTGTTAAACAACTCTTTATTTGTTGTTCTCGTGCACTTTTTGTTTTCCCAAAGAGGAGCACATTCTGACTGGTTGAAAACAGCCTACAAACTAAACTTGAAGCTTTTGTTTTGTGGTAGGGTTTTTTTTTGTGGATACACCTCAATGCATTCATATTAAGCAATTATATCTAAGCATATTTTTAGTCAGAATCTTAGTTTTTATTAGACAATTGTTAACAGTATCTTTGTAATTTAAGAATTACTTTATTTTCTTATAATTAGACTATTAGGGTGGAAATCAGATTTAAAATTAAAGCGCATAATACATTTTGTGTTTAACAAAAAAGGTAGAAGTTCTAAAAATGAGGTGTTTTTAAAAACTTTGGCTATAGACATATACTCTTTGAACAGATTTTATGGTTTAATACATTGTGCTATTTAAAGGCTGTAGAGTGGCATTGTAAAGTTAATTGTAGATATTATTAAAAGAACTTTAATCAAGAAAGTGTGGGTGAGGGGAGGTAAACAAACTTATCCATAGATTGGGTAACTTTCCTCTATCCATTTTGGTTTCAGAGTGTTCAGCCAGATTCTTCTTCCCCTCGACATGTAAGTCATGGGCATATGCCACTGTACTAACCCTGCAGATGTAGAGCTTCCACAGAGAATTGATCTTTTTGGTTTGATCTTTTCAGCATTTCTGTTAGGTACCTCCTCATAAGGCACAAGAGGCTTATGTTGTCTTAGTGTGTGAGGAGGGAACTGATACTATTATATTATCCCCCCCATATGTTTTGTTTGTATTCAGCAAATCATGTCCTCCCTGTTTTAAGCCTAGCTTTTGCTATAGAGCCATATCACAATAAGTTTTTTAATGAATCTTTAGTATTCAAGCAATTATACTGAGAAGTGTTCTTAATGTTATGATTTGCTATGCTGGTATGAACTGACGCAGTTTTGAGGTTCTATTCTGGTCTTGTAGATCATTCAGTTGATCTAGTGTGCACACAGCCTTGTTTTTTCACTCTATTAAGCTGAGTATGCAATGCTCTAGTGAGCATTAACATTTAAGTATGGAAATGTTAATGTGCTACTGTTGCACAATATATTTATATTCTGTTGTGCATCTGCTAGATTGCCAAGACAAAATATTTTTATGTCCTAAATAAGATATGAAAAAGCATTATTCCTCTGTAGCAAGTAATTAATATTATTTTAGGTAATAAGTTGTATGTTTTAATGAACACACAAATAAAGATGATTATTTTTTTCCCAGCAGGAGCAGTATCTGAGTAATAAACATTAATTGCGTTTTCTTCAAAATTAATATATTCTGTCTTGCTTATGAAGCCCAGGCAGAGTTTCTCTGGCATTTAGTATTACAAGAAAAATACTTTAAAAGTTAGAGGAGAATAAGGGTAAATATAGGTTAGTCTAACTTAATCTGTTGTGTTCTCATTATACCAAACCCACAAGAAAAAGACTTGTATCACTGCAAGGCAATGCATTAAGGATTTTATGAACAAAACTTAAGGATGTACTGTGGTGACAGTACACTAATTGATTAACAGTGATTAATTTTGGTTCTGAAATTATCTGTAACAGAAGAGTAACCATTACTTTTTCTGCTAATAATGAAACATGTTCTTTTTTCTTTTCTTTAACAGGGTCATAATCGTATCATAGCCTATAGTAGGCCTGTATATTTCTGTTTATGTTGTGGTCTTATTTGGCTGTTGGATTATGGCAGCAGAAACATATCTACAACAAGATTCAGGCTGTATGGAATGGCTTTCACCAACCCATTGCTGCTGCTTTCAGCCAGGGACTTAGTTATAGGTGAGTGGCTTTTTCATGGGTTTGAATTGTTTGCTTCACCACAGTGAAGCAAATGTTGGGGTTTTTTTTCCACTCTGCATCTTGTTATGACACTGTTGCATCATCACCTTCTAAATGCAGTTCATTTAGTTTCCTTTGGAAAGAGTAGTTTTAGTTTTGCTGAAGTTCATGGGAAAATTCCCCCCTTCTATAGCTTTGCTATAACAAACTGCAGAAGTGTCAGCTAATATGGTGTCACAGAAAAAAAAAATTAACTTTTTAATTATCTAGTATCAGTCCTCATCCCTGAACCTTCTGTTATTTCTTCTTAACTTGGACCTGGATATGCTACCCTGTGCTTGGACCTAGCTGCTCAGTAGTTAAAGAAATGTTTTGATTTGAACTCTTTCGTAGTCTCTAGAGGGGCTCGTGGCAAATGAGCAGGAGTTGTTTTAAATCAGGTTATTTGTGTTTAGCAATTAGGTAGAACAATCCAGACACAATTTTTAAAAACATTACAGACAGATTAAATCTTATTTAATGTGTGTCTTCTCAGAACAGGCCTATCAGCTGTACCAAAAATATAATTTTGGGCTGTACAAAGTACTTTGATTGTATTCGGAGCAGCACAGTGCATTCACAATACTGCTGGCATTTAACACCCCAACCCCCCAAAAAACCCAACCCCAAAAACCCCCAAACCTTTCCCCTGTTTACTTACAAAAGCTATTGAAAAATAGTAACAGCTACATAATCTCAGGCAGAGCCCATAGAAAGGCAAGGGAACGTAAACATTTGAAAATGATCTTATCATGGTAACTTTGTGCATATCCTTTAATGGAGCGAAGTTATTTGGGTGATCCTCTCTGGATCACCTCTTTGGAGGGGGAAGAAAATCTGTAAGAATTAATCTAAAATGAACACACTTGCTCTTCAGTTGTACCAAAATATCTGTGCATGGAAGACTACAGCAGTTAAATGTTATGACAGCATGCCTCCAGTTCTTGGACAGTCTTCTGTCCAAGAAAAGATTAAAACTTGGTCTTGGTTTTGATTCTTCTTTTTTCTTTTTTTAAAAATTTTTATTTTATTTTTGACTTTTCATTAATAAGAATTACTGGCTTCAGCATTTTGGGTATTAGTTTTTATTACTTGATTTTTAGGAACATCCTGAATTTCATACATCATACTGTTTTCCCCCTTTGACTTTCCGCTAGTAAATCTGTATTTAAATGTAAATGTCCAGTGGGAAAAGGTCTAAGTCACTTATTTATGAACAGAATATTGTCCAGGCATTTCCAAAAGTGCTTTTCTACAGATTCCATGGATCTAGTCATGCACTGGCATATATCTGTGATGGAAAAAGAAGTTAAGACAGCAGATATTTTTGACTCATTCAAGATAGAACTAGCTTCATTTCCCCTTGTTTATGCTTTGTCACTTTTGGAAGTCTTTTCTTCCCTTTCCTATCACCTTGAGTTGTTGCCATAATGTATACCCATAAGGTAATATGTGAATGTGTATGTAGGTGGTGTGTTGTATTGTGAAAGTGACCTACTTTTAAAAAGTACTTAAGAGTCTTTTCCAGTTTTAAAAAGACATGCTGGCATCTTCACCAGGCCCTGTCTGTTTTGGGATTAGCTTTTGAAATTTCTTAGTTCAAGAGTCCTGAATGCTTTTAGATACTTAAGTTTTACTGTTCTTCTCAGGTATCTTGCACCAGCTTATGTGGTTTATATTTCTTAGCAGTTCTACCAATAACATTCATGTTGCCAGAACAGCTCTCACTTTAAAAAAAACACAACCAACACCCCCCCCACCCCCCCCAAAAAAAAACCAACCAAAAAAAACCCCAAACCTGCCCTACACATACACCCTTGCCTTTGGAGCAACTCTTAATGTTGCTGAAGCACTGTTTCAAAAACCTTTTGTGTATCGCAAAGCAAGCTGACTTCTAGCAAACATACTTTGTTAGCATAAAGTAAAAATCTCAGCTGCCTTTTTTTCCCATTCCCAGGCATAGCTATTAGAATAACACAGGTGCAGGGCAAGGCAAACTTTGTGTTTAGATAACATAATTTCTGTGTCCTTGCCAACAGACAAGTAAGGACTGGTATAACTTATTTATTGTTATTGATCAATTGGTCTAAAACTGTTCCACATTTATAACAATTATTTTCTGTTTTCACCTAGGTGGTCCCCATTAGAGAGCAATTCTTTTACGGACTTTAAAAGCCATCAGAAATGTTGGCTTTTTGTTGGAATACTCTTTATAAATTGTGTATTCCCAGATCTGTTTTGTAATTTTGTTTTCAATGGACCCAAGACAGTTCAACTTACAGGCCTTTCATGAATCAACTTTTTTAACCTGTCAGTGAGAGAACACTTTATTGTTTGCCTCCTATGTAGACTTCCTTGAGTAATAATTTGAGTTGAAGGTTTGACTTGAGAATTCTGGAAAATATTTTCTTTAGGTCCTAAGTATCTGGTCCTTAGTCTTATATGTCCTAATTTGTATCAGTAAAAAGATGCAGATCTCAATGTTTTTCCCAAGCCCTGAACCTACATGTTTTTTAAACAACATTTAGTTATTTAACTTCACCAATGAGTAGCAAAAAAAAAAATCAGATTCTCAGTGCCTGTCTCACTGTAGATATTTCTAATGTGATATCCTTTAGTATCCTATGAAGTTAGAAACTTAAATTTGAGACTTGTGATTCTTTACAGGATACTTTAAAATTGGCTTCTTTTGGTCTTCTGATATGCTGCTGCTTGTGAATTACATCTGAACTACTTGACAGTTGTGTAGAAGATTATTTCTGCATCTTTTATTCCTTCAAATGGAAAGTACATGATATGTATGGGTTGGGACATACCATCCTCTGTATTAAAATTAAGTGGCATTCATATATCTTTGCATTCTTAAGTCCTGTAACTTGCAGAGGTTTTAATAGTTCATATGGTTACCAATTTTTGTTTAAAAAAAAAAAAGTCATTTAGGATCAGAACTTTTCAGAAGTGGTGCAGGAAAATGAGTGAAATTGTGAGATGTTACTAGTGGCAAAAAAAATCAGAGGTGAAATGCTTGGCCTCTCTTACATCAGTGTGGCTGGTGTTAGCTTGTTCTTGTAACTCCAGACAGGCAGTTTAGGCTCAGATAAGCCTCATTCACAATGAGTGAAAACTTAGAAATCTTCTAATCTGTAAACACTCTTGGCTGATCTTTGCTAAATAAAAATGGGAAGCCTGAATTTGCCTGTGTCCATTTCTACAGTGATTAAAATGGAAGTGCAAGAAATCTTCTGACTATTGGTCTATGTAACCTCTATATTCAGTCTGTTCTGAGTCACTGAAGTAGAGATTTACATAATGGATGTTTTCCTTGGAAATAAGAGTAGAAATACTTCAGTGATGTTGAGTTCAATGGTGTGTGTGATACTCTGGAACTTAAACTGTACCATGCTATGTTTTTCATATTCACCACTTTCAACTATTTTTTTCCTCCGTAGTGTTTACGCTATGTTTCCCTATAGTATTCTTCATTGGTCTCCTGCCTCAGGTGAATACATTTGTGATGTATCTCTGTGAACAGCTGGATATTCATGTCTTTGGTGGCAATGGTGAGTGTTTCTTATGTCAGTGGCAAAAACATTAGATTAGGAGCAGCCATCAGATTAGCAGGCTAGTTAAAAATTTAGTGATTAAACTATTTGTATTCCTACCCTCTAAACATAGAATACTAATTGTATTTTTAAAAAGGCACAAGGTCTTCTGATTGATTATTGAGAAATAAAATTACTGTCCTAGTAAGTCTGTCAAAAAGTATACTTTCTTCCTTGACTAGTTTCTGTTGCAGTTGTTAACCATTCCCATGGTAATGCTGTTGAATAAATAAGGTAAATAAAGCCACATAAAATGCTTTTTTCAAAAAACTTTTATAGGGGAAAATACAAGTAGTTGCTGTGGGTTGGATTTCTTTTTTTTTATATCAGAGGGGTGTGGTGGCTAGGGGGCTGATATCTTTCTTGAACAATCTGAAGTATTTTGTATTCTAACCTAATTAGATAGCGCTGTTTAATTTTTCTTTCTTTTCTGTGATATTCAGCTACCACAAGCCTGCTTGCAGCACTTTACAGTTTTATCTGTAGTATTGTGGCAGTAGCATTGTTGTATGGACTGTGCTATGGTGCCCTGAAGGTGAGCAAAATTTTAGACACAGCATACATTAATATTTTGGGGTTTGTTCTCTGCTTCTTTGTATCTTATTAAATATGCAGAAAATGAATTAGAAATATTAGTCTGATTTGGTAGGGTTTTATACTTGCTCAACTGTGATGTCAATAAAGGAGATGCAATGCAGGAACAAAGCAGATATTTTGCTTTTAAAAGGTGTATGATTTGTGCCTGCACTAACAGGCTATTTTTTTTTTGGCCAAAACTACATGGCATTTACCATCAGTTCTGTTCTACATGGGTTCTTGAAAAAAATTATGTAAGTGGCTTGTTTCTAGGACAGTCTTCATGTATTGGTTTGTTAACCTCTCAAAATGGCTCACGTGAGCATTTTTTCCAGTGCTGCAAACCAGAAATAGTCCTTTTCAAATTAATCTTTATTTGAAAAGAAACCAGGAAATAGTTTATAGTGTCAAAGTGAAGATGTGTGCTTATCTAAAAGGTAGAGTTAGCTGGCAAAGGGCGGGGAAAAAAGAAACCAACCCCAAAACCAACAGCTTTTCCTTCCTTGAAATGCTATTCTGTTTGAAAACAGTGTGGTGGTGGTGGTGCTGTTTGTTGGTTTCAGGTGTCTGTCAATAATCACATGCTCTCAGTTCACAATTAATTGTAGCATGAGTGCCTTCCAACTCTGAGTTGACTGGCTTTTTTCACTCTGAGTAAAATGTTGCTAGAGGAAATGCTCCGATGATGCTATGGCCCACAGAACATCATTAGCTTTCTGTGAATGTGTAGATTTGTCTCATGAGCCTTTTGTAAAAACATCTGTTCAAGATAAACAAGCTTCAGCAAAGATCACTGTCTCATCTTTGCAGATCCAGTACAGATCATGAAAACAAAAACGAAGCCACTGGTTTAATCTGAATCCAGCACATTAGAAAAAAATAAATCTGAGTAAAAATGTATGTAACTTTCAAAAATAAAAAGTGACTAAGTGCAACTCTAAGAACCTGTGGCCTCAAGGAATGCAGGAAATTCTTCGTAAGGGTTATGAAAACTGATGACTGTTTAATAATTAAGATGGTGTAGGCTTAAGGGATGTACACTATGTTAGTTTCTGATCAGTAGTTAGACATAGCACAAAAATATTGTTCAATATTTACCTAAAAGTCCTGTTTCATTTTTGTGGAATAGTAGTTAACTTTTCAATTCTCTTACTATGATGTACATAATTCTTGTATGTCAGATAAGTGTTACACTGTCTCCTTTATTAACATTTCATTTCTGTCTCTAGGATTCTTGGGATGGGCAGCATATTCCAGTTCTCTTCTCCATATTTTGTGGTTTGTTAGTGGCAATATCGTATCATCTCAGCAGACAAAGTAGTGACCCTTCTGTACTTTTGTAAGTGACTCAGTTTGTGTCCCTACCCCAAGGAAGAAGCAAGTTGCAAGGGAATATTATAAATGTTAGATATTAGTACCATTTGAACTGGTAGTCACTAGCGTTATCAAAAATAGTGTGGTGTTGGTTCAGTAGCTAAAGAGAAATTCTCAGATTTTGCACCCAGTTGCTCCTCAAACAAGAACCTTTCTTTGTGACTTCTGGCAAATCACTTACATGCCAAAATCTGATTTAACTGCTTGCTGATGTTCTCCAGAATACCAGTCAGGTGCCATCTTTCTGCTGGTGCATTTGCTGAATGATGTGCACCCATTCAGTATTTAAAGAGGTGCTCAAAGCACTAGTTTAAACTGAAGCCCACATGGATTTTTCTTAACTGTTTTTCTCACTTAATTCGTTACTGTGGTCTTATCTTGAATGTACACTCAAAGCACTTGTTCAAATAATTTCATCTTGGATGCAAAACAATAAGGTTCTGTTTTGGTGATGAGCATTCCCATCTAGCATGGGGAAACATGTATTCACATTGCTATTCTGAGTTGAGTATTGGTCTGATGAGAGTATTTCTGATTCAGTTAATAATTATGTGTGTAAAACAAGATAGTTCCAGTAGGAGAAACACCTCCCACAGAATAGCCAATAGAGGCTTAGTCACATAACTGGATTAGGCAGAGCTTGAACTTGGATTTAAATTTAGCCATAATGTTGGATGAATTTGATAAGCAGTAGTCAGGGGTAAATAGTGAGGGGCCTCTTCTGTGAACAGGGAGATTAATGATTCGTGAGTGTTCACACAGAAGGAAAATTCTTACCTTTGGGTTGACAACTAAACCTTGTCCTGTTACTCTTAGTTCAGATGACTTTACTCAGTTGGTATGAGGTCCTTGTCCCTAGATCCCTGTTCTTTTGTTCTTTCCAAGTGCTATAGCCTGGATGCTTATGTTTGCCCTGCAGGTTCAACTATTTCGCCAGATATGGCACAGTTAAGCATTGCAATACATTGCAGTATGTAATTGCAAGTACATCTTTGAAGATCTAGGGCTCATTCTGTAGTTAGCTTCCTGTCCATAAAAAGAAATAATACATATTTCTGTACTACATAGCATATTGTAAGAAAAATCACATTGAGGGGTTGTGAGATGCTTAGGTATGGCTAGCAGTGCTGCATATGGTCTTCTAAAAGCTTATATATCTAAGTTGTTCAGGCTTTAGTACCAGCAAGGTCTGCTAAGAATTTAGTAGTTTGGTCAGCGTAGCTAGTTCATGAATTAATCAGGGTAGTATAGATTTTTTTTTGTTGTTGCTGTTGAAGTTTGAATTAAACCAAGGAATTATTGGTTTTCTAATTGGTGTTGACAAATAGACCACTTCTAAATTTTGCACCAAGTTACATTTCTGTTCAGTTATTTATGAACTAAAGGTTTGTTTCATGAGTACTAAGAAGTCCACTTAAAATTCAGTATTTGTTCAGTTACTCCTGTTGGTACTGGAGAAACTGCTGTTTGAACAACATCTGGCTACTTGTCTTTAATGGTGGTCATTGGGTGCAACCAGAGAACTAATTCTTTTAAGAAGTTGAGATCTCATCTTTGTAAACTTGCTCAGCCATGTGAAAGCACTAATATGCCAGGATTATTTTTTTCTTGTAAACGTCTTGTAATAGAACTTTTGACTTGGTTATTCTTCTAAAACCACATAGAACAATACTTGCTTTTCAGTGGGTTCTTTTTTGTCTGTCTTTAAGCTCTTTAGTGCAATCAAAATTTTTTCCTAATTCTGAAGACAAAAACCCTGAGGATCCTCTGTCTGAAGTAAAAGATCCTTTACCTGAAAAGCTTAGAAATTCTGTGGTAAGTAAGCTTTTTAAATTTTTTAATTCATTCTAAGCATTTACTTTATCTTGGTTTGTATAGCATCAATCTGGATCTTACTTAGCTCACAACACTTGTTAATTACCATGGTGTTGATTAGAATAGATATATCAGAGTTTTTCATTTAAATCTGTGTATGAACCAATGTACTACACTAAGAGTATAATGCTTATATTGCAATTTGAGTTATATAAAAGGAGGCATGCGAGAGAATTGGAATTCCCTAGTGAATTCAGTGAAGTATCATTGAGGATTTTCTTCTAGCTCATATTGATAATAATAAATGATACTTGCTTTTGTGCAGAAGTTAGTGGGAAAGAGTTAATGGTGGCAAAACTATATTAACTCAGTATTTCTAGTAATTGTGAGCAATAGCTTTGTGGGTGCTGTTCCAGAAGCAGAAAATAAATGGTGGGAAGTGGCGTGGGTTTTTTTGTGGTTGGTTTGGTTTGGTGTTTTGTTCTAGGGGGTTTTTTTGTTGTGGTTTTTTTAAAGAGCAAATGTAACCTGTTCCGTTTACTTTAGTACATACTTCAAATGTTTAGTACAAATTCACTCTAAATATTTATGAAAGTAATAATAATTAAACATTATTAGTCTTCATACAGTGGAGCAGTAAGTAAAAGACTTAAGAAGCTTAGTATGTTTAACTTGTACAAAAGAAGGTTGAACATTCATTTAACCTTGTGTAGGGCATGGCTGTAGGGGAATAACTGTATGGATGGGTTTCTCCTAGTACAGCAGGCAAAAGTGTGACAAGGTACAGTGTGTGGAAACTGCAAGTAAATATTTAGAGCAGAGAAACTGCAGTTCTTTTAATGCTTAACAGGAGAGAAATGACCATAGGAGCTGCAAGCTCCTCTTTAGTTCTCAGTGTTGTTAGTCACCAAGGGGGCAGGGGAGCTGAGGATTATGATATAATCTTTCTTTCAGTATTTTCTAAATTGGGACTTACTGATTTAAAAAAAAAAAATTGTATCCCAAGAAGTTAAGACCTTGCAGCAATAATTGCTGTGTGTAATTATTTGGCCGATTTTGGAGTAGTTAATCCTTTAATGATTTTCTGGGCTGAAAATATTAACACTATATTTACAGAGTGGGAACAGGTCTAAACTTGGGAGACTTGAGTTGTAGTGGCCTTAAGTACATATTGCCCCCTTGTGACTGAGTCTGGTGTTACTTGTTTTGTTGGTTTGTTTGTTTGTCATGAACAGCTTGTCTTCATTTTTTAGGCGTAATGGAAAATTCAAACTCATTCCTCGGGGTTGTTCCAAAGCTGTTCTTTACCCTTTTGCAAAGGAGAGGGAAAAAAAGGTTGAAGAGCCTAGTTGTTCCTCCTGGTTGTTAGCTCTGTCTAGGCATCTGTCTTCCAGAGCGCTTAATTGTCCGATAGTCTAAGCAATTGTTAAATCATGAATGGGAAATTCAGTTAGCCCTTCCAGCTCTTTTCAGTGCTGTAGGGGGCTGCTTATACACTCTCACAGTCCAGAATGAGAGAGAGAATATATTGGGTATATTAATTTTTCCTGCCCCACTTTGAGTATGCATCTTTCCACTTAACTCATTTGAACTAGTGCTCTTAGCCATAAGATTTATGTTGTGAAATTTCTGATAACTTCAATGGAAGTAATTAACACTGGCATGATTTGAAAATCTTTAATCAGTGTTACTGCTGATGGGCATTAACAATCTGAAGAGGACAACTGAAGCTGGCATTTTCTAAGATTATTTTATTTTGACTCCCCAGAGTGAACGACTGCAGTCTGACCTGATTGTGTGTATAGTCATTGGTGTACTCTATTTTGCAATTCACGTCAGTACAGTATTTACAGTTTTACAGGTAAGGTGTTCCATCATGTTTGCCATGTGTCTTCTATATACAAATCCTCTAATGTGATATAGTGCTTATTCTGGTATTGCACCAAGTCTCCTGACTAGTTTTAGGTGGTCATTAAATATGTAGTGTGGCAAGTACATGATGTGAAGATCTTCACATTCCAGTTTTATGTGTCCAAAAGCTCCTCTTCCCCTGCTCTTTCCTAGTTTCTTCTTACATTCTGGATTTTTATTTTAGTTTCTTAACACAAAAATGCCTGCTTTTCCTTCATCTATCTCAGCTAAATAGCATCAGGAACATTTTGGAGTAATTGGAAAAATGAAACTTTAAAAAAAAAAAGTTTAAAAGGTTTGATTCTTAAAGACTAGGGGGCTGAACCTTGACTAAGCAATTGCATGCTAGTATGGCTGTTTGTAGGCTATAGTATGGGGAGTACCCCTTTACTGGAATTGTTACTTACAGGACTTCAAAGAGCCTTTGAGTTTCAAGGTTTTTACTTGTCAATGTATCTACTATTACTGTTTTGGATACTTTTAATGTGCATATGTATGACTCCTGCTAGATCACGATGACATGGGACTAGATCCTATGCTTTAATTTGTTTAAGCAAAGGCATTTGCCTAGAGAGTTGCAGTTATTGAATTTCTTCTTTTGGTATTCCTGTAATGGAACCATTGGTTAGCTTATGAACAGCTGTATATAAGGCAAATGAAAGTTTCTTGCATGTATTTCAGAAGGATTTTACCCTTTCACTGCTGCCTACAGTTAAAGAAAGAAAATAAATTTTAAAAGCATATTTGTTTAGGTAGCTTCTGGTTTTCAGGTGAAGTGTCCTACTTAAGCAGGTGTACTAGTTATTTCTAAAGAAAATATCTCTTCTATTGTATGGCTGGACTTCAGCAGCACTCTGGAATGTTGCTTTGTCCCATGTTTGAGAAACTTGACTATATGTTCTTCACCAGTTGCATAGTTCGATAGGCTTAGGCTTCACAGAATTTCTGAACCAAGAGTTTATAACAAGGTAATGCAATCCTAATTTTGCTATGACATATCTAGAAATTTAGAGAAAATTTTAGCATATTTGAAAGCATTACTGTGAAATCCAGTCTTTGTACTATGTTAATGTAGTAGTATTTTGTGACTTTTGTGGAAGGGTTTTGGTCTTGGTGGGAGGCTTCTTACCTTCTTCTCAAGAGAATATAAGATTAATGATTTTTTTCATTATGCTTATATCTCCTTTTATCCAGCAGATGTAAATATAAATTGGGTTCAGCCTTCAGAGGATAATAGCTTTATCATTTATAAAGTGCAGATGGGTCAGAAGCAATGGACTATGAAGGCAGATTGGTGTAGTATTTTTACTTTAAAATACTTCTCAACTTAGTGAAAATTTGTTAGAAACAGATGGTTTGTTCTCTCACAGGCATTTCTTGTTTGATCTTAAAGTTGGGAGTATAGCTTATAATGAAGAAATACATTCCCAACTTACTACTATAGTAGGACCTGCCTAGATGCTGGAAAAGGTATTACATCATTAGTGTACGATTTTGTTTATATAGACACAAACCTTAACTTCTTCAATTCTTCTTTTTAGCCTATTTTAAGTTATGTTCTCTATGCATTGGTGGGTACGGTAGGCTTTGTGACCCATTATGTTCTGCCTCAACTCCGAAAGCAACTTCCTTGGCATTGCTTTTCTCACCCGCTGCTGAAAACCAAGGAATACTATCAGTTTGAAGTCCGAAGTAAGTATCATTCAAGACACTTTTTTGAACTTGCTGTAGTTGCTGACCAACTTGTGTTACCTGTTGATACACTTAATCTCTTTTTTTTTTTGTTATTCTCACCACTGGAGTATTTAATGACATCTAATCTAGAAGTGTCTTAGTTTCTCAGTTCCTCATGCTTTGATTCTGTGACATTTTATGTATCTCTTAACTGATGATGGTAATAATATATTACCTGTGCTAACATTATCTCAGAGCAGTTCCATTAAAGCACAGTCTTCAAAATCTTAAGTTGCAAAGCTTGTGCTAATGATTGCCTTAATAGTTTTGTATAAAGGTAGAATATGTTTCACTAGATATTTCTTCAAGATAGTAAGTTTTCAAATGTTTTAGAGGGTTAGGTATGATAAATGCTGTCAGAGATTTCATCTTGGCATGGATTTGATTTTTAATGGTATTGTAGTAGTACAAGTGGCCTACTAATGGAAAAACACGCTAAGGGACCAGTCTTGCTAGTTGACCTGTGTAGATACGC
This sequence comes from Haliaeetus albicilla, assembly GCF_947461875.1. Classification (NCBI taxonomy): domain Eukaryota; kingdom Metazoa; phylum Chordata; class Aves; order Accipitriformes; family Accipitridae; genus Haliaeetus; species Haliaeetus albicilla. The sequence goes on from NC_091487.1 coordinate 39,589,677, forward strand.
ACTTGCACCTCGTGTTAAAGTCTGTGTTTCCATGAAATCTTTCCCTGGAGGCTGCAGAAGATATGAAGTTAGTTATACTGCTAAGTTTTCCACTATGGATAAATATAGTGGTAGGTTGTGGGGTCTCCACTGTTGGAATGTTTTTATTGTTAACAGCAGACTTAAGAAATTTCTATCAGAAATGGCTTAGAAACAACTGAAGCTATTTTGTTTTTTCTCTTCAGTTAGTTTTTGAGGTAAGACAGTAATGAAAAGAAAGTGAGCATCCTGCTGCTTTCAGGAGCAGAGAATTATCAGAATTGTTTTGCAAACTTTCTACCTTTGTAGCAGTTATGCAGTGTGGTCTTTTAACTGATGTCTAAATTGTGGGCTTTTTTTTTTTCAGTGATTTGGTGTGAAGTTGGGTAAATATGAATAGCAATTGTAACATGATGCCAAACTCTATTTGGAGGAAGAAGTGAAAAGTGCAATGTTATGCTCTAGACTTTTAATCTGCAATACTAGAGAAGCTATAGTTGGTGCCCTTTTCCTGATACCCAACTTCAGCATTTCCATATGTAGTAGTGTTTTCAGGAAAGATGAAGGTCATATCCAGTAATGTTAAATACAAGTTTGTAGCATCTCCCAGTTTGGTCCCTGTAACTTAAAGAGAATTCATGCCTTGTCCATGACTAATTGTCCTTATGGCTTCTGTTGTAGAAAAGGAACTTCAGTTTTTGCTGGGGCTCATATAGGCATGTGCAGTCATTCATAGCAATGAAGAGGGGTGGGCCTTTTTCTAGCCTTTTTCAAGTATACCTTTAACCCTTCACGTATGCAGCAACATTTAGCATAACTTTTGACATAGTCTCTTCCAGCCTGTATTTGCACTGCCTTGTATAATAAGTTTTATCATTATCTTCATTTGCATTGATTTGAAACATAGCAATCCTGTTACATGGTTTTGCAATTACTGTGGAAGTTTAAAAGAAGTTCTTATGTCTCAGACATTTGTGTTGGCAGGTTACGTATGCTCTTCTATATTGTAGAGTTGTAAACCAGAAATCTTTTGTTTCAAATACGGTTGGAATATGCATCCTTCTGCATGAGATAAAGTACATAATGTCAAACAGCTTCATCAGTATCAATGTTGAAATTGTTGAAGAGGTGGCAGCTGGGTTTGTTTCCTGCAGTGTGCAGCAAGCAAGTAGTTTGCAAACTGTTATAATGTAATACATTTTGTATAGATGTGTAACAGTGCAAAAACTCTACTGGGGGTATTGACAGTAGCTTAGAAAGAGCTTCTTTTTATTTTGGTTAGATAAAACTATGAAAGTTCAGTATGAGAATACAGTTAGAGTTCTGTTAGCTGAGTTTGATTTGATAGTGCAGTCTGATTTCTTCTTTTTAATATATCTTGACAGATGCTGCACATGTTATGTGGTTTGAGAAACTTCACATTTGGCTCCTTTTTGTAGAGAAGAATGTTATCTATCCACTGATAGTCCTCAATGAGCTTAGTAGCAGTGCTAAGAATATTGCTAGTCCAAAGAAACTGGATACTGAGTAAGTAGAAAAGCCTATCAAGTAATCTGAGTATGTCTACTGTGGTGGGAAATTAATAGTGAGTTCTGGCCTCAATGGGAAGACAGTTAATGCTATTGCCTTAAAACTAAGGCAAGGAATGAAGTTTGTTATTTGAAAGCTCTTATAGAACCAAGTCACCTTGCTGATTTAAACTGAATGGAGTATTACAGTGTTAAACTAAGAACCCACACAAACATAAATCATTCCATTCATAGCATATATTACAAAGATTGTAGGTTGCAGAATTACCTAGTAGTGTGATATCAGAATTTCCTTGTTGATCCTCAGAGTCTATAATATGATTATCTGGACTGCAAGTTCAAGATAGTAACAATATGTTCTGGTATTTTGTCAGGTGAAAGTTTGAGACTTGTATAATGTACCCTGAGTTGGTGTGCCAGCTTGCAGCCCCTCTACAGCTTCCTGGACTCAAGGAATTCCCTAGGCCTTCCAGCCCCTAAGTATAATCTGTATCCAAATGGAATCGCACACTGCCTCTTAAACTGAGCCTTAGTTATAATCCCTCAAGCAGTGTATCTGACTGTCTCAGTGAATGAGAGTTCATTAATAGGCCCTGCATTTTTTGCCTCCGAGAACAGCGACCAGGTGGCTTTTTTGGGTTTGAAGTTCTATTGGTTTAGAACAGAAGTGTTGTAGAGAAAATAAATCTTGAAACAAAATGGAATATGTACTGGGGATTGGGGTGTTGGATTTTGGGGGTTTGGTTTTTAAAATTAATCATCCCAGGATCTAGTAAGTTCTTGCTTTGGGTTCATTAATCTTGTCACTAAAAGATGTTTGGGAGGAATATAGCCATTACATTACTTTAACATTATTTTTATAACCCTTTGATCTGTCAGTTACTAAGAAAAAAAAAACATCACTAAGTTGTGGTTGCCCCAATACAAGCTAGAGCAGTATAGTCATGCAGGAACTAATGATAATCCAGTGTTGATTAACATCCTCTTGCTGATTAATCTAGAGCACTCCTAGCATTTTTGCATCTCAACATTCATAACCTAAATTAAAGACCAGGTTTCTGTTCAGAGTACAAGGATATTTCACCTCTTTTTTTTTTTTTTTTTTTTTTATTTAGTGAGACTCTTACAAATAATGCTAATCCTTGAATATTCATTGGCTTGAGAATACTGATAGAAAGATTTGGATAGTAACCTTAAATAAAAAAAAAAAAATCTGAAGTTGTCTTTAAAAAACCCAAACAAACCTCTCCGCCCCCCCCAAAAACTCAAAAAGCAACCCCAAATCTAAACCTTGAGTTTGAAGAGATTGACATTGCATGACAGCAATAATTTATGTGGTCTTTAAATCCCTTTCGGACACCAGATAAATAACTGTTTTGTGTGAATTTCTTATACAGGTTGGGTGCTTTAATGATCACAATAGCTGGCTTGAAGTTACTGCGTTCATCATTCAGTAGCCCAACGTGCCAGTATGTCACTGTTATTTTCACAGTGCTCTTCTTTACTTTTGATTACAAAAGTTTTACTGAGACCATGCTGCTAGATCTCTTCTTCATGTCCATACTCTTCAGCAAGGTAACTTTAACTCTCTATTTCTAGGTGTTTCAGGTCATCCAAAACAGAAAACAGATAGTCTTAACTGATAGGTAATCTTCCAGATCATCAGTCCTATTGATACTGTAATTAATGTGCTATAAGACAGCTAAGACTTCTCTTTCCCAAAGCACTTCTGTTTGCTTCAGGAAGCATATGTAACTTTCTAAACATCTCTTGAGTTTCTGTTAGTAGAACAATGAAGTGCATATTATGTTACTTGCTTCATTATTACATCCTTTTTGTAAGTCTCAAGGCTTCTGGTAGACCACTAAGAACTCTAGGGTGACCAGTAAATTCCTCAAGATATTTGTGTACTGCAAAGCATGTTGATTCTCAGCCAAATCACTAAATCTTTCTTCTCTCTTTTTTTCTTCTTTTTTTTTTTCCTGTAGCTTTGGGAACTCTTTTATAAATTGAGATTTGTATATACCTACATTGCTCCCTGGCAGATCACATGGGGATCTGCCTTCCATGCTTTTGCCCAGCCCTTTGCTGTGCCACGTATCCTTTGAAAATGCAGACTTTTTTCTCAAGTTGTGTATTTATAACTTCTCAATGTTGCATTATAATGGATTATGTATTATGGGCTAAATCTACTGAATGAACAGGTTTGTTTAGTGAGTGTTTGTGAAAAACTGTGCACACTTCCTGCCTTGCTACAATGCTATGAATTATACAGTACCAGGTAGAGTAGGAATAGAATTCTTATATAAAAGAAAGAGCAGGAGATACTTCATTCTGAAAATGACACAGCTTTTATTATGACAGTTATTCCCTTTTTGAAGAGTCACTAACTATGATTTTAGTTCTTGAGTTTTGCATTTTAAGCTTCTGTAGACTGATTTGAATGGAGTGTTGAGTTAGTACTCTGTGTAGAATTTTGAGAAAGAGTGACTACCATGTCTAGTGCCAAATTTTCGCCTATTTCTGTTTTTAAAAACAAAAGTAATCCCCTTACTGCTGGAGATACTGTAAAGATACTTTACTGCATAAAAATTCTTAAAGATCTTGTTTTGCTCTTAATTGGCATTGCTGTCTATTTCAGGTGCTATCACAGAAGCTTGAAAAAAAAGTAGTTGTTGCTTCGCTTTCCTTAATTCTGTTATCCTACAGATTCTGCCATGTTGTTTGTCCAAGCAGCTGTGTCAGCTTTCTTCTCTACTCCACTGAATCCTTTTCTGGGAAGTGCAATATTCATCACTTCATATGCCAGGCCTGTCAAATTCTGGGAAAGAGATTACAAGTAGGTGAAAAAAGACCTTTAAAGTTTGTGTCATTTGTTTTTAATAATGTAACTATGGCTAAATGTGTTGGTTTGGGTTTTTGTTGGTTTTTTTTCCTCCAAGTACTGCTATTCCTCCCCCCCCTTCCCCCCAAAAAAACCCCCAAACAACAGTTTATAGCACTGAAAGTCTTCAGTGAACTTGTTTCTGAAATACTGTAGTTTCTGGTTTTTCAACTAGCAACATTTGCTTTAGCTTTTAAGTAGCTTCTACCTAGAGGTATGCCATCCTGGTAATTTTTTTCAACATAAAAATTATAGTATTGTAAAGTGCAATTTTAATCAGAAAGTGAATTTTATGTACAAAACCTTTTTATTACAAAAAGGTTTTGGGGGCAGTTCATAACTGTATTTGACCCATGTTCATTATAGCTCATTTCATAGCTAAAACAGGCTAACCTCAATATAAAAATCTTTAAAGTAAATCTTTTTTGATCAAGGTGGGATCAGTAGTAAAAGATTCTTCATGTTAGATTATACCTCCCTGTGTTTTATTTCTCTTAAGTCCACTGTTGTTGCTGGAGTATCATACCAGTGAAATGTTGGATAAACAGCATATAGGGCAAGCAGATAGTTCTGGTATTTATGGAGAATCAAATTTTCATTTCACTGCTCTATTGCTGTTTTCCCTTCTAACACTACAACAGTTTAAATACAATGTTCCAAATCTTATGTTAAAGAGTTAAAGTTGTAACTTCAGCCAATGAAATAATAACTTTCTGAAAACTGCACTTTCAGTGAACTCTACCAGAATGTTAGTTGTGCTGATTTAATTGTTTAAGTTTGTCACATCTAAAGCTTTATGATATCTGTCTAAAAAAATATATATGCTTATCTCTAAAGCTAAAGATTTTTCTATGGCTGTCTACTGTGGACAAACTTTATTAGGTATTGGATCATAGTGCTATTATAGGCAGAAAATACTTTTATGTGGGAAGAGCAGCAAATTCACATATAAAATTATTTTAAAATAACTTTTTGAAACTATTTCAGTGGGAATATTTTTTAACAATTTTTATTCTGTTAGTAGTTTCTTCCCTTAGATTTTTCATACTTAACACAAAATTTATTACTGTATGCTTTATTTTCAGCACAAAGCGTGTGGATCATTCAAATACAAGACTAGCTTCGCAGCTTGATCGAAATCCAGGTTGCTTTCCTAGTCTGATTTTAGTGGGGTCTTTTTCCTGGGGGGAAGTGTTCTGGTTTTGTTTGGGTTTTTCTTTGGGTGGGGTTGTTTGGGGGTGGGGTTGTTTGTTTTGGGGGAGTGGGGGTTTTTTGGTAGGGTTTATTTTAGGGTTGGGGGGTTTTTTTTGGTAGTGGTGTTTTTTCAAATGGCAATGTTTTTTATAAGATTTTTTTATAAGATTCATGATGAGTTTGCCCTCCGATCTTCTCCAACCCTGCCCAACATTTCTGTTATCTACTGTTATTTTTTTCTCCATCATCTCTCTTGCTTTATTCTTTACTCTTCTGTAAGTCTTTCTTGTTTTCCCCCTTACCTTTATGTGTGCCTCCTTTATTTATAATTGTAATATGCATTAAGCTGTTTTGCTTTTTATTCTTTAGTATTAAGTATTTTATTTTTCTTAAGTAATTAAAAATTTAAAAAAGCTAAAAGCTATTTGAGGGTGTCTCAATGTCATGGTGGTGAGACCAGTATAACATCATTACTGAGATACTTCTGTGCTCATTTGCTTTTGTGCCTTATGTGGAATAGATTGATGGGAGATGCATGAGTGGAAGTGAAGGAATAAGTTGGAAAATAGAGGAGTGACTAAGAAGGGAAAAAACTTGGTGAAAAATACTAAATATCACTTAGCATTTGTTTGGAGTAGCTGTCCCTTAAAAAAGAGGGGGTGGGGTGAGAGAATGACCTTAAAACAATGTTGCTGTTAAAAATGTAGGATTCAATGTGAAGTGATAATTGACATTCAAGCTTGATGTTCTTCTTCAGATTCACATAATGCAAATCCAATCTTCCTGCAGGTTCAGATGATAACAACCTGAATTCAATCTTCTATGAACATTTAACACGTTCCCTTCAGCACAGCTTATGTGGAGACTTGTTGTTGGGTCGGTGGGGAAACTATAGTACTGGGGACTGCTTCATCCTAGCCTCTGACTACCTCAATGCACTAGTACACCTTATAGAGATAGGAAATGGCTTGGTCACCTTCCAGCTGAGGGGGCTTGAATTCAGAGGTGAGTTTGTTACACTTCTTTAATTGTCTGTACTAAAAAGTGGACTTCTGCTTTGGAAACTTAAGTTATTTTCAGTTCTATCCTGTAAATTAATTGCTTTGAAAATGGACTGCAGTGCCTTGTTATGCCCTTGTGACTGGTGGGGAAAACTAGCTTGCTCTAGCAGAGTTGATGCTAAGTATCTTTCCATTTTAGTGCAATATGGCTACCATAATTGATTCTTAGAGACAACTAACTAAAATGTGACTTTAGAGTGATAAATTTAGCTGCCCAAATCTTTAGTGTTCATTGGCAGATAGTTCCCTTAGTGTTACAGAAACATAATTGGAGACGAGTTGGATTCTAACACTTTTAAACACAAGTCAATATTAAAGCAATCGTATAAAGTGTTCAACTCTTTCTTCTTTTCTGTATTTTCTCCTAAGGAACTTATTGCCAGCAACGAGAAGTAGAGGCCATCACTGAAGGTGTAGAGGAAGATGAGGGGTTTTGTTGCTGTGAACCAGGCCACCTTCCTCACATGCTTTCCTTTAATGCTGCCTTTGGGCAGCGTTGGCTAGCTTGGGAAGTGCTTGTGACAAAATATGTTCTGGAGGGTTATAGCATCACTGACAACAGTGCAGCTTCCATGCTTCAAGTCTTTGATCTCCGGAAAATTCTCACCACTTACTATGTGAAGGTATGGTTCAGATCAGTACGACCCTTGGGGGGAGATAGGCTGGATTGCATCTAGGAACTGCTTAATGTCTTGATCCTCATATGAAAGACATTAGAAGTTCGTAGAATGTGATACAAATTATGGATGTATGAACACCTTCATCAAGGGAGGATAGAGTTTGCTGTAATGATGATTACTTAAGAGAGGACATTTTCTAGCTGAAGCTTGAGTAGAAACTTGAAAGCTGTTACCCAAATGTGATAGCTGTGTTGTAAATGAAAAGTTAAATAGTGTATTTCTCTTGGAGAAAGCCAAGCTGCTTTGGTCTTTAAAAGAAGTCCAAACCCATCTTTGTCTTAAAAAAAAAAAAAAAAAAAGCCCTACCCTGCAGTTGTAAGAGGACTCCAGGCCTCAGATCCTTTCAGATAATCAGTTTACTAATTGAGGTCTTTCATAAGCTACCCTCTTTCAGAGCTGAAAATTTTCAGGTTGAAATATTTCCAAGATACTTATTCACTTGCACACAAGTTGTTGTGTTTCCCCCCCACCTCTCCCCGCAAATGCAAGGGTGCTAAACTGTCTTGTTTTTTATTTAGCGTTTGAATTCTTTAGAAATTCAATATCTAAGCCACCATATTAACTAGATTAAAAGTCCTATGTAACTGTCTTTCTGCAAAATTACAGTGGGAGTCCTGTCCCATCTTTTTTTCCTTTCCTTATTCCTTCAGTGCAAGCTTCAGAAATCTTGACAGTCTTTGAAAAATATGCCTGTATACAAACCTGTATTATGTTTTCTGTGCAAATTTGTTGCATTTGAGCTAAATAAATGCTACTGTGTATCAGTTTGTTTGTTACCAGGAAAATAATGCAAATGAGTTGAAACAATTGATATTGCTGACTTCTTTTTATTTTTTATTGCAATACTGACTCGTATTTTTAATTATGACTGTTTCAGGGAATCATCTATTATGTCACAACATCCCCCAAGCTAGAGGAATGGTTAGCTAATGAGACAATGCAGGAAGGACTGCGGTTGTGCACAGACCGCAATTATGTTGATGTAGACCCAACATTTAACCCCAATATTGATGAGGATTATGACCACCGTCTAGCAGGGATCTCAAGAGAGAGTTTCTGTATGATCTATTTGAACTGGATAGAATATTGCTGCTCTCGAAGAGAAAAGGTAAGTATGAACATGTGAGGAAAGCCATTCACTATTCTAGGATCTCATTTTTTCCCCTGTTCGTTTGACTTTACAGGCTGGTTTAATACTGATTTTTTTTTTTTAAATTAAGATTTATAATTGAAATATTAATTTATAGTTTACTGATTTTGATCTTCTGCTCTTGAGATGTGAATTTAAATAAATTCTGTAAGTAGTGTATGATTTAACCTGTTCATTAATGAGTTTTCACTGACCAGCTCAAATCCATCAGCTGAATCTTAGTCAGGCATTTATCTACATACAAAAGGGTATGCTTGTAGAATTGATGTTTTGTGCTCAGATGTCAGTGGTTACAAATCAACCCTAACCTAAACAAAAAAATCCCAAAGCAAAACAAAAACCCCCAAAACCCAAATGCCTGTTGGTAGCTTACAAGACTGACTACTACTTTCTTAGTGGTCATGCTATACTGTTCCTTTGGACCACTGGAATTGTTGGCTTGTGGAAATGATCATCCCATATTCAACCCTTTTCCTCTCCAAATCCTTCCACCTTTTAAACAGAAACATTAGTATGCTTGCAGAGGAATGCCTTGACTTCTTACTGTTTACAAAAAACTGTAGTTGTCCAGTCAAAGTAGTGTTGCCTTTGAGAATAAGCAGAAATTGATTGAGATTAGAAAGACAGGAATATGAATTTATGTGTTTAATGAAGAATCTAAGACTTCAGAGTTCAATTTTACTTTGGTGGTAAAAGTTTAACTAGAAGCCCCTTTTAATGGGTATAAGAATTAAAGTGTTCTGCAGTCACATGACAAACAGCTGAAGAAAATTGTTTCCCTCCAAGTCACTATCTTGTGAAATATTTTGTGTAAGTATTGAAAGTCAGGTTTAATCACTTAAATGAATGATACTATTATCTAGGGCATTATATACCCTCTACAGCTACTACTGGCTTTGAGCTGAGGACAAGTTTCCCCTGAATAAAGCTGTAGTGCAGGGAAGTTTTCGGTTAACTCATAGTTATATACTCCTAACCGGTAAGTGAGAATCCACCTTATTCACTAAAAATATTTTTGTCTTAACCCATTATTTCGTTAATCAACAGTTTGCATACAAGATACACAGTATCTGAGGAATGTTGCGTGCATCTATTCAGCTTAGTTTGTCTTATTTCAAATATAGTATAGCCTTTACAAGTATTCTACATACTTGCAGAACTTAAAAAAAAAAAAACAAAAAACAAAAAACAAAAAAAAAACAAACAAAAAAAAAACAAAAAAAAACAAAAAACAAAAAAACCCAAAAACGAAACCTGTTGAAAGTCTGAGCAAGAGTACTGTTGTGGTGGGTACATGTGCATGCTTGAGTTTGTGTACCTTTATGTGTTTGGGTCGTCTTACTTCTTGCAGAACAGTTTTTCTGTGGTGATTTCTTTACTCTGTTCACCTGACTATTATTTTTTTCTTTTGTTACTACAAGCCGCTGGATTCAAGTAAAGACTCACCCCTGGTGACATTGTGTTATGGACTCTGTGTTCTGGGGCGGAGAGCATTGGGAACAGCTTCACATCATATGTCTAGGTAATAAAATACTGTTGTAAGCTTTCCATCCTCAAAATCCCTCTGGGTTCCTAGGTTAGGTCTTAGATGAGTACCTCTTCATAAAAAAAACAGATAATGTAATCTTTCCTTAAACTGGACAGATATGCTATGTAACTTGTCTTTGTTATAACAGCCAGTGAAACGTAATCAAAGAACAGAAAGTGAGGGAGAACTTGAATTTGAGCATTTTGTTTTATTGAACTAATGCAAGGTGAAATTCTGGTGTGGATAAGGACCAGTTACAACTGATGAAAAAAACAAGAACTGGTTGAGTTCTAAATGTAAGCTCCATTTCCTGCTCCAAGTATGTGCCCTATATGGAAATAGGGGGGAGAAGACAACTTCTTAAAGTGAATAACACACATGTCTTGATGGAAGTTAGATCAGACCATTATAAGTTTCACAGTTTAGCTGGCTCTGTGGCAAGCAGTTGTATTTTGTACAAATCTCCTTCAGCTCAACTCTGTCATCATATAGTATCCTCTTTCTTGCAGACTGACAGCCCCAACTTACTTGGGAAGACCAATGTAAAATATAGTTGTATGTTTCAGGAAATCAAGAGATGATGGTTTAAAAAGAAAATAAATAGAAGCATAATCGAATGTGGAAGCTATTGGTCAGCTGGGTGCTGACTGTAAAACCTGTTCTACTTCACTTTCAGGGAAATTGTTGACTAAATATTCTAAGTACCAGCCAATTGCCCCCTGAAGGTCTTGCAGATATGCACTCCCAAGAGTGATCAGAGCATATTTGATTTTTCACTCTTAATTTAGTTTAGTAAAAGGAAACAATGCCTTTAAACACGAAGTTGTCAAGATTTTTATTCTGTACTAAAGTGTGCACAATGGAAGCTACATAGCCTTCTTCAGCTGGTCCATTGTGGTGTTATATTCCCTGGAAAGTTTTCTCTTTAAAAATCTTCAGAATAAAGTCAGGCATTCCTCACAGTGTTCCTGTTTACTTTAGTCAATACGAAAAATCTGTGGCATGTATGGTTTACTCATTGCCTGTTCAGTGCACATAGACATCTAGTGTCCAGGCTTTGCTTACACACACATCCTTACTCATATGTTCTCTTCTCCCTGTCCTATCCTGTAAATAACCTTTATAGAGAAGACTCGCGTGCCTTTCTGTACAGCTCAGTATTTTCTGCTCGTCAGTAATGATAATTGTGAATAAGTTTGTATTTCTGTTAATATTTGGGCTGTTTCTTCATTATTTTTTTTCCCCTCAACAGTAACCTGGAATCCTTCTTGTATGGCCTGCATGCCCTATTTAAGGGTGACTTCCGTATATCTTCAATTAGAGATGAATGGATCTTCGCTGACATGGAATTGCTGAGGAAAGTAGTGGTTCCTGGAATACGGATGTCACTTAAGCTACATCAGGTGAGAGATTACACAGGAAGATGTGTCCCGTTCTTTTAAAAATAAGCATCTGGGAGAGAGAAAAAAGAGGAAGAGATTAAAAGGGCATGTGGTAGAGGTGGACAACTAAAAATGGGGGAATATCATATGTTGTACTATGTTTTGTTATAGCTCATGTGGAAGGTGATAATAGAGGAAAAGGGAATGCAGTTTATGCGTAGAGCTTGAAAATTACATCAAGTGTAGATCAGAGAATATGTCAAGCCCTGTTTCATATCCAGCTAGAGATAATTCCCTTATGAACAGCCTCTCTGATATCTTCCTTCCTCCTTCCCCTCCCCACAAACATGTGATTGGCTTATAAGGTTACCATGCCATTCAAAGCTGCACAGCCCTCTCCTCCAATGGGAGTTGGTTTTCTTGTTCTTTTTTCTTTGAAGTGTTGTAATAACACTTTGGTGTTACTCATTGATCCTGTCAGTAAGGTTTCAGGTGAGAATGAGAAGGTTGCCTTTCACTAAGATGAAGTTGGGGTTGGTCTTTATAATGAAGTGAGGGTGAAGACGAACAATCTCAAATTCTTTCCAGTGCGTGTGTCTCATCTAAGCTCAGCAAGTACAAGAAAGCATGTACTGAGTGATAAACATTTGGGGGGGGGGGGGGCAAGTGTTGGTACTCTAGATGAGATTGCTTCAGAGTCTAGAAGTCCCCCAAAGCTAGCAGTGATTGAATTAACTCCTTCATGTATCACTAAGTCCCTTAGTTTAGCAGAATGCATATGTTAGGAGTACATCTAGCAAAGTAGAATAATTACAAAATCATTGTTGAAACCAGCAGAAGTACCACTTCAGCAATTCTGAAGTGCTCTCAGTATATTTGGGTTACTGTACAGAACGGGCTTGAATTAAGTCAGAGAATGAAAAGTGAGAATAAATATAAATATCTCTAATAATGAAAAATGTTTTTTTTTCTGAACATTATTGTATTAATTTTTAAAGGGTAATTTTATTCACTTGCAGTGCAATAGCATATCAAGTCTTCAGCCGGTGTTGGAAATTTAGCTGTTAACCACTATCCTTTTTTAACCAGAAAATAATGTGACCTAATACTGACTTGAATTTGCAAATTTTGTGTTTCTATTTGACTGGTGGTGAATTATGTTGTGTGATAGTATCTGATTCTGAAATAGTCTGTCATCAAGTATTCATGTGAACTTTTTAATAGGAAATACAGATAAACCTTATTGGTTTTCTTCCTATTGCTATTTTCATATAATACAGCCTCGTGAATAATCAGTGGTTTACCTTAAGTGTGTTTTACAGTTGGAGACTTGTGAATAAGCTAAGAAGCTAAAACTAAAATGCTTCTGTAGACAATATAAATAAATATAAATCTAGTATAAAATTCAACTAGAAGTTTACTTGAATCAGTAATAGGCAGGTCCTTCCAATCATTTTGGTTTTAAGTTAGAAGCAAACACAAGCAAACAGAACTAATCTGTTGGAAGAGAGATCATCTTTAACAGTGTTCTTTAATAGGTATCTGATATTTTGATGTCGAACTTCACGTAAAGTACTGAGCCTTTCAAGAGTCAGAGGTGTGAAATGTTTGGGGGGTTTTTTTGTCTGTAGTTACATCTAAAATGTTGATCATATGTTACTTAACATGTGTTCTTGGAAACAGGATCACTTCACTTCTCCAGATGAATATGATGATCCTTCTGTCCTTTATGAAGCCATAACAACCCATGAAGAAAATCTAGTTATAGCACATGAAGGGGACCCTGCTTGGCGGAGTGCAGTTCTTTCCAATTCTCCCTCCCTCCTTGCTCTGCGTCATGTGATGGATGATGGCACCAATGAATATAAAATCATTATGCTAAATAAGCGGTATCTCAGTTTTAGGGTCATTAAGGTAAGCTTTGTGCTTGGTCCACAATGTGACAGTACGTTGTGGTATATTTTTATAACCATACCGAACTCCTGGCTCAACTCAAATCCTGTTGTTACTGATCTGTCATTGCTAGGGCTGCTGCTTCTCACATAGTGGAAGTATTTAATCAGAAAATCAGTTCCTGACTTAAAATATTTTATCTCATCCCATTCTTAGATTTGCTTTATTCTTACTGTTGCAGCCTGTGTCCGTAAGTTCAGCCTTTTAAAGAAGTGAATATGAATGCTTGCAGTTCTGCAGTGCAGTATTACATACGCTTGTGAAGGCCTTAGTACAGCAAAGCAGTCATCACACGCTCTCACTGTTTGACACAGCCTTTCTACTTGGCTTTTGCAGGTGAATAAGGAGTGTGTGCGTGGCCTGTGGGCAGGACAACAGCAGGAGCTTGTGTTCCTGCGTAATCGTAATCCAGAAAGAGGAAGCATCCAAAATGCAAAACAAGCTCTGAGGAACATGATCAACTCCTCTTGTGACCAGCCAATTGGATACCCAATCTACGTCTCACCTTTGACTACTTCCTATTCAGATAGTCATGAACAGCTTAAGGAGATTCTCGGGGGAGCTATCAGCTTAGGAAACATCAGAAACTTCATAGTGTCTACGTGGCACAGGTGAGCTGAGGAAATGAGTTCTCATTAGTGTGTGTTCATACTCTCATATTCCATTAACTAGTCTCGTACATGCCCAACACAGCATAATTTTTAATATTCAGTCACATAAAAATAAATAAGCCTTGACTTTCATTTCAGGCACATCTGTAGCATATGGCAACTGCTTTGGTACAGGATTAATCTTCAAGGCATATAAGTAACTATGTAAATGAGTCCTCAGAAAAAACAGGACAAAGTCTAGGTGCAAGAACTGCAACTCCAGTTCTAATGTCAGGTCTAAGAATGAGACAATGCAATTTCTGTATTATTTTTTCAGTACTGTAACTTTTGCAGTCTATAATACCATCTTTACAGAATCAGGACTATTTGGTGGGGTTCCTGTCTTGCAAATATTTAGCATGCAAGTGCCAATATTAATGTTGTTAGGGTATGCTCATGCATAGCAACACAAGCTTTAGTTGTTGTTCAGAACTTCATGAGTGCTTATAAATACCCTGTATGTCAGACCCAGAACAAGTAACTGGAGTGATAATATAATCCTCCGTCCACATGACCCTTTGGTAACCCAGTACAAACTCTTGCTGTGCTGTGTTTTATAGCCTTGAGAACTTTTACTGCACTTCTGGCCCCTTATGACTGTGGCTCCAAGAGCAACAGTGGCAGCTGTGTGTGGCATTCAGAAATGTGTGTCCCAGTTCTTATCAGTTCCAGGAACTGGTGCTGTAGTTGAAAGTCCTGTAGCTGTTCTGATGGTCATACTTACACTTAGACATCTACAGCACATCAAAACAGAACATGCTGTTTCACTCCAGAATATGTCACACTTACTACAGTCTGTGGTGTTATTCTTCTGTCACCATCTGCTTGTCTGACACATGGATAGAATAACAGGTGAAAGTATGGCACAGAAAAGTATTTGGATCCAAGATGTGTATGATTTGGGATTCTGGATCCCAGGGGCAAATAAAATTGGAAAGGAATGCTCAGTGTATTTGAGTGTGACAAAGAAAAATAATAAAATGTAGAAATTGAAGGGAGGAGGAATGTGCTGTGTTTTTTGTGTCTGTTTGCATTAATAAACTTCAGACGATGTGGTTTGTGGTAGCCTGTATGGTTATATACACTGGAAAATGTTCAATAACCTATTGTCTGAATGCTCAAAATTCACATGAGGATTTGTGATTCAAATAACTGCGATATGTGCTTCAAACAACTGTGTACATTACTGAAGGTAACAAGAAATCCAATACATTAAAAAATAACACCCAACAACAAAAGTAAACAAACAAAAAACCCGGCAAAGATTCTTTTCCTGCTCATCTGAATAGACAAAGATTTTGTGGTATCAGAATACATGACTGGTGTGTGAAGGAGCATAAACTGTACTAAACTGTTACAAAATAACCAGGATGTTCTACCAGCATTTTATATTTAGAATTTTATCACTTTATTGTACTGTAGAGGTGGCTTGATTTTTCAAAAGCTATTTTATATGAGCATTTGGCTTATCATAAATAACTGTTACCTGAATAGCTGTCATGAAGAAAATTGCAATCTCTTAGAAAGCAGTATTTATATTTGCAAAGCATGTTCTGAGAAAATAAAGTCAAGTTTTATCAGATTTTTAGGGAATGCTGTGGATTGTGCTGAGTAAAGCCTTTCACTTGTCATTATAAGGCATTTCTTAAAATCCTCATGATTAGAAGGCCTGACTTAAAGTGTCAATTGCATTATGTTTTCAGACTAAGGAAAGGCTGTGGAGCTGGCTGCAATAGTGGTGGAAATATTGAAGATTCGGATGCTGGAGGTGGAGCTTCGTGCACAAGTAACAATGCAACTATCAATGAGTCGCAGAGCAGCATGTCGCAAGGAGGAGGGAGTGCAACTACAGGGCAGGGACCTGGAGCAGTACAGCACCCTCCTGTTGCAGCTCATCCCACAACTCTTCCTGCAGCTCATCCACCAACTCATCCCTCCACTCTGGGTAAAATTAAAATAAAACAAAGCAACAATTTTATACAAGTACAATCCTATAGACAGAACTGGCCTTCCAGTTCTTTGGATCAGGTCTAAGTTAAAAAGCAAACAAAAGTGACTTGATTTTGTGGTGTTAACACCTGCTGGATTCATCTCAAGCTACAGTACCATTTTATGTAATGCAAAGTTCCCAAACAGAAATTTGAGCAATAGGAGTATAGTTGTGCTGGCAAAATAGATTAAATAACTTTTGATAACACGTCTCTACGGATTGGATCTTTTCACTTCTGTTGTATAGTCTGCAAATGCTAAACTTGTCATTTTTTGTGAATGTCTTTGTTTCTTATTTATACAGCAGAATGGATTCTCTATTTCCATAGTATTTTAGCTGAATCCTATCCAGGAGTCCATAGTGATCTGTAGTTAGGGAGGTGATAAATAGTAAAGCTGAGAAGCTTTCCAAACACTGCCTTTACTCACAAAGAATATAAAAGTCTGTGTAGTTGAATGAACTTTTTTTTCATGATGTAATTAGATCTATCAGCTGTGGAGAGGTATTTACAAGTACTTAGTATAGGAAAAGCAATGACAAATGCTTATAAACTGCAATTCCTGTTTTTCACTTTAAGGGTATTAAGTTTTTCTGAACTTGTTTAAAAACAGCTTTTGCTCTAACAAACTTTCTGACTAATCTTTGAACATCCAGTCAAGCATATTAAGAAAGAATATTTAGTTTTTTGAAACATGGACATCTCTACCTGCCTTAATGCCTTAAGTATGGGAAACTTAAATCTTAATATTAAGAAACAAATTGTTAATGTGGGAAGAGCAAGGCTGAAGCATTTTCAAGCTTACTTGTCTTGCAGGGATTGTGAATTGAACAGAATATAAAACTCTGAGATAAGATGAATGGGATGTATTCAAATGCTCTGCTATATGAAATGCAACAGAGGTCTTCTGCAATACAGCTGTTTCAGATGTTGTTAGACCCATCAGTTTTGTATCTAAATGCTAAAACATATGTGTGTTGGCTATCTAATGTGGGTGGGAGGCTTTATCAAACTCTCCTGATTCTGTATCTTTTACTTTTAGGCACCAGTCACAGCTCTCACTCTGTGCAGTCAAGCCTTGTCAGACATTCCCCTGCCCGTGCCTCGGTAGCTAGCCATTCATCTTATTGCTACGGCAGTCGTCATTCATCTCTTCGCACATCCACAGCAGGCTTTGTGCCTTGTCGGCGCTCTTCCACCAGTCAGATATCCCTTCGTAACCTCCCATCATCCATCCAGTCCCGCCTATCTATGGTGAACCAAATGGAACCTACTGGCCAGACTGGGGTCAGCGCACAGCATGGACTGCCTTCTTCTAGCAGCTCCAGCCAAAGCATCCCAGCCTGTAAACAGCATGCCCTTGTGGGCTTTCTAGGGACAGAAGGAGGGAGTAATGCAACTGAAACTCAGTCAGGTGGTAATGCAAGCCCTGCAAATCAAATGCAAGCCAAAAAGGATGACGTTATTTACAGAATCCAGGTGAATAGTCCAGAAGAACAAGTTAACCTATGCTTCCACATGCTTTTGTTAGTGTTACCTTGTATGTTGTTGAAATCACTACTTTTGAATACACACAGTCTGGAATGTCTCAGTGTACAACTATTGTGCAGTTACCTTTGGAGAACTAATGTGAAGAAAAGGTTTTCTGGACAGCCAGCCTTCCTACATGCTTAGACATCCCAGTTTACATTACTTACATGTTTTGCTGTAGTGCAGTTTTGAGAACGTCAGCTGAACTCAGTTCTTCTTCATACTTAGTTTGCCTTTATTCATTACAACATGTAAAGCTAAACAGCTCCATTTGCAGGGCAGAAAGCAACTAGCTTTTTTCTTTTAAATCAAGTAGATTTTCCACAAAAGTAAGTGTAAAAATACTCATTTTCACTTTCATATATATTTATTCATTTTCATATGTATTCTTTGGATATTGCCACAAGTCTGGGTTTACTGAGCAGCAAGCAGTACACCATTGACTAAGTTAATCATGGCAGCCTTACTGATTTTGTGAAAATGCAGAAATTTGTATTCTTGCTCTTCTAGCTTTTATTAGCCCCACATATATGTTTTTGGTAGTATATTAGTGGGAAACATCAAGAAGTGTGTTTAATAGGATAGATCATAACAAACATGATTTTGTTGCTGAAATCACCTCATTTTAGAGTAATACTTTGTAAACTGCATCATAGTGGGCAAAGTTAAACTAATTTGCAGGTCTGTACTTAGTAGCTTTAGTTTGCAGGCAAGGGCCCTTTTATGAAACTGCTTAATTCCTCTATGAGGAGGATACAGGCAAAGTTGACATGTGCCCTTGGATAGTGGACATAATGCAGTTCTCTCTGTCCCAAAGCAGTTTGCAGGAGTTTTCTCCTGCTGCCCCTGTGGAAAGGCCAGTTTACTTCAAAACATGCAGTGGGTCTCAACTAACCATGCTAGCAGATAAATAGTTCTTCAACCTAACAGTAAATTCTCCAAGACCATGTTTGACCTTGTTTCTTAAAATATTCTGTAAGAAGTGATGAGCCAGTTTTAGCAGCTCATCATCACTTAACTCTTCCCTGCTACTGGACCATGTGCTGCCAACGCTTGTGTTGTGCCAGCTCCTCAGACCCTGCCATGAGCTAGTGTAACTGAAAGAAGGGGTGGGAAAGGGAACCAGAGCTGCTGCTTCAGACAGCAGTGAACTGGTACCTCGTCAGCTGTGTCTGGAACCACAGACTAATTTCCAAGTTCTGTGCTGTTCAGGCTTTTTCCTAGCCTGGAGTTTGAGTTTCCAACATTGAAATTGGTCAGAAATTGATTTCTGTTTGTTAAACTCAGTTCTCTGGAAGTATGCAAAAGATTACAGTTTATCTGTTTCTTTTAAATTTTGGCTGAACTAACAGTCAAAACTCAATTCCTACTTATAGTTAATGGATCCCAGTCAAGTACTGGAAGGGATCAACGTGTCAAAAAGGAAAGAGCTGCAGTGGCCAGATGAGGTGATACGGCTAAAAGCTGGAAGAAACAGCTGGAAAGACTGGAGTCCTCAGGAAGGCATGGAAGGCCATGTAAGTTTTGCTTAGAAGTTGACAAGCTATCTTTAAAAAAGGGAGTGTCTTGATTCTATGGCAGTCTGCCTAGATGTTAAGGCCAAAGATACCCATAGTAGTAGTAAGTTGGATCAGCAGCTGTCTTCCAAGTTGCTGTTCCTACAAAAGCAGGTCTAGAATCTTAATTTGAAGTAGAGGGATATTTCCGCAACTGTATCCAAAAGATGCAGGATGATGACTCCGATGTTGTCAACCACCTCTCCTTCCTTGCCTTGTTCCAGCTCTTGTCATGAGCTCTCAAGCATTGCACTCATTCATCCAACCTTCATTTTCCTTTCCTTAAACTGTCAATTCTTGAGCAAGCATAGAAGGTCAATTTGCCAATGAGTCCTTAATTGAATGGTTAACAGCATTTGTTCTTAAATTATTCTGATGAAAATAGAGCCAAGTAAGATTGTCTTTAGATGTCTCTATTATATAATAGGTATGTGATAGGTGTTTCCTTTAAGAAGGAAATCTGCTGTAACTAAAACTTGCAAAAGCCTATGACTTGAAACTCCGTCTCCCTTTTCCTTAGGTGTGTTATATCTGCATTTTATAAAAATTCACTGTGTTAGTTAGAAAACTTATCTCCCAATTTAGGCTCTCTTTAGGAGGAAAAGAAAACAGCTCTATCTTTGAGGCTTTTTGTTTTTTACTGAGGCATACATTTTTTTAGACTCGTATGTCTATAAATATGTTCCAGTGAGTATTCTTTCAGTGATAAATACTAAAAGGGAAGAGTCACTGACATTGCATCTGCACTGGTTTATCAATACAACTGTTTCTTCATTTGGAATATGTCAGTTCTGACAGTTTATAAGAATTTGCTTTGATCGACTGCTTACCTCAATTGTATTCAGGGGCTGGATTTTGCTGTCTGACAGTTCACATCCACATCACTGTGGATATATGTGCAAACTTGAGGTAAGAAATGGCAATATGCTGATAACACAGTGTATGCCAAATCTTCCTTGATGTTACATGTGTATGAAGGAAGGGCCCTGGAAATAAATTCCTTCCATGAATAATTGTATCACAGTTGACGGTCCACTCTTAAGATAGTAGGGTTACTCATAGGCAATACCTGGGAGTAGAATGTTGTAACATTCATAGTTACGTTGGGTTTGGACGTTATACTTTTGGAATTTGTTGCTAGCTGTTGCAGATCAAGAAAGTTGTAAAGATGGTGAATGTAAAGGGTTGTATTGAAACATGACCTGTTGCCTGGTATCATTAGGCAGTTTTTTTCAGGAGTTCATGAGTGTGTTTTGCAAATTGCAGCATGCTGACATGTACAGTGATTTATATTACAGAAGGATTAAAACAAGAGGATTTGAAGGTCAGAGTAAGCTACTGTTCTGAATGCTTCTCATCTATTTTTGGTGCAGCATACTGGCAGGCTTTTTTAGAAGAGCATCTTTTAACCTAAGAAGAAAGGAGGGAAGCACCAGATTATCCTATGTGTGATTATGAGGAGAGGATTTAACTTGATGACATAGTTTCCACTGCATGCTTCAGCTTGGTTAAACATACTAGTATCAGTACATAACATATGTGGTTAAACATACTAGTATCAGTAAAGCCATTAGCTCTCAGGACAGTCTTCCCTTTCTGATCCTGCAGCTGCAGTCCTTTCTGCAAACAGGCAGAAATGATTCTTACCTGCTGAGATGCTGCTCATCAAGCAGTTTACCAGCCAAAGCCTTATGTCAGTGTTCTCAGTATGAAGTTCAGCACTAAGTTGTTTAAAACTTTCCTACTACATAAAGCATTTTTTCCTAACTTTTGCTTTTTATTTTGCTGAGTATACAGTACAGTATATATAATACATGAAGACATTATAGGCTTTCTTCAAGGAAATGAAATTTAGCACTCTTCTTTGTATAGTAGCTACTTTTTCCAGGACTTTTGAGATTAAGGGATACTCTGCATTATCTTTTTATGATACCTGACACTGGCACGTGAAAGAACCCTTTTCCCCCTGCAAGAGATTATTACCTCTTGACTATTTAGTGACATCATTTTGCATGTTATCTGTCACTTATGGGTATCAAATAAATACCAATCATGATAGAAGAGATGGTAAAACTGAGCCCTTGGCTGTCTCAAAGGCACCAGTTTTAAGTTGGACTACAAGGATGTAGTACTTGGACTTTATTGGGAAATCTTTTATATGTCTGGGGATAGATTATTTCTGGCCTTATTCCATACAGCATCATAAAAAGTTTATTTGGACAGACTCTGAAGTCAGACTTGAATAGACAGCTTAAATACTGTGCTGTTGCATCAAATGAAGGGGAACTAAAGATGCCATGCTTCCCTGGCTGAAATGCTGTCCCTTTGGATACAGTGTAGAACTCATGCAGTGGACAAAGCTGAATCTCCTTCACCCGCTGTTAGAGAAACTGGCAGCTGGGTATAGTGAGGATTAAGGGGAATCTCTTGGATTTGATCTTGGAAGACGTAGGTTACCTGTTTTCTGTCCTTTTTTTTTCCCCTACCTGTATCTTTAGAACTCTTGAAAACTGTACTATCCTGGATTTTGTGAAAATTAATTTTATTTGCTTTTTACCTTACCTTGTCTTGAATTTAGGGTTCTTTTCCCACAACTGGCAAATTTGAGATAACTCTATTTCTGTGGAGTTGACAATACTTAAAACTGTGTTACTGGAACATCCTTGTGGTTCCTTTGGGACACCCAGAAATTAAGGGTGTGTTTTTATGGAGGCAGCTGAGCAGGGACATACAAGATCATACAAGGGCCTGTATGGCCTTCTGATGGTCAATATCAGTCAGGATCCTTGGAAGCAGCAGATCAAAGTACCTGAATTCTATAGATCCAAGGGAGTATGGGACAGTAGTTTATGGCACTGTTTCTGAAACCCTTCCTCTTTTGTAATATTTTTTCATTTTAAATTATCTTTGAATAATTTAATTTAGAAGATCAACCTTGAATTCACAGTGAGTAGGGAACAAAACGAGGGCAAAGGATTTGACTTAGAGGAGACAGTAATTTACACCTACCTCCTGATAAAACTACAGTTCTGTGCTATTATGTGCTGCACAACACTGAGGTATTTTAAGACTATTACAGCTAGAGCATCAAAATATCCCAAATCCATATGTGTACACTTTTTTCAGTTGTTACTGACTTTGCATGAACTATTCGGTTCTGATTTGGGTCAAGTTGTTTGTTCCTGCTGAAATGGAAATCAAAGGCTGGCTGTTCTCAGGTAAGCTGCAGATCTCCAGCAAGACTTCAAATTAGTAGCTTATCTGTGAGTACGCTGTCACTGAAAAACAACCAACTAAGTCAGTATAGCGCTTTATATTATTGCTTCTTTTGCCCTGTAAGGGTCTTGAATTATCAGCCACAACTTTGATATGGCAGCTTTCCCTACAGAACTTATGTTTTATTATACTACTTTTTTTTCCCCCCAGGTGATTCACCGCTGGGTGCCTTGCAGCAGAGATCCAAGTAGTCGGTCCCATATAGATAAAACCATCCTGCTGGTTCAAATTGAAGATAAATATGTTGCTGTTGTTGAAACTGGAGTCCTTGAACTTGGGGCTGAAGTGTAAATCTCTTTGAGACTGAAACTTGCCCTTCTCCAACGGTTCTGAAGAGAGAAGAAGGGTCCAGAAGAAGCAGCTCCCAGGACATGAAACTTCGGTCCAGTTGTAGGAAAGGACTTGAAACACATTTGTCTAAGTCCCTTTCCCCAAATAAACAAGTGTAAGAAATTTCTTAAAGTTGTTAGCTGCTGAAGAAACATTTGCATGAAGGATAGATTTGTTGAGACATATCTTTTTTGTTTATAAATTTTGTTTATGCATTGCGTAATGCTTTAAATCAACAAACTTTTCAGTTCTAAGATCAGAGCACCTCATATTTTTCTAATTGTTTTGCCAAAAATTGCCATGTCTTGTCACAGAGTGAGTGGAATTCATCCACCTTATTTTAAAGAAATTGACTACAAACCTTCAGTTTGGTGAAACAGTGTAAGGGTTTCAGGTGTGGCAAGAAGAGACTGAACAGATGTATAGATTCTTATTCCTTATGAGCTAAACATTAATGAGAACTGCACTAATTTTTTTACAGCAATGCACTAAAAACAACCCTGAGATTGCTGAGAACATTTATTTATATATATAAATATAAGTATATAAAATACCATTATTTAAATTGCCTTTGGGATTAATCCCCTCCCTCTCCATATACATGTTGATGGTAAGGGCTGTGCCATGGGTTTGGTTCTATGTTCTGTATTTCGTACAAGTGCATTTGCTGCATCCTCTTCACAATAAATGGTAAAATAACAAATATATAAAAAGCACCTGAGTATCCCTGTACTACATCAGACTATTGTGGTGGCAGTGGTACCTCAAATCTGTACAACACATCTAGCTTTAAAGTGGACCCCAATATACTACTTTTCATCTGTCCTCCCTTCGCTAGCCATGGCTACTTTGCTTCTTTACACCCAGAGCTGGCTATGTTGTTTCATTGGCTCTTCTCTGGCAGAGACTGAGTTTTGTAGGGGGAGGTGCAGGTCCATGATTACTTCATGGATGCTTGAAGGTTTTTTTGATTCCATCCAATTTAAAAAGAAAAACCAGCAACAACAAAACCCCCAAAAAACAAAACAGAAAAACCCAACAAAAACTTGACTTCAGCTTTTAAAGAGCTTTTATAGAAGGCACAGCCCTAAACTTGTATCACTTTTGCCACCTTGCCTTTTCTTTCCCTTTAGTCTTCATTCTTTTCTATGACTTGAATTTTATTTTCTGTGATTATATATTCTATGTAAGTGTAATTTGAGTATTTATAACTGTGAAGTTGAATTATTCATGTGTTGCATATCCTAGGTTTTATTGTATTTTTTTAAAAGTGTGTATTCAGGGAAACAAGTAACTCAGAACTATCATGGGAGTGTGAGAGGGAAACTGGTTTGTTCTTTACTTGCAGTTCCTATGACTCACTTCTCTTAATCCGTAAGAAAAAAATGTACCTGTTGTGATTGTTTCCTGTTTCTGACCTGTAATTATGTAGGACTCTGTGGGGAAACTGCACACAGTCATAGCTTTTGGGAGCAGCCATCTTCTTCCCAGTCACCTCTGCTTCTTTATATGTAAGGTAACCAGAAGAGACTTCTGATATACCAGAGAGGTTATTGTAATTATTTCTCTGACATCAGAGAAACTTTGTCCATTATGTACCTAATGTAAGAGAAATTATATGGGGTGAGAAGAAACGAAGGAAGAAACAGCTACCTAAGAAATATTGGTATTCTGACTCAAGTCACTGTATGCCATCTAGCCATGAAAGGGTAAGTCTGTGTGCCTGGTAGCTAGTCAGTTCTTGATACCATTCCCAGTAAGTTATACTGGGACCTTGCTTACATCACACACTATGCAAACTTGTACTTGAAGTACTGTGCATCTTAGTTGCATATTACTATTTGGTTTATGCATATGCAGTCCCATTTAGTCTTGGTATAAATGCACAGTTCTCGATCTGCCACCATTGAAATAATTTTGCTGTTCCATGTAGCTTATCATATGTGCATATTATAGTGTAGTTGAATTCATCTCCTGCATATCTGAAAATGTAGTACAGTAGATGAACCTTCTTCAGCAGTCTGGTAATACTGCTGTCAGGAACACAGAAAATTTGGTAACTTTTGAGTTGAAGGTGTTCTAGTTAAGTTTTATTCTGTGTCCTTCCCTTCAGATAATTACACGGTTTCCCATATCACTAAGAATATTGCTTCATTTTAGAAAGAGGAATTTGTTTTAAAATAGGCCCCCATTAGTTATTAGTTGCATGAGTTTTTTTTCTTCTACTGAAGCCTTGAGATAAACAAATGACTGAAAAACAAAAGATGTAGGGTTTTGGTTTTTTTAAAAAAAACTTGACTGAAGCAACTTTCAGGATGTTAATGCTGGCTCTGAACAATCTCTTCTACTCTCTTCAGGGCAAGATAATGACAATGTCCATTGCTGGTAGTAGACATGATAGGAATTAATGGCTTGTTAACATGAAAATTCTAGAGAATTTGTAACTGCCTAGAATTAGATCAGCAAACAGCAGATGGGGAAGAAGAAAGGCTTTTTTTAAGGGGCAAAGAGAATTGATGAATCTTTCAATTTTTTTAATCTTCAGGCTTTTGGTGTGTTGCCTTCAGGAGATGGATTTTAATGTGACCAGTTAACAGGTTAATACCTTCTTTCAGGTATTCAGCAAACACGTGTTGTAAAGCCATTCACATAGCGCTCAGATCTATTCCAGATCTGCTCAACAGAAGCCACCTGCTTGAAATTTCACTCTTCCATAAGGCTTTGGAAAAGTAACTTTTTTCAAAGTCTTCCTGTATTCAGAACTCTTAAGATTCACATATGATTTTATGTTGGTTTGTGCAAAGTTTGTCTTTGTTTTGTCATATGCACAATAGAAACTGTGTTTGTTTTCTTCTAAATCCCCACAGGATAGATCTGTCTGTGGAAACTTCTGTTCCAGATGGAGATAATTTCATCTTTTGTTTTCTTTTCTTTGGCCTTTGTCTTGATGCATAGTATCTTTCTCCTGTTGTGAGTGTGGAAAAGATGGGGTATTTTCCAGTTAGTCCTGTCAGTTGAGATTCAGCTCAGCATAGAGCAGATTTTTTTAATCCTTCTTAAGGTTTCATGAAAACCCATTATAGATGAGTGCTTTAACTCTGTCCCCTTGCATTATGTGATATTCTCTTGCCATAAGAACATTCCAGTGAAGTCCAGTTGTTTTAGCTTCCAGGTAGATCCCAATGGATTTTGTTTCTCTCAGATTTCTTCAAAGGTGGTATCTATGTGTACATATGTAAGGACTTGCTGCTCCCTAAAACAGATATTCAACTACAGAAAAATGCTTGAAAACCCCACTAACTAGATTATGTTCATTGGTAAAAATGGCTGCTACTTAATTTTTTAAAACATCTTCCCATTTCACAGCCTTGTGAAATCTTTTAAAGTGTTCTGATTAAAACAGACAAACAAAACCCTGAAATGTATGTGATGCCACTGATGACACCTAGACTTCTGTGCCACTTGCACTGTATGATACTTGTGACGAGTTCTGGGGATCTCTCTCATGATTCAGCATTTGTGAAATGATTTCAAAGCTGGGGGGAGAGATGATGATGATTATTTTTTGAGGTAATTCCATGTAGGTTTGCCTGGGCCATATGGCGTATTTCTGAGTGGTGTTCTTGATTTTCTGGTCGGTTGTGTAGTTCATCACCAGGCATTCCTTACCCCCATGTTCACAACCCCTTTGGGAACTGAAGAACTCTTATAAGAAGCCTAGATGACTGGTGAGGTGAAAGATGAAGACTCATGGCACAGTTCCATGCCCTTGGCTGTTTGGCAAGTGGCCATAAAGCTTGGTCTGAACTAGGGTGTGAGGGTGAGAGGGGAGAAGAGATGCCTTACAATTAGATTCAACTTCAGATCATTTCTCTGATAATGCACACAACACCATATGACCTAGGAGCATAGATACAAAGACACTGCTTTAAAGATCTTTCTCAATTACAGAACTCGCCGTTCACAAAATGGAGCAGGATAGATTGCATTTCTTACCATTAACAATATTATTCAAATATTATTCAACTTATATTGAATTCGGGGTTATACCACCACAGGTTTTATGTACTTAATTTTATTAAGGAATTTTATACCTATTATATAGGCATCTATTCTTTTCTTGTCTGGCTTGCTATTTGATAATCTAATGCAGTACATTCAGTGGCGCTGGACTCTTTCAGAAATTATACCGGTAATTACTGGTGCCTTAGTAAAAAAGTGGGTACATAACACCTTGGTGGGAAGTAAAGCATGTGGCTTGTTTCACCCCAGCATGATATGCATATTTCCAAAAAGGTGATTAAGATGGCTGCTCCAAAAGATTTCAGGAGTATACATACATCACTCCATCACAGACATCTGAGTATGAGCAATTTTTATGACTTCTGGTATGTACAGTTTGAATAGATAATCCCAATACACCTAGTCCACAAATCTGAAAGATGGTGATCAAATAGCTGGGTATGTTAACTTGTTACACAGACACCCCCAAAAGCTTGACAATAAGCTGCTGGCTAGGAAATGGGAGGGAGAGGGGAGTAGAGCATAAACAGGAGGATGGCTTTTGGGGTTTTAATGGACAATGAAAATATTATATTGCCTCTACCAGCAAACGGATACCTTGCCAGGGACAGGGATATATGTACCTGCGTGTCTGTGAGTGTGTATGTGTCTGCGTGTGTTACTGGAAACAGCCTGTAAATATTGTAGCTGTTTAAAATGGAAAAGGCAGAGAGTTTTTTGCAACATGTTGCAGCAAAAGGACAGTATTGACAGTGGAGAAACACTGAGAAATAAAAAATCCTTTTTTCACTTGTTGTCATTTATTGCACTATTGCATTCTCTTAAGATGTCATTCTCTCAAATTCCCTGTAACGACCATTTTAAGCTTACTCAAATCACCTTTTAATGAAGGATTCTCTTAATTTTTTTCTCTTACATAGCTGTAGTAGTAAGAAGGAAAACCTCAGCTTTTCCTATGTTATGCCAGCATCATACCTTTTTTCATGCTTTTACATAAATGAGTGCTGTGTGCTCCCTCTTCCACAGTTAAAATGTTTTTCTTGTCATTGTTGAAACATTTTGCGTATTCATCATAGATTTCCCTTCTCTCTGAATCTTTTTCAAAGCCCAGAACACTATTGTACTGTCTCTATGCTCAGTAATTTTCCATTCTTCATACTTCCCAGGGCAATATTTTACCTAGTGTGGTTTAATCAGTGATCTCTAACTTTCTGTGGTCCTTGAGCTGATAGCCAAGTGCAGCACTGTGTAAAGTCCTGATGAATGCTACACTTTCATGAAGCACTTGTTGATACAGCGATACTAATTTAAAAATACTCAGCTGCTGTCTGTATACTATCTCAAATTTCTTCAAGCTAGTACAGAGAGTTACACCATCATCTCATCCCTCTGAGTTAAAGTGAATTCAAATGTAAAAATGACAGTGATTTATTCATTGGGCAGCTCTGGGTGTTTCAAACTAAAGATTGGATGTTCCCCTTTCTTAAAAATTCAAAACATTATCTGTCTCCTAGAACTTGCTTCTGTGTTCCTGTGCTAGATGAGGTAACCTGACCAACAGCTGCTTCAGGCCTTAATTTGTGAATGGAAGAGGAGAGTACAAATCTAACACATGTTCATAGGGAAAAACAAGTCCTTTTCAATAAATGCTACTGAGTCTCACTGAAAAGATCAGAAGGTCTGTAACTGCTGTGCTTACAACAAACAGCTGAGATTCCAGCTGTATTTTTTTAACAGTGACAATATCAAAAAGGGGCACAACCACCCCTTCCCGTGTGATTTAGAGGTGGCAAAGGAGAGGATGGATTTACGCTGTAGTCCACTGTTTCTTGCTGTTGGTGTTAGCCTAAGGACTGCAACTGGTAAAAACTGGGGGACTGGAGCCTCAGTTAGGGCTTGGACTCTATTTACTGGTTTAATTTTGCCTGAGAGGAATCCAGTTCATGTGCTCCATGTGTGAGTCTGTGTCTGGGAACTGGGAACAGGATGTTTGCTTTAAAAATGTGCACTTAGTCTGTGTGAGTGTAATGCCAATCCTGTGGCTTCCTTGTAATGCCAAAGATGATCCTGTATCATGTTTTTAATCAGCTTTCCTCTGAAAAATAATTCTTGTGTAGAAAGGTGATACTTGGGTTTCAGCAGAACTTTGTGACGCTTACTTTTGAGCATCTCTTAAGAGAGTTTTCATTTTTGGTTGGATCAGCTTAAATGGATTTTGCACTGACTCATTGAAGTGATTTGGGTTTTTTCCCCCTAGATACTGGTGCACCCTGTCCTAGTGCAGCGTACCCCATATAGCGCTGATGATGCAGGGTACCAGAGTGCTTTTGGTGGAAACTTGAAGTTACTCAAGAACTGAGCTCGCACAGTTAAACTGCTTGTGCAAGAGGTCTGTTTTAACTTTTTTTTCTGGCGGTTCAGCCTTCTGGGCTTTGCTATGTAAACAGAAGGAGCACCAAGTTATGCTGTGACTGTAAACAAGGGAAAAATTTGGGTGGATGGAGGGATGGAGGTTTTGGCTGAGCATTTTGGTTCCTTTTTCAGCTCCCCTTTCTGCCTTTATACTTTTGTAACTGAGAAGTCAGGTGCTTTTGGGCCGCCTTCCGTCTACCGAAAAGCATGAAGAGATGAGCTGTGTCAAACAACTCTGAAAAGGGTCCAGTTGCAGAGCAGCAGCTTTTAGGTTTATTACACCGAGTCAATAAGTATGCCCCACGCGGTAGGATTGTGAAGCTCGAAGAGGCTATTTAGGAGGAAGAAAAAAAAAAACCCCCAACCCCTAAGTTCCATCTTGAGTCCTAGAGTGTTCAAGAGAGGAAGGGGCTCCCAGGCGCTGGGGGGTGGCGGGGCCCCCGCCTCCCTTCCCCTCTCGCCGGTGGCTTTTCCGAGGCGGCCGCAGCCCCGGCTGGGCCCAGGCCCCCCCGCTCCTGCCGCTGCTTCCCCCCGCCCCGGTCCGGTCCGCCCCGCGGCGGCTCGGCCCGGCTGCCGGTGAGAGGCCGGGGGTCACCCGCCGCCGGCAGGGGGCGGCAGGAGCCCGCCCGGGGACCGGGCCGGAGCCCGCCGGGGCGGAGCGGGGCTGGTGGGCCGAGGGAGCGGGGCTCCCCGCTGAGGGAGCGGGGCTCCCCGGCGGTCAGCGGGGGCTGGGGCTCCGCTAGCCCCGGTGCCGGCCTGGCCCCCGTGTGCTTTCCACCGGGGGCGCAGGGTGGTCTTGACGGGGGGAGGCGGACAAGCAGGGGGGGCTCGGGGCCGCCTTTCGGAGGAGGAACCCCCGGCCCCAGCCCTTCCGAAACACAATGCCCGTGATTGCAGAGAGCTCGTTTTTGAAGCCCCACCTGGCTTTCTGCTTGCTCATCTGTTCTAGCGAGCCTTTGGGGTTTGTTTTTTTTTTTTTTTTCTTTTTGGGCGATGCCGTCTTCATCTCCACTCCCTGCCGGAGCACCCAGATGTTTTTGCTAAGCTAAGCTAAGCAGCAGGTTAGTGCTGAGCCGCCCCGTTAATCCTGCGTGGAGGGGACGCTGCAGTCCTTCCCTGCAGGGCTGGGGGGGTCCGGCCGGAGCCCCCGTGTCAGAAAGCCCCTGCTAGTTCGTGCCCTTGTGCTGGAGCTGCCGCCTTTCCCGTATGTTGTCAGGGAACTGATCCTGATTTAAAAATATAAGCCTTTCCTCCCTACCTCCGGGTGGGAAGGCAGCCCCAACCCTAGCAGCCCTGCAATGGGAACAAGCCAAGGAGCAGGGCAGGAACGAGCAGGGGGCCGAGGCCGAGAGCTTCATTTAGGGATCATGCAGTCCGAAATAAGGTGCCTGGGACCTTGCTGGGCCGCCACGTAGTCATATCGATGAGCCTCCCGCACCCATCAATGAAAACTGCTGAGAAAGTCTTCACCTGCGGCGGGAGCAGAGCAGCCCATATTCCCCATGGCAGCGCAGGCAGCCTTGCCCGCCGGTTAGGGCACGGTGCATCGCTGCCCTCCGTCCCGCACCCTGCATCCCTGAGATGCTCGTGTACCGAGGTGGCTGGGGCTGGCTCCAGCCCTGCGCTGATCAGGCATGCCGAGAGCGATAGCAGCACGTGCCCGACCGCTGCCGCAGCCCTGGCGTGAGCTCGGGGCGGTTTTCTAGGAGCCCTTCGACCCCATCGGCTCTGCTGCTGGCTGGCTTTGCTCGGGTCTGTGTCCTTCCTTCCGTGGACCTGGGTAGGAATGAATGAGTTTGATTGTTTGATTTGGGGGTTTTTAGCATTGTTTTATAATGTTTTTTCAGATATCAAAAAGAAAGGAAGACACCCACCCAGTCAATAGTTTTCATTGACTGTTAGTGGTGCCATGGCTAGGGAAGTAAGAAGAGAGGAACCAACAGCAAGATATATTGGGCAAAGGATATGTGAGGAAAGAGAAAGACCCCCTTCATCTTTCTGGAAGCTGGAAGAGATCAAGTGGGCGGCTCCAGTGTAGTTTCTCAGCCTCTTTCCAGTAATTCCTTTGTATTTAAGTGAACTAGAGGCAAATTCCTCAAAAGTGCAAATGAATTTTGAATACAATTCTGATTTAGCAAACATCAGTCTTGGAAACTACTAAAAAGGTCATAATAGGCCATTTTCTTCACTGCAACGTTACGTATGTATTGTGGTGTGTTATCATTTTCATGCAAAATTGCAGGTTAAACTTTGGTTTAAGACCACAGTGTCCCTGCTCCTCTGCGATGCTGGGAATGAAATGGCTGCTGTTTCCATATGCAGTTCTTGGAAATGCATGGCGAACTCCTGCAACCCAGACGCCTATGCGTACTGCGGTTGCTTGAAATGTAGGCTGATGAGGATCCGAGTGGCCCCTGCTGCTTGTCCAGACCCCGCATCCCTTCTACTGGTGTGGCAGGTCTCACAGGATGGCTCGGAGAGGCATACCGTGAACCTGCACACAGTTCAACAACTCTTTTTCACTCCTGCTGTGGAAAAAAACTGCCTGGGACTTGTGCCCTGGTGAATCTCTCCTGCAAGCCTACCTGCTCCATGTGGTGCAGGCAGGAGATTGTCACCAGTAAGTCAATGCTGTCTTTGTAGAAAACAATTTCGTCCTTTGCTAGTGAAGTGTGTTTTACATGTCCCGGCAGTAGCTGCTGGGGACAGAGAGGCTGTAGCGATGTTCTCCAGCAAGAGGAACCATTCCAGTCCTCCTCCCTTTTTCACTGTGGGAACACCTGAGGTTTGGAGGACACCGGCTCCCCCTCCCCTGCAGTGTAACTGCTGAGGTACATTAACTTTTTCTCTCTTGCACACTTCATACTTACCAGCACTTTGAGCAATCAGCCCTTAGTGTTCCCTGACACCCGCTGAGAGAGGAAGCCAATGCTGCTTGCAACGTCTCTCCTTGCTGGTGCAGTCACAAGCCCTGTCATTCAGATGTGTGGAAAACCAAATTGGTAGCAGCTCATCCCTCTGTGGGTTACAAGACGGCAGCTCTTCCTGGAAGAAGCAGCGCTCTGATATATTAGGAGCAATTACAAACTACAGCTTCCCCTCTTCTTGTCATTCTTGTTGTTTGCTATTAATGGAGCATTTTGTTCCATCAACGTGTATTGTATACATCTACGGCGAGACTGGGGCTGTTTCCTCCCCTGGAGCTGCAAAGAAGTTAGCCCAGTAGGGCTGGTGGTAACCGATTGCCCGGCCATGGCAGAGCTCAGCAGCTCGTGTATCTTGCCTTCTCAGGGTCTTTTCTGTGAATAGCAAGGTAACCTGTTTGCTGCACCCTGGTTTTAATGCTCTGCGCTCACCTTTGCCTAAGGCTTGGAAACCTCTGGGCTGTAGCTTCCAGCAGCGGTCTTGTCTTTTTTCACCGAATCTGTGAGAATGATCCCTGAGAATGGCTCCTGGCTGTGGCCTGGATGATCTGCTTTATGGGTGCCTTACCTGACTTTAAAAAAAAAAAAAAAAAAAAAAAAAATTGTATTTGAAAAATGCCTTGTAATTCAAGGTGGGTTGGTTTGTTGCTGTCGGGGAAGTACCCGGGTAAGGGTGTCTTGGCTGGCCAGGGCTGTTCCCTGCCATCCAGGGTGTGCTCCGGGAGCTGCAGCCGCGCTCCCCCCAGCTCCGCCAACGCATCTCACTGGCACCGATCGCTTCCAGGGCAAACGGCACCAGCCCATCGCTGCCGTAGGGCTGCCTAGGCAGAGGGGGGGTGACCCAAACCCACAGTAAGGGCAGCAGCACCGACGTGTTCACCAGCAGCGCCTGCACTGAGCCTTCCCCCATCCCACCCTGCGGCTGCACGTGCTGCGTCCACCTTCCCCGCTGACCCCTCCGCTTGCGCTGCCCACCGGCAGACCCCAGCGCTGTGCCTGCCAGCCCATTTGCCTGCTGCCAGCTCAAGAGGAGCCACGGCTGAGGTCTGAGAGCTGCTTTGCCTTCTCTGCCTCTTTATTTTTTTTTTCTTGTTTTGGTTTTGTTTCAGTTTGGCGTGACACAGAGCGCATTAGGACCAAGGAAGCCAGCACCTGTGAGGAGAGACAGCCCTAACATCATATGGAAGTGCTATTGCTTGGGATCTCTGAGTCAAGTGGGCACCCTGCGCATGGGGAGCTCTTTCATCCCCTCTGCGAATCTTCCGGCCCAGGTAAGGATTAGCTGCCGCCTGGGAGTTTGTGCCTGGACAAAAAGCGTGCTGGATGGGTACCTGCATGGGGTAGCATCATGGGATCATTTGGGTTGGAAGGGACCTTAAAGATTATCTAGTTCCAACCCCCCTGCCATGGGCAGGGACACCTTCCACTAGACCAGGTTGCTCAAAGCCCCATCCAACCTGGCCTTGAACACTGCCAGGGATGGGGCATCCACAGCTTCTCTGGGCAACCTGTTCCAGTGTCTCGCCACCCTTGTCATAAAAAATGTCTTCCTTATGTCCAATCTAAAGCCGCCCTCTTTCAGTTTAAAACCATTACCCCTTTTCCTGTCACTACAGGCCCCGGTAAAATGTCCCTGTCTTTCTTACAAGCCCCCTTCCCATGCTGGAAGGCGAGGTACCTGTTGGGTGTGAGAAGTTGGGAGCGCCAGACAGCAGAAACAGCGTTACCTGCTGCCAAGCTGATAAACAACTAAGGTTGATGTTAACCAACCAAGTGGGACCGACCCCATCTCTGCCTGGCCCTCGCTGCCACTCCGGCTTGGCTGTTGCAGCAGAGGTTGGAGCCCTTCGGAGCCCTGCACGTGTGCCAAGGAATTGCTGTGAGCAACCAGCCGCCCCCCTCCCTCGCCTGTGCTGCAACCCCCCCCTCGTGGATAATAATGAATGGAAGTGACCCGTGTAATGAGTAATTGGCTTGGAGCACGGCGCTGGCTGCAATTACAAGTTCATCTGTACGTGATGTTACGCTGCACGGCTCCCTAACTGTTTTCAACACAATTGGTTTTCATTATGGAAAATGCGTTCCCTGAAGGAGACGGCAGCGGTGCGGACGGTGCCGCACAGCGGCACGGCAGAGCCAGGCTTCGTCTCGGGCACGAAAAGCACCACGTGAACGCGAATAAATGTCAAGTCTGGGGGAAGCGGTGCTTTTTCTGCTCCCGTGCCAAGCTCAAAAACGCGTGCTCACCCTTCCCCGTGGCCAAGGAGCTGTCAGCAGCGGGGGGATGGAGGGAGGGGAGCACCCCCTCACCTCTCTCACCCCTGGCCACCGCAGCTCCTCTGGGGAGGGGGTGGACGGGCCCCCTCTGAGCTCCCCGCCACCCCTCACTGTCCCAGTCCCCCCCTGCGAGAAGGGGGCGAATGCCCATCACTGTCCCCAGGAGGCCTTGGCACCGGTACGGCTGGAAAACTGTACGGGGGCCATCCTCCGGCTGCCAGCTCAGGGTTTAGAGGCGTGCCATGACTTACTGCTAAGTTATGCTCTGTTTTATTAAATATTTAGCAGCGACTGTTCTAGAGATTAGTGGTGAATGATAGGAAAAAAACCCCCAAACCGCACAGATGACTTTTACAGTCGGGTTTGGTGTACCAGTACTCCTACGCCCGCATTTCTCTCCCAACAGGAGCCAAATTGCACAGCTTTATGTAACTGGCTATATAAAGAGTGCCTTGAAGGAAGGTGAAAATGCCGCCCACCACCCCCCCCCGCCCTCGCCCCCAGCACCCCCTGCCCTCCCCCAGGTGTGTGGGCTGCTCACAGCCCGGCCGCCCACCCACGATGGAGTGCTGTTCCTTAAAGATGCCCAAATGCCACTCAAAGATGCCCAAGTGCCAGCTACGTGCCCGATGTGCATCGGTCACTGTCTGCGTCCTGGGAAGCTGCTCCTAGCTCTGGTGTGTCGCTGCCCGAGGTCTTTTCGTGGTCAGGGGCGGGGGGACAGAGGAAGAGGAGAGGGAGTTTACAGGCACCATGCAAAGCGTAAATTGGGCAGTATGTTCAGGCTGAGACCCTTCGGTCACCCGGCTGCAGAAGGCATTTGGGCAGGGTGAGCAATGATTCAGCCTCGTGGCTTGTATCTGGGCCTTTCAGGGTAGTGCAGGGGCAGTCCCTGGTTTGCTAGAGAGATCCCAGGACACATTATTCTATGTGTATGTACATATATATACACACACATATACGTACCGTGTGTCTGTGTGTATATATATATGTATACACACACACACTAGTTTCTGAAATTAAGGCTGCGTCACAGAGCCGTGTCCTGGAATGTCTGCAGCAAAGCAGGCATCGCACAAAGGTTTAGGCAGAAAGCGCGTGGGTCGCATGAGCTGGAAGCTCGGAGAAAATTGTAGCAGCAGCTCAGCGTTCCTGCCTAAGCCCAGCTCAGGGATTTGCTCACATCTGTGGCTGCAACTGCATTTTCATTTTCATCCTGCAAATGATTTATAAACAATGCCTGGGGACAAGCGTGGCTTTACCGGCTCACTCTCTCATTCATAAACATGCAGATGCTCACCTTTCCTAACTCTTCTCTAAATGTTTTCCTTACCGGTTTTAAATGACACCTAGGAGGATGCAAAGGGTGGCAGTGAAGGGAACTATGCCTCTGTTGTGCACATAATTACAAAACAGTCATGTAAAATACATAATTGCTTAAGCAAGAACTGCTTAAAATATGAATTCTGACTCAGCTGGCAGCTGCTGTAGCAGGGGCCAAGAATGCCGTGGGAGAAGGTGTCTGTGCAGAGGTTAAAACTGAGCAGCAAGGCACAGGGGCCTGGATTGCAGTCAAAACTCTGCTGCTATGGTGACTTTCAGATCATTTTAATTCTTTCCACCTCCCTTTTCATACCTTCTCATAGGTGAAAACAGTTTTATCCACCTCGTGGGAAAGAAGTGTTGTGAGAAGCAATTTCTATATGTGTATGTCATGCTATAAAGGTTTTCGTAATACTGATGTAGATGTGAGCTTCAGATTTTCTCATTTTTGGAGGGAGGCAGGGTTTCTGAATCAGCCTACTCGACACAGAGCTAGAAGCCAGCTGAGAAAGCAGCCCAGCTCCGTGAGCGCTGCCATGCTCAGTGGTGTTGGAAATCTGGACTCACAGCCATGAATTCTGCAGTCATAGCCCCTTCCCCTGCAACAGCTGGAGCCAGAGCTCTTAGGGGGGCTTCTCTGCAGCCAATGCACTTCACAGAAGTCAGGAGAAAAGCCTTTGGGGTGATACAAACACACCATGCACCAGCATAAGTCCAGCTGCCCGTGACAGGGCTGGAGGCTAGAAGAGGGTTTTCTGTGAGAAATACCTGCCCAGGGGAAGGGGATCTGCTTAGGCCGGTTTCACCAGGGGAACAGTGTGTCTCAGGAACTCTTTGCTCTGGACCTCCTTCCCTGTATCGCTGCTTCACATTTTTCCCTTCATCTTCCTTGATGTAAGCTAGATTTAGTGCACGGATCTGGTCTTTTATGTTTGTACAGCTCCTTAGACAATATGGCCTTTGAGCACTTACTGTAACATGAATATCTTAGCTGTTCGCATTTCCTGGGCACACTTATAATATTGTTTAGATCCTTTTTCTTCAAATGTGAAAGTATCGGTAATGCAGGCTGTGCTGGTAGTGCAGACTGAAGCCAGTTTACTTCAATATGTACAAGATTTCTTCCTATGCAGTACGGGAACCTTCCTGAAGTCGAACACGAAATAAGTCATTACTCCCTTATAAAGCCGCCGCACACAGTCCCCTCTGCTGGCATTACCTCAGTGCCATCTCCTTGTTACGCACTTGCAGAGAAATGGCTCTATGTGTATGTCTGTGTCTTTCTTCCTCTCCCCCCACTGCCCCTGGCTTTCTACAGTAATTGCCATTCTCCTCCGTTCCCACAAGTACAGGAAGATCTACAGGAAATTATATTGCTAATTAAGCTATGGAAGAGAGTACAAAAGCCCTAAACTATAAATACTCCATCTGCGTTAAAAACCAGTGACATGTATTGTCGTTGCTGGTTAGAAGCCAGCGCAGCCAAGGAGGTAGGTAGAAACTTTGGGGAGCGGGCAGCGCAGGCAGCGTGCTCTCAGAGGGTCTCTGACCACTGCCCCCAGACTCAAGTCACAGCATTGCCGCAGCAAGAAATCAGGATTGCAAGCAAAACCACGATTCCTCAGTTATCTGGCTTTTCCAAATACAAACTGCATCAAATTACAGGTGATGTCCGTAAGATTTTTATACAGTGTCACACTTACAGTAGCTGCGGGAGCCTTTCAGGGCAGGTCCTCAGGGTGCGGTGTGGGACACCTTGCTGGGTCCCATTCGTGTCACCGGACCAGTTGCCGGCTGACCGTTCCCCCGAACACCCACCTTCTGCCTGGCACTGTCATGCCACAATGTGCCTGTGCGAATCTGTACTTCACGTCGTCGTCCGAGTTCCCGCCTGTAATATTCTGAATTGTGTGCAGAGATCTTAAAACCACATGCTGTTATTTTGTACTGAGGCAAGTGGCTGAAGAGGGAGGATGGGCGCTGGGAATGATGCCTGCAGCGGAGCAGACCTGGCGAGGTTTGCCTCCTGCTGCTGCACCTACAGACTCCACCTTGGCTACCAGTTTTTCTTTCCAATGAGAACAAGCAGAACTTTTTCCTTTTTGATGGAATTTAAGATTTTCACATTCTTCACAGGCAAGAGATTTAAGAAACATACCAAATATTCAGAGAGACGTAATAAACCTTGAGACTCAGCAATGCTGCGTATGCAGAAAAAAATATCATTTCTAGGTCATGGAAATAGGTTAATTCAGCACTTACAGGAGCTGAAATCTGGTCCGCAAAAGTACTTAGACAGAAAATGTCACTACAGGTGCTTCAGTTCAAAGTTCTGATCCTCAAGACCTCTGCTGAGATGCTGAGATGACAAATACAAAGAAGTTCTGGCCCATTAACCAGAGCTACAAGAAATGCCAGCAGCGCTCCTTCCCCCTGAAATGGTCCAAGCAGCACGAGATCAATTAGCTAAAAGACCTGACTGTTTCTTATGACAGGGGGCTGTGGCGATGCACTCTCAAATAAGCTTGTGCACAACTGGGCATAACTTTGGTTTGGTACATCATTCTGTTGGACACAGTTTCTTTACCATTACAAAAATAGGAAATCTTACGCTACAAGCTACATGTAAAAGGACACATTTCCGATGGAAGCACTCAGAATTAAGGCATTTACAGAAATAAAGTTGTGCTTCCTTCCCTAACCTTGTAATACAGTGCCTCTTTGTTACAATGCTGCTTCGTTACTTGATTATATGTTTCTCTGGTGTATGTTTCTTGTCTAACGTGCTGGATGTTGTGCAGTGAATGAATCAGAGTATTGGACGGCCCATCCTGCCTAGTGAACGAGGCAGGTGTCCTGCAGGAAAATAATGCTATAACCAGCTTCTACTGTTATTTGTGTATGCCAAGAAGCCAGATCAAAGTGTTTCAAGCAGATTTCATCTCGCCTCTGTTTAGCACCGAAGGAGAACTTGCATCTTGCAGCTGATGTGATCTAACAGCTGCAACAGAGCTGGCTCTGCTCCCTTTCCTCTGCCACAGCTCCCAGGCGAGGGGTCCTCCTGCTCCCGGTTTCTGCTCCCCTGGGACTTAGGGAGGTTGCCTCTGCCAGTTCAGGGAGCAGAGCCAGCTCAGAGGGCTGCCAGGGCTGGTGTCAATCCAGGGAGGGAGAAGCGGGACTTCTCCTTTCCTTGGCAGCAAGCTGTTAGATCAGCTCAAGCCATAAATAATATCAATTGCCGTCTCTAAGGAAGGTCTTTATCCAACAAGCACATTGCCCCAGGAAAAGTGCTCTCCATTCTTAATTAACTGCCCAAGCTACAACACACAAGCTCACTTCTGTACAAAATAAAGTCCCTGCAAAATGAACTTCCCTGCTTACCACATCCTATCCCGGATGAGAGAACTGTTTGCTCACAGGATTTCCATGCGCAGCCCTGGTGCAGCAGGATGAACATACACCAGACACTGATGAAGAGCAGACAAACCTGCTCACCAGGGGGTTGTTTCTCACTGGACACCCCTTCCCTCCCCAAGGAAGGGACAGCTACAGAAGGCTTGCAAACCCCAAACCTTTGGAGGAAAACCTGTGACTGCATTGAATAATGCAGGCTCCGCCTCTCCCACGGTTGCATGAGAGAGACACATCATCCCATCTCCCCTGGCACACCACAGGTACCAAACACCTTTTTTCTGGTTTGCAGTAGCTGGTTATCTGGTTACCCAGCGAGGCTCAAAGCTCAGCATGAGTCACTAGGTTGCTGCAGCAAGCAGGGATCCATATGCCTTCAGGATCCCTCTGCAGTCAGTGGAGGGAGATAAGCAGAGCAGAATCATAGAACAGTTTGGGTTGGAAGGGACCTTTAAAGGTCATCTAGTCCAAGCCCTCTGCCATAAGCAGGGACGTCTTCAACTAGATCAGGTTGCTCAGAGCCCTGTCAAACCTGACCTTGGATGTTTCCAGGGATGGGGCATCTACCACCTCTCTGGGCAACCTCTGCCAGTGTTTCACCACCCTCATCAGAAAAAATTTCTTCCTGTATCTAGTCTGCACCTACCCGCTTTTAGTTTAAAACCATTACCCCTTGTCCTATTGCTGCAGGCCCTGCTAAAAAGTCTGTCCTCATCTTTCTTATAAGCCCCCGTTAAGTACTGAAAGGCTGCGATAAGGTCTCCCTGGAGCCTTCTCTTCTCCAGGCTGAACACCCCCAACTCTCTCAGCCTTTCTTCACAGGAGAGGTGTTCCATCCCTCTCATCATCTTTGTGGCCCTCCTCTGGACCCTCTCCAACAGGCTCATGTCTTTCCTGTGCTGAGGCTCCAGAGCTGAAGGCAGTACTCCAGGTGGGGTCTCAGAGGGGCAGAATCCCCTCCCTGGACCTGCTGGGCATGCCTCTTTTGATGCAGCCCAGGATACGGTTGGCCTTCTGGGCTGCGAGCGCCCATTGCCAGCTCATGTCCAGCTTTTCATACACCAGTACCCCAAGTCCTTCTCAGCAGGGCTGCTCTCAATCCCTTCATCCCCCAGCCTGTATTGATACCAAGGGTTGCCCTGACTCAGGTGCAGGACCTTGCACTTGGCCTTGATGAACCTCATGAGGTTCATGTGGGCCCACTTCTCGAGCTTGTCCAGGTCCCTCTGGATGGCATCCTGTCCTTCAGGTGTCATCCTCTTTATCTTCCCACAGGTGCAGGTTAGATGGATCTAACACCGCATGCTGCACTGCCATGACCTTTTAGCACTTCTGGAATATGCCCAGTACTTCCTTAGTGTAGTGCTGTAACATACTTTCACCTTTTTATTTGATGGCTTGTAAATAAGCTTTAACAAAGCTGAATATAAGAGGATGGGTGTTCAGTCTCGTAGCAGCCTCTATGCTCAGGGTGTCTTCACTTTTGGTACAAACCTTTCTTGTGATTTTTCTTTTGAGAAGCTCCCAGCTGTGCCGTCGAAGGATGAACAAGTCCTCACCTGCCCTATGCAATTTCACTTTAGTAGACTGAGCTTGTTAACTCTTTCTCTGCTTTTCTTCGCATAACTTAGAAAAACGATGGTCTCCTACAAAAACAACTACCAAATGTGCTTCCGGAGGGTAGGGAAGCGTCCTCCCTAAAGCAAATGCTGCACATTTGCTGACATGGGGAAAAAAACAGGGGCTTCCTAATGCAATTGTTAAAGCTTTCTCCTCTCTCTGGACCAGCAGAGAACCAGTACCTCAAACCCCAACCCACCACGAGCTCAATGCTGAACAGAAAGCACGTCAAGATGAGCAACTTCATCAGTCGGAGCCCTGCTCAGCAGTCCCCTGTGACCCAATACAAGGAACCCACCTGCATCCCGACAGCCATCACCACTGGCAGGTGGGGATGAGGATGGTTCCCACAACCATCCTCCAACAGCTCCTTCTCTTGGAGAGAACCGCTTTTGGCTGTTGGGTAACACAGCTAGTGTTACAAGGCACGTGGCATTAGTCCAGGCTGAAGAGCTGATCGGACTGGATTTGACAGGCTGTGTGTGCACCAACACATCACCTTTTTAATGACACAATTAGCGACTCTTTTTTTTTTCCATTAGATCTCAGCTTCATTAAGAGTCCACGAGACACACACTAGGAGAAAGAATTATGGCAAAGCAGAAAACTGTCAATTAGTCCCTGCGCAATTTTCAGATGCATGCACCCTCTGTTTAAATAACCTGTATCAGCTATGCCGTAACACGGTGCATGTGCATATGCATATGCATGTGTGTACCTATTGCATAAGGTGCTTATATTGCAAGGCAAAGATAGGAAAAAATGTTCTTTTGTTTGAGAATACTCGTATCATTCTGCTAACAGAGAAAATAAATTTGCATGAGTTTGGACATGCAGTTGTATTAGGATTTGTAAATAATTTATATGCATTTTGTCAACAATTTAAACTAAATAAGCTATCTAATACCTTATAGTTGAAGTCATTAGGCTTTATAAGGCTAATTCAAACACGATGTAAGCATAATGCAATCTGTGCAACAAAAGAATAAGGACTCCTGTTCCCCCAAACCGGGCTGTAAATGGGACTTAGGTGAGCATGCATTTGTTTCACCTGGTTGAAAGATTTAAGCCTATTCATATGGCTTTGGTCCAGGTACGAGGGGGAAAAAGGTCTTTTATCCTTGTTGTTGTGCTTTGTAATAAAACAAAACATCAACGAGTAAGAAAAAAAGAGGCCTTTTTGTCATGTCAGGTATCAATACTTTTAGTGAGTGAGTCTGTATGTCTGTTAGTCTGCGTGTGAGAGCTTTTTCTTTCCCTTGCTCCAAGGTGACAGCTAGTTCGGAAAGCTGGGCTAATGTCTTCCATGCGGATAAATGCTGAAGGTGGCATTTCACAGCTGTTCTCTCCCGAGAGCTGAGGTTGGAAGGGGATGATTTATTTCCACCTGTGAAATTCCTGGGTTTGCTACCTGAGATTGCTTTTTCTCACCAGTACTTGAAGTAGTTATTCCACTTGTGGGTGAGATAATGATGAAACCACACGTACCTGTGGGTTTTATATCTAGAATCATACAAAAATCCTTTCAAATCCCCAAAAGAATAAGTTGTCAGGCTGAATATTCAGTCCGGGTCTCTTAGAGTAGCACTGCCATGAAGAGCAGGACGATAATGGTGCATGTGAGGTTGGATCAAATGCCGTTGCCACTTTCTGAGAAATGGGTGTTTATAGCACATTAACAAGAAGAGAAAAAGGAAAGCCTTGGGCATTAAATCTTTTGGGAAAGGACATGGCACGGCCAGATAGGGAGGGGTGGTAACATGCTGGCATAATTTATGCCACAAAGTGCAGGGAGAAGTGCAAGACCAAAACCTATATTCATTGCCCCACAAGGCCAACGTGCCGGAGCTGCAGAGATGAGCTGGAGCTGCACTAGCGCAGCCTGGGACGAGGTACCCCGAGAGCTGTGGGAGGGCAGCTTCGCCCCATGCATTATTTTGTACAGGAATGGCAGAAAAAGCCCTGTTCTCCTTGCAAAGAGCAATGCTTTTCTTGTTGAGGGTAGGGTCTAAATGAGGTTTTATCATAAGCTTATCATCTAGCCTCCCACCCAGTTTAAGGGTTGTCCCACAGAATGAAAAATTTGTGAATTGATGGGGATGCTAGCCTGAGTTTTTCCAAAGTAATTGCTCAGATTTGGAAACTCTTTGTTCTCTGGCCAGGATGACATTATTAAAATGTGTTGACCTTCCTGAAAATCTTGCTGATCAACTGAAACGGGCAGAAAGCAGGCAGGAGTGCAGCATTCCCAGTGTTGCTGGCCAGTATTTGTGTCAGATATACTTCCTTTATTGCTCTAAAGCAGTGCAAGGAAATAGATTTTTTTAACGCTTTAGATATCCCCTCCATCACCTGAATTTTTCTTGATATCATTGCACCGCTCTGGGGGGCATCTGGCATCTGTTTACTCATGCGCTGAGAGCTTGCCTAAATGAACTGCTGACGGAAGCATTCGGCATTTCTCTGCTCTGTTTTATTTGTTTAATCAGCAAGTCTGTGCTCTTGGTTGTCTGTGTCCTGTTAGGCAGTGACTGTGCCTCCGTGTCAGTATTAGATGAGGATTACATTGCAATTCAGCTTGATCTTTCCATTCAATGTGCAGCTACGCTTACTTTTTTATTTGCGTTAGGCCGGACCATCACATTGCAACTGAGCTACATCAGTTTATGCCTGGTGAAGGGCCCTGCAAATGCAGCATTCTTCAAAACGCTGTAAAAAGCAGACACTGATAGATTAATTGCCCACAGCACTAGCAATGATCAAAGCAATCACTCTCAGGTGAGGCTGTGAAGAGAAAT
Source organism: Haliaeetus albicilla (assembly GCF_947461875.1). Taxonomy (NCBI): domain Eukaryota; kingdom Metazoa; phylum Chordata; class Aves; order Accipitriformes; family Accipitridae; genus Haliaeetus; species Haliaeetus albicilla. Next base: position 39,633,174 of record NC_091487.1, read on the forward strand.
AGGGCGAAGCCAGGATGATCACACTATTGCTTGCAGGAATAACATGTGTTTGCCTCTCTCTGTACCTCACTGAACTCTTTGGGGTAAGCGCTCATCCCTGGAGACCTATTTTTGTAATGGCAGGAAGTTGGATAAGAAGTGTGAGAAGATTTGCTGTCTGCCTCCCCTTGCCTGCTTGTTGTATTTTTCAGAAGTCATAGCAGGAGGTGATGAGAAGAGGAGCATTAAGATTGGATGAAGAAAGAGATCTGTTACTGTCAGTGAGGGTGCGGTTTTTAATGGGTCTTGTAGCAGGCATATTAAAATACATATATTAAAAAAAAAACCCCAAACCAAACAAAAAATCAAACCAGTACCTGCTGTTTTCTCATTGCAGAAGAGACAGGAAGAAAATTACTTTCAAGAGGGATTTAAAGGCAGTTTGTAAAGGGCCAGAGAAGTCATTTCAGACAAAACTGGTAATGCCATGTAACCACAACAGATACAGCCTTCCTGACAAAAATTAATTCTTTGTGCTTCATTATCAAGTCCCACATAGATATCTGATGTCTGATCGTTTGTACTGATATTTTACTAATTCTTTTTGCGCCTAATTGAGGCTTGCTATTATCCTAGAGGAAGGCTAGGGGACATGGCATGACTAACAGACTGATCCACTGGGTTTTCTGTATTCATGAGTCTCCACTTCCATAAAGAGGAACTGGAAATCCTTTTCACCAGGGAATAATGTACGAGGCTCAGAGTGGATGAAGTTTGTGTGCTCTTTTTAATAAGCACTGCTTTTCTTTCTATAGACACTCAAGCTCCCTGAATTAGAGCGCTGCCTGAAGGGACAGGTATTATGAAAAGAGCTGCCAAAGCCTTTGTGTGTCAGTGGGAAGCCCCTGATTATCACAAGAGGATCTAAATGGAAAGGTGACATTCAAAAGACCATTAAGGTAAAAGCCAGGATGAATTTCTTTCCAACCTCACTTAATATAAACTTTTGTTTAAAATCACCTTTCCTGAGAGAAGGAAGGAAAGTCTGACCTATGTGATTTGATATACACAGCTTATTCCTTAATTGGGTACAGTCAGCTGCTTAAGAAAGCAATAGCTTAGCCAGGAGAGGTAATGAGATTAATGGCAGAGGTAATAAGAATGTCAATATAAGTGACAAATATGTATTTCTAATCTTTCAGCCATGAAAGCCCAATGGAGAACATAGTACCAGCTACTTCCAGATGGTCTTCCAGGACAACAGGTACAGGTATTGTATAGACAAAATTGCCTCTATTGGGAAAGTCAGCTTTCCTTGTGCATGGTTTTGTGGACCTTTAGGAAAAGAAATGGGGGGTGGGGCTTATGGCTAATTTTTGAGTTTCTGTTTGCTTGTCCTCTGGACTCCCTGCAAGATTGTTGCCTATGGTGTACTCTCCAATGCTCTTGGTAGCCTAGTTTTGAATGAAGTATGAGACTGGGCTGTGTCCTTTCTGCCTGAAAACTGTCCCAGTGTTGAACAGTTCTCCCTGCTTGGCCAGGGCTTGTAGCCCAGAAATATTTCAGATCTGTCCCATTTTTTCTGTTATAACCTTGTGACTTTTCCCAGAAAAATACATTACAGGGGCAGGGATGGGGGGGGGTGTTGAAGGGTTGACTTGTTCTCCCTTCTGAACATTAACCAGATTGCAATGTGAGCCTGAGACTTGAAAGTGTGGATTGAGGAAAAAGTAGTCGCAATCACCGTTAATAGTGACATTTGCCAAGCATAAAATGTATTAGGCCTGATTTCCATCTGGCCTGTCCTTCCCCTGTACAGCTGGTGATACTGTCAGCCTAGCTGCTCCCTGGGAGCTGCTACTTATCCTGTAGCTTTGAGATGACTCTGGCCAAGATCTCAAGACCCAGACTAGTATCTAAACAATGCTCCTCTCTGCTGTGATAACAGACATTGGCAGCAGCACAAATCTAACTCGCTGTGTCTTTGCTCTCCCCTCATATACTATCCATGTGCAAGTCTCAGTAGTAGCAGAAATAGGCAGTAAATGGATTGCTTAATTTGCTAAAGTCAGATCTATAGGTATCCACTTGGCTGTACGATGATGTGTTGTGCTGCACAGCTGGGCCTTATAGTTCCCAGCTATTGTTGAAGGAAATGTATTAAACGAGTAGGTCGCTTTTATTATGTAGGGTCCGTGCCAGTTCAAAGCTGCTTGCTGCCTTCGTGAGTTATAGCAGGCTTTTTCCACGACAATTTCCTTTTTTCCTAAGGGTTGTCTCGCTCTCTTGCAATGCTGGATCTGAGGTCCTAGAGCCCTTCCAGCAAACCCGCAAACAGGTACGGAGCCAGATCCACAGCGTATCGCATCGTGCCTTAAATTGGGCGCTGCAGCAGGTGGTTGCAGAGAGCTGCCCTCGACCCCTGCCTCCCACCCGACTTCTTGGCTCACCACCACGTTAAGGCTGCTTGCAACTCAGCACCAGGCTCAGTTGCTTTGCAAGGGAGCTGTTTTAACCTTTGGGAGTTTAAATACTCTTATTAAATTCTCACCATAGTAGGCTGTGATTTTGCTAACTGCGCTTCACGCAAGTCCCTGTTTCTGTGCGTGACTAATATTTAGTCACAGCTGGGAGAGTTTTGTCTTCAGAATGATTTGAGCAAGAGATATAAGATGCAGCATGCTTGGCAAGTGGTCCCATCCACTGTCATGTTACCAGGGTTACCCTGGGGAAGGTAGAGGAAGCGATTTTAGGTCATGCAGGAAATCAGTGTTAGAACCTGTCCCAGCCCAGCCCTGACTCCCCTGTTGCCACAAGAGAGAGGCTTTTTTTGCAACATCTCCCGTAAAAAATGCCTCATTTAGTCTGGAACCAGAAAATATTGATGACACATCTCTTTTACAAGGCAAGCTGGGGGAATGTCCTCAATAGTCCAGAGGTGTAAATTCTTGTTAGGATGCTATAATGACTGTCTATTATGTATAACCTAATGACATCACTGTGTGTGTATACATATCCTATTGTTTTCTTTTCCATCTACTTCTAAATTTCTCTCTCTCACACTATTTATTTTAGAATTTTGTGTTGGGTTTTTTCTTGATTTAGCATAGAGTTGAAAAGCAGTCTTGGCCCTCATGGTTTTTTCTGTTCTTCATAGATCTGTCTGGCAAAATGTCTTAAAATTGCCAGAGCTAGTAGTAGGTACAGGCATAGCTCTCTCTTACCTGCTATCGTGGGAACACTTTTAGTTTCCTGCTTAGAAACGATCGTGCTAACAGCCAGCTCCAAGGAGTTGAAGATGAAAATAGCTTGAGCCCGTCTTCCTGCTGAAGCAGAACTGTTATCTTGCATTCACTCACTATCGCTTTGTCCAACTTAATTTTAAATGTACCAAGCAGTAGAGCTTCTGCCACTTTACTTTTGGGAGATAATTTTGCATATCTCGCCGCCACAAAGTCCTTCCTGATACTCCACATTTTCCTTTCCTATCTTTACCCTTGAATGCTAATTCTATCCTGGTCCATTCTGCTAATTGGCTCCTTGCTCTTCATAGTATTTAAACCCTCTCAGGTCTTTCCTGTCATCACTTGGCTGTGCTACAAGCATTAACTCCTTGAGCCTTGGTCAGCATGAGTAGAGCAATTTGCTCCCTTTTGAAGAATAACGTATTTAATCAATGTGTACATAAAATGTGTACAGCAAAATAAAGCTACTTTGTTTTTAGCAGTCGACCTAGATGATCTTTACAGTCATTCATTGCATTCTGTTCAGTTTGTTCATATATCTAACTTCCAGCTACATGAGCTAATGAAAGGGTGCTTAGCCAGGCAGATCTTTAAACGTTTGCAATATCCACAAGTAAGAAGGTTAATAGCCCAAATGATCTAGAATTCGCACTTGCCTACAGCATGAAAGCTTTCTTTTGCATTTTCGTTGTTTGAGAAGCGACAAAAGATCATTGTAAATACTGTGAGGAGCTGCATTGGGCATGTGTGGAAGGACACGTCCCTGCAGTGCTGAAGGCGGCTTGTTTCTTGGGGCGAGTATGAAGTGCACCAGGGGTGCAGAGACCAGAGCCGTCCCATTAACCACTCGCTGAAGTAGCTGGCTGAGAGAGTTGGTCTTTACCTACAAAGTTGCTGATTCAAACAAAAGCCCCCAAACTGCTGCAGGGAAAGGACAGGCAGAGGACACGTCCCTCTCTCCTCACAGGGCGAGCAGCTGCCACTTCAACACGCGTGTGCCCGTGGCCAGCGGGCCAGCAAACCCAGGGCTAGGACCTGTCACGTGTTTCAGTACACATGGCTGTTTATAGCCTAAGCCACACGTTATTCCTTTCTGTTCTGGTATTTCTTTCATAGTTCTTTACACCTGGAGAGCTTTCTGAATTGGGCTGCTCCCTGAATAACAGAGCTATCCTCAGCAATGCTGAATAATTCATATTTTGTACATATTTACAGACAGTCCAAAGCTTTTTCCTGATGTCCCAAGTGCTTAAAGGAAAGGATGTGTGACCTCTCTGGCATCAGATAAATATGTTAGTAAACCATCCATGTAAAACTGTTGCCTAGTCTTTGTCCCCCAGGGCAGGTCCTCTGGATGCCACCCATCTGCCTGTCTTGAGCTGCTCTGAGTTCCACAGCAATCACCAGTGCCAGGAAGAAATCAGATATTCCTGCAGGACTCTGGCAAGGGGAGGATCAGGGTTTGGAGCTTGCAATCATGATCGATCACATAAAATGAGCAGAAGACAGGAGTCTCTAACAAGCCTGTGACCCATCAGAAGGCAACATGAAGTTTGCAGACAGACATGAAATCTCTTTTAATGAGTGAACCACCACAGGGGCTGGATGTGAACTAAACCCTTTTGGACTTTGGTCTTTAGACTTCCCAGCAATAGGGTTGCCTAAAGGGCAGTTTCCTCAGAATGTGGGATAAGCAGTCTAACAAATGTACATATGCCCCAGCAAAATGAATTTTAAATGAATCTACCAGCTAGAATTGCAAGTTTAGTAGATTCAGGGGGCATGTAATAAGGTGGAATATATTTGGGTCTCAGAAGCACATTTGAAAAGAGTTCCTCAACCATCATTCAAATTGCCTTGGCTCTGACAAAGACTTAGCAATTTTAAAAACCGCCCAAAGCACTGCTAATAAAGGATAGCTGGCAGTAAGGTATCAGGGGAGAGCACAAGAGAATCGTGGGGTGGTACTGAGATGTGCAATGTTAAATAGTCTGCAATCTGTATTCAGAACTATGCCCATGCAGGAGCCAGGTGGGGGAATAAGCATTACCTGGCTGCTCTTCCTGGAGAGTACTGGACAGGGAGGAGCTGTGGGCTCAGAGAAAGGAAAAATGGCTAGAAATAATATGGTGAAATGTGTGGAAAATGCAAAGTGATCCTGAAATATAACTACTCACTGGGGTCAGCCTGAGGGCAGAACCCTGAAAGAGGTTTAAGCTTGGTAACAGAGAGTGATACGTAAAGCTGCAATGCAACAGGCTCACTAGGATATTATTCTTTACTGATTTCCATGGTATCCGAGTGCTGCAGAGATTATATAAATAGACACTTTCTGGAGACACTCTTCTCCTTACTAGGATATGTTAGGAATTTTTTTTACCAGCCTTTGTATTTTGCAGTGAAGGGATGGGCTAAATTGAGAAGACAGGGGCTTGTATTCAGGCTTGGTTACAATCAGACCATCCCATTCCTGCGAAAGAAGAATGAAGGCTGTACTGATAATATTGCTGGTAGCACTCGTCTGTCCTGAACTCACGCAAGCTTCATCCTGTTGCAGAGAGGAACACTGCCCCTGGTAAATGCCACTTGTCTCTGAAGCATGCCCCTGCTCAGGAGTCAGAGCTTGAATCTAATCCACTGCTGAAGGACCAGCCAGAGGACTACCCAAATCACCAGCGTGCAGCAGTGAGTGTGGGAGAACACGTGGGCTGCTGAATCTTCAGGCAGATGACACGATATTTTATTGCTCTCTATTTCTAGAAACCCTGAACCTTCGTTCCTAAGTGGCGTACGGTGCATTAGCGATGGTGGGAGGTGGCAAATGCATGATTCAGCATTGCCTAGGTCTTTGCCCTTCAGTACAGGCCCATCACACATGTTGGAAAGAGCTTTTAACTGTGGGTGGGAATGGGCTATTTGGCTGTGAGGGCAGTCCAGAAGGATGCTCCTGGGAGAGGGACATGTGCCTCTGCACGTGCTCTGGCTCTGTCCCTTAAATCTGCCCATCTTCCTAACGCATTGCACTCCTTCACCTAGTTTTAGGTATGTTTTAGACCTGTTTCCTACGGAAGGAAGTTTTGTGCAATCTCGTGGACTACCCATTTTGTCATCCTTCTGTTTGAGCCTGTTAGCCAATTTCGACTGAATTTGGCAAAGAGGGCCTCAAAAATAGCAAGGATCCTGTAAGTTTCACCCAAAAAAGTTGCATGCAGGAGAGAAGAAGCATCATTCCAAAGTTCACCTCTGAGAGTCACCAGTGCTGCAGCCCATGCCAGTCTGCATGTTATCATCAAAGTACTCTTCCAGGGGAGAGCTGCAAGGCAAAAAGTAGCTGTATTTTATAGGGATAGAAGGAGGTGAGACTGAATTGTATGACGATTCAGCCCAAAAGGCAGTCAAACCTAAGGCACAAACCCCAAGAGAGCATGCCTGGTCATTTCTGTTGCTCACTGGGCTGCTCCATCCTGCTCTGGACTCGGCCCAGCCACCAGCAGCTGGATGGTGCTGGCTGCGTAGGGTCAGGGACTGAGGTCAGGAACAGCTGAACAAACCCTGTGTCTCTGCACAAAGAAATCTTAATGGGAGGAGGAGGAGGAGGCAGTGTCCAGGATGTCCCCAGATAGTACACTGATGTCCATGAATCATAAGTTGCTCTGCAATCACAAGGCTGGGTCCTGTCCTTTTCCCCCAGTATAATCCTATTAAAGATCACAGGGTTGCAGCTCGTTATGCGAGAAGAATTTGACCTACGCTTCCCCCCCAAGCTGCTGTAATGAGGGCTAGTCTGTGGTGGGGGCTGTTGCTATGCTGAGAGGAAGGCAAATGAGGCAGATGTTTGAGGAAGGCATTGTGTTTTCTTAGTTTTTAACTGCTAATAAGGCAGCAGAGGAGAACAGCACATCATTGACTGATTCAGTGTGTCCTGGGGCTGGAAACACCCTCTGTTAGCTGCTGCAGGAGCTGCTCAGCTCTGCTAGCTGTCCACCCTGGAAAAAAACAGGACATCAGCTGGAGAAATGCAGCTTCTGCATGTTTCCTTTCATGTAAAATTACAGTGGTGGGCTTATTCCATGCTGCTTTAGTCTAGCTACACCTTAAGTGCATTAGAGCCCCACCCTGGAAGAGGTTGAACTGAAGCTGAAGCATGAACATAAAGTAGCACAGCAATAAAATTACGCTCTTGTGTGTGCTGGCCCATCACTGGCACAGGCTTCTCTTGGAAGCAGCACAGTCTTCAAGCAAAGACCCAAGCAGAGAGAGTTTGTATTGGGGAGGACCATGCAAATCACAGCGCATCAGTCCACGAACGTTAGAGGTCAATTAATATTGAGGGTCATTTTATCCTCCAAGGTCCTTGAGCTTCCTCGCAGTAAGTCAGATGCCCGCAAGGGTGTCATGCTTCATGGACACTGCCATCTGCGAAGCAGAAAAAAAGAGAAATCGGCCAAATGATTTGCAGCCACAATAATCTAGAGATGATAAACGATGAACAACAGCAGAGTCGTCAGCTCTATCCAAACTGAGCATTAACTGTTCCTGTGAGTGCCAATAAAGGAAAAAAGGTAATATTTTATGCTGCCCTGGGATGTTCTGCTTGTACTTTATAAACATGGAATTTCACCCACCTTCCTTTGTGTGAGGCAGCTCGTGCTACAGTGCCCGAGAGCCCGGCCGGCAGCATCGCGGTGTTTTGGCTAAGGCTGTGCAGCAAACCTCCGAAGGAAGGGCCCCTGGCGCAGGTGCCCTGTGCCCTGGCCCTGCAGCAGCCACGGGTCCCCTCCCAGCTGCTCAGAAAGGCCACCAGTGCACGGCCTTCTCGGGGGATTTTGAACAGGTATGAAGCACTTTAAAACACACTTCAACCCGCTAGAGCAGCACAACTCGCTGCTACTGGGGAAACGAAGCTGTGCTCATAGAAAGCCATGGCTGCAGCTAGTCCTGGTCGCCTTGTTATAGGTGCATTACAAAAAGTCATTAAATTATTTTAATTTAACCCCTTTCCGTATACCTCCCACACCCCTCAAGAAGTGCTAGCGTTTCAGCTGGATTGAGATGACACCCCCCCCCCCCCCCCGCCTGGCTGTGCGGGCAGCATCAAGCGTGGCAGGGAACATGTACGTGCAAAGGGCTGCTTGAAACTTGGGGTATACTGTTAGTATGAAGCCCTCGTTCTTGGTTTTGTTCCAATGCTTAAAGGAAAATACTCTTTTCAGAATCGCCCAGGAAACAGAAATCACAGGAAATTCATACTGCAGAGTAGCTACTTTTTTTTTTTTCCCTTTGGTGAAACACGCTTCACAGACCTGGGGTAGCTGCTGCTTTGAAGTGACACAATCTCTGCCATTACAGTGGAGAGGTTTGAGTGCAGATATTCAGCTGTAAAGAGTGGTGGAGGTGACAAGGACCATGCCAGTTTTAGTCAGCAGATGTCAAAGGCTTCCCGAGTCCGTATCTCCCAGCAAACACTTTATCAGGGACCGTAAAAGCCCTGCATTCCCAGCTATTGCATCTCTTTCAGGGAAGGGCTGGGCATGTATGGCAAATATTGGTGGGTTCCTGAGGAGCAAGGAAACTTGTGGGAAAATCCATGCATCGTACTGATGCAATGCTGCTTGCCAAGCAACTTTGGAAACCTTCCTTCATGTTGTTTGAAAATTCATGGAAAATAAGTTGCTTCTGAAACATATTAGTGACTTAGTATTTTCCCACTGGAAAACATTTTCTTGCAAAATATACTACTGTTTCTCCCCATGTCTGTAGGGCCTTTATTTGGTGGAAAATGCATCTGGGCCAGTGTTAGTTTCAAGCGGAGACAAATAAAGCACACAGGTGTCTTCTTCACATGAGCTAAGGTTGAAACCCTGGGTCGCTGCGGGTGCAGATAATTCCTGTTCAGGACGGACCCTTGCACATGGCAGCATTTGCAGACAGAGCAGATGCAGGCTCTCAAGCCAGACATCAGCACAGAGGTGAGAGTTATCCTTCTGCTTTGCTACCCAACTTGCTGTCTTACTGAATAAATTGGCTGCAGCTAAACTTGGCTCTGCTGTCCAGGCTTCTTTTAATAAACTTAAGTCTCCATCAGAGTGCTCCAGAAAGTTTGATATGACATCACTGCTGAATAAACAGAAACCAGTATCGAGTGGATTTGCTGGAGAGTGCATTCAAGACCTCAGCTATAATGCCAAAGTTCAGAGTGATTCAAAATACCATAGATCCCTTGTGATTTATAACCATCTAATCAGTGCTTTAAAGCAGTTATGGACAGGCAGAGAAAGCAAGGGTGACCTACCACAAGTATTACTTGCCCATGAGAAAAGAACGAAAACAAAACGAGATAGTACCGTTCTGGAAGCAGTTTAAAGCCCTGATGTGCCTCTAGATACCTGCCTGAAAAGAGACGCCCCGTAGCCCCAGACTCGTGAGGCTGGTGGGGATATTTGTATTCGTTTCAACAGGGCGGGCTCCAAAGCAAACGCTCTCCTGTGTAGCCTTTCCTGCAGCCCAGAGCAAAGGCGGCACTAAACCTCAGCCAGAACCAGGACAAGTCATCTGTACTTAACTGCATCACTGTTTCTCCTCTTCACTGCTCCACCACGTGCCGGTAAACTCTTACTGACCTCTGCTGTTCCTCCACCTCCAGACGATGTGGGCAATCTGCGTTTGTGTGGTTGCACCAACAGCTTGCATCTAGAAAACCCGGGTCACACCGAGGGGGAGGCAAAGCTGGAAGGGGCTGCACTCGGCAGGGGAGGTTTGGAGGAGACATGTGTCCAGGGAGAGCCATCAGGGAAAAAATCTGAGCCACCACGTGGGCACCTTGGAGGTGCTTACACAAGCAGGCCAAGACCAGTTGTTGTTTAAATGTTTCTAGGCTGTCCACAGGCACCAGGGTAAAGTTAATTGTCATCGAAAGAGGAAGCTGCATTTTGTGGTTGAAACAGTATTTCCCAACCTTGTGGTTACCAGAGTAGTCCCAAAGGGGCCACAGACCAGAGGAAAAGTGCATGGCAAGTGCAAACAGATAGGGGAAGCTGTGTCTGATGAACATAGGCTTCTGCTGCTCAGGTGATAAAAGAATCTTTCTTCTCCCTCTGCCTCTGACATACGTAGCACAGGTTTATCACAGCAGGCTGCTGCCAAGCAGCTCCCTGGGACAGCACTGCAGATGACTGTCTTCCAAGCTGCCTTCAGATGGGGAGCATAGGAGAAAGGGCCCCTAGAGGAAATGTCAGAGATGGAGAAGCAAAAAGGAACAAGCCAGGAGGGGAGGACCAAAAAAGAAAGGAAAAAGGTGCTGGAAGGTCAAAACAAAACGGGAGGGGTGGTTAACGAGAAACTCAACAGCTGAGGAAGGAGACACCAATGAACACAAGGCACGGACCAAGCAGCCAGTACTGAGGTGCTCCGACAGGGTTTAAAAATGGGATGGTACAATAGGACTGATGTGGATGTCTGGGAGATACAGTTCTGAGTGTGGGTTTAGACTCTAGGGTTAATGTGTATTGGAGCAGTTGAGAGAGAGGAGCTTTAACACGGTCAGCATCAGCTGGCCGTGTGGACACTGGCTGGGAAGCCCTCTGAGCAAGCTGTAAAAGCAGCAGAGAGGCAGGTCAGCATTCAGATGCCCAGTCCTGCCGTGTCCTGCACTGACACGGCTGCTACGTGTGCCGGGACTGCCGGCGGCTCCACAACGACGAGGGCCTCCTTTATCTCGGGCTCCCACCAGGCATCCTCATCACGTTGCCTCTGCCAGCATCAGTAGCTGATTCCAGCCCCAGAGCCCCTGAACGCTGCACGACTTCTTGCTCCAGCAAAGCAGAAAAGAGTTAACTCCCCCTCAGTTCTCCTCCAGAAAAGAGAAGATGGAAATGTTTCATACTGTGCTATTTTTAAATCGTTCAAGAAACGCATTACTAGCAGAAGAACAGCATAACTGACATTTCCCAGAATCAGCTGATGAAAGTGCACAACACAGTGCACTCCTCTTGGGCAGTGCAGGAAAGGTAGAACAGCTTAAAATACCTTGCAAATAGAAAGAAAAAGCAGGAAACCATTACAGAGCTCTGTAGGCAACACCCCAAAGTCTATTTTAGCTGTTAGCCATTGTACTTAAGGCAATAGAGAGCAATTAAGCAATGAGACCACTGCAAGGTTTGTTTCCCCATTGAATCTTAAAAATAGCTCCAGCTCGTTGCCAGTGAAAGGTATCACATTGACAGGGCCAGAGACCGGAGGCACCTATCCAGATGTTACATAAACCTCTGTAACGAGGGTATTCTTTAAAGTGGGGGGGTCCCCAGCCATTTAGGCTGCGGGATGGACACTTGGGAGCTCCCTGAGCTGTTGACATCTCTCCCCTATGACCTGGGCTGAGACCTGCCAACTGGCTTCACATGATCTGCCAAATGACTCACGTGTTCCTTATGGAGGCAGCATGTGGCATCGATTAATGTACTTAAAACTCACTCAGAAACAGGCACAGGTAGGACAACTCATAACAGCTGCATATGAAAGGGTCTGAAATGTCCCATATAATCAAATAATTATTGCTACGCTCAGACAGCAGAACATTGTCTTTCTGAGGTCTTATTATTTCTAAGGGCTGTTAAAGATAAATTTTGCAGTGGTTATTCCAGACTAATTTTCATGTAGAATAAATTCAGGTATTAATGAACTTGGGCTCTTCTGTGGCCTGCATGAGGCAGGAGGTCAGGCAAAGAGATTACCCTGGCCCCTTCTGAATTTATAACGTCGGAAGGAATGCAAGCTCCTTGTCAAAACACACCAGCAAGCGATAGACCCGGCACTGTGGGGAGGTGCGCTGCAGCGAAAAACAGGTGTCCTGAAGAGCCTGTCAGAAAACACCCTTCCTGTTGGAGTGGATAGTAAAATTTCTACCCAGATCATAAATGTGGCTTCCCCACTTCCCCTTTGTTTTCATTACGGGCCAAAAAAAAACCCAAACCCTTTCTTCCTTGGTTTTGAGGAAGCAGTTTGAAATGCAGTTTCTGTGTTGCAGCTGGCCAGCACTCTCATTGCGAGGAGCGAGCGAGCTCCAAGGCGAGCGTCTCCTGCCAGCTGAGGAACACCATCCTTTGGCAGCTCGGCATGCCCCAAAGTGCTTTTGGTGCTACCTTCAGACCTGGCGTGCACAGCAGTCCCCGGAGCAGCGCTGTGCACGTGATGTCCCGAGCCCAAGCCGGGCTTCCATCACCTGCCTCCTGCGCTGCTGTGACGGGGGACGCTGGAGAAAGCACCTCCCAGCCTTTGAGGCGTTTGTAGGAGAGAGCAAGTTAACAAGTCTCTGAGCAGTACAAGCAAATCTAATGTGTGACTGGCTGTGCCTTCCTCACTTGCAAGCCATCATTTGTACATATTTGTCATGGTACCTAGCGGGAGGCAGGCAAAACGCACAGAGATGGGGAAATTCTCTCAGTCGCAAAGAAGAAATATTAGCAGATTCCAGTGGTAGCATAGATGTGCCCTTGGACAAAACAGAGGCACTAGGAACTGCCTGGGGACCCGGTACAGGTTATACACTGAACAGCAACTGTGCACAAAGACGCAGGTATGTTTTGATTCAAACCTTTCGCTGCAGGGCACCTTTTAGGTATAAGGAGCCTATCTGCTGCAGGGCAAGTACTGCAAGTTAGTTAGAGATGGTTATTAGAAGTTCACTAAAACACTTTGTTCTCCAATGGAAACTTTGCGTTCATGTCACAAAAGGGATCCGGAAGCACAGTGGTGACATTTTCCGTCTGGCTGTGATGGTACTGCATCTGGAGAAAAAAGTACTCCTGCAAGAGGGTTTAAGATTTGATGCTCTCCTTTCAGGAGGCTCGTCTCTGTACAAACCCCAAGTTTTCTTCCATGATGAGATTCTCTAAAGTGTCAGGGAGATTTGTACAAAATGACTAGGCCTATTTTGCTGTGTACTTCTGTCCTCCTACATGGCCTCTGCCAATGCAGGCCACCAGTGGCTCCCTGGAGTGGTCATGAACCTTCGATCGGGCGGTGGGGTCATGCTGCTTGCAGTTCCCCAAAGGCAGGGTTTGTCTGTTGTACCTAGAGCGGAGCAACATCCTATCCAAGGAACAGACTGGCAGTGCTCTGGCCTGAACAAACTCTTAGTCCTCTTCTACCTAACATCTCCTACCAAAGGAGGTCTAAGCTGTCTGTGGACACTTAATCAATGAGCAGAGTGATGGGGTGGAAGGACAGTGCTTGTCTCCAGGCCACATAGATGCAGAAGCTGTCACAAAGAGGCGTTAAGAATTTGTCCAGGGCTGCAAAACAAGGGGGCAGCAGAGCCAGGAGCTCAGCCTCCCATTTCTCTGACCCAAACACAAGAGTAATATTCCCTCCTGTGCAAGCAGCCCTAGGAAGGGCAGCTGAGAAGGGATGGGGGTGGGAAATGCTGTGTGCAGGAAAAAAATGAGCGTATCCATTTTTGTTCTACATTTTGTGTGTGCAAAGGGGGAAGAGGTGGTGCGATTTGCCTAGAGGGTGGTTTCCACAACTGGAAATATTTAATTAAGTAAATTATTTTCCTAGTAGTATTTTAAAAGGTTATATCCCCAATTAACAGTGCATTAGACCTAGCCTGAGCTCCATTTTGATATGCTCAGTGGACTGTGAGGAATTTACTGTCAGCTTAAGAGAGACAAAAAAGGTAGAAGTGAAATCGGTGGCAAAATGCAGTTTCTGGCTCCTTGTCAAAGCACCCGCATGCCTCATTACCTTGGTTTAAAGCCAACAGACTAGCTTAACAGGGCTGTTTATTACTCCCTTCCCTTCCACCTATACTGAAAAGGAGGTTTCAGCTACAAATCCTCTCTTTGCTAAGTTGTACTTCTCTTTTTTTTTTTAGATAGATACCCTTTCTTAGACTGCCTTACTCAAGCGCGGCGTTTGCATACAGCTGATAAATGCCACCTGGTGACGACGTCTCTCAGGCCATTTCGAACAATATCCTGTCTCCATACCAGCTGTTTCTGCTGGGAACATTATTGTACCGTGCTGCCAGACTCGGAGCCAAATGATCCTGGGGAGAAGGGGAGAGGGTGTTAATGAGATAATAAAAGTGTACGCTCACTATTTTCTACTGCAGTGTAAATGTGGCTTTTTCTTGACTATAAAGCCTGTTTAGCCATTGGAACGTGGCTCCGCCAAAAAGAAATGTTGATTCCTTTTTTTATTGCAGCCCTCACAGCATTGCACCACATGAATTGTCAGCCTTCTCTTCCTCTCTTTACCAGAAAGCATCTGTCCTGTTTCCTTCAGGTCCCGTGTAGCACAGACACCCAGCGTGGTGTTCAATTCCTTTGCACCAACCAACCTGCTGTAAAGACAGCCTTAGGAGATGGATATAAATGAGGGACATAAGTGCCCCCGCTACAGCAGTATCCCTTACTGCTTAGGGGATGGGACTAGCTGAGTGTCTCCACAGAAATACATAACTTCAGAAAAGGAACTGACTGTCTACCCATCTTAGGTACAGCAAACATTCAACGGGGAAAACCAAGTCCCGAAGCACAAAAGCTGCGGCTGGTGCCGGAGCAGCTCAGCCACGGCCCCGCTCCCATCCCCGTCGGCACTGCCAGGTGGGTTCCACACTCAGGGAGGGGACAGAAAATGGGAGCAGAGAAACAAGTGGCCTTTCTTTCCTGCTCATCACTCACTGAGAGCTTGACTCCCACCTCTGAACTGCCCACAGTGCCATTGGCCATTACCCTCTAGGTTTATTTTCAGCCAAGCGCTTTCTCCTATGAGGCTGTGCTGGGTCCCTGTGGCCAAAGCCTCTCTCTTCTCTTTCTGCAGGCTCTGCTGAAGAAGACACTGCTTAGCCCGTATCTACACCCTACTACACAGTGTTTAGCAGTGATTCAGCTCCTGGTGTGCTGAGACCACCGCCGGCTGTACTGACAGATACAATCTCAGCAGTACATTGTGGTCTCTTTCTTATCTGTTTCTTTCTTTTCTTCCTATCTTATCCTCAGTGTGTCAGCTGGTTGCAGCAGGAGCCTTCCTTGTACGTGCCACCCACCTCCATCGGCAAAGGCTCCCAAACCACAAAATACTAAAAGTTAGTGATAACGGGAATAGTCAACTTAGGGCAGCAATGTTTAAAGAAGTCAGAACTAGGGGTGAATATGCACACGATTTTGTACACAGCTACCCTAAACTTTAGCAAAGCTTTGGTCTGAAAAGTCCTACTGTTCTTATAGTCTCTCCTTTCCTGAACGGTCATATTCCTCTTTCATACAAATGCAAGCAGAGCTCCCAGAGAGCCAGCCTGTGAACTTAGTTAATTAGTCAGCGTGCTTGGGGGGAACACAGATTAACACCTGGCTTCATCCCTGTTGACGAGCTGTCTTCAAAAACCTGTTTAGGAGGCAGGGGAGCCCTTCAGCTGAGAGGAGGTTTTAATGAGGTTCCTGTATGCTAACCTGGAGCAGAGCGGTGAGGATTTTGCTCAGCATCAGTGCTGCAGCCTGCACATAAGTGGGGATTTGTGGAGTGGGATGGGGCAAGGGGCTCCAGCACCCTGGTCCGGTGTTGCCTGGCAGAGCGAGCAGGACACAGAGGGGGTTTTTTCCGTCCTCACCTACTTCCCTTTGGTT
This sequence comes from Haliaeetus albicilla, assembly GCF_947461875.1. NCBI lineage: Eukaryota > Metazoa > Chordata > Aves > Accipitriformes > Accipitridae > Haliaeetus > Haliaeetus albicilla. Next base: position 39,649,024 of record NC_091487.1, read on the forward strand.
TTAGTAGGGATTTATCGCAGCTGTAAGCGCCACTCCAGTTCTTCTGAAGCATTGTGAAAGAATGTGATGATGTAGCTTTATTATTTTTAGCCTATTTTCCTAAGTGAATTATGCTTACACAACTACATCTCTTCAGCCCTACCCTCCCTGCCCCTCACACGCAAGCACTCATAGCTTTTACATCCATATGCTAATTTTAAACAAATTTGAGAGGGAGCAGAGGTCTCGGAGCTGTGAAGGATAACTCGCGACACTGGCATGCGGGTAGGTGAGAGACACACACCCTGCTGCTGCCAGGTAGGCAGCAATACCTCGGCCCCGGTCTGTGCCAAAGGCAGTTCCCAGCCAGCCCGCTGGCACGGCTGTCCTCTCCGGGCTGCCCTTGCCGGGACTTGCCCTCGCAGGTGTGAAGGGGATGGGCATGGAAAAGGCCGGGAAGGGTCAGGGATGGGACACGGGGGAAATTGCAGGGAAGGCTGAAGGATATAGGATGCAAATCTGTGGCAGATCAGACTTCAGCAGTGCTGGCACTGAGGAGGTTCCTGCTTGGTCTGAGAGCAATCGGTGCCTTCGGGACAGGTCTAAAGCAGCTTGGCTAGAGTAATTCTTAGTAGGACTAAACTCTGCTTGATCAGACTGAGGAAATGGTGGTGGAACTTGCTCCGGCATGTTTGCTGATTCTGTTTCTAGCTTAGACAGGACAAAGGACAACCTGAACTGAGGGAAAAGCAAGGGCAAAATGAGTGTGACGGTCATTCGCTCTCCCTATGAAAAATGAGCCTGAAAAATATAAAAGAAAAGACAAAAGCTTAAAGTCCCAGGCTTCATCCTTCCACGTGAAGATAGCTTTTTCGTAACTGCAAAGACTACCAAACCTGTGAGACTTTTGTTAAAACACACACAAAGCCCTGGCGAGGTGAGAAATAATTTGCACAGCAGTTGCAAAAGGGGTTGAGCGAGTGTGTGTGAGAGTTGCTGCCCTGCTGGGTAAGGCATCCCAAGCCCTCCATAACACTAGGCCAGCCTGGGAAAGCAGAGATGCTGCCGTATGCGAGGTACTTCCCAGGGATGTCAACAACCTGTCTCTGGTTTCTGAGACTTGACAAGCCAGGGTGAGTGGGTGGTGGGACTCTCTGGGTATAAATGAACCCAAAAAAATGGTTGGTGCCTGTGTCGCTGTTCTAGGCATTTGATATTTAACATCCTCCTGAAGAGTGGTGGTCATGAGACATAAGATATATTGTGTACAAAGGATGAGGAGATAACTAGGTTCAAAGGGCTTGTGATGAGTTCATGAGATAAAACATTCAGTATGCATACACATGGTACGCAACATTTGTTTATGAACCCAATTAACCAATAAAGATCATTATTTTCTCAAAACTGAACCAAATTAGGTATTTATCCTGATGGAAAAACAGGATACAGCATAAATGAGTCTCCAGTAATGTGATCACCACTGTAATCTATTACATTGGGTAGCTGATGGCAGAATTACACTTGTCTTCGCCTCCTGCTATTGGTATGGTATTGGCTGTCCAAACAGTTCAAGGCAGCCCTTGTTCTTTCAGTGTGGGCTTCTATTTTTCAAGTGATGCAGCTGCAGCAGTTTGGCCTTTTATTTCCGCCTGTGCATTGTTCTTCAACATTTTCCCTAGCAGAGTGGTCCTGCTGGAGAATTGGGCTCTCCGAGGGGGGTATTTCTTTGATGGTGCCGGATACAAGCTGATATTTAAAGGCAGAGCCACAGCTAACACTAAGTCTGTTTGGTGGCATTAAAGCCAGCCTGAGTATAAGCTTTTTTTGTCTGTTTTATAATTCAGACTATTTTTAATTATTTTTTTTTAAAGTTGCTATGGCCAATAGCCAATCTTTCAACAATTAGGACATTATTTTGCTCCATCAAGCATAAAGCTTAGAGGAAACTCAATTCCATTTGAAGCACCGTAGTGTAAGAGAAAGAGACTCTTACCTTGAAACTGGAGTGCTGCTGACTGTCAGGAGACCTGAGCTGCCCATGGGGTCAGCACTGCATGTGCCCCAGAGAAAAGCACTGGGATCAAGCCTTTTTTCTGAGTAACCTCTCATTTTGGAAGTCTCAGTATTTGTGTGCCTCTCCTGAAGGCTCTGATTTCTATTGTCAAAGTTGCTAACAATTTTCAGCTTCTATTATTCTTGGCTGCTTCCAGAAATATAGCATGTGTATAATTCTTTTTTTTTTTTTTTTTTTTTTAATTTTTGGCTACACCAGCTTTGTATAATTGTACTGCCATTACTATATTATAGTTGACTTTTATAATCACGAGAAGCTCATAATCAAAGAGAAATGTAAAATTACTAAAATATCAGCTTAGCTATTATTTTTAAACTAAGGCAAGCGCTTACATGAGAAATGTGCTTGAAAACAGTCAAGTTACACTGACATTGCGATTTCACAGTAGGTCCAATCCAAACCTTATTAGAAAACTATAGAAGATGATGCCTTGGTGACATAAAGCAGAAGGGCCATTTCTCAGTAGCTAAGTGGAGTTCAAAGGCAGCCCCTTCTGCATTCGAAATACCAAAATCTGATACGAAAATATTTAGACTACTCATCAAAATAAAACAAATCCTCTTTCCCCACCATGACTGCACAATATAACAACTCTTTCATATTTAGTCCATTTAGATGGTAAACTGCCTACCACTGGGCAATGCCATTCCAAGGAAGACAAAATAAAAACCACTAAAATCAGAGCAGTCAGCTCATCAATGACTCAGGCAGCTAAAATCAAGGAATTAACTGAAAGCACAATAGCTTCTAAAGCCATAAACCACTACAAAAATCAGTTTCTACCCATTGTAGAGGATGGTAAAGGGTGATAATGGATGTATGTGCCTCCTGCTATGATTCCTTTGCAAAAGGGGGAATTCCCAAAGCAGCCCAGGGAAAGCTGAGCCATGTAAATGGGACCTGCGGGGATCCCTTCAGGCACCAAGGGGAACAGTGGAAAGGCGAGGGGACCTGCGGAGGAGCAGGAGCTTGGCCGCAGCTTGATCCTGCTGTATCCCATCCATGCTGGCTGGACCTTAAGAAGCCACCTGTGCCAGCTGAGTAGTTTCCAGGCATGAACAAAAGGCAAGCTGTAGCTGCTGGAGTCGGAGCATTTCTGAGCTCTGTATCTAAAATCTCTGCCTTTTAATGTGCAGGGAAAACATAATACCAAAAGCATGTTCCTCTTGCCCTGATGGGTCTGCCCATTCCCATGCTCTGTTGAGGCAGCATGGCCAGATCCAGAGACACCACTTCATGTCAGTGAAACATCACCTCTGAGAGCCCCTGTGGCAAGTCCTTTGAACCAGACTTCAGCTTCCCCATGGCAAGGAAAAGGGACATATTTCTTACTAATGGGGATAACTTCACTGGAACGATAGGTACTCTAACTGTTTGAACGAAAAAATGAGAAAATCCCCTTATGGTCCTCCCGTCCTGAGTCCCATATAACAAGTTTGTCTCCCTTTCCCCTTGCAATTATAATCCACCAGTAACGGAGCTGTAGGCTCATTACCTAGCTGCATTATGAAGTACATTAGCAGGACAGATGGATAGCTGGCAGTAGAGGCTGAAACAGGCTAAAATCCAAAGTGCTCTAAAATATGCCCTTGGGCTTTCTCTGAAGCCTATTTGGTTTTGTAAGAGGATTTTAACATTCCGAAGTTCATAGGAAGCTTGCCTGCTTCCAGAAGGTGTCATTGTCCACAGCAGAGAAGCCCCAACTGATGTTCGGATTCGGTGTTTGTGAGCTAACGCTGCCAGTCATTACGCTGCCGTTAAGATTTTGGAGTTGAGTCACCCAGAGAGCAGCACCATCAGTGCAGCGGGCTGCACCCTCTGCCCTGCGAGTGGTGCTGGGGAGGACTGGCAGGAACCTCCACGGAGACCAGCCACCCTTTGGACAGAAACTTCTCAAAATGATCCTGCGGTCCTCAGACCTCAAAGTAATATTTAAAAAAATGTTTCTCTTTTTCCTCAACTGTTTTGGCAGCCATGCCTGTTTCCCCGTAAGGAGGAGAGGAATGTCTGCACTGACAGGCGACATGGGGCTGTGTACAGACCAGCCAGGGGACTTGATCCTGTCATCCTACACATCCGACAGTCTCTTTGTTTAACATTTTCCTACAGCATGTGCTGATTTCCTTGTACACTTTAAGGTACAGGAATCGTCCTTACCAACCCCTTTACTCACTATGTAGTGATGTTTCACGTCACTGGCAAAAAACATACAGCTGCTGGACTATGCAGAAGGTGCCTTGCACAGAGATATACGAGGCATCCCTCCACTGCAAGATGTGCTCCCTCAACAGAGCCAGTTTTCAGCACTGCACGTGGCAGGCTGGTGCCTTCTGCCAGAAAGGGGTCCAGCTTGCTGTGCCACTGACTGTTTCTGCTGTCCTGAGTAGGAATGCAGAACTGCTGAATCACATGAAGCTCACAGGCTGCAGATCATGTACCCAGGAGATGGCTTCAGACCATCGTGAATATAGAAAGTCAGGAAGCAGCAAAGACAAGCTGGTAGCAAAATGGGTGTTACTCAACTGTGTAGGCGAGTGGGGTAGGGATAAGCACTACCGCAGCTCCTGAGGTCGTCTGTACAACCAGGGAAGACCCCAGCTTCTCTTTCTGATCTCACGTGCTATGGAAGAGTGGAGTCTTGGGGCACGGTTCCATCTTTCAGACTCCCACCGCTTAGGCAATCGGCTCCGTGGCTGTGCTGGCATGAGGGACCAGAGGCAAAGGGTTGTTTTGCCTCTCATGTTGGAGCCCGCCCTGCCATGGTGAAGTGCATAGGCTAGGAAGAGGATTTTTGTTACAGACAATACCAGCATCCTGCACCAATGAAGAGGAACTGACATTTGTCACTGCAGAGAACGCAGAAAGCGCCATCAATTGAGGCTACCCACGCGTATGTGCTGGCAGTATTGAGAACAGGAAACAAACATTGCACATGTGACAGCGCACCTTCCACCCAAAGGTTTCAAAAAGGTTTGCAAATCCGGCGCTGCTGAATTAACCTGCCTTAATTCCTCTGCAAGACAAGCAAACATGATAGCACCATTCTGCAGATCACTAAAGTAAGCCAGATGGATGCTCACCTGAAGCACGTCCCGTTCGGGGCTGATGATAGATAATCCCAATGCCACCACCCAGTTCCTTTGTCATCATTTGACCATATGGCTTCCCAAACTTCCTTTATCTATTACTTCGAAAGTGTTTCTCTCTGCAATGTTAACTTGAGCTAGAGCACAGGTGTTGCCCTACTTTAGCTGCCATCTGCACACAAAACGCTTCTGCAGCTTGGATTAGTTGGCTTAGATGGCCAAGTGGGCGTACTACGCTGCTTTGTAGAGTGGCTGCAGGCTACTGCCATAGACCACCCGTAGTCCTCCATGGCCTTCCAGAATTCCCTGCCAAGTGTCCGGAAAGGATAAGCAAGTTCTCCCACAGTGTCATGAAAAGCCCTTATTGTGCATTTCAGCCTACTACATGGCTGCGATTTGTGCTAGTCTTGGTATCGCACGAAACTAAGCGCAGGGCTGGTACGGACCGTGCAGTGTTTCTGCTGCCACGGGTGCCAGGCTCACTCAAGGTCAGTGATATGACCATAAGTAGCTGAAGTTGCCTCTGCTGGGAGGACTTTGCAAAAATACAGCAGCCAAGAACAGGAATATCTTCATGAAAGGTTTGTGTTACATAACTGGTTTAATTAAAAAAAAAAAAAAAAAAAAAGGAGGAAATTAAGCAAAATTAAAAAAAAAAAAATCACAGAGAAGATTCCTTGAAATGATAGTGCCATAAAGCACTTTATTTATTTAACCAAAGCGTACAAGAATACTAAATAAAATGAGGAGCTTGGTCTTGGAGTTTTAAGGAGTGTCTAGGGCACTTGTCCCTCTGCCAAGTGTTTGGATGAAGGACTGAAATAACATTCAGAAAAAAATGAGAAACTGTGTTTTACTTAGGGAGGAGGAAAGTCAGAGTAATTAATCTGCCAGAGGCAATGCTCTTCATTACAATGAGTAAGTGTTTACTGTTCCTGAGTGGGGTATAGGTGATGTGTACTTTACAGCAGACAATTATGAATTATCTGGAATAGATAGCAGACATTTGAGCTTATTAGGGAGGTGAGGGTTCTGTTCGTTTTATCTGCAACTGATTCTCTGCTGGGCTGCAAATAAACTGGCCAGCAATTCAATGTCATGCTACCTAGTCCAAAGACAATCTAGATTAACTACTTTTACCCCTTACTAAGGCAGTAGTGCATAACATTCGATTCAGTGTTGTCAGGAAGACAAGGGTATGACTCAGGGTTTGTTTTTTTCCCTCTTTCTTTGTTTTGATTTGTTTATGAAGTAGGTGGCCATGTTCCAATCTGCTTGTAATGAACATGCTGATAGCAAGGTAAAAATAATTTTGGGGGAGTATTTTACAGAAGTCTCTATAACAACAAAACATATAGATATGTCACAGTAAACCCTCGCTAAACATGTTTATTATCTAGGAATGGACAGGCAGCAATAAAGAACGGAATGTAACCCATATTTTTGAAAGCATTGCTCGTTTGCAAGATAGAAGCTGTACTGATGCTTCTTTCTGATTTTGATCCAAAAGTTTACATTTTCCTCTGTTTCCATTAAACCTGCCACAGAATATCACTTGATAACAAGACATTTCATAACTGGCCCTTTTTTTGTTCAAGATCTACAGTGGCATTAAAGGTTTGATGTGACTTGCAGTGTAAAACTCGCATCAGGAATGAATTGACATCATCGTGCTCTTACTTAGAAAAAAAAAGTTTAGTCTTTAGAAATATTACAAACAAATTATATTTTCAGAAGCTTTCAGATGGTATGGATGCCAAAGTTACGTTGAAAGTCAGTAAGGTTCAGGCTTCTAAATCACACTGTAAGTTTTTTCCCAAAGGCTTTAAGGGCAAAATCTGTGTCCCTACAGAGGATCTGGACAAGACTCTTCATACACTTTAAGATCTGGGCTCAATCTTAGGACCAAATTGTGGGAGAGAAGTCCCAGGGTGATGAACGGAGGCTCCTATCAGCTACAGATAGGCTGACCATAAGTAAGTTTTGGAGATGATGGCTGAATCCATGCTTATAATGACAGTTTCTCTTGTTAAGATATGTATCAAGATGCACAGTGTTTGATGGTTTTCCTTAAAGCTGCAGTTCTGCAGAGAGCTGGTGGGGTGAGCACCTCAGCTCTATTGCTTATTTCCAAGTTTGAACATGGACAAGAGTGAAGGCGAAACACAATGGCTCAGACAGCAAAGAACACAATGCTGCTTGTTCTAAGACTCTGATAATTAAGCCATTGAAGATTGCTGGGGTTGGCAATACCATGTCTACAGGGAGCTAATTACTTGTACAACTGGTAAAATACCATGACAACAACAAAGAACGACATTTTATAGACAAGTAACAATGACAAGTTCCTGCCCTCCAGCATGCAGTTGGAAGGGCCAGCCTGTACCCTCTCAAGTCAGTGGGATGTCTCAAGTGAATAAGAGCAACTTAGAATCCACGTTTCTGCTGTGAAGTGATTAGGAAGGATGCAGTAAACGCTAATAAATATACAGACTAGAGATGCGTCAACCAGTGAGGATACACTGCAGCTGTACAGTCTGCATGGTTAGATACAGCTTCAACAGCAGAGCAATGGGCCCAGAGGCCTGCTGATTCACCCTGTCCTGTTTTTCATTTTGTTCCTTCATAGAGATTGTGGTTTTGGTCTACAAGTCTCTCCAAGCGCATCTGCTTTGGTGGTGGTGGTGTTTTGGGTTTTTTTTTTTTAATTTTCTCACCAATACCCCCAAAGGACTTCCACTTATTTCCCTTTCTGTGCAGCAACAGCAGCACAGAGGCTCTAATTTGTTTGCTGGAAGCATATTTTTGTGGTAAGAATGGCATGTCTTCCTCTGAGACCTTTCAAAAGAGCCCCACCTTGCATAATTGCAGGATTTCAGCCGAGGTCTGACTGCTGAAGGATCCCTTTTTACTCAGTAACCTAATATCACTTACATCTTTCCCTAACTATAAAAGCCTTGATTTTTAATTCATGTAATTTTCCCATTGAGAACAGAGACTAGTTGAGGCATCTGCTAAAATCTATTAATCTAGTTATTTGTTGGAAAAGAATTCGAAACAAATTTCTGTGAGGTGGAAGCTTAAAAGCCTTAAGGGGACTGGCGATAAAATAACCAATTTCATTTACAGGACACCTGTCAAAATTTAGGTAGCCTTGGTTGTGGCATTTATATATTTGTTATTAAATTCTCTTATGCCTGTTCTAGAAGGACAGAAATCAACCTTACTTTTGTCCTTTCTGGTGACAATCTCAATGGGCAGACCAATGACTGGGTAGCATGGAGATTCTGTGGTACACAGTGTATATATATGGTTCGGGGTGGTTTTTTTAGTTTGGGTATTTTTTTTTTTTTCCCAAGGGAAACACAATATATGAGAAATGCCCCACTGGGTCAGATCAGCGATTCACCTAGGACACTGCCCAGTCTCTGGCAATGGCAGGAGATCCTGTTCAGGGAGAGTGTGTGAACCTGACCACTTTTGGTAGTTCACTCCCCTTTGAACTTTCCCAGCAATCACAGCTATTATATTTGGGGTGCTAGAGGGCATATACCTGCGTATGCCTTTTGGTATCTGTGTGTGAACCTGTTGTCCATGAATTTGTCTCATACCTTTTTGAACCTGCTGACGCTCTCTGCCTCCACACCCTCCCGTGGCAAGAAGGTCCAGAAGTTCACCACCCTCTGTGCAAAGGTGGACTTTTACAAATCTGTTTTAAATGGATCTCCTACTAGATTCATCAAGTACTCTCAGCCTCAGTTTCTTGTATTGTGGGGTTTCGTGAACATCTCCATATTCCTGTTTTACCTACTGTCTCCATGGTTTTACAGACCTTGATCATATTCAGCCTCAGCCTTCTCTCCAAAGAGGGGAGTACCAGCCTTTTTAGTCTCTCTTCATAAGGCAGCTTCTCCGTCCTCCCAGCCGTTCTAGTTGCCCTTCTCTAACCCTGCTACATCCTTCCTGAGATGGGGAGACCTGAGCCGCACCCGGCTGCTGTGGGTGCACCAGGCTATTACATAGCAGCAAAACGGCACCTTTGGCCTTGATGTCAGTCCTCTTCCTGATGAGGCAGAAGCATCTTCACGATGTATGGCGGGTGTCTGTATTGCTATATATACATCAGGACTAATAGCACAAAACTGCATCTGTTTGCCTATCAAAACAGCACAAAATTCCCTGAAAAATCTATCAGGCGATATATGGATGCTCCTGAAGACTGAATTAGCCATTTATTCTGGTGGTTGCTGTTTCTCAAATGGGGTAAAGGAAAAAAAAACCAACAACAAAAAAAAAAAACCCCAAACCAAAAACCAAACTTGAAAACCTGCCTGAAGATCTTTCATAAAGTCATGCCTTTTTTTTTCAGCATTGTGGAAAAACAACTCTCACCAGGAAAGGCACAACCTCTGAACTGATGCAAAATTGCTAGGCACAATTGAAATGAGGAATTTTTAAGTCTCTGAGACCTGGACTTCAGCCACTTTCCTGCAGCTCTCCTTCCTTTTTCTTGCCCCTCTGCGCAGCATAAGGGATCCAGAGAAAGAAAGAAGCTGTGGTGATTGGGGACCTAACTATGGGCTCCTGTTTGTGGACACCAGCTGGGAATCTGCTTCAAATTAATACCACCTTGTTTTTCCTCTTAAAATGATCCTCCAAAAAGGCAGCAGCCAGAAGCAGAACTCGTGGCAATCCCGCTCTGCTGAAAACCTGGCTTGTGAGCCTCAGGAGAAGGAGAATGGCTCAAAATTGTGAGACAGAAAGCTATTGCAGAAACCACACAGTTTTCCTGGCCCTCTCTGATGGATTTTTCCACCAAAAAAAAAGGATGCTTTGGCCTAATAGCAGTAACTTGAGGTTCTGTGTGCCCAGCAAAGAGCTCTCTGCACCAGGCTCCCTGTGAAACCCATGGGAGGAGAAGCTGATCTGTTCCACATGGGCACACGGAGGGAAGGCTTGATCGGACAGAAACGTGGCCAACTGCTACAAGAAAAACCCAGGTCGGAGGTGCACACAGTGCCAATTCAGCATTGAATTTCAACCATGTCGCTAACTAAACTTCCTGCAACTTCAGCAGCTGCACAGCTGAGTCTGCGTGAGCTCAGTTTTGCCTGGTCTCTCCTAAACGCAGACCCCCCCCTTCCTTCTCCTCTGCCCTGGATGAGCATCCAAGGACTCCCCAGCTCGGGCTGAGAGGGCACGGCCGGTCGAGAGCGCGAGGTGCCGTTGGTGCTTTGGAGGTAAGTGGTGCGGAGGAGGATGTCTGGCTGAGCTGTTTCCGAGGGTGCTGAGTGTGTGCTGCTCCGGCGGTGATGAGCAGGGCTGGCTCAGGCAGCCCGTGAAGGCACCTGAAGGCCAGCACGGTGCCTGCTCCTCGCTCCTCCGTGCTACTTATGTGGGCAGAGTGGGAGCACGTTACAGTAAGGCAAGCCTCTTGCCTCAGGGGCCCACGGTCTGTAAGGCTGGAAGGGCGTTAGCATTTTGCACCCACGTACAAAACCCCCTTGCAGAGGACACAGCCGTGGGAAGGGCTACCTAGAGGGGTCAGAATCCTTGCCCTCTGCAGTTATTCCCTGCAAAGCCTTGCTTTGCCCTGCCTGAGCCTTTTTACCCTGCTCCTTCCCGGTAATGCTGCCAACGCTCCTCCCTCTGCTCAATCTCCATCCTGTGGGAACACTTTAATTCTCAAGGCATGGCTGCCTCTGGGGCCACAGTTTCAAAGTTATCAGCTGCTTCATGCATTATGTGCCAAACACCCTGACTGAATTGTTCTTTCCTGATGCTGACAGCTCCAACCAAATAAATGTTTAATAGTGTATGGTGGTGAGAACTTCAAAAATTGTTGTCCTTGCTAATGTCCCCCAGAGAAAATGAAAAATCTGCCACTCCAAGGATACTAGCAAATGCTGCAAGCCCCAGGCTTCCATTTCTGGGTTTGTGTGCCAATGCCTGGGTGTGATGCATGTAAACATGCATGTTCTGTTTTTTTCTAGCTATGGGGCTTATCTGAGCAGTCCTCGCTTTGCAACCTCCTTACATATATATAGATGAGTTCTTACAGTCCATGTTTTACATCCCAGGTGTGTATAATGCCTCTGTCTTGTTAACTGCAGGTATGGAATTTGCAAGTGTTCAAATGGCCTTTCTCCACGCAATGGATAGATGGATGGAGTTCCTACTGGATTGGACTCTGCATGGCAATCTGCTAGATTCTGGTGAGCATGATACTCCATATAATAGCCATTCACAGTGAGAATGTGCACTAACATCTTGAAACGCCTCTGGCTTTGGAGGGTGACCTTCATGCTACACAAGGAAAATAGGAATCGCTTGGGTTTTTTAATCCTGCAGAGTTACATGTGCCTCAAAGCTTCTTCTATTTCACTTTCCTGATAGGTCCCCATTGCTAATAAAGGCCTGGATACAGTTGTTAGAGCAAGGGTATTTTTTGTTGAGCTCTTGGTTTTTCTGTTGGCCAGGAAGGATCAGCACTGGCTATTTAACCTTTGTGTTCAATGACACTATACTGTGTTTCTGTATGCAGACCTGTCTCTTGGTGCTTTTCTGCCTCTTGATGGTTGGGTGGTCAAAGGCATTCTCACATTTCCCTTAGACATTTATAAACATGTGTAAATATACTTTAAACCAATCTGGTCCATCTCATTCTTTCTATAATTGCCCAAAGTGAATGATGCGAGCTTGCAATATAACTTTATGAGATGCATATGAGCCTTGCACTGTGCGTGGGGATGGGAGAGCCATGGTTAGCAGCTTTGAAGATTGAAGACAGCCATATGAAAAAGAAATTATATGAAAGAGCATATAATGCAGGAAAAACCAACCAGTAATGTTGGAGCTAAAGACCGGAAATTAGCTTTCCAGAAAAAACAGTGAAGAGAATCAAGCAGAAATTTAACTCAAACCCCAGTTTTTCATATTTAAAATCAACTCTTCATTAGTTCCAAGCTTTTTCACCCAGCACTTAATCAAAGGAAGAGCCTTTTTGCATCCTCTCTTTTCCTATTCAAGTTAAGCACTGCATCTTGACCACAAACTCTTACTGTCACAGTGATTTACCTTTCTGGCATTAGTTATGGCCTTTGCATCCATTTCCAGCTCACTGGGTGGTTAGTTCAGCCTTCCGGCATTTAGGGGAAAAGTCCAGTGAACATAAGTTTCAGCAGTGGCAAATCCAAAGATTAAAAAAAAAAAAGACACACACAAAAAAAGGAGAGATTTTGAAAAGGGAAGGGAATTATCTGCATTTAATTTCTGCATATGAGCTTTTAGAATTCACATTACCTAGTCTATCCCCACAACTCTGAGGGCAAAGAATGCAGATTTTATGTTCAACCCAACTAAAACCACGTGACACGAGACCTCACCTTAAAATGACAATGCAAATCAAAACACTAGTGGTTGTTTTCTCTCTGATTCTCAGCTTGCTTCCCAAGGCCTGTAACAGCCTTACCTGTTGCTTGTAGATGCCCATAACTACTTCATCACTTGGTGACTACAAAGAGCAAAGCATAGTGTCTTGTGGGAGCGCTAGCGAGGCACTGCAAACAGCACCTAATCCTTTTTTTGTGACAACCTCTAGCACTGGAGTCCCGGGAGGAGATGAACAACTGGTGAGCAACCTTCCCACTACTGAGCAACAGTGATGTGAAAATGGTCCAGGCATCTCAATGCCTGATTTGGCAGGCGACTAAGCAAACAGGAGAAGCTAAGCCCTCCCCAAAAGCCCTGGATGGTTGGAGATCTGGCGAGCGATGCTCTCCCAGCTGCTTGCTGCTGGCTCCCTGGACCGAGAGCAGAGGTAACTGCTGTGGCTGAGGCCGAGAGCTGGGATCAGCTTCCCCTGGAGCCCCCGGGAGCCTGCGTTGCACGGGCACGCAGTTGGTTGGCCCTGAGGCCAACAAGGTTGTAAAAATATTGGACTGTTGGGCCTGTCCTTAGAGAGTGAGCGTATCGATTGCTGTAGTGTGCCAACGTATAATTGCGCTCTAGTGGCCTGCGGACAGCGGTAGAGCCAGGAACGTGCAGATGTGGTTACAAATATTGTCTATGTGGGCAGTTTCATTTACTTGCAAACTCTACCATGGCTTTATATTGAATCCCTATTTTAAGGTCACCAGAGCTCAAGGTCACTTGAGTCCTGCTGGAGTGTGAGGGCAGTGCTCCTCCTTCCTCCTATTCTCTGTGGGTCCTGTGTGCCACAAGGACAGAAAAAAGGAGCCAAGTACTGAGCTGGTGTATTCTCATTAATGCCAATCCAAGAGTCAAAAAAACCCCAGCCTATTCCACCAATATCCCTTTGCTCAGTCTTATAAATGATCAGAGACTCCTAAGTTGCTTCCAGAAGCTTCCCAGAGCTCTGCTGGACTTTGCAGTCCATCTTTCTCTAGCCTGTTACTTTTCACTACAGCCTTGCTTTATCCTTCCCTAGCTTTACCTTTGTCATCAATTGTTTTCACTTTATCTACATTTTGAAAAAGAGAATCCTATCTGCTTTCAAAATCTTCTTCACATGGACAGAATCCTGACGACAAAAAGAAGTGTCTTATTCTCATAATCACAAAAAAGCCACAGAGGGGACGAAGAAAAGCAGGGAGTTTGCATGCTGAGGGTGTCGCGTGCTGCAGCTTTTGTGCGTTGTTTATGATTTTGGAAGATGCAATATACACAATAAGCAAAGAACAAGCAACAGGAAGGAATGATGTAGTTTTTGTAGACGTAGTCAAAAATAGTCTACAGAATTAATTACTTCAAATGGTTAGGCAAGCTGACACAATTTAACATCTGTGGATTTTTTTTTTTTTTGCCTGCGTCTTATCAGAGATAGCAGTGATTGGCCAGGCTTACCACGGCCATGTGCATGTCAACTAAATGCAGAACAGTTGTTAGCTCTAGATATTTGCTGAAGATAGGCTTTCTGAGCCATAGCAAAATGATGCTGACACAAATGTAGTATGCATGAGAGAGAGATGTGTGCTCAAAGGATAGGACATCATGCCCATGTACACATATGCAGGGACTTGACATGGACTTGTTTTTTTAACTTGGCAACTTGAGTCACTGGTCTTTTGCTCCTTTTGGTAAAGAGCTTTGGGATCTCTGCTATCTACCCATGAAGTGCATTATTACGAAACAGTTCCCTTGATTGCCCTTTCCAGAGGCAGACATTGGTCTTTTTCCAAAGGCATATTGGATTTGCATTGATCATACTGCTGACTATATGACCTTGTCATTAGGAAAACATGAAACATAAAATACGATTTACTTGGACTCCTTCTTCTAGTATTATTCATTGTTTTATTTTCTGATCTCTGAAAGAGATTGCAGAGCCAGCAGGAGGTCTGTTTGAGACCTGCTGACACCATGGAATTTGAGGTACTTTAATTATCCAAATGATCTAAACAAAAGAAGTTAACAACTGAGTAGTGTATGATTGATTGTTAGCTGTAAACTGGAAAAATGAATTTGGCAGCTGGAACGGTTACATGAAACTCTGGAGGTTGCTCCTCCAACACCCTGACTAGGGCATCAGATTGGATGTGCTGGATGTAAATAAAGCTGGAAGCATTCACAGAAGGTTGTTGCTGTACTCACAAGCACCCTTTTTTCTCTGTTATTTTGCTGTAATGAACTACTCAGTCATTATGGTGGGCATCCTTATGGTTCTTCAGGTCAGTGTCCAACCAGTAACCATAACGCTTCTGGGACTGGGAAAGAAAGATCAATATAAGAACACTGGGGAATCAGGACGGAGGGAGACCTGGAGACTGCACAAAGCTAAGAGTCACAGACTAGAAACAACACCCTGAAAATTAGTAATTCCCAGCAACATGGTGATAGGCGTGGGGCTATGAGACCCAGGACTTGTTGCCTATCTGTTGGTAGCAGAACATCAGTGACAATACAGGAGAGTGGGTGAGTTCATGGTCCCTGCATCCCCCTTCCTCTGATCCTCTCAAGTGTTTACAATTTTGTACTCACTTAACATGCACACTGATGCATCAAGCCCAGCTGCTCCGCGCATTCAAAAAGCGCAGAGGGCAGCACTTTCTCCCATAGCACATTAGTTTGTGGCTGTGAGTTCTGGTTTGCCCTGGATGCTAGAAGAATACGCATATTAAAAAAAAAAAAGAAAAACAAAAGAAAAAACCCCAAAGCCCCCAACCCCCCAAAACCCAAACCAAACAAAAGACAACTTCTTGGCTATATTTGTGGTAGAAAAGTCTGTCAAGGGTGGTTCAGTGGATGCAGGTACAGCAAAGCTCAAGAAATCCTTAAGCTGGAGCTTGCTAGAGAGTATCCTGGGGACAGAATAACCTTGTGCTTACCCTTTGCTAAGCATGCCTTACTGGCC
Organism: Haliaeetus albicilla; assembly: GCF_947461875.1. Taxonomy (NCBI): domain Eukaryota; kingdom Metazoa; phylum Chordata; class Aves; order Accipitriformes; family Accipitridae; genus Haliaeetus; species Haliaeetus albicilla. The sequence goes on from NC_091487.1 coordinate 39,664,535, forward strand.
GTGAGAGCCTGGCCTTTGCTGGCACCCAGTCTGGCTGCCCTCACCTTCTTAGGTCTTCATCCTGAAGGTGGAAGCCAGGCTTGGGTCACAAGGACACTTTTCCCCCTTTCACCTCACTACCAGCCTGCTCTCAGGAGCCAAGTCAGGGAATGTTAGGAAACACTTTGTCAGGAAACATAAAAACAAATGTAGCTATGTAGTTTGCAGTTTTTAGTAAAGTGCTCCCTTCTTCCTTGAAACTGTAAGTGTTTAAGAAAAGCCACATAGAGCTAATTACTTGAGTGCCTGCAGTGATTTTCCTCACACTCAGGATATGCAAAGCATCCTACCAAAAATCACAGAAAACTGCCTTAATGCAGCACTTGCAACAACACCCTGTTACAGGAGTTGATCTCAGGACTTATTTGTGTATTTTTAGCATGTAAAAATATGTTTGTCAAAGTTTGCAGTGCTGCCAGTACATGTGACTTTTAAGCCATCTCGCAATACGGAGTATTTTTGTTAGCCAGAATTGCTACAATTGGCTTCTTAGGAGAATATCCATTTTCTGAAAATAGAAACTAATGGGTGGTCATGAAAACTGAATCAGAGGAAGAGATGGGGAAGAAGAATCTGAAGCCGACTTGGCAAAGATAGTCAGTATTAGGAGCTAGGAAGACAGAGCTTACAAGAAGCCAAGATTCAGAGGCAGAGTTCACATTGTTTAGGAGAAGCAACTACAAAACCGGCTGAGATGACTAACAAAATTGTACAAGATGGCCTAGATGGGAAACTGGGCGTTAGCCAGAACATGGGGGTGAAGCTGACAACGGGAACACACATAAAGTCAGAGGGCAACCTGGGCGAGGAGATGGAGAGGAGGAAGAACACAGACAGTTTGGAAAGAAGGGACAGAGGGGAAAAAAACCTGGGTGGAGAATCTTTTTCTGTAAGTAATCACCTTCCCCCAAGAAAGCCAAGATTTCTGTACCTTCCCATTGCTCCACATCGCAAGGGTGAGGGATTGTTACTGCAGTCAGTTATTTCCTTGGTCCAAGTAACAGAGGTCTGTGTAGGGGACCAAAGTATGCCAGATGATGTGTATTAGCTTGATGCTACAACATGGAATTTCTACTTTTATAATCTGGATAACTGTATACCGCACCGTCTCTGTCCTCACCAAAAAGATCTCAAAGCCAGGCCTTCAGAAGTTGGAAATGCCAGGGTTAAGATTGCCTGTATGTGTGTGTTGAAAGACCACTGTTAATTTTATGATCACATAGCACTCCACGGGACCCTTGCCTCACCCAGCGCACGAGATGGATGGTGCTCACTTAATGAGCAGCTGCTCAGTATTTTTTCCCTTCGTTGTTCAGAGTGTGTCTCCGTGCCTTATTGACTGCATACTATCCGTGCTAAAGGCAATTACTTTCCTCATGAGTTTTTCTGTGCTGCTTATTGCTATAGTAACTGTGTGCCTCACAAATACTAACTCATCTATTTTCTCTCTTCCCCTCAGAGACGGCAGGGCACTCACTACCTGTGTTTCATGAATGCAGAACTGTATTTCATGAATGCAGAGCTGAGGAATGGAGAGCAGAAGCTGAAGAGAAGTCTGTGATTTCACGTGTCCATATTAGAGCGGGACTTCATGTTTCGCACCACTCAGTGATTCACAGCACTTTGCATGCTCTGACTCCAGCTTGCTTTGCCTTTAGTTCTTCAGTACCTCCTGCAATTTCAAAGCCTCAAGTCAGGCACCTGGAAAATAATGAACACATAACTACTGACCATCTCTGAAAAGTTTGAATGACTTAAGTAATGCCACATACAAAATCTGTGTCACAGATCGGGACAGTATCTATTTGTGCAGCTTGACGTTCACGTACCTCTAACCACGACACTAGCCAGTCCCTCACCTCATTCATCATGTACCATATGTTCTAGAGGCATTGCCATGGATTACAGAGGCAAGGAAAGCATCAGCTAATACAGGAGTACAGTGAAGTGAAAAAAAAGTATTGCCAAATAAACGTTGCAAACATTACACAACAAGCCAGTTAAGTACGAATTAGCAGTGCGATTACTCTGCTCCCTTGCACATTTGTCCTTTTTCTGTTCTCCATTAGGTGTTTTAATTCTTTCTATACTACACCCCCCTGGGGTCAGGACTGTAATTTTCTGTATTTGCAAAGCATCCTGCATATGCTTGAAATTATTCGAACAGCCTGTGAGACAGGTAAATTCCACCAATTTAGACAAGGGGAAGGTTGAAGTATGGGGCCTAATTTTTTTTTAAAAAGGGGTTATAATGACTGCATATTTCTTATTTGTACAAGGAAAGAGGCCATCTGTGAGTGCACAATCCTGCTCCTGTAGCAGGTTGGACACACAGCTGAACACAGGAATGGGTTTTTTGGGCACTAATGTGCAGAAGGTGTAAATAATTTAGTGCATGCCTATTTTGGGGGGTATAGATATATGTGAGTCACTCAGAGTAACATAGGAAGTCAATCAATCTTGTCATCTAATCAGTATAACAAAGGAAAAATATGTTTCCCTAAAATAGCAAGCAAATAAGTCATGTGAGAGATAATACTTTAAATTTTGCTGAGAGTCTGTAAGTTCCAGTAAGCACCAATCTTTCTCACTTAATTAGCCTCCTTAGGGAGCTACATTGCAGGTGTTTTTCATTATTTTCAGCAGAAGTTTAGCAATTTCTCTTCACATTGCCTTTTCTCAGGACAAACCTCTGATTTCCAGCTGGGGATAGTTTTGTTTCTGAATTGTTTCTCTCTTTATCCTTCCCAGATCATTGGAGTGAAAAGCACTTTCTCCTCCCTGATCCTCCTCATGTTATCTTCCTGCAGAAGAAAAAGCAAATGTAGGCTAGGGAAACAGTGCTACTGCCTGAAATGTCATCTGTCTGGATGCTTACCACAAGGACAAATCAATGAAGGAAGGGATCTTTTTTTTGTCGTTAGTAGTACCACAGTCCCGGCCAGATGCAAGGGAAAATAAGAGTCTCTTGTTAGAAGGCTTGACCGACCCCCTAAAAGATTATATTAAGCTGTTTTCAAGGGCTTATGTCTTATTTTAGCAAGTCACACACTCGCATGCCCAGCTGCCCCCCATTCACACAAATCAGGCTGGGTCAGGTTACTTCGCATGCCAAAAGGGGAGTGACCTATTGGCTACAGAAAATATTTGGGAATGTAGTTATGCAGAGCAGTCAGTCCCAGGCTTTCTGTGGGGCAGTTCTTCAGTTCATAGAGCACTCAAACTCCATGGTTGACTTTGGTTTTTGCTATTACATCCTTGCCTTTAGGGCGGGTCTCAGACACCCGTTTTGTGCATCCGTTCCTCTCTTCCCAGGATGTTTGGGATTCAAAAACTTACAGCAAGATTTGTTGTAAGAAAGACTTAAAGAAATGAGTGCTTTCCACTGGCTTAGCTGGAAATTGGGTGCCTCTGAGAATGCTACTCCATGCCCTGTGCTTCTAGGCATGCTGAATAAGTGACCTCTGGAAACTATGGGGTCCAAAGCTGCAAAAATATTCATGGTAAGTTCAAAATACAAACATAAACCCAGCTCTGTAGCTCAGGAACTTCTCTGAGATCCTTCCCAAGGCAGGTGAAACTCTGATGGGAGGCTTGAAGGACTATGGAAGTGGGTGAGTGTGAAACAGATAAGATAACCGTAGACTTACAGTTAGCAGTATTAATTTTCTTTCCTGGCAAGGACAACAGCAGAAGGTCTGTTTAGTGATCTCCCCTGGGATCTGTGGCAGGAGGTAGCTTGGAGCGGGGTTTAGCAGCTTTATCTGCAGGCACTCCTCAGTATTTTACCACAATGACATTCTGTGAGGGGAGATTTATGAACGCTATCAGCGGCCGAACTCTGGCCTCAGAGCAGGGCTTTGCATTTGCAGTCCTTTCCCAGCCAGAAAACTCTCCTAGCCCATTGACTAATTAGGTCATTTTAATTTACAGAAGCATTAGGCCCTGATTTTTAAATCTGGCATTGAAATGCTGCCACTGAAACGTTCTTGCCTCCACCTCCAAGTTTCCTTCTGCCAACATTAAGCGTGACATAAATCAGTGGATCTCTGACTAGCTGCCTCTTAGCAGTTGCTTTAACATCTATCTGCGTGCTGGCGTGTGGGAGTGGGCGAGAGAAGACGCGTGCCTGGGGTGCGAACAGAAACCGAGCGGGCCAACGTGCTGTGCCCTCTTCTGTTTGCTCGCTGGCCGGAGGGGCTGGCTGTGCTCCTATGGTGCCGTGCGAGCCGAGAGCTGTCAGAAGGAAACGTTGCGAGTAGCTTACGTCCACTTTTTTTTGAAATCATGACGCGCGTCCCTCTTGCAATGGAAAGGAATGGTGACTACGGCTTAGTACCTTAGTCGCATTTGCCTCCCCGGGAAGACGCTTTGCAGCCTCTACCCTAAAGGTAAAGATGCACCTCTACCCTAAAGAGAAAGACTCAGATCTAAAGATACAAATTAAGCTGCTAAGTACTTGATAGCTACTTTGCACGGTGCGTGTGACGCTGCGCAGAGGTAAGGCAGTGGGGATGCCCTGAGGAGCAGCCGGCAGGAGCTTTCTGCGGGGTACAGCCATTCCCAGGAGATCATCCCAGCGGGGACCTGGCCCAGCAGGGGTTTGTAGCATTCCTGTCTCCCTCGGGAAGCCAGAGAATCCCTGGCGGAATTGGGAATTAAACTCTAATTTTCATTCCTTAGCTTTTCTGGTCTTAGTCTGAGCCTTAGTTTTGTCACATTTTTGTCCACGTTGTTACAATACTTTTGTTGCTAAAACCCTTCCTGGATATAACAGGTCTCTTAAGAAGCATGTAGGCAATGTTCAGGAAACTTCTGTGTGGTATTTTCTAGGTCATCTTATGGTATTGGTGAGTACAGTGGGGAAATTCTTCAGCATTAGTTGTTCGTTACACAAGTGATTTAAAGAATGGATACAATATAGGGAGTGTATGTATGTTCACATATGTATAAATTCAGACGTGCTCATATGTACACACATTAAATAAGTTAATTAGTAACACAGCGGCAAGATTAACTTCATTTTTCAAGAACTGTTTTATGGGATTTATTTAGGACTGCAGCAGCAGCCAGTCTACAGCAGCTAGCTTCCAGTGCAGCCAAATGAGTCATTCCCACCTACACTAACACATGTCAAAATGGTTCCTACTGTGTGTCTACCTATTAGAAATAAACAGAAAATAACTCTATTAGTCTCAAATTCTGCAACTTCTTTTACAAGAGGGTCTTAAAGCGGTGTAGAAATGGAGACCTCCCAGCCCTGCTATGGTGGTAAGGTGTATTATATATATTAAGGCATAGCATATACATTTTTAGGTGGGGAAACTGAGGCGCAAAATAGTTCATTTGCCTACTGTCACATAACAACTCTGCCAACAGAGTAAAGCTAGACGCTACCTGCTCCTGAAGCTTTTCTGCCTACCTACTGGACAAAACTGCCATTAAATTGCAGAAATGTATTTTTTTTGCTTTATTTCCAGCTGGAGGTGATGGAGGTTTTTTCCCTTCTGTTGCTTAGCTACCCCCTGACCTTTGGATAGTCTTTCTCATTGGCTGGGTGAATGCATTTCCCTCCAGCTGCCTGGATGGGGACGTGTCTCAAACCTCCCCCTCCAGCAGGATTTCATCAGCTGCCCTGCCTCGACCATGTGTTTCTCTTCCCATCTTGCTGAAAGAAATTTTGTTATTTTGCTTCTAGCATATATCAAACGGTGCTAGAAGGAATGCAGAAAAAGCCTTCAAGACTGATGTCTATTTTATTGATTCATTGTATTACTTAACAACACACTGTTAATTAAAGCTAACCCACTGATTACTGTGATTCTGCTTCTCTGGACTTTTCCACAACCTGAAGATCAGTGGGATTTCCTGTTCAAAACAGCTAAAACTAGAACAGTTAAAATGCTGAACAAACAGGGATTTCAGCTTGGCAACTTGAAAATGCATCCACTTGATATGTGGCCTCACTGCTACTAAAAACATCTTGCTAACAAAAACTTGCATGAGAAGTCTACTTGATACAGGGGACTTCAAGCTTCCAATTAAGACATTTGGGAGTGAAATTTTTGGTCTAATGGTACAGAGGCATTTCATACTACTACTTCTAGAATTTGAGTTCTAAACCTATTCTCAGTTTTGACTCCTGAAACAAAGAATAATCAGAGCTCACTTTTTAACCTATCAGCTTCTACTGGTCACATTAAATAGAATAAAAGCGTGTTCACTCTAATCTGGAAATATACTGCCAGTAATCACATTTGCTGGAGGTGGTGACTGGAACAGAATATACAAAAGAAAGAGAAGAAACATGCCTTGTCAGGTCATTCTGTAACTTTTCTTGACTTATTTAATCATGGAGGATAATATCAAATGGGCTGCATAAAATCTAGAGCCCTGTGCTAGGCATCAGCATCCTACATACAGTGCAAGGACAGAGTTAAATTTCCTTTCTAATGGGACTGGAACAAACCATAAGATGGAGCTTCCCATGTTCAGCCTTTAATGAACCAGCCGGGAAACGCTGAGGATACATGAGCCTTAAATCCATCTCCTTGGGAGTCTTCCAGGAGGCACGTTCATCTGCTTGGGATCCATTATGTATGGCCTTCTCTTAACGAGCTGAGAAGAGGTCACCCTTTTCCAGAAGGCCAGGTGGGATATCTCCTTTCCCCTATCAGCACACACTGCTGTGGAAAGGACCTTCCCAGAACACTGGGCTCCTGGGGTCAATTCTCACCCCAGTCAGAAGTGCTTAAAACTCTGTCTCTGACCTCTTAGGAAAGTGTCCTTTCTACCAGGGTATTCCGTATTTATCAGAAATAGCTCACTTGTGAGAGACTGAGCTTAATTCACAGGAATCTGTACAAACAGCCATGATCTTCAGCTGGAAGGTACCGCAGAACTGCAAATTATTATATTTAATCATAGAACTCTTGAGACTCTGCCCTTTGAAGCCTAGAGGCATTCATTAGCAACACCGTCATGTAATGCCGAGCTCTTAGGAGAACATAATGAAGATATCCTCAGGATGAGGGGAAAAAAGAAACACCGCATTTCCTCCCATGGGAGAGAGTGTAAGAACTAGATGTGCAATCTTAACAGATACATTCCTTCAGGAGAGATGAATTCGTGTATTTCTTCCAGCACCAAAATGAATTTACCAGAAATTTTAAGACAACCTTGTGCTCCGGCTGATGAGGCTCTCAGGATGTTTTCCTCTTTGTACGAAAGTGCATCCTGTCTCCCTAATGGACTATGCCAAAATCCCGTCTGTAAGCATCCCTAAACACCAGGAAAGTTTAGGTCAGATTTAAATTCAGGCTCCCGTGCTAGCATCCATCCTGTGGTGGGAATGTGAAGCTGGAAAGCTTTCTTCGTGAGGATCTGCTTCCCAGCTTTGAGCCTGGAGTCCCCTATGACCCTACACGCTTGCAAACCTGCCTGGTGACAAAAAGGGGCTCGTTACTCCAGCAGAATCTTATAGCTGGGGTGCACCAGGGGACGAAGAAGGGACCCGCAGGCACAGGCTGTGCTCTAACCTACTTGGGCCAGAAGCCAAGCAGATGGGCAGGAGCTGGAAGCAATCAGCAATGCCGGAATGAGAACTAATCTCCTTTTTTTGTGTGTACAGTTGAAAAATGTGGATTTGAAACCGATCTGCTGCAAAGTGATTAAAGACAGGGTATACCTAGAGTGCCGTTAGAAGTGCAGGCACAGCATAGGCAAACACAGCGAGTGCTGGTAGCAGAGTAGCTGTAACAGCATAGACTTCAGCTGCTGACATAAACCTGCAAGTTATTTTCTTTTTCCTTAATATTCGTCACCTACCCACTCATCCAAACAAAAGAAAAAGGCCGGAAAAGACTGTCAATTGCAGCATGTTTGCAAATTCTCCTCTTATCACCCATCTTTGCTTCTGTAAACAATTTCTGTGCGTTATTAACATTCAAAATACTGTACACATGGAAAAATCATAACTAAAATGTACTAGTCAGGGAACTGGTCCCAAGGACACATAAATATCAATAACTCCTTTGAAGTTTTAGCATCAGCTGGATAAAAAATTATTGGAGTGGCTACGAGCTTTCTCTTGGAAGGAAATCAGTTAGCAGTAGGCCAACGAGGGAGGCTTTGTGAAATTTTTGACCTTGAGGCGGTTCTGGAAAGCAGGGTATTTACTTAGGATTATTTGAGGGGCTTGGCAAATTGAACAGTCAGGGTCTTAGTCATCTTTCCGTGGGAATGGTGTATGCTCTCTGTGTAGCAACCTTGAAATGAAAAGCCTGCCTGCCTGCCTGCAGAGCAATGGGGCTGCGAGCTGATTCAAGATGGAGGCACTGCTCATTCTGGTCCAGATTTGTATTTTACTTCTCTCTCCATTCTTTCAGTTTTTGTTAACCTGCAATAAATCATCTGGTCTGGAAGTACATGTTTTTCTCTTTGCATTTGGAAACCATTACTCTAGAGAACCCTACTTTCAGCGCTGAGCTACATAAGCTGATGTGTGTGCAAGTGTTACAGATTATTAAAAGTTCAGGATATTATTAATAGAGTTTGGGGATACCTGTAGGCACATTGTCTAAATAGACAGATGAACTGGCAGTATCTTTACTTGATCGTTCTAGGTGGAGATTTAGGGAGTTGAGTGACGACTAGTACCGTGGAGCAGCAGGCAGCATGCTGATGGCAGGTCTGCCGCCCCCCCCCAGTGCTGCTCTCCACAGTTCTTCTTCCACCGCAATGCTTCTGACACCCTGCTTTAAATCTCAGGGATATATTGGTTTGCCAACTGCAGGAAAAGTATTTCAATGGCATTACGGTGCACAAAGCATGTCCGACTTAAACTGTAGCTTGCCTGGCATTTTCTTTCACACCTCTTTGTGAGGATTTTTTTTCCTGAGTGAGCAGCCCAAAAACATCCCGTTATTATTTTTTATTCCTTAAATTGGAATGCCTTGGCTATGTAATTAATAATATGGAGAGGGCATGTGTTTATTAATGTGACACATCCTGCTTTATACATCTCCGGCACCTGCTGGAATACACCTTTCCAGAATGCAAAGAAGGAAAGGGGTCTCTGCCTCCCTTCCCTGGCTATTTTTCCTTCTTTCCTTTTTTTTCTTTTAAAGTTGGTAAAAGTAAAGTAATGGCTCCTGTGGTGCCTCTGACACAGGATGATTTATCATGGTTGTGTAAGGATTAGCTGAATGGGTGGGTTTGGGTGTTATAAATGGGATGTGAAAGTCTGGATTCCCGGCTGTAAGCTTGGCAGGGTTAACTCGCTCAGCCCTTTGTTCTTGTTAGACAAATAAAATGAGTTTCCTCTGAGTGGGTGGTAGAAGGGTGTATTTTGGATGAAATCTCAAACATGAGGTTCTGTGTGGATGTTTAAATACTCTCTGGCATGTTGTGTGAGAGGAGGGATGGGCAAGAGGAGGAGTGGAGCTCTGCGGCTGCAGGAAGCAGTCTAGCCCGGCTGCTGGAAACAGCTTTGGAGACAGCCCACCGGGCAAATATTTGGCTGCTGAGAAACCCATGCCAGCGTGTTATGTCCTTGTACAGTGAGTGAAAACAGAGTCGCGTCCTTCTGTGGGCTCCATCCTGCCTTTCTGTATGTGAGCAGGGAGGTTAGGGAGAAGATGCCTGAAATTTTCCGTGCTCTGCAGCCCACCCACAGCAAGGCCAGCTGGGGCTGTGATTAAACATCCCGCTGTTGGAGAGGTGGGAGCTGAACCCTCTCCCTGGCTCGGGAAGGGTCATTCATGTTCCTGCCGATCCTGCTTGCCTGCTGGCGTGCAGCAGCAGGGACTGGGGATCCTGTGTCCTGCTCCCTCCTGGACCAGACCCGAGGAAGGCGGCTGCGTGCACTGCCCTCAGGGCCTCTAAACCATCCTGCATGGCTGAGAGATTAAGAAAGGCTCTAGGAACCTCTGCTTGACCACCACAGCTCTACCCTCCTCATTGCTCTGGGCGATGGGAATGGGTTTAGGGTAATGGGAACAATGGTCTGGGAACAAGGGCTAGAGCTTAGTCTGGGAACAAGGGCTAGAGCTTAGTCTGGTCAGCTTGTAAGATAGTTTCTGTGTAGCAAAAATTATTTTTAAAATGAGAACAAGGAGAAATGTGATAAAAATAACATTAACAATGTGCAAATCTTCCTGCAATGCAAGAAGAAGGGGCCGGCCAGGGGGAAAACACCCACAGAAGGAAGAAAATACAACTCGGAGTACTGAAGAGGATAGACTATAAAAGTAATGCAATCAATATCTAATAATTAAGAACAAAGAGAAACAGAGTAATGGTTAACTTTTTAGCAGTATGTAATTGAAGGCTGATCCTTCAAGCAAAAGGAAGGCTGATCAGAACTCAGTTTTCTAACCTCCATGTGTGGAAACTGGAGCCAGAGCTAAACCAGTAATTTTTAATTTTTGTTCCCTAAGGGTTCATAAATTAAAAAAAAAACCCCAAACCAAACCCAAAAACCTCTGAAACCTTATGAAATGTTTTGTAAAGGCTACGATGCTTTTACAGCCATTGGAAAGCTTCCTCTCACTCCCCGTTCCCAGGTGGTGCTTTATTTAAAGGAATGGGTGACCTCTGCAATCCTGCTGAGGTCATGGAAACCTCCCCAGCCTGCTCGTGAGGAGCTGTGCTGAACAGGCACCATGGCAGCGTTTAGGCAGGTGGTTGCTCTGTGCTCAGAGGATACGAGTTTTGTTTCCACGCTCTGCTATCTCCTCTGAAGAAAGGGGCTCGAGCCTGCTTGTCTTACTCAGGGTTGGCGGTTGAGTCAAACTCAACAGAATGATCCACGTGCGTCACCGCATTGCCAAGTGAGTTACAGTCCTAAATGGCTTATCCCAATTAGAAATGAAAGAGCATGAACTGTTTCCATCACTCTTCATCCTTAACAGCCTGCTACATTTTATTACAGAGCATGTATGTGAAGGAGAGATACACAGGTGAAGGAGCAGCTCAATGATCACAGCAACTGAGGGAGGGTCTGATCTTCCAAACTCGTTACCAGATGCAGTGCTTCTCTGCTTTGTACTCTTGAGGCTTCCTCTCGCAATGACAACAAGCGCATGAAGGGTCAGGCATTTCCTGTGGCTTTTCTAAAAAGTGCATCGTATCTATTGAATCTTTGGAGTGTTAAAAAATCGATGCTAAGCCAACTTCCACAGCCTTTCCCAGCAACATCAAATTAAAGGAAGGCATGGTGCCATCATTTCCCATAGCTGCGTATACTGTGTTACAAATAGAAAGCCTACTCATTATTCATAACCGACCAAATTATAAAATATCTGAATCTCTCACACTTTTTTTTAACATGTAGGTTACCGTTTTTGGCTAGTCCTTTTAAAAGCCAGGCTTTTAAAGCAAGGCTGCAATGTAAGATGAATGATGATCACTCCTCACTGTACTAGCAATTACTTCACCAATTCCTCTCCAAATGTGTAATATACTAATATGTGAAGATTATATTCAACAGCGAGACAGACTGAATGCTGCAAGGGAAGTAATTACTTTTGAATATAATTTTGCAGACATTATGAAGTCTCTGTTAAATGAATTTATGAATGTTATCAGAGCTGACGTAAGCACATCTGTTACCAACTTTGTCTAACTACATGCAAACTGCTTAGTAACACCACTTATACTGACAAATATTTTAAATGTCTGCAATTTTACAAGATAAGTTTGGCCTTGAAGAGGTATCAGTATAGTGATAAACTTTTTCAATAAAAGGTAAAACTTAAAACTACCTTTTTTTTTTTCTTGTCCCAATAATTATTGCTCTGTGTGGAAGACAGCAGAATAAAGGGAGTCATGCCTTAACAGAAAATGTCTGGGTAGAAGAGACATAATTATAATTCTCTTGACTGGAAATCTAATTTTAATAAGGGACTTGGGTTTGGCTAAATCTCTTAGAAAAGATGGTATGCTAAGTTAATTGTTTCCCCAAAATTAAAAACCAACTGAGAGGCTGTTGTTCTGTGGGAATAGAAGCACTTACACAAGATACTCATGGAAACATGTGATAAGTTAAGGTAAGCGATCTTTTGTTTGTGTATAGTTAGTTGTAGTCATAAAAAATGCTGGTATTTACAGTTCAATTATTACACTATAGAAATAATGAAAAATATATGGTAACAATAAAATAAATTTTTCATCCATAGCAGCGTGGGTGGTCATCACCCCAATCTTTAACAAACTAGGTAGGCTCTGGCATGGCTAGTGCTCTGCCTAAACCGGAGATCTTTCGAAGGGTTTGAAATTCATTAATGAGTCGCTCAGGTGAGGCTCTGAGGGAGCTCCTGGTGCGAGCAATGGGTGTAACCACTCCTCAGCGGATCACTCCAGGAAGGGGATTAAATAATGAGGTGTCTGTGAAACCTGAGCGTTGGGCTTTTCCAGTAGCCCCTTCCAGCCTGGTGTTCCTGGTTCGCTTTTGCCTGCGATGCCCTACTTCACAGGGAAGGGGGTTTGTGGGGAGCCTGCCCTTCCTTTGCCTTTGTGAAGGAAGAAGGCAGCTATAGTCCTTGTGTTCTCCCGAGAGCACGTTATGGCTCGCGTTGGTGGAGGAGGCTGCAAACCGAAGGAGAGGTTGCAACTGGAAAGCTTTTTCTATGCTAGTCTGCAATGATGAGTATTTATTGCAACTAATAGCTACAGCACCTTGACCAAAACTGTAGCAACTCAGGCTTTTATTTCTGGAGGTGTGTGAATCAGCTGTTCCCTGTTTTGGCCAAATGTCCTTATGTGTCTCTACTGTTTCATAAGAAAGCAAAACAAGTCTGTCCTGTAAAGATGTTATCTGAACACTCTAGATTTCTGCCAAGACCATATTTGCAGCATTAAATTTTGTTTTAGATTACTTGCTAATTAATCCATACTTGCTGTGCTTCCTCTGTTTAAACAAAATACATTGAAAATAATAGAACTGAATTTTCTGAGGCTCCTGATATTCTTAAGGGTAATGCTTCTTAAAAAAAAAAACATAGAAGAAAAGAAATCTTCAGCCAGGCAGCTGCTTTGGTGGTAGCTTTTCGTGCTGGAGTCCAAAAGACTTGAACTCAGATTTCATGAGTCATCGGTAATTTGTTGCATGTTGAGGTATATCTTGCTTTCGGGCTTTGGGTTGAAATGTGAGCTTTCTAATATAAATAAGCATGCAGGGATTGGCTTTATAACTCACAGGTCTTAGACTGTCAGTGGCTTTGGATTATGTCCAAGTGTGACATACTGTCGGGAGCTGAATGCTTGTGATAGTGGATGGTATACCAGCACCACAATACTAACAGGCTTCTAAATGCCCGCAGTAGTAAATTTGTTACCAAAACTAAGAGGATATTCTGTCAAAATACCTACAACAACAGCCTTAGCTCCTCACTGCACTGCCTGCAGTGACACTACTTGGCTTCACTTTGCTCTTGCCTTTGCTCCGCTTCCTCCTTCACTCGGCTCTATAGCAATGGTGTGCCATTATACCCACCACGTCCTCACTCCAGGAACGGAGAGAGAAGCAGGCAGACCAGAGCTGCTGCATGTGTCAGGTCAACAAGTGTCTGTAGGTCCTTGGGGAGGTAGATCCCATAAGGTGGGATGGTCTAGGAGGAGAGCCCCATCCTGCTGCAGCCTTCTCCAAGGGATGACATTCTCCCAAGCTTCAGATCAGCTAGAAGTGACCACTAGGGAGAGGAAAGGGAGAAATTCCCTACCGGTGTGGACCACCTGTGGAAAGTTCACTGATTCTGTCTGAAAGAGTTAATAGCATTGAGACAGCCAGTGGTATCGTGATACTGTGTTTTGGCATTGTTACTGGGAAAGAATCAGATGTTATTGCCTGTCATTACTTCTTGGTCCCTGGCAGGCAACACTCAGCACATGACAGGAAAAAGACCAGCAATTCCAGCATGGAAAATCTCCAGGACCAATCTTTCCCATACAAGAAACAGAAATCCTAGCTTGAATGCCTGATATTATAGCTCCAGAAAAATATCTCTAGACGTTACAAAAGTCAAGAGACTGACAGAAAACGTTCTTCTGCGTGAGACATTCTGTTTTCCATGTGGCGATGAACAGCATCTCTTTCCTATCACACTGGGACATTTTGAGGCATAGCCATTGATGTTGTTCATGGCAAATAAAGTGATGCTAAAGCAACAGACTTGTGCATACATTCAGCACTGGAATTTTTTTTTGGTTATTGCAGCTGCTATGGTTACCAGTCACACGGTTGGCCACCTTCTGTAGTGGAAGTGCAGAGTGATTACACTGTACATTGTGTGAAGAAGTCAGAGAGACCTTGGGGATGTGTGGTGGGTGTGAGTTTCCTACCCACTGCAGAAGGAGCTGGAAGGAAAGTTCTCTGAAAGAAATACATTTCAATGCTAATACTGCCTAAGTGTTTGTAAAGCATCTGTCTTTGACTTTTCTATTACTTCTAAGGGACAAAAAAAAAAAAGTAGCAAAGCAGATATGCCCAAAGAACCAATTACCCTTGCAATTAATGCACATTAATGTTGACCTTTTTATGCATTTGATGGTACGGTGACCTCACTGGAGCTGACACTATGTGTATTTGCCCTGCCGTTCAGGCTAAATAAATAGTTCCCCTAACTGATGGTATCCTCCTATATTAACTAAACGCTGGAGGGAAATAATAGATATTATAGCAGGTTATGTGTGGACTTACGTAATCTTGTTTTCTTGTATGTTTCTTCCCTCACCAAAACCCACTTTTTGGTTTGGTCAGCTGTATCTCTCCAAAAGACCTAATTAAGAAGCTTTTGTCATACAGAAAAGGTACTAAGCATTCTGTCCAAAGGAATTACTTATCTACTGACGTGTGCAGTTGACCCCCAGCAATGAGGTGTATAAAATCTATGGTGTAACAGCCATCCCTGAGTTAACACATAGTTACAGATGGTAACTGTTTAGCAATAATCGGACATTCCTTCACTGTAGTGTAGAAGACTGAATTTTTCTGAAGTTGGCACTATAAGACCTTTGGGTACTAGGGTGCATACTGTAGGAGGAGGAGACCACTGTTGTGTCTTTGTATGGAAATTGGCCCTTAGAGAAAGGATAGAATGAATTTCCTCACAACTCCGTTGGATTTCCTAATATTGCCATAAGTGCATCTGCACTCCTGGAGGGTCTGGAGTTAGTGCAAAGAGCTCAGGATCTTAGTCCCCAGAATCCTTAGCTGTGGTGTGACACTGCACCATCATCAGAGATAAGCTAGCATAGGTGTCTTTCTACCAGTCATGCAACAAACAACTGCCCTTCTTTCCTTCCCTTTTTCTCAGCCTAATTGGTCCAAGGCCGCTGGAATATGTGCAGTCCTCTTTATTGGTTTTCTTTGTCATAAATAAAACAGCTGACTCTGCTTTGCTGACAAAGGTCCGCTGCTTCTCTGGGCAAGGGTACTGCTGCTCTCTGTCTGATTCTATACAGACATGAAAGCTCGTCCAGGACTCTGGCATTGCCCACCAGCCCTGCAGAGGCAGGAGGGGCTGCCCTGCCAAGCACTTCTGCAATAAGGCAAGGACAACTTCCACAGTGGCTTCTGGATTGACATGGTCTCTCTCATTTCTGTACTGTGATGTCCTCTCCCAGTTAACCCATCTGTCTCCCCACCTACTTCTGCGGCAGTAGCCAGTCTCAATTTTGTTTATAGGCTCACGGGAACTTTTGGAGTTGGGCACTGACTAGATCTACAAGAGACACATAATGAGTTTGAATTACCATTGAGTATGTTATCATCCCTTTGGGCAGAGCTTCCCTTAAAAATTAGACTGCCTCCAAAGGTGGTTTTTTTGCCTCTATAAAGATCAACTGCAAAATGCTCTTCAGTAAGGAGCCAAGCACTTTTCGCTCAGACTTCATAGTTTAAATAACTGTGTTAATGAATGAGCTGCTCGCTTTGCCTATCCATGGATATTCTTCCTGACTTTAAGCTGGCAGCATGCAGTTGCTGATAGAAACTTGAATTTCTTCTTCTTGATGACATTGCAGATGTTTACAAGATAGGCTATTTCCAGGTAGCTCAACATCCTGTCTTTTGTTGCCGTGAACAAATGGTGCTGACACTTGTGCAGCTTTGATTGAACTTTCACAAAAGCTGTCACTGTGGATGAGACTGCCTTTGACTTTTTTCTTTGTCTGCCAGTGATGCCTGCTTGTGGTTTTGCCTCCAGCTTATAGTATTTCCTTGGGTTTCAGTGGCTTCCCCCGAAGACTTACACCTGTCATGAGCTAAGTTCAACTGCTGGTAGTGGCTTCTGTGAGCCCGTTGCTGCCAGCAAACCCTCCAAGCCTTCCCATGTTGTTTCCAATTCACTCTTCCATTTCCCATTCCATTACTGGTACATTAACTGGGTTAAAATGGCCATGTTTATTAGCCTGCATGGCATATAAGATGGCTAGCAGTAATGGGTTGAAGTCTTGAAGTTTCCTGCTTTCTTACCCTACACAGGTTTTCTCTATGCATACACACCCACAAAGGCATGATTTTATTTGCACTTCTATAGCTGCCTGATAATCAAGTCAGTCTGTGGAAACTTAAGGTATCCTTCTTGCTAGTAAGCATGTTACAGAGACAATAGGGGCCCTATACTCTAAAGGGGATAAATGCAAAAGTGTAAAGTTATGCCAATAACAATTTGCCAGACAATGAAATAGCACATAAAATGTTGAGAGGGAAATGGTAATAAATCCAGAAGAATTTTTTTTCATTTGCGAAATACTCTCACGTATTCATCTTGTCAGTTTTCCCTTCTCCATGAGGGTGAGAAAAATCCTTCTTTTAAAAAATTTCATTCTGCAAGTTTATTTTCAAAAAGGCTGCTGGCAGGTTGTCACAGAAGGGGAAGATTATGATTAACTGAAATGTCATCAGCCTGTTATTCTCCACAGAGGCGATATGAATGGGAATTAAGTAATGAACCTCTGCAAACGAATGATAGGAGAAGGAGAAGTAACAGGCTGATTTCCCAGTTAATGCAAGGCTTTGCTGAAGGAATGGAAACAGTGAGATTTTCCTTTTAACTTCTTACACCTCATCAAGTCCTATTACCAAAAAAAGACAAAACTCTCTCTTGTCAAAAAGAAATCTCCAAGATCACACAGAAAGGGAAAGGCGAATTCCTCTTTATTTAACCAAAAGTCTTGTATTTCTAAGCTTTGGGTTTTCTGCTAATATTGCTGTGGCATACATGCTGCTGATCCTTTTTCCAGCATTGCATGATTAAATCTTTGCAATGGTAACTGATGCATTTTCCTTCACAGCACTAGCAGAATGCTGTTTAATTTTATCCCTTGGGAAGCTCTTGCCTGATTCAATCAGGCATTCTTTAACTTTTTTTTGTTGTTTTATCAAAGGAAAGACAGAGCAGTACATGTTAGTCTATTATGTTACACGTTATAACTCGAGATGAGTTCAAGCCGTAGAATCTGGATATGAATTTCAAATGCCCAATACAACGAGAAAGGCCATTTTCATTATGCTGATCTGGGTATATGGCTGGTGTTTGAAGTGTTGGGGGGGGTTGGAGGTGAAGTCTCCAGAACCGTCTGCCCTTCTTTATTGGAGAAGATACCAAACTTTGCAGATGCCGCAAGAGAGGCAGTAACCCAGCCATGTAACACACAATGGGGTAAAAAGTCTCATCTCAAATGGCATTAAAATTGCCTTCTGGCCAGAGGTTAGCATGTCTTTGCAAGTCCTTGTTGACGAGTTAGTTCCTCTGTATGTGTGGGAGCAAAGTGAACTTCAATACCCTTTGAAATGTCTGTCTTGTCGTGTGAGGGCTGAGGAGCCCTTTGGTGTGTGACAACCGTGGGCTTGGATCCCGAGAGCTGTCTGCCAGGCAGAGCAGCTTCGCCACACTGAAGGAGCATCTCCTCTGGCTGTGCGTTATGGGTGAAAACCACCTTGATGTGGCAACAAAGCGCTGGGCTGATGAGCAGGCTGCAAGGTCAATACCGTGGGTTAGATTCCTTCTCTCATTGCTGTCCTCTTAGGGGTACTTGTTTGAACACACAGGCAGGAGAAACCATCTGCAAGACCGCTGATAGCATTCTCAGGTACAGTGGAGAACTCATACAGCCTGTTCTTGTGACTGTCCCCGTTTTCCTCGCCCTCCCGGGCAGTGGTAAAGAAGAGGACTGGCTCGCACACGCTGTGCTCCTGATGGCATCCTCGCTGTGTTTTGCACCAGCCCCAGTTAGTGCACAGCCCTTTGGGAACTGGAGCGGATGAGTTCAGTGGAGGTCAGCCACACTGGGCCAGGTCTGTAGTGGGGAATCAGCTTCTCTGTGCCTTCCCTTGCTCCTTTTCCTGACAGTTCTGTGGGAAAGGCATTTCCCTCGCCGTTGGCCGAACCAATTGGGTTTCCATGTTGCTTTTTTGTAAGATCTCCTTACATTGTACGGGAAGCAACCAGCTGAGTGATCCATCACCGCTGTCTCCACTCCCCTGGAGACAGAGAGAGCAGCCCATGGGGACACGAGGAACCAGCTATAGCACAAAACGGGTAGCCCCAGCCTGCAGCACCGCTGGGTTACATCCCAGCTGCTCCAGGTAAGCTGCTGGTGGTGGACCTTTGTGAGGGGCTCCATATCTCCAGCACGTTGATGAAGTGACAGGGCTGGTTAAATCACACATTTTGAAACCTTCAGCACAAAGTCCGAGGACGTGTTGCAGTTTTGTGATAAGAATGTAATATTTCTTCTCCCCTGTTGAAAGCATACATTTTTCCAAGATCACAAGTGGCCCTGTAGGTCAGAGGCAGTTCAGTGGAGACATGCGTTGACATAGTTAAGAGAATTTTGTTCTAATTACCTAATATAAAATGCTACTAATATTATTTTATATAATAAACTCTTATAATAACACTTTCAAACCTTACTGGATTTAAGTGCCAAGATTCCATAAAAGGTCACTTTTTCTCTGCTAGTTGCTTTCCTTTCTTCTAAGCTGTGGTAATTAGAATCTAAAGAAACTCTAAGCTGAATAGGGGAATTGAAATCTTACAATTTCTCACAATCACATATCTTAGTGCTTTGAATAAGCCAAATCAATTTTTGACAATGTTGTCTTTGTGATCTCTCCAAAATGCCTTCCCATCCTTCCCCCAACCCTAGTGTAACTCTCCTCAAATATTTTCTTTTTTTTTGTCTGATAAGTAATTTTACATTCATTGGCATTGCTTGCTTGTAATCAGAGAGCCATTCCAGCAGCCAGCAGATGTTTAGAGACAGTGTCTGCTGTTCTTATTTAAACCGGGGAGGGTTTGATCCCAGGAGATGTCCTAGCAAAATCAATGGGAATGTCTGCTGTGAAAGAAATGCTCAGTGGCAAGATAGGTAGAACTGAGCTGCAGAGGTTTCAAGGGAATTAAGCAGGTATGCAGAAAGAATTGGCACAAGCTGATTTCACAACAGTAATTCACTCAGATGTATTGATGCAGGCGAGCATTTCAGATGTATCGTGGAATAAACTGAGCTACTGGCAACATTCATTCCTGCCTCCTTCCTGTATGCTGCAATGAGAGCAAGACTGTTTCTGGACAAAGAGCTCCAGTTTCCTAGTTCTGTTGCAGTTCCTGTAATATGACAAAGGACAGTATACTGTAAAGTAGTCTACAGCAAGGCCAGGTGTGAAGATTGCGGTAAACAGGACTGCATCTTTGCAGAAGAATGAGGAGCTCAGACACCACTTTTATATCTTTATGTGATGCTGGGTTCTGTAACAGGGCTCCCAGCTAGCTGATAGCCATGTAACTTCATACCTGTGGCTAAAGTTGGTAGTATGCAGCGCATTGCAAAGAGGTGCTTGTGTACTGCGGTTGTTGCTGAAATGCATGACGCAGTGGAAGATTTTAAAGATGCCCCACATGAACATCTAATGAGGGATTTTCACTCACACTAGTTGTGAAGATTCAAACAGCAGAGGAAATGAAACACTATCTCCTCTAGAGAACCTGCTGAGATATATTTAAATCCTCCACTAATACATTACACAGATGCCTGTTCCAACAGTTTATAAGAATCCTCTGTGGCCGGTGGCACCACTTTTCAGGAATGTGATGCCCACAAGAGTTTTTCTTCAAGATGAATGAGATTCCTGTTAAACCAATTTGATGTTACAGAATATCTCATTTGCTGGTGGCATAGTACGTGATAAAGATGCCAAATGAATAATCACCGGGTAAATTTTACTATCACCAGGTTGTAGCACACAATTTCAAAGCCCTGTTTATTCAGGTTTACTACTTTGATATTTGCTTGTTGACATCTTTTACTGTGATAACCGGCCACCTGCTAGTCTTGCTTCTCCCTTCAAAGGTTTTTTTTGTCTGATCAGGTCTTACAAAATTTTCAAATCCCACTGCTCTCTTTCCTGCTTTCCCATACTGTTTTAAGACATGGCATCAGATGCACATTATGGGCATGACTGCTTGTAAACACTGAACTGCCCCTTTTACAGCACTCTGGTAATGTAATTTATTCCCACTTTTCAGGCTGTCAGAGCCACAGAGGCATCTTCATATAAGCGACAATCGGGCCCCATGAATCCAAGCATGAGGTCCTCTTGGCTACGGCTGTGTTTTTAGGAGTATGATAACAGAAATAACATTAAACAAAATGAGCAAATATTGGTTCATCTAGTGTCACATCAGCAGTACTTTGGGTTGCCACGCAGGAAAGCAGGATGTTGGGGAGACTGAGTTTCAGAGTGGTGGGAAGCCAGGCTCATCAGGGAAGACAAGTGATTTAACATGGCCCTTCACGGTAAGTGCCTGCAGCTAGCTGATTGCTAAAGCAGCATTGAGAGGGTCTGTAGAGGAGATTACACAATCAGCCAGGCCAGCTAGCAGAAAGTCTGCTGCGATGGGAACACTTGCAGCAGTTTCCATTGGAAAAGAGGCTGATTCCTGCTAGTAGTGCTCTTAGACCTTTAAAGATCACCTAGAGTAAGCATTACTTGGTTTACCTTGTTTGTAAGCTTTTTTTAGTTTGCTTTTTTTTATGAGTCCAAAGAAAGAGGATTATATGAATTGTTGCTCCTTCATGTCTCTATTAGCAATCCTTAAGACGAGCCTTCCCATTTCAGCTGCATACAGTGACTTGAATCCTGAGCACGTGAGTTTTAGGGCTAATATTAAATTCTGAGTTTTAGGACTAATATTAAATTCTGTGGGACTGCTCATGATTAAAATTAAGCATGTCTCTGTTCTCTGGGGAAAGGGATGGGAGAGGATATCCTATCACGAGAACCCATATTTGATCAGCCAACAGAGGTACCTACAGAGTAGCTGCTCTTCAGGTAGCATTCTTAAAATCAAATAACCAAAACCGATTTTTGCGGTAGCTGCACAGAATGCTATCTGCAGACCATGAAGCCAATCCATAAAAGCACAGTTAATGACAATATTTGATTTTTTCCAAATGTGATTTTTCAAACCACCATCCATAAAAGATAATAATAGTCTCAAAAAATAGCAGATAGAGAGTGTCTTGTTCTTGCCTGGTCCTGAGCTTTGATGTCGGAGTGACTGGCAAGCACGAAACCCTGAAGGATTGCATATAGTTTATACAAAATACCCAGACAGAGTCAAGACTGGTTTCTGGGTAGGTTCAACGGCAAGGTTACTTGTGTCATATAGCTTTACCATGTCACCTAGAAATCCTTCTGCTACCAATAAGAAATTACTGTAAATGGTAAAGGTGTGCCAAGAGCCACAAAGCACTGTACAAACCTGATCCTGTTCCTGCCAGGGCTGAGGTGAGTAGTGACTCCACTGAACTGCGCTGTCATGTGCATTAAGCTGTGACAGTGTGTGCATATTGACACAAAAAGGGCCTAGATCAATATAGCCACTTGCAAAAAGAAGGGTATGGACTGATACGGAGCTAATATTTTACAATGTAAGAGAGGAAATTTGAGCCATTAGTGCAAATACTGAAGACAGTCAGAAGCGTTATGGAAAGCTTAATATTCACACAGAACACAGCACTACAGTGCTAAAGCTCTCACCTGGAAGATAACGTCAGGAATATTTTACTCTATATGCTTGCATTAATTGCGTGTTTACATTTTTAAAAGGGCAGCAGGGACCTATCTAAAAGCAGACAGAAAAGAATCCTCCACTGGCAACCATATCTTACTTCCAACCAAATGCATTTCTCTGATGTTAGAGCAGGAATCTGATTTCTATTAAACCAGCACAAATCTCAAAAATCCCCGTCAGTCAAATTTTATGTTAGTGATGGATTTCACTGAACAACTTTCATCCTCCCATTTCTTAGAAGCAATAAAGATAGATGAAAAAAAAATGCTGGAGGATTTGCAGCAGGAAAAACTTGCAAAATTATTGCATGTGCATTTTCAGTTACAATGATCATGTACAATCATAAACTATTTGATTGGTTGCAAAAATATGTGTAGTGTTATTTTTTCCTTACATAATAGTTATATTTGTTTCATCTGGCTTCATCAAGGCTTAAAATCATTAATATAAGTGAATTTTCAAGCAGTGACCGAGTAGAAAAATAATTAATTTTTATGCTATTTGTCAATAAATTATAATGAAGAGGTTATAAAAACATGAAATAAAGAGGGGAAAGCGAATTAGAAAAGGGGACAAAAAGTACTTGTACACAAAACTAATTTCTTGTAATTTTGAAAGCCCAATCTCAGTAAAGGCCATTTAAGTTTTTAGGCAAGAAATACAAGCTAGGAAAAATGCACTGCTGCATTTACAACTATCGCCTTCAATTTGGAGGGCATTGCCAACAACTTACAAGGAACTTTAATCTGCTTAAGTATAGATTTTCTAATGACTACCCCCGGGCAACTACGACAGAGAATGGCCACATATAGGATGTCTAGACAACTAACGCTTACCTCATTTTTACAATACACTTACACTTCTATTGAGTATAGAGATCACAGGAAGCCAGAACATAAATTTACTAATCCATCAATGTTCCCTGTTTGTTTCGTGTGAGGGTTATGAATCGTTGCAGTGTTGAAATACAGTGACTTCAGGGGTTATCAACAGATGCCTCAGATTAATGAGTAATACTTAACTGTGATTCAGCTAGGTTATGTTTTTTTACAGAGGAGAAATTAACTCCACCACACAATATCACAAAAGAACAACCGCTGCAAATTTGAAATATCTGCCTACTAGGGCAGGAATGGAAGCTCTATATGTATTCCCAGTACAGAAATGAACTATATAAAATAGAAATTGTGGAAAAAAAAAAAAAAAAGGCAAAAATCATAAAACTTGTAAGGAAGATGTTAAGACAGGAAGTCCTGCAACCCATGTGCCTCATAAATAGATCAGCAGACCCATCTGTGTCATTAGGTGACTTAAGGGACACTGAACTGAAAGAATATATATTATTCTGCTAAATGGCATGTGAAATCCTGGGGTTTTTTTTAAATGCAAAAGCTTGAAATTTGGAAAAGGAGGATAATATTTTCTTGAAACTCAAAATACCGATAGAGCCAGTGCTGAAAATGTTAGGTGTTTCAGGCCATTCAAAGTGAGGGGAAATGTAAGTCTGGAAATGGGGAGTGCAATGATGTCACTAGGATGTCTCATTAAGACAGACAGGCTTAGATTTTAATCCCGGGAGGGCTTTCAGAAAACTGAGAAAGAAACATAAGGATTTATTCACCAGAAACTGGGACAGGGAATTCTACACTTATGACAACAGCCTGAAGTACAAGTGTGGCAGCTGGTCTAGACCAGAACTGCTAAGAATATCATGAACTCTTCCTCCGAGTTTTAATTGAGGGGAATACATACATACATACATGTAAAATAGCTCCATTAATTTCTGAATAGGTTTTGTATGGCATTATGTAGGGTTTTTACCTTTTCTTAAATGAAAATTGAAGACAACCTTTTCTTCAGTTTAAAAAACTTTTGACTCTTAAAATCCACTGTTTTCCAGTTTTGAAAATGGAAAAGATTTAAATATATTTCTTCCACGCTTTCACCAAAATGAAATGCACATTTTGGCAGCAGGGCTTTGGCTGGCATTCCGAGATATAGTTCATTAGTCCCTCGGCAACTGCAGAAGGTTTTTTTCTTAAAACAGGGTCTCCAGGCAAATTTTTTTCTCAGACCCTCCCCCAGATAATTGCCAGAGGCCCCATTTTACAAGCTCCTGTGTAATTTTTTTTTCTTTCCTGAGGTTCTAATACCACCAGGATTTGATAGTCTTAAAATGTTGTCAGTACCTCAGGCTCTCAAAGCCCCAGCCTGGTATTCATGCTCAACAAGCTCTGTAGCAACATCTATCTAAGGTTTACACAAATACACTTGGGCTTCCTCCTGTAAATAATTTTTGTATGATTGTATAAGCTAATTTAAAAACCATTCAGTATTGAACGAACATTTGTATCAACAAACCAGATTTCTGTACTCTGAAACCACAATTTCCAATAAAAAATTTATTTTATTGATTCTGCTTGTGAAACTTCTGTGAAACATGAACCTGGATGGATAGGCAAGACTGCATATTTGACCCTTGAGAAGAAAAGGTTTAGAGAGTAGCAAGAGGATATTCTCCCCAGAGAATATTGTTTTCAGGCCACAGGATACTTTCAAAGCTTCCATGATTCAGCAGACCCAGAGGAGCTCTGGGCTAGGCCAGACGCTTCTGTTTTCTTCCTTAGCAGCAAAAACGTATCTATATTGGTGTACTTGTATTACTGAAAAGTAATACATCATACTTATGTGCTTATTGATTTACTTTCAATAACTCCTTAGTTTCTGCAATTATGCTGGCTATAGGTATAGGTTAATATAGGTGTTATTACAACATAAATAGTTAATAAAAAGCTTGCAACACACATTTGTAACCTTACAGCATGTTGAAGAGTCATATGGTGAAGAAGTTCCACGGCACAAGACAAAACTGCAAGTCTTCCTCTTTCATACATTTCATATGAAACATAAACTGCAAAAAAGAAAAAAAGAACAGCGTATATACCTGGCACTTTCCCTTTAGAGATCCCTGCACTTGTGCTGTAAAGATTACTTCAATTTCCTACTTGTTCTTAAGTTGAATTCCAATTGCAGTTGTAAGTTGAATTCCAACTGCAGTTCTAACATGCTCCTTTTTCAGTGGAGACTTCTTTGGCAAAATACCCAGAAGATGACTTCAAAGCAGCTGAAGCCTTATGCACGTGCAGCAAGAGAAGAGGAAAGTGGATACTGAGTTTTGGACTGCACAAAGTGATCTCATGAGATCTTAATTTATCAATCTCTTCCAGGTAACCTTCTAAGTCCTGGAATAAGATTTTCAGACCCTGTGGAGGCAGAAAGGCCAACCGGAACCTAAGGATGCAAGGGTGGTGCCTGGAGGAAAGTCACCCCGTTTATGGAAACCGTACAGAATGGATACCGGGGAGAGGAAATTCTGATTTTTTTTTTTTTTTCCTTTGTGTTGATGGAGGGGACACAAGATGGGAAGGTCTTTTCCCAACAGAAAAGGTGAGGTTCAAGCCTGAGATATACAGAAAAATCTGGTGATCCATGGTGATCTAGGACAAGCCATGCGCAGCTGAATAACCAAAAGAGAAGTATAGCTACTGAGCATAACTTGCTTTGTTGACTTAACGTACTCTGTGAGTATAAATATACTTTTATAATATGCATAGTAACTATATGTGGCTTAACTCTTTCAAATAAATGTGGAAAATAATTTCATGTTTTAGTTACACTCCAGAATCTTTTTGTCAGTTTTTGGATTTCAAGAATCACAAAATGTTTTTCCCTCTTCCTCCTGCTATATGAAATCCTCAGACAAACAACAGAATGACTAACACCCTTTGCTATGGAAAGAATGAAACTGAGTATTCAGAGAGTTGCCAAATGCAGAATAAACAAACTGATATAACAATTTCCCCCTCTCTATCTATTATGGTGATCTCAGTTTGAGTTTCAACATCAGTACAGAAATCCTCAGACAGAACAGATTTCCAAACAGATAACATCTCTTTAAATGCCATATTAGAAGAAGCAACTTACTCTGCTGAAAAGTCAAAGCCACTGATACCACAACATTACTCTCTCTTGGTAACAGTACCATCTCCTTCTCTGCAAAGTAGTTGTTTCTTCCATAACAATTTAAGCCATGGAAGCCTGCAACTGCAATTTGTGATTCTAAGAGAGTTCTCCAAATATATCCCAGAACTCCCGGTGATTGGCAGCTCTGTAAAAAGTGATAGCTAGCCCAACTATCCATCAAACAAATGAGTGGTAAGTCATTTGGAATTTCTCCCAATGCTATTCAGTTTTCTGTAGAATTTAATTCTGTTGTGTGTAGGAGAGGTTTCCCAAAGGTTAATAACTGTGTCATTTTATATTTTTCTCAGAAAACTGAGAGCTAGAAAACCATATTTCAGGCTAATTGCATATAAAATAGTTTAGAAAATAGTCACCTTGAATTATGGACATACAAAAATGAAATGTATCAGAAGGCTTTTTATTTTATATTTTCTTCAGAATGAATCATTCAAGTTTGTTTAAGAATTCTGCTCAAACTGATGAGACATTGCTAAGGATACCGGTTTTTGTTTTCCTCTCTTTTTAAATGAGTCTACTATTAAAGCCCAAGATAAGACTAGGAGGTACCTCCATTCCTTAGTATTCAGAGCCTGGAATTCTTTGTTGAAGATAAATGCTTACTAGAAGAAGAAGAAAGGAGAGGTCACCCTTTCAGTTTGAGATGTTGCCAGCAGAAGGGGTGCTGCTCTTTTCTGCCTGGACAAAACTTGCCCTGAATACAGGGCACTTGGTTTACATTTCTCTCTGGACTAGATGAATCTCCAGCTACATCTCCCACTTCCCAGGTACATGCTGTAAGCATGCTGTTGTGAGCTGTTCCTGGTGGGAATGATGTTCTCCGTGACTTCTGCTGAAATTTTGCCATTTCCTAGAAGGGAAAACAGCATTTCTGGTGCCAGAGAAAGAGCATAAAAGTCAGTCCTGAGACACTTTCTTTGGACTGTTTCTGAGTATCATCCAGAATGTGTTCTTCATAAAAGATAGAAACAACACTTGGAGCAAGAACCAAAACACATTTCCTCCTTCCTGCTGACTTGCCTTAAATAGTACACTCACTTGCAGAATAAGATGGACTTCCTTCTCTAGATATAAGCTGCTCAGGAAAGCTATGAAGAGGAATGCCAATTGAGATACTACATTTGAATTCCATGTGCGAGTCCCATCAGTGAAGAAAAGGCACAGAGAAAGAAGACTCAAGGGAAACAGGCGGTTAAGAAAGGAACAGTTGGGCAGAGTTCAGTAGTCTCAAGGTAAAAGGGCAGCTGAGCTGGAGTTGTGTCCTTTCCACCCCTACCACGGTCTGTTCCAGCTTCTGTGTCTTTTCTCTTTAAGTCTAGTTCTTGAGCAAAACTAATGTGTTTGTGCCCCTCATGCTAAAGTTCAACAAACACTTCTATCCAGAGCAAGCTGATGCTACCATTGAGCAAAGGAATCCTACCTACCTGCCCTCCTGGCTCTTTCTGTTCTTGAATTGTGTCCTCTCTTGTACCAAGACAAGCATTTATGAGGCCACACTCTAAACTGGATCAGGAAACTCATCTGGCTGAAAGCTAGTGGTGTTCTTCCTGCTGGGTTAGTTTCTGGAGCAGCCCTCTGAGTCAGTTGGCCGTAGAGTCCCATGAACATCCGTGCAGCACAAAGGTTGGGGTGGCACAGGGGTGGGAACAGGCAGCCAGGAGGGAGGAGGAGCAGGGTGTGGAGGAACAGCTCTACTTCTTCCCTTGGCAGTTCCCGCGTATGCTGTCCTGCAGTGTCGCTTTGATTTGCAGAAGCATTCACAATTACAAGTGAATTCCTGGGGAGATGCGCTTCCTTGAAAAGAAGAGCTGCCCCTTGCTAACCGTATTGGAAAACCAGGTGCTAGCTGTTTGATCTGTAAAATGGGGATAACAATATCACCTTACAGGAAAGGGGCTAAAATGCATTTGTTGCTGTTCGTGAAACATTCTGTTGTGATGAACACATGGATCAACCTAGCTGGCAACGCATCTGCCTGTCTTCAGAGCTAGTGGACAAGAGTGTGCAGAAAGGAAGGTGTGGAGCTGTGCTCTGATTCCCCAGGCTTCACAGAAACTGTGGAGAAAGTTGTATAATCATGTAATTGCAATTTATATTATAGAGTGTGTGTGCCCAAGAAATCTGAAATAAAGGTATAAGCAGATGTCGTTTGGCATTTATTACTTCTGAGTGTTTGACTTTTCCCCCCTAATCTTTTAATGCATGGGAGGGGAGTTTTGTGTTAAACACAGTCTACAGAAGCACTTCGGAATTCTGCTTATGTTGTTTTTAAATACTAGAATAGTGTGATTTGATGACTGACATTGTATCACATCCCTTGAAAATTTGAAACAAAAGAACCCTCTCTCCACAAATGTGCCTTTTGCATTACCTTCTTGTCAGACGAGGAAAATTTCTGGGTTTTCTTTTCTTTCACTTTCTCCTGAGCCTTTAGTACTGTGACTACTTGACACATTATGCTGAATTAGTGGGCATTGGTCTAACCAGATATGTCCTTGTTCCAGGCATTGAATTAAAAACAAAAGGTAACACCAAAATAATATGCTTAAGTATTCTGATGTGCATCCAAATAAAATGTGGTGGGGTTTTTTTTTACATTAAGGTTATTAACTGTGCCTTTACTATTGAAAAGCCTTCTTGATTCATAAAGTTAACGTCTATGTGCATTGGTGCCTTTATAAATGCAGACTTGAGACACGTTCTGAGTGTGTGTTTTGCAATTTCTTTTCCAAGGATTATATAGCTGTCTAGGTACTAAGTGGCTCCTGTTAAAACAGTTTCTGCGCCTCTTGTCTCTATTCCAGTCATTTGGCAGTCCACCGAAATGCAAAAGAATAATGCAGATCCTCGCAAATTATGAGAAAGAGCCTACTGACTGCAAAGCAGGACAGACAGGCTTGGCAGGAGGAAGCTGCAATGTGGATGGGTGCCTCTGTGAGCCCACGTACAGCTGAGAGGTCACAATTCTGGCCTGTCAGACTTGACACTGATCATTTCATGTTTTACTTCCTACCTGACAATCCCTTTGCACCAGCCTTCAGGCTCACCTGCACGCTTTCTTCCATGCTGCTGCTTTGTTGCAAATGCTCCTCCATCCTTTCTTTCCTTTCAAATCCTTTTGAGAGAAATTCTTCAACATTTCTACTACATTAAATATACCAAAGTCAGAAACATTTCTTTGCATTTATTAAAAAATACATTTTTTCCCACTTCTAACTAATGTGTATTTCTCTTCTTGAGTTTTTAATGACTTCAAATACTTTATGCCCAATTAGTAATTACCCATGCCAATTAAATGGAATCCATATTAAAAAAAATCCTTTAAAACCCCCAAGCCAGTAATGCTAGAAAATACTCTAAGACCCTAAAACCTTCCCTACATATACTGACTTCCTGGGACCATGAATGAGAATATGGACCTCTTCCATATCCTGAAACTCACTGATCTTGGGCTCTAGCAAATCATCTCTCCGTGAATTACTTCATCTATTTTTCTGGTGCATTGTATATCCAAATCATAATGCTTCTTGGAAGGGTGTGCTGTGCTGTATACAAACTTCCACATGTCCATTGTTCATTGTTCATCAATGAATAAATTATGCACTCTGTGTCAGGGTGGTTCAGATTCCTAGTAAGATTTTCCCTGTGCTACCATTAGCTCTGGCCCGCCCTAATCAGACACAGTCCTACTACTTACCCTTTCATAAAGCCAAACCTTCAGAGAGCAGCATAAATGTTAATTAATTTACTCTCACCTCACTCCTCTGAGGTAAATAACTGTATCATTTTCCCCTTCTGTTTAAAGGAGAATATTAAAACAGAAATGAAGTGACTTCCCTACGGTAACACAGCAAACTAGTGGCAGAAGAAGGGTTGGCATTTGGAAATTCTTGGGGTTCTTGGGGCTTGTCTACACAGGGAAACCAACTGGAACGTCGACTGTGCATCCTTCATTCTGTAACAGTCAAGCAGAGGCCGATGTGTGAGCGGTCTGTCAAAGGGAGGAGAGTCCTTTTGTTCTGAAACTAATTGCCCACTATTGAGGCAAGGTGATTATTTTGGAATAAAACCCCTCTTATCCCTCTTATTCTAGATCAGCTATTCTGATGACTTCCTTATATAGGCAGGAGGTGAACTCTACATTCTGCTCCTCTCCCCCCCGCTCCCCAACCTAGTTAATTATTGTTTAATTATAAAGGCACAAAAATGTTTGTACTTCCACATAAAGAAAATAAACGAGCTCTGGATATCCTGAGACCTGTGAGAACATGCATTGTTCCCGAGTGCCGCTGCCCCCCTAACCGCAGCTCTAGCCGCCAGGCACGGGGACAACGTGGTGAGAACAGCGGCTCGGCCGAGCCTCGCGCCGGCGGCCCCCACGCCGGCGGCCCCCACGCCAGGACCCCTGAACGACCAGACGCCGACCTCTTAGACCTGGGATTCAGGGAGGGACCGCAGGGGCCCGGGAGCAGGAGCCAGCTCCAGCGCTGGACTGCGGCCAAGGGTGTGTGCCTGCACCGCGGCCTCATCTCAGATAGCACGTAGGCTGGGCTGGCGCTTCGTGTCGGAGCCTCTCCCTCCCTACGTGACCCTTCTGAGGATCTATCTCCCTCATCTTATGATCTGACACATCAGCAGTGTGTGAAGGAAGATCACAGAAACGGTTTGGGAATGTGCTAGCCTCGTTAACCTCATTAAAGAGCTTGCAAGCCACGGCCTCAACTATCTGAATTCTTCTGATGAAGACAAATTCAGGAATCGTGCACCACCGTTCCTGATGCTGCAGCCACATCCAGCACTGTCGTGTGTGTATGTCCCTGAGGACTGCAAGCCTCTCGGGACTTCTCTTTGGGAGAGTGAGGCTAGAGCTGCCAACAAAAAACTTTTCATTTACGTAAAATACACTCAGCTTCTTGGGTGGGTGATGTAAGATAAATGTATTTAAACATCAAAAATGGTCCTGTTTGTTTTTCTGGATTGCCAATTCTCTTTTTTTTCATGCCAGAGCAGCACTGGGATCAGTTCTTCACCCATCCCGAACCTTCCTTCTACTCAGCAAGATGAGATAAGGAGTGGTTTTGTGACCCCGTAACACCTGCAGGAGTCATGACCTCAAGCTGGGGAAATCTGTAAGAGAGCGACTGCTCTCTGGAAATCCACCCAGGTATTTTTACAGTACCGAGCACTGTGCTGTTTAAACACCACAGTACCAAAGATCCGCTAGGAACATCTTCAGAAGATGGCAAGCCATTTGGATCCGTATGGAAGTCTTGTCGGTCTCTGCTGTCCAGGCATTCCCAGCCAGCGAATGGGGGGTGAAGCTAACATCTCGGCAGCGGAGCAGCTGCTCACCACAGCTCGGTTGCTCTAGCTATCACCATGCTGCACGCTGCTGGAACGTCGCCAGCCCAAATCGGAGATGTTTTCTGGAGTGTCCTAATTTCAGAGACAGCTCAGGGAAAGCTTCGCTTACATTGGTTTAACTGAGATTGTGTTAATGTTGTGTCAAGCCAAGGACGATAATGACGACCAGCAGAGCATCCAGAATGGGTTACCCACAGCTGATTTTGTTCAAAATGTTGGCCATTTGAAAAGGCAGCGGTGTTCCTGCAGAACAAGGGGTGATGTTGATGTATGCTCATTTTGTTCATGTGCCTACCCATGTCGTTAATTTGTTATCTGTGGTGGCTATCTAGAGAGAGAATTCGGTTTAATTTGACTGGCAGTAAAAAAGCTCGATAGATACCATCTGTACAGTACCGGAAGGTTTTGCCCGTGTGTCAGCAACTACAGTGACCTTCTGCCTGCGGGTCTCCAGGAGGCTGGAATGTGATGCAAGGATCAAAATGGGGGGGCGGGGGGGGGGGGGAGATAAAGAGCATTTTAATGCAAAAAGTTCTGAGAGGCGCAACACTAACGCGCATTGGGCATGCCCCAGGGAGTCCAACCCTTACCAACCCCACACGTACAGGTCGCTGTTATGAGCGGCCCCGGGCCACCAGGCGGGCGGCAGCGGGCCGCCTTGAGCCGACGGGAGGCGGCCTGAGCGCAGCCCCGCCGCCGCGGCCGCGGCCGCCCCCCCCGGGGCAGACGTCCACCACAGCGCAGCTGCCCGCCCACCTCAGCGCCCGGGCTCCCGCCTCGAAACTCGCGGGTGAGGCGGGGAGGGGGCGGTTGGAGCGGGACGAGCTCGGCGCAGGCCTCGGCCGCCCGCTAGGCCCGGCGTTTGCCCGTTGCTATAGGAACGCGCGGCGGGGGCCGCTCGCCCCCGCCCCTCGCCGCCGGAGCGCGGGCGGGCGGGCGGCGGGGCAGCCTCTCTCGCGAGAGCTGCGGCGGCGGCGGGCGGAGCGGCGCGGCGCGGCGCGGAGCGGGGCGGGCGGCGGGGTGAGCTCATCCCGGGCGCGGGCGGGGAGCGCCGCGCAGAGCCCAGCCGAGCCGAGCGGGGCCGCCGGCAGCCGCCGCGGCAACTTTGTTGGGTGAGTTGCGAGCGAGCAGCGCCGAGCCGGGGCGGGCTGGGCTGGGGCTGCGCGCCGTTCCTCCTCCTTCCCGCCGCGGAGCCGGGCTCGGGGAGCCGCCGTGCCGCTGACCGAGGGGGTGTGTGGGGGGGGTGGGTGTGCGTGGCGGGGAGCGGCCCCCAGCCCCGGGGCTGCGCGGCCCCCTGCCCGACAGCCGGCGCCGCCGCCCCGGAGTCGGCGGGGGCGAGGGCTGGGGACCCGGGCGAAAGTGGCCCGCAGAGCCCCCCGCCGCCGCCGCCGCCTCAGCGCCCGGAGCCCCGCTCCTCCGCCGGGCGGGGGGTCGTCCGCCCCGTGCGCCCCCGGGGCGCCGGGAGCCCCGGGCCGGGCACGGGTCCCCCCGGAGCGAGCCGAGCCGGGTGCTATTTTCCCGATTTGTGTCTTTTTCTCCTCAGGAAAGGCAGCCCCGAGCGGCAGCAGCGCCCCGGCGGGAGGGCGGCCGGCCGGAGGCGGCGGTGAGTGGCGGCGGCCCGCTCCGCTCCGCGCAGTGCCGCTCCGCTCCGTTCCGCACCGCGGCGGCGGCTCCCCGCGCTGCCCGTCCCCGGCGGAGGCGGCCGCCGCCGAGGGCGCCCGGCGGAGGGGCAGGGGGGGGAACGACGCTCCCCTGCGGGCCCGGGAGCGGCACGCTGCCCGCCTTCGAGGTTCAATAAATAACTTGTCTCTTGTTCGGCGCTGTAAGTTGTACTTCAATTTTTTTTTTTTTTTTTCCCTTTCTTGACTTTTTATAGCCAGCGAGGGTGTGTAGTCGTGCTGTTTTCTGAGCCGGTGCGGAGACCACAGTAATGCTAACAATTGGGTAATTTGGAGGCAGCGCCGGTGGGGATGTTCTGAAAGCTCGGCTCGGCTCATGAGAGAGGGGGTGGAGGAGCAACATATTTGCGGATGGTTGATTTCTTCACTGGGAGCCGGGAAAAGTGGAAAAACGGGGAATGCCTTAAAACAGCTCTTGCTGGGAGGGAGGAGGAGGAGATGTTGGTGGAGAAGCGAGGAAGGGTAGAAGAGAAGGGGATAACCTTCCTCAGCTGAGTTTGTTTGCTCTTCCCCCATTTTATGTTGCATGGAGTCTTGATATTGATGTTCTCATGCTATGTTTAAAAATAACTGTATTATTTGCACTGGATAACTGTGATGCAGCTTCAGTTCATTTAATGAGGAATTCACCCATTCGTGTCTGGTGAAGCAGTGATACAAAATGGGAATTGCTCAACTTAATGAAGATCTCCTTGTGTAACCTTGGCCACAACATCCATACATTTTAGATAGGGAGGCATGTGTCTTGCCCAAAGAAGAATACAGAGGCATTTTTTGGATAACACTGCTTACGAAATTGCTTTAAAAAATTTTGCCTGCAAAATTGCTTTTAAAAATTTTAGCGATGCTGCTTTAATGAACCCGTTACTGCATGCTGAATGAAGTGCATCTGTGAGCATGGAACCTTAGTTGATAATAGAATGCAAATTTGTTTTCAGAGTAAAGGTGTCAGATTTCATTAGGTTCCAGACCTGTATGGATGAATCAAGATTGGCATTTTCTTTAGAAAGCAGTCCTTTCATGGTGGAATTTTGATTGAGGGTTTTTTTTTTTTTCTCGTTAGCTATGGGAATTAAGCATTAGTTTCCTTTAATTTAAGGCATAAACCAGTTTTGTAAAAGGGAAAACGGTCTCTCCCACCCCCCAGTTTTTTGCCTGTTGTTGCTGCAAGTACTAACTGGATAATAAGGATCTGTGTTTTCTCTGGTGGACGGTTTGGTCATTATTTATTTGGAAGGTGTTACCGGACTAGCCTCTCTTCTCCTTCAGCTGGTGGGAGAGACAGGTGAAAGTACTGAGGTAGAAGCTTGTGGCAGTTGTAATCGCAGAGGGAGATCTGTAAGATGTGTTTCACTGTCAAGGCTTTTACGCCTTAGGCCATCAGACGCCATACCAGTTATTAATCCAGAAACAGTGTGGGAACTTCAGATTTATTTTTTCTCTTAGTTAAATAGAACACATGTGTTCTATTTAGGTACAGCTAAAAAGAAAAGTTTTGTGATTGAATGTTTCTTGTAAATACTATGTCTTCTCTTTATCGATAGGTAACTAGGGACAGATTTCCACCCCCCATTTTAACAGGGTTTATTTATGGATGGTTGATTAAAGGATGTGCACTTAGTTGCTCAACACTGTATTAAGAAGGTATTACTGATGCTAATAAAATGCTTAGTTTTAATATTGCTACTTGGGATAGGCATACTTAGCTTTCAGTTGTGGTTCACAGAACCTCTTAGATCATGAAGTCAGAAGCAACATGGGATGTCAACTCTGACTATTGCTGGGCTGTAAAAAGTTGCCTGACTAAAAGACTAGCAGGTATAGAGGTAGGCACTGACACACAACTGTGAAAGGGTGGAGCTGCAGTCAGAAATAAAAACTTAATACGGGGACATGTAATTCATAATCTGTTTTTTCTATAACAAAGTGTAAGTTTATCATTCCACTCATGCATAAGTGGTTTTAGGAGCTTCCCCCCCTCCCCCCCTCATGTTTATCCAAAATGTTATTTTAAGGTTTGGGATTAACTTTTGGATAGCTGTTATTTTAAAAACCCTGTCCAAATGTGGCTTCTTCCCTACCCCTGCCCCCCCCCCCCCCCCCGCCAAGGTTTTCAAGACTTTTTTTTTTTTTTACCATGCTTGTAAGCATTCTGCTGCTGTCTCAAGAGCATTTTGTTCTTTTATAGCTCTTTTTGTTCTGTCAGTTTTGTAAATGTGTCTCAAATATCTCCTTTCAAATGTCTATTCCAGAATTATTAATTCTGCTACTATGAACACATTTTTTATCTCTAAGACAGGAGAACAGAACTTAATTTTAAGAACATAAAATAGTCCTACTAGTTATTTTGAATTTTAGTAAGGTCATGTTCTTCTAGTTAAGGCGGATAATTTTGGAAATACATTGGGAAAATTAGAGCTAGGTTTAGTAAGAGAAAGGGTTGAGGTCCATTTGAATTTCTTTTCTATTTCTCTGTCTGTTTTGTCCTATAGCATGTCTATTGTAGAGAAGAAAAAGGAGCACTTTTCTCCATATCAGTAGTTTAATCCCTTCAGCAAGGGGGGTTGCTGCAAGCTATTGAGTTCTTACTTCTACTGGTTAGACATCGGGGATACCCTACTGGGGTAAAGAAGCAGAGCTTCTGCCTTCATCAAAATTTCAGTCACACAAGTTGGTTTCCCTAATGCTGACATTTTCAGAGGTTTAAATTTATTCTCATTGACCCTATGTGTTGGCTAGCTGGCAAACAGTTTTGATCTGTTGTTTCCTTGGTTTTGTTAGCTTCAGGCAGATTCCTTTTATTCCTCAGCAGCTCCTTAATTTAAATATTTAAAAAGTCAATAAGCTGTGATTTCATTATCTGTTAATATCTTTTTATATCTTTGCTTTGTTTACTTCATTATCCATCTTTTAGACTTTTATTCATTTATTCTGAAACCCGTTCGTTTAACTTCTTGTTAATAAGTTATGACAGAAGTACAGCAATAGTAAGTGCAGTTACGTATTTGTTTTATCAGTGTAAAT
The DNA here is from genome assembly GCF_947461875.1 of Haliaeetus albicilla. NCBI lineage: Eukaryota > Metazoa > Chordata > Aves > Accipitriformes > Accipitridae > Haliaeetus > Haliaeetus albicilla. Next base: position 39,700,764 of record NC_091487.1, read on the forward strand.
ACGTATATTCTAAAATCTGCTAGGTGAGGCTTTTATTGATTTGGCATGTAAAATTAATCACGTGTTAAGTGTCTTTCTGTGAGTGAGGGGGGAAAAAATGTTATATTGTTTCTGTGTTTTATGTTTCCAGGGAGATAGGACTCCAATCCCTTGATTTCAAGTATAGCCCTCTAAATAGGAACTTCTAAATAGCCTAAGCCTTATATTTCATTGAGCTCAGTTTAACGTTGGAATGAGGACTCTCAAGCTGGCGGTTTATAAAGTGGGATTTTATGGGTCTGTGAGAGTTGAGATATCCTCTATTTAATGAAAGGTAATCAGTGTTTTCTGGGAGCGGAACCTTACCAGCAATGGTTAACTGAAGGCACGGTTGTAAACCTACAGAATATGGCCACTGGTGAGGCTGAGTGACAAAAAAATTTTGTGGTTTTGACTAATTCTGATTTTTAATCCTTATGCAGCTGGCAGTGCGATACTAACACAGTCTGTAACAGTTTCGGTGTTAGCTTTGATAATAGTTTTGCACTCTGAACTTTGGGAAACCCTTCAGGAGTCACAGAGACACTAGAATTCCTTGGTTATTTAACTGTGTTTTTGAACATGAATCAGCAGATGAAATGGTTTTAGATGTCTGTCTTTGCATATGTAAAGCTAAATTATGTCATTGTCTCAGTCTCTTTAATTTTGAATTCTGTGGCACCAGTTTGCTGGGTGGGTTGTTTGATTTAGATTCTGCCACATGTCTTTTATGTTAAGTGCGATGAAGCATTTACAAGTCTTTGTTTTCTTTGTGGAAGCATGTTTTAAAGAACAATTCATTTGAATGTGGCGACATAACACTTTTCATAATCTTGATAGCTGGTGAATTGTATGATCGCTAACCAAGCATTCATCAGTGTTGTTTCAAAGGTCTGAGTCTGTAAGTGGATCCTCTCTTGCAAACCTGTGTTTGATTAGTAGGATCAAAATCAATCGTGGCTTCATCTCTTTGTATGACTTCATCTCATGTCGCATACTGGAGTGCAATAAAGTAGTAGCTCTTGTTCGCTGCACAGTGGATGGATGTCTGTTTTGAAGAGAGAGATCAAGTTCCTGACAAATGCATGACTGTATAAAACAACTTTTCTGAATGTGGGTTATTTAAAACCATAATACAGAAGGAAGAGTTGTTACTGGGAATAGTCGTTCATGCTTAGGCCTGAGAGGCACTTAGGATTTTTTGTTGATATTTTAATACTCTTTTGCCTTTGGTCTTGGGCTCTGTAGAAAGGGAAGAACGTTTTCTTCAGATGGATGTTATTAAAGATGAGTGAAGTGCTTCTTGAAGACCAACTTTTATTTCAGAAGTTGTCAAAATTTAAATAACTACTGGCATATAGCATACAGTTGTTTTAAAGTTGGATTGTTCTTTGTGATTCCTTATAGTTTACCTTCAGTGCTCGAAAACCTTTTGATCATGTTTATTTCAATTTTCATGTTGTTTGTTTACCTTTTGAGGTAACAATATTTTTACCTCAAAATACTCATTTAGACCTTGGAGAGACTGGTTTTTACTGCAGCTGTGAGAGAAACATGCTGATGTTGAACTTGTGCGTTAACATGAACTTTTATCTTCGTGAAAGCATTTCAAGTTAACCCTGAAACATATCTTATTTTTCCTAATTGATGATGATACAGTGGATTAAAAACCTCAACTAGCCAAAATCAGCAGAAAACAAGCTCTTATTCCAGGCTGCTAGAAAGCATGGGTCAGAAGTTGAGCATAACTTAGAGGAAAGTTGTCTGTTGAGTCTGCTTGGGAGACATGTTTATGTTTAATATACTTGGCTGGTGTTATTTTTGTGAATTTTAATGCTTACATTTCTGGGTGGGGGAAATTGCCAAGCATCTTCCTTTACTCTGTAGCCTGCCTTGCTGCCTTTCTCTGTGCAGCAGATGGTGGGATTCCAGGAGGTGCCAAGGGCTGGTTTTGTAGCATGGCTCTGCTCTCTGAATTTCTCAAGTCATGATGAGTTTTACAGTGCCATCAGCTAAATCAGTTGTCTTTCAACCTTTGAATTCAAATGACAGGCTTATTGTGTGCTGATGTGATGTGAAGTAGGATTAATAAAGAATTTTTTTTAATAGTGGCAGATAATATCTGTAAAACAACTGCTGTGGTAGCAGAACTTTCTGTATGCCAGTTGTTCACATCAGCAGCTCAGATATCTTGGGTTTTCTTGTTGGTAATACAGACAGCTCTCTTTAGAGAGTTAAACATTTTAAGACATACATTCGTTGATTTGACCAAAAGTTGCATAGCCCCAAGAACATTTTTACATTGTTCTTGGGACTTTTTGGAATGATTGAAATTGTATTTTCATATTGCCTGGGGTTCTTTTTTAATTATTATTTATTTATTTATTTTACTTATTATAAGCTACTGGTCTTACTTCACATTCACTCAAAATCATAACTGTACTGTCATCTGAAGTATTCAGTGCACATCCATGACAATTGGTGTATTACAAGAGAGATTACAACTTTCTGGTTTATAACTTTTTTTCTCCTTTCTTTTTGGTTCAAAGAGTGCTTTTTTCCTTCATCTAATTTCAGAATTGCTATCTGTGTGTGTGGCTTTGTCACTTGGTCTTACACTAGCAAAGAATTTGGCAGAGTAGAAGTGGATGTCTGGCTGAAGGTGGGGGTGGCAAGTCTCCCAGATCGACACTGCTAGTATTGCAGTAATTTTACTTCAGACAGAATTTAGTCTGGTCTCCTACATTGGATGTCCCCAACACAGATGTGGTTTGTCGGTTTGGACCATTATGACCATTAAGGGTTGGGCCACATTTGGTGAACCCCGGGGGGGTTTTAGCTTAGTTTAGTTTCTTCTAGGAGAAATCCAGTTTATGCACACCAAAACAACTATAAAAATTAAATCATTATGAAGATGCTTAAGCATTGAACGGACCACCCCAGAGTGAATCTGCATCCGTGAAGACTTTTAAAGCTTGATGGGACAAAGCCACGAGCAGCTTGATGCAATTGTGGAAGCCAGCCCTGCTGGGAGCAGGAGGTTGGTCGGACTCCTGGGTGAAACCGCTCCGGGCTCTGTAGGGTGGGAGCCGGTGGGAACGGGACGGCCTTCTTGGAGGGCACCGCTGTTCGAAAGGCTGGTGTAGATACGGTTTAAACAACTCCTAAAAATCAAGACCATCCTCATACCGATTTTTTAAAAATTTCATTTTACTAATGTGAAACAGTTCTACTTTGGTGTCCAGCCCATTTCATGTCTTTGCTTGGGTAGCAGCACTGCCGGGGGTGTCAGTTTATCAGGGCTTCCTAGTGCTGGCTCTCAGGTTGCAAACCTGCAACAGGAAACCCGATTTCCTTTATCTGTGGGCACGCAAGAAAGGGGGGGTGGGGGTGGCGGTATTTATTTATTCATTTTCCCTCAAGGGGCCGCTGTAAGAGGAAATGTACACATCTTGAACGTTTGTATTTTGGTAGGGCCAGAGCACAAATTTGCTCTTGCTGAAAAAACCGGGAAAAATCAGACTTTTTTTTTCCCCCCCGCATTTCTGAAGTGTAATACGCTTTGTCTACATGTTTTTAGAAAAAAAAAAAGATAGACAATGCATGATGAAACTCAAACTGCAGGCTTAAACGTGTCACTGTTACACAAAAGTTATTACAGTTCTTATCTCTGAACTATTTAAAGATCTCTTCTTGTTTTTGTGGACAAGGTGCTCTGTTCACTTTCTGAATACCAATCTGATTTTTTAAAAATGTTTTAAAAACTAAACGCTATTTTGGAGGTATTGTTGCATGTGTCAAGTGGAAGACAATACTAGACCCCAGCAAATAAATGTTAGAGGGCCTTCCCTGTTTCTGCTGGATGCAGTTGAGCTTTCTACCACTGTATTTTTTTCTCAAATTGGAAGGGCTGATATTGGATTTTATGCTTTCAGTCCATGCAGGAGGACTGTATAATTGTGCAGAAGAAAGTTATGGTTTAATATTCTCATGCCTTGAAAATAAACATATCTTTATGAATGACATGATACTGGCACTGATCTACTTTGCAAATGTATTTAACAGCTTGTTGCATGAATCATAATAAAGTAGTTCAATAGACTGCACTGTATTGATTATACAGCAGCAGGAATAAAGAGTGAAACCTGATGCTTTCCCCCAGCTTTTGCTAAAGCACACATTTAGAAGCGAGAAAAGAAGGGAGATACTTACGTAAAAGCTATTTACATAGTTTGTCTTTTCCTTGGATGTTTTTTTTTCTTTCCTCTTTCCCTTCTTTTGCCCTTCTTTTGCACTCTTCAAAGAAGGCAGTGTTGACAAAGCAATTTTTTTTTTTAACCTTCCCCCTGCTGACTTCTGCAGCATCTTGCAGGGTAGTTGTCGACTTGTACTTGACATAACTCTGGAAATTCCCATGATGTCCCAAATCTAATATTGTTTATTGCATTGCCATACATAGAGATTGTAGGAGAATCTTTGCTAGGATGCCTTTGTTAATATAAACAAAAGGAAAATGCTAATATAATCTTAAAATATGCCATTCATTCAGAATTGAAAAGGTCTTTTTGGGATTTTAAGTTCTGTGTGCTTTTAGGGCATGTCTGTGCAGAGAAATGAATTGTCATGGTACTCTGGGGTACTGCCTGCCACAGACACTTCCACTCTGCTATTTGAACTGTGGGATAAGCTCCATGGAATAATTTGAGAGCCATAAGTTAATTCTTGCCTTATTATACAATTGCCTCCCTATCTAGGCAAAGCCAGAATATCGGCAGAGCTACATAGGTTGGTTTTTTTTTTATTGTGCATTAAAATTGTCAGGACTTTTTTTATTTTAACCCTGTACTATAGCACATTTATTTTCAGCCAGAAAATTTTTAAGGTTAATTAATGTGCTAGATAATAACCTCTTCTGTTCTCAAATGTTCTGTCTCCAAACAACAGCATTAGAATTAGGTGTGAACATGCAAGTGTGCTGTATATTCCAAATTTAATCACTTGTATGTGTAGCATTGATGCAGTAAAGACTTTCAAATTTGTTGGTAATTTAAAGCACATCTCAAGTAAAACAAAGGTATGGTAATAAGCAGTAATTAAATGTTGCTAAGGGTGCTCATCACTGTTATTTTAACAGAAGTTAGTCATTATCTGCTGATTGCTGGCATCATTAAATCTCAGTTTTTTAGTATGTAAGTCAGTGCTTACATACCTGAGCAGCTGAACTGAGGTCTTCCATCCTTGCGTTGCTGAAGTATCTTTTTGTTCTTGGATCTTAAGTGTAATGACTTACCTCAAACTGCCAACAACTTTATGCCTGCCAAGGGCAAGAGTGCAAATGTTGTGAATGTGCTCTTTAACTAAGATATATAATGCATCTCTTCTGAAAATTGGGGTGGGGGGAACAGTCAATTTAATTCAGAACAACTTAGCAGTTTTGCAGAGCTGGCCACATGAGAAATATTCGTATGCAAGGTAAACATTGCCTCTTGTAAAAGTACAAAATGCCCAGAGATAGAAAATGTCTGAAGTGCTGGGGGAGGGGAGAGACTTTTCCTGTTCCGTGTTTTTTGTAAACCTGCACTTTGCTTAAAAACAAAAAACCCAAAACAATTTATAGTAGTTGCCAAGTGCTCCTAAATATGATGCAGTCTAACTTCAGGTGACAGGTTTCTTCAGGTTCTTGAGGCAGGGGACTAAGTGACTTGGGGCTAAATAAGACAGGCCTCACAAACTGATATAAGGAGAGAAATTAAGGAACAGTTAAAGAAGGAATTTGTAGATAAATTCCTCATTTCATCTTTCAGTTATGTGTAATAGCAAGAGGTAATTAGAATTAAGAGAACAAGGGTCAAACTTGAAGAAATAATTGACATGGAGAGCTGGTGGACAGATTTAAAATAAAGTAGCACTTTGATCACGTATTTGTTTGGAACATATTGGAAAGTATGCTGTGAACATTAGGGAAGCTAGAGAAGGGTAATAAGAATTGTTAGATTTGATCACTTATTTGTTTGGAACATATTGGAAAGTATGCTGTGAACATTAGGGAAGCTAGAGAAGGGTAATAAGAATTGTTAGATCGTTGACTATTAGACAGAAAAATTTGGGTTCAGATGAGGAGGAATTGTAAATGATTGTAGTGTTGTTTGCCTTACAGTTGTCAGTTTTTATAATGTGGAGGGCTAAAAGATTTTTGGCGGAACAATGAGCTTCCATTTGACATGGCATTAAAGCATTCAGAATAATCATAACTGATGCTTACTTTTTGGTAGGTAACAGTACTGAAAAAGCAATTTTTTGAATTGTGTTTAAATACTGTAGCTGAAACTGTATGAACAAGTGAATCATAGGTTCTGTTTCTCCCTCTCCCTCCCTCTTTTGCCCGAGTTATAATTTAGAGAAGAAGAGTCCAAAGATTTCTGTGATTTTCCAGCTTTAAAAGCGAGAGAAGAATTGAAGATCTATTTGAAGGGAGGTGGGAGAAGAATCAGCACAGCTCTATAAAGATGAAGCTAAATGCTTAAAACTGACTAGTTTCTTAAATTTGAATCCTGCTTTCTTCCAGAATGACTAGCTTTCTTTCCAGGTATTGTCAGAAAACATGGCTAGAATTAATTCTTACTTGAAACTTAGCTACAAATTAGAACTTCATTGCTTGTAACAGATAAGCTGCATGAGGATAGGATAGACAGTGTACCTAATTCTGTGGTCATTCATACTCACTTTTTTACATGGGGAAAGAAAAGGGCTTGTGGAACACTGCTGCTCTACTTCAGTAACATCTTCCAGGTTGCAGTAAAAACTCTTGGCTCTGCTACAGTATGTGGGTGTTAGGTGCTTGCAGGTAAAGTCATTTAATGTTAGTGTTTAATAGTACTTTTGAAAATGAAGTAATTGTATGCATAGTATAATGCAAAATACCCTTAAATAGTGGTTGGTTTCTGCATTACACTTGTTGCTTTCTTGTTGCTGATAAAGGAGGTACAAAAAAACCTTTCCACGTTAGAGGTTGAAAGCAATTTTGCCAGGTAGAAAAATTGCCTTTCTTAAGGTGGTGTGTTTTTTCTTTTTGAAGCTTGTGTTAGTGCTGAATGACTGTTCTGTTTGCACTGAGTTTCTGACTTAAAAATGTTAATAGCAGTAGCTGTCTAGTTTGCTGTAACCCTTCTTCGTTATCACCTTAGTCTTAGCTGAGATGCCAAAAGCCCTTGAAATGTATGGAAGCTTCAGGTAGATTAGTCACTTGAATACTGGCACCCTGGGTTGCAAGGCAATGTGTTATATTATCCCTGTGGTCAAAATTTGGAACTGAAGACTTAGGGTACTATTGAAGTGCCACTGCTGTTTGGTTTGTAACCATGTTAATTAGTGCTGAATGTCATTAAGATGAACATATACAATATTAATAAAACTACTTGTGAAACTGAGCTGTTGTCATTATCTCACTCAATAGTTGTACTGAAAAGTTGCTTGGCTTTTCCCCAGAAGAAGGACAATTGAGAAGGGCTTACAGTGTGCCCCTTGAGCTGTAGCTGTCCCTTGGGAACAGCTCATCTGGTCTCAGTCACCTCTTCTGAGACACTAGATGGTCAGAGATCTGGCTGCAGGGGAAGGGACTGTTTTAATAGCAGTATACAGCTTTGAGAATACCCTCTTCTCAGGGCCTTTTCTTGTCTTGTGAACAAAAGCTAGTTGTCCCAGTCTCATGATTACATGTGAGGAGCAGGCTGTTGCTTCTGGTAAAGTTAATGTGATCTGATCTGTTCCTTTTTTCCATCTGAAAGGCTGCTGGGAAAGAAGGGGTTTGTGTGGGGAAGGCCCTGTACATTGTTTCTACTGGTGGCAGAAACAATTACTTTTGGGATGAAGTTTGATTTCCTTACACCCCCCAACCCCCGCTTAGTTTTAGACAATACTACCTAACAATTAAAAAAAAAAATATATGGGAAGTGAATCAAGCAGGATAATTACAACATTGACAGTAGGTAAGTATTTTATACTTGTGTCTGTACTTTCATGAACTGGAAAGGGCCAGAGCCCTAATCTGACATTTTAGGCAAAATAAGGAATCATCTACATAGTTAATGTGGTGCAGCATAGTTGCATGATAATTGTGCTGCTCTGCATTGAGTGCACTCCACTCGTTTATAGGTACTAATGAGATTGTATTTTGATGTGACATTACTGTAATATCAGTGCCTCGTATTCATTCATTAGTTTACCTCATTGACTTTGTGAAATAAGGAAATGCAGATGCCCTTGAGCAAGTTGTTTTAACATGCACATGAGAAATCTGTAATAGTGTTCAGAGAAGAAGCTGCCTTGGGCTTTAGATTTCATCTTACTATGGATGAATTTATTCAAAACTGTAAAGCTGTGCTGGAGACTCTTGAGCCAGCTCTCAGGAATCTCGTGGCTATGTCCATGCTTGTCTGCAGCCCGCTTTCTGCTCTTCAGAGTGGCTCTGCATGGCTCAAACCCTTACTGTTTACTGGGAACCGTTCTTAACCTTATGGAATCTTCTGTACATCAATGTCTGTTAGTAAACTTGGAACAAAACCATGACAGTTATGGGTTAGTGCTCAAACCTGCGCCCTGGCCTTGTTTTAATTCTTATAGCTTTAGCTCACAGTGCCTACATGGCATGATGCAACGCTGTGCTGAGTTTGTAGCTTGCATCTGAATAGCATTTAGTAGCAATAGCATAGCGTTGCATATCAGCTAACTAGTTTTCCTCTTCAGTGGGGCTTGCAGAGCTCGTGGACAGCGTTGTGCTAATGTGGCTGTCGGGTTTCTGGTTCTGGTGTTAGTCCAGCAGGTTTAGCTCAAAGGTCAGAAGATCAAAGGGGCCAGCTTAATAGCTGGCATGCTACAAATTAAAGTAATACTGGAATAAATTGCTCTTTGGATTTTAATTGCCTGCTAGACATCCCTATCTTAGTGAACTCTTACGCATCTTGACCTGTAGCAATAGAGAATGAGATGGTCTATAAAATTGCAAAAAGAATAAAACAGACTGCACGCAGAACGAGTAAATGAAATGTGCAGAAATTGTCAAATCTGAGGCCATTAAAATATATTTTAAAGTGTTCCTTTAAATCTGGATTAATATCTGGTGGGGGCTTTCAAGTTGTGTTCAGGAAGAATTGTGTTCAAAAGTTACATGTGAAGTACTGCCTCTCTGTACCTCAGAGAATGTCTATGCTGACACCGTGCCGTGTGAGAGGAGGCCAGTGTGCCTCACATCGTCACTCTTGCAGTTTTTCCATTTGAGTTTTTGTCTAGTTCTAGCAAACGTATGGACAGTGTTCTTTAGCTCAGAGCTAGCTCAAGTATCTGTGCTGCATGGCAGTCACAGCTGAGGTTGCAGTTGCTGTATCCTAGTTTTCTGCTAACAGGTTTGAGGCAAGGTTGCCCTCAAAGTTTTTGGTTTCCTATGGAAACCAACTTGTGTGGTTATGCTCTGTGTGTGCCTGCTTGTTTGCTTTTCTTCTAACACTTCTTCCTTCTCCCCAACCTCCTAAATATTTTGAATTTGATGGCTTTTGTTCTAGCCCCTTACGCACACCTAGAGTCCAACAGGCTTTGTAAAAGCAGACTACTGGGTGGGTGAGATTGAGTTCCAGCGGTGGCAAGAGCTGCAGCATGCACAAGGATGTTGTTAGTCACCAGAGAAACTGTGTGATTAACACAGTTGCACGGCAGAAACTTCAGCTGAGTGTATGTATTCTTATATATCAAATCTGGTCAATTATGAGGGAGAGATTTGAAGGTACCAGGCTTTGTTAGTTCATGTAACTACTTGTTCGGTATAGGTTTCTGTCAAGCCTTCCAAAATAAGTGCAGAAGGGAAAATGTGATGGGAGCCTGTAGTGATATCTGTATTTAGGTTGCTTAATAGTTTCTGCCATTAAGTGTCCTGTGAGCTCTCTTGGTTTTTCGCCACTTCTCTCCAGAGTTGTTAACACTACCATTGTGTGAGCAGCTTTTGTGGTTTTTTTGGTAGAGGAAATCAATTAGTATCAGGGAGATGTCTTTTTCTTTTTTCTTCCTTCCCCCCAAAGTATAACAGTGTTACTGTTGAAAAATAGAATATTGGTTACCAGGAGCTTTCTCATACTAGCTTTTCTCAGGAGGAATCTTGTCTACATGCTACTGAGATGTATGAATGTTTTAGGGTCGGGCTCATCCTGCAAACTTCTATGAACATGTGGGATCCATCAGAGGAGCCCAAACACAAATGGGATCCTGCCCTTTCACTGTCCTACCAGTTCACTATCACCAGATGCTCCTGGCTTCCTCTCGGCTGCCTGGTGCTTCCTGGTAAGTGTGTTTATAAGGCTTTGTTGAAAGGAGGTGATGTGATGAGTGTGAAAGATTGTTTTTTTCTTGCTTTTGCTTGTCTGACCAGTTAAAACTTGAGCATTTTCCTTGTTCAAATTCTTCCTGTTCTGTTTGAGAAGCTAAGCAGGTTCCTTTGGTACCTAGTCAAGGGACGTAGAGGCTAATTGTCCTCACCGGATATGTGGTAGGGGAGACCATCCAAAGAGGACATCCTGACTTTGAGAAAAGGTTGTATCTTCTGCGCTTGTAATGCTTTTGAGTGTTGGACAATAAGGCTGCAGGTAAAGCAGGATTTGTAATGATTTATTTTTAAACTTGGGATTGATTACAAGCTAGGTTTGCAATGTGAGATCTGTCCCTTTTTCGAGAGGCAAAACAAAGTGTATATATCCGAGAGGTGAAAGTCTTTGAATAAGTTGCATATTGACTTTGGTTGTCTGTGACAGTGGCACCATGTGAAGCAGTAATTGGGCCAGACTCCTCTTTCTGCTTCTTGATCTCAGCAACTGCCGTATGATGTGCATTCTGGGCTCAGTAAGCTCTCGCCTTCTCCTCATCGCTCCTGAGAGTGGAGATCTTTGATATCTCTTCCCTTCAAGAGTTGAGGAGGATACTGGTTTCTTCACCTGCACTGACTATTTGCAAGGCCTAATACTAGACCATAATGATTCACGAATCCTCTAGGGTAATAACTTTTTTGTTTTGTTTTTTTTCTGCCTTGATAACACAGTTTTGCAGTTTAGGTGACAGTAGTCTGTCAAAGTCTAAACCTTTTTCAGCCATTTGGTATCAATCAGCACTGGGGCGTTGGGCTGTAGAGCGGCTGTAACACACAGTGCTTTTAACTTTCCTCTTGGTAAAAGAGGAGAGAAAAATAGCACAGACAGCTATGTTAGTTGGTGGGAAGAGTATGTAATAATATATCCAAACTTATCTTAAGGTTATGAAGTTAGAACACTGGCTCAAGAACGCTGCAAGCAGGGCTTTAGGACTCCCATTACTGGGTCAAAAGTATAGTTGTCATACGTAAAGTATCAATCTCATAAATTATTCTGTTTGCTTTAATTAAAGCAAAAAAACCCCAAATGTAGCAGGTAGCAGCATGACTTATTTGCATTAAGCATTATTTTAGACCACTATGATTTTATACTGGATTAGATATTATGCACTTTCCTGCCACTGATACCAATTTGGTATCATGTTCTGGCACACTGGATAAAATTTGATCACATGCCTAAGTCTCCTTTGGCTCAAACTTACCACGGTTGGTGATGTGGTAGTGCAGAGATCTGCTGTTAGTGGTCGTGAAACCAGCATTTCATCTTCTTTAACTTCCTGACAACTTCTTCTCTACAAATGTTTGAGGAAGTTTACTTTTCAATTTTATTTGTAACTAGCAAATAACTTAAAATAGTATTTGTTTCTATTCAGTGTTTGAATGATTAAACGAGGGATGATCTTTGTATATGTTGTACAACCACTATTGTCTAAAGGTATGGAAGGATGCTTTCAGATGTGGTAAACACTGATCTTTGTTACATTTATCTTCATTTTGTTCACCATCTATTTTTAATGTTATGCTAAAAACAAAGCCTATTTCTAATTCTGTAAAAGGGAAAAAAATAATTCAGTCCTAGTGGAGCGAATTCTTTCTTGAATTCTCTTTAATATTTTTGATAGATACAAACCCACAAATCTTTTGTCTGGAGAATGTTTAAAAAAAAAGACAAGGGGCCATTAGAGGAAAAGATTTTAATGGGATCATAAATGTTCTATTTGGATCTGTCTTATTAGGCTTGGCTTGGAAATTGAATCTCCTTCTGAAGGCATTCACATATTCAAAGTTCTCAGTTATTGACCTGATTCTACTCTGAGCTGCTATTTACGTTTCAAGGCATGAATTGGTCTCACCTTTTGAAGTCTTTTGACCTTTCTTTGGAAAAGGGGAAAACATACTCTTTATGGATGTGACTGAGTATTTTTTTTAAAACTCAAAAAAATTTATGTAGGGTCTGGGAGCAGTTTTCTACAGAGTAGGAGATGCTGAGGTTCATAAGTAGTGTTGGGGTGCTACAGGACATGTCTGAATCTACACTGTCAAAGAGTGCAGGGTGAGGAGATTCAACTGTTATTATAATAGTGGGAAACTTTTGACAAAATGTTTGATAAGGACATGGTGTAAGATGAATTTTCTTTTTATTTTGATCTGTGGCAGGTTTTAAAAATTTCCAACTATTTTTGTATGCATTCCATTAAAATTTTTACTCCCCCCCCCGCTGCCGCCAGCGGTTTTTATCAGCAATGTTTAGAAAGACTGAGAGAGATTTCTGTTTCTTTTAGTGTTTTTTTTCATGTGCAATGAAACAGGAGTGTCTTCTGTTTACATCTTCTACAAGCTGAGGAGTCTTTCCCTGGCTTGATTATTGCATGTTTATGGTATGATCATGTCTAGAAGCATCTAGCAAAATACACGAAATACTATGCAAGTATAGCTCAGTTTCTGCAGATGGATGTGTGTATACAGACCTTCCTGTTTTCATGGAGGCTAACCTTCACTGACTCTGCAGCTGCAGTTACCTTAATGATTCTGTGTTCTTAGTTGGCAGGGAGCTACGGAGATCGTCTAGTCCAACCCCGCTGCTCAAAGCAGGGTCAGCTAGAGCAGGTTCCTCAGGACATTGTCCGGTTCAGTTTTGAACATCTCTGAGGATGGAAACTCCATAGTCTCTCTGTGTGACCTGTTTCAGTGTTCAGTCGTCTTTACAGTAATTTTTTTTTAATGTTTGTTGGATGTTTTGGATGTGTAACGTTGCGGTTTTAAGTACTTCTGAACAGTGCATCAGCACAATGCCTGTCAGATGTTGAGGGAAAAGATTCTCCAGGATACTATTCAAAAATTGTGTTTCATTGTTTTATTTCTATTCTCTTTCTGTTTGTGAGCTACATAGCAACTGCAAGATAGAGCTACTTATTGGATCTCTCCATTAGATAAGGAACAGAATGACAAATTCAGTTTTTGATCTGCTAGTCGGATACAACTCTTAGCTAATGTGTTACGCTTTCTGAAAAGCTTTTAAAGAACATCATCCATATCGTTGGTGTTTTGCTGGCCTGTAGAAGCAGGTGACATAGTCCTTCTGCAGGTATGCACAGAAATGTCCAGTCTTTCTTTGGAAGGTTGACACACACATGATTTAGATCTGCAGCTTGCATTTAAAGAGTTACTTTTGATGCATACATGTGAGTCAGAGTCTGCTAGAGGTCTTTTTCTCTTTTCTGGAAAGAACAGCGTCTTTTTTCTTAGGAAAATGGGGGGAAAAATGCATAGAAGACAGTTCACTGCTTCATCTCTGTACCTCCAGAAAAGCTTGGTACTATAGTCTGAATTGTACTTCTTCAGGGAAACTGGTATTTTGTGCACCTTGCTGTTTGTTCTTCTATTTACCACACTTCTAATGGTAGCTAAAGCACAGCTCAGATTTACAGCAAAATTTACTACTTATTTTTAGGTGATGACTGTTTTGTATCAAATATGATGCTGCACAGGTGGTTTTGGAAACCTCACTCATTCCACATAAAGCCACTATTTTGTAGATATCACTCTCTGTTGCACTGTAGTGATTCAATAACTAATCAGAGAGCAGCATCGAAAATTGGGGTGAAAATTTTGATGGGTAGTCTCCAGAGTTGTAGACTGATTTAGCCTGAGAGGGACCTCGAACTCATCTGGTCCAACCTGCCCCACTGAAAGTATGGCTAGCGTAAATTGAAGGTGTGCAATGATAGCGAGTTTAGCTTAGTCTTTGCTATAATCTCCCTTTTGGTAGATGTAGAAAGCAAGATGATCCCCCAGGTGTTTTCCAGAGTAACAAACCCAGCTGGCTCAGCTGGTCCTTGTTCCTTATGTACTTTGGCCCCCTAACTGCTTGATGGTCTCTCTGCTGAGCTTGCTTCAGTCCATCTTTCTTATACTGGGCAGTCTACGACTGGACACACTCCTTCAGCTGAGATCTCACTACTGCTGAGTAAAAGTGTCACTTGCTAGGTTTAGACAGAGCACTGACAAGCACTGCAAGGCAAATATTGTTAACTTAATCTTACCCGCAGCTTGAGGTGGTGCATTTTCAGAAATGTCTATTTTTATTCCTAGACACATGAAGGACCTTTGATTGAGTCATTTTTTACCATATCACTGTTTCCAGAAAGGGTTATTTACATTGTCTAGCTTGAAGTAGACTTTCTAATTCATAGCCAAACTTGTTTCACACAGCTGCAGCTTTAATCAATGTATTTCTCTGCTCTTTGAAGTTTCTTTCCGTCTAAATTGAGCTGGGTAGTCACACGACATTTTAGTTATCCTACTGATGTATTTTGCCTTGTGTGGCATGTTATATTGGTTTATATCATATTTCTTCAAGCCAGCCATCAAACAAACCGTTGTGGTTGTCTGAGTGGAAAAAGTAGTTTTCTGCCCGCTTTATTCTTAGTGTCAGCTTTCAATTTATAAATTACTGTTTGTTTGATCTGCATGGAGGGATGCGCTTTGCACCGTATTTTAATGTGTCATAGTTAAAATCAGTAAGTCATGCCTGAATAAATGCCTATGGGAGAAATGTGAAAGCGGGCATTCTTAGAAACAGTGAGTAGGGGAATGAAATGGTGATGGGGAGCAGAGAAGAGACAGTGAATGTATTTTTGTCCAGCGTGGATCAATCTTCCATGTGAACCAGTGGAAAGAGACACTGCCCTTGCTACTTGTATCTTTTGTCATATTGCTTGTGACATCTAGCGGGCTGCACGGTGCTGCCAGAGCAGGAGCTAGCTGCGGTAGAAGCTGTCTTGGTGTGGAGTCCAGGTCATCCCGAATTCAGACCCTTGGCTTCGGTTCAGGTCTCTCCTACGGTAACATTTTCTTTCAGTCATACGACTCTGATTTTTGCCAAAGACTAACTTCAGCTAAAACTTGCTGGAACCTCCACAACATTGTTTTTTTGGCAACTGCAGCACTTGTGCCATGGGCTGTCTCCAGGTTGGATCGCTAGCTTTGTTTATAAGATACCATGTAGTGTTTCAGGACATAAGGACAAATTACCTTGCAGCCTGTGCTTGTCACAGCTGTCTTGCCTTTCACCTCATGGGAAAAGATTTATCAGGCATAATTATGTCTAATTGAGCCACTCTTGCTGTCTTGCCAATGTTACTTTTTTCTTTTAATTTGATCAGTGGACACAGATGAGATAAAAATGTAAACAGTGTGTATTTGAATGGCTTCGTGCTTCTTAGATTATTTATGTGATTCTTTTCATCTGCCATGGAATTATGTGGGTTGTCACGTGGAGTTTCAGGTAACTCCAGTTTTCTACCTCTTAAAGGTTTATTTTTTTTTTAATCACCTGTACAGGACAAACTTAGTTTTGTAATGTAACTGCAACTTGCTTTCTGTAGTCACAGGCCTGGGCTTTCTAAACTATGATTTGTTCTTTTAAAACAACTTGTAAAAGTGCGTGCTCTCCATGAGAGACTTGTCTGTGTTAAAACTGCAGTGAAAGCCTTGTCTGGGCCTTTTTTTTTTTTTTAACTGTCAGAGTAGTGCATGTCTGCTTTTTCCTTCCCTTAGTTTGCTTTCATAACAGCTTCAGGTGAACATTGACTTCGCCCTGCCCCCCCTTTGCTCTTTTCATGTCACCCGAAGAAAAAGAACATCCACAGTATTTATGGTTACAAACTTTTTTTAAAGTTTGAAACTATTACATGCATTTCTTACAGAAACTTCACTGTTCAGGAGCTTCTAAAATAACACTGGAAGTAAAAAGGCTTATCAGCCAAGATATTAGTATAGCTAGTGGTGGTACTTTCTGCTTTTTTTAGTGGATTTCATTTTTGTTGCTCAGATTCCTAACCTTACTGTTAGAATAATATTTATAGTAGATGTGGGTCAACTAAAACTCACTAAACTTGTGGCAACCTACTTTTTGGTTTCTACATGTAATTCATGAACATTTTGGGAGAAAGCAAAGCTGCATTTTAGGGTGGGGAGTCTCTGCCTTAGTTTATATGAAATAGGGGTGGCTTTTATATGGGAAGCTGTACAGACATTACTGTTTCTGGGTGAAGGTCTGTCTGGTGTCCTGGATGTCTTGAAATACAAATGGTATGTGCATTTTGAAGACTGAGGGATTGGGAGATGAAAATAAAAGGAGGGGAAATAAAACTGTTGTTACTTCAGACTTGAGTTTCCTTTACGTGTGAATTGTTCTGTCTGTGGAATTGCTTGTAGGATGGATAAGCTGAAGAAAATTGCAGTATGGTAAACTTGAATTAATTGTTCTTTCTTTGCCACTAAGTGCATTATTAAGCTTTTTTCCTGTTAAAACCTGAATATTCTTGGTGGCAAAATATTAGAATAGCTAGAAATATTTGACTTGTAGCCTAAGTCAATCTTTAGTTGGAGAGGGAGGTTTGCATATGTGTGGGAATTATTCTAAAACTTCTTTCTGTCATCATTTTCTTCTAGGACAGTGGTCTACATCAGATAAACATTTAGTATATCTCTTGATTGTAATATGTGAATTATTAATTTGGCTCATTTTTGCTTTTGCTAAGAAGGTTGAATCTGAAGATCTTGCTGGCTGTATTTGCATTTTAGTATATACCAAATGCAGGTTTAGTTATGGAAACTAAACCTGCTTTAAAGCAACTGTAGCCAAGGTGCTTGCAGTCCTGTTTCTCTTTAGTCCCTAGCTTCCCAACTAGTGAATTCAAAGAAGTAATCTAATAAATGTAAATATGTTTTAGTTTTTGATTTCTACATCCTCAGAAAAAAAAAGCCTCAAAAAACCTGAAACACCACCCTCCCTCCCAAAAAGCTGAGAGGAAAAAAGAGAAATTCCTGGTAAAATGCCTTCTCTATCTTGGCAATCATTCGGAGTGGTGGTGCTGCCCTTCCTGTGCCCACATGCTTGTAGAAGGTTCAACATGTCTCACTGACAGCATGTGCAATGCTCTTATCAGGGAGTGCCTGGAAAACAGAGGTTCCCAGGCTGTGATATGCCTTTTGCAAAAAGTAATGCATCAGCCTGGATTATTGAACTGAATGCTTTGCCTGTACATCATGCATAAAACTGTTAAGGGATGCCTGTGTTTAGTCTCTTCCACTTGATCATAAATTTGTATTCTTAGTTGGTTGTGACTTCATCAGACTGATCTAAAATTGCTTGAGCAAATAGGAGAATTGGTTTAGTGCTGAGGAGCAGAAGGCACTAGTGGGGCTCTAGTATTTTTTTTGCAAAGGCAACATAAGGTTCTGTAGGCAGGTAGTCGGCATTGCTGATGCTTTTTTTTTTTTAAGCTGATGCTTTTTAAAAGTTCTGTAAGAATTGCTTCAATTAATGAGTTTCATCTTTTTTTGACAATTCTTTCTTTCCATTTTCACTGATGGGAGAATACATGATACAGAATACTAGCTTGATTAGTCTTTGTTTTCATTTGTTTTAGTAGATAAAATGGAGACTGTTCTTAAAAGCTAAATTCCACTTTGCATAATTGCATCCACACTAAGTGAGTAGATCAAACAGTAATTAACTGAACCATAGGCTAATGACCACTGGAAGAGAAGAGAAATTAATGGGCAGGAGGGGTGTGCTGCTGTTGAACTCTAGACCTGTACCAGGTTGTCTTTTGGTTGAGAGCCTTTACTTAGAAAAAATGCTGCTGATTTGGCATACTATTTTATAGTGTGACTGCTGGTCACTGCGTCTCCTGAAGGGTAAGCCTTAACTCCAGCCTGCAAAAAGGAGAAGTAAAAACTGATATCAGAACATGTGTTCCAGGTATAATCACATTTCCATATTTTTAAATTGAGGCTAATAACAAACACTATTAATGGTTGCAATTTTCATACTTTATTGTGATAACGGCTTTCAGTTAAGTTGTATGTAAGAAGCTTCTGGCTGTATACATTTGTTGGGACATAAACATTTCATTTTTAAAATTTACTGATTCACAGCTCGTGTAAAGAGGGAAACAGAGTTAAACCTGAAGTAGCTGTGTCCATCTAAGGCTATTGCTGTACCACTGCTGAGAGACTTCGGTAAAGGTCACCTTAAGTATCAGAGGAGGGTTAATTAGGAAAAACAACAAACCACCAAGCACAAAACCACTGGTTATTTCTGCTAATAAACATATGGATCTGGCAAGTTCTCCTGCCATCTTAAGGTATCCGTTCCTTCAGCAGAACCAAGTGGTTCAGAGCGGTGTTATTCCTGTGCTTAAGTTGCTGTTATTACTGTGGGATGTGAATGGCTGATGTTTTCGTCAGGCAAGTGTTCAAACTGATGGTTCAGCTAAAGGATGATCTTGCCAAAAGGGCTTTTTGTGTTTTGAACAAATTGCACAAATTGATTCCTTTTGTATACCTAAAGGAATACTGAAGCATATGGTGCATCCATAATTGAACTTGCCATGTAGTCTTACTCAGTTTATCAGTTTGCTCTGTGAATTGCTTATATGGTTACAACTGTGACTAAAATTTTTCTTGGTAGGTTTTTTTTTTTTTAATAAAAGAAGAGAACAAGTTTAGAACACTTACTTTGGAGGAAAAGGATTTTTTTGGGGGGTGGGGTGGGGGATGGTATCATGATGCTGTCGCCATAAAATGAAATCTCCAACTTTTGGTATATTTTAGGTGAAACCCATTCTTTGGACTTGACCAGATATTAACTCTGACAGGAATGAAAATCTGAAGATTTTTGTGAACTTACAGCTACCTAATGGAATTGATGAGCAGGGTAAGAATTCACTTATCTTGCATAAACCTTACTTTTGTGGGTATTTGGCTACTGCAGTACAGAATGTGCCACTTCCTGCTACATAAGTGGGAAGAACAAAGGAAATTATGAAGGGTAAAGACAGCAGTCAAGTTCAGTCTTTCTCTGTTCCAGTATAAGGCAAAATATCATCATTCTGAGTACTTAAACCTGGAAAGTGGTAGTGGCAGACATGAAGTGCTTTCTACAGTACAGATCTATGGTGGCAGAGCACTAAGTTTGTTGAGGGAAAGGAGGTGAATTTTTGGGGGTCTGTTTATTTTGAAATATAAGAATGAAGTGCCCTGTTGGCTATGAAACCAGGGGGAAGCAGGGCATTTTTTGAACTGTTTTTAGTATATAGAGGTAATGACTATTACTGAAGAATAACTTCAGGGAGTTGCTTTGGGTTTGAAATATCCTCAAATGCATTTCATTTGAATTTGAAAAGATATTTTTTTTTTCTTGTTGGATATTAAAGTTTTGCCTGATAATTTTTTGGCATTCAGTAGAAAGCTTACATTGTGAAGAAGCTTGAACAGAAGTGGACTGAGAATGAAACCTCCCATTTCTTTTGACGATCTATTCCACAGTGTATAGTTAAACAATATCTGGATTTCTCTGTGTTATACCACTTGACTTCTGTAGCTTCATAGCTATAGGCGATTCATTGTAACAGTTTCTGACCTTTTGTTCTTGTGGGCTCTGTGTTGTTAATGGACTCAAAAGTAAAATGACTTTTTAAAAAATTACATTGTAGGAATTTAGAAGGGTCTTGATGGACAGGAAGGATCATCCTGTGGCAAAATTGACTTAGTACAGTCACTTTACACTTGGAAGCTCTTTTATTTCTACCAAATAAAATGTAATTCCTGCAATGCAATGCTAACATGGATTTGGCTTAATTTTTCTTTTTAAATATGACGAGTTTCTCTGCTTGATGTGGTGGAGCAAGGGAAAGTAATTTGCCTGGGTGCAGGTGGATTTTTTTCATGTTTCCTAAAACAAGGACAACTGAGGGCAGAGTAAAGGTGGTTTTAACATACACTGTGGTGTTACAGGTAAGCTAACCATAGTTTAGGTCTTCTTTGCTCCTTGCGGATTAGAAAATTATTGAAAACGTTAATAACTTTTTTCCTTAGTGCCTTATTTTGAAGAGTACTTAGGCTCTTCAGTGTAATGAGTTCAGTTTTCTTCCCTAAAATGGTTTATACTTTGTCTTTAATTGCAGTTTGAGCTGTTTTTTGGTAGAAGGGTAGTTTGTGAATTTTCAAAATTTCTTAGGTAATTGCTACCTAAGCTGAACTATGCAGAGATATCCCTTGTTAATCTGTTGTGTGCCAAACGGCCCTCTTTTCTGAATGTTAGTGAGCCAATCTTACGTGCCCAAAGGAGCAATGCCTGGTTAATATAGTTTGGTTGTGTGGTGTGGGTTGGTTTTTTTTTTTGTTTTGTTTTTTTTTTTTTTTTTAATTTGAAAGTTCTAAGCTCATATAAACACCTAAGGCTCAAATGTGCTTAAGTGCAGGTTTTGGCGGCCTGGATTTCACTCGATCTCCTTTGCAGTTTTGATATTGAGAGATGTGTCTCCCAAATCTGTTTGACAGCCTAGAAAAGGGACTCACAACTTAACATAGTATACTTAATGACGAACTAGAGTACCTTATGTGTCAGATCTACACCTGAAAGTACATTATGACTGGCCTCTTTTATTGCTAGATTTTGCTTCTGGGCCTTCCTCCCAGGTACATCACTGTTGCACAAGTCATTGAGTCATTTTGCTGTCTGTCCTCCTCCACCTCGTACATGCTTGCACAATTGAGAAGGCAGTGGAAAGGCAAGAAGCTGCACCAAAAGATTTGCTCATCAAACCACATCCTAAAAAGAGTGTGGAAACTTTAGGTGTTTCTGGGTCTTTACATGTTTCCTTCTCTGAAGACCAGCAAAGCTAGTATATTTTTAAAGAGCAGTGAATCAAACTGGAAAAGGAAATTGCTTATCTGAAAATCTGAAAGCTGGTGTAACTTTTATTTGTAAAACAGAAAGAACATAGGTTGAAACAAATGCAACTTTGTGAGTGTAGTGCAGCTGCTATCTCATTCTGAGAGAATTCACAGCCACAACAATTCTTCTGTAATTCTTTTGTTTTTATATCTTTCTGCAGTGAGGATGTTAACTGAGGCTGCTGTCTGTCATTTTGGGCACTAGAAACTGGGATGAGACAGTGTCTCTTTCTTTGCACAATGTGCAGCTGTTGGATGAGAAGAATCTAGTTATGTTTTAAGCTGTACTTGAAATCTGTAGGTGGCAGATTCCTTCTTCCCCCCCGCCCCCCTTGGGACTGTTACTCCTTTCATTTCTGAGTGCAGTTTGGGGAGGGGGGAGTAACCCACCTAACCAGTATCAGTGATCTGAGGTATTTATGAATTTTCTCTGTGTTCCTGTAATGAAAATTACTGTTCTGCTTTTTTTCTTTCCTCTCTCAAATCTATATTACAATGACATGGGTAGCACTGCCAGCTATGTGCATGGCAGATTGCTTCTGTGAATGCATTCCAACAGGTGTGTTGTTTTTGTTTTCCTGGCGTTTATTTTGCAATTTACTATGAACGTAATACTTTACATCTGTATTTCAGTCTAGTTCGAACAAGTTTAGCTCAAGTAGTGGTTGAGCTGTGGTTTTGATGGAATGATTGTTTGGCAAGCTTCGTCTGTAAACACTTTGGTGCTTTCAGCACATCATATTTTGGGGCAGCCATAAAGCAATTGCATAATCTTAAATTATGTGCTTTACAAATAAGAGATGTTTATAAGGATTGAATGCAAGCCTTGAGCAGTTCAAAATTTGGTGCGTGAAAAAGGATCTAACTTCTTGTCAGTATCCGAGGCTTTATTTTAAAAACTTCCTTTTTTTTTCATTACATGCATAGTTCAACCTAATATGAATCTTCTGATGATACAGGAATGTGTGGGCCTTGTGTCAGGTTTTATGAGTGCTGCTTAATGAAGCATGTTGTTCAACTTTGGTTGCTAGTCTGTAGTTCCAGGTGACTCATTTGTGACCCTTGTGACATTCTACCCTGCCCCAAATGGTGGCTAGAGAGCTTTGATTTATTAAGAGAAAGTTCTGGTAGCATTCAGGAAGTGCTGAATGTCATATGTACTGAAAAATGAGAGAACAACACTTCTTTTGATAATCTGAGAGTGACTTAGATGCTTATTAATCAAAACTGTTTTACATGTATCAGTTTTGGGGACTACTAAATCTAAGCTTTAGATACTGCTAAAACTATACCTAACAGCTGCCCCTGTCCTTTTTTTTTTTTTTAATAATATGAGGGGAGAAATATAAGAAACAGGTTATTACAAGCAGTTGTTTTTACAGTGTTCTACTAGCTTCAGGACTGTCAGTGCTGGAGATGACAGATTTGGGGTATTATATTAAGAAGTGCCTGATCTTCAGTGGATTAACTTCTTGAATCAAACCATAATTCTGAACTTGATGTTGTCCTGTGGTCACAATTACATATTGCAGAGAAGAAAATTGCTCTTGAGTTTCTTGTTAAATGCTGGTTATCTTACTGAGATTTCACTAATGCTTATATAGCGTGGATAACTATTTCCTGCTCATGTTCATGATTTTAGCTGTGGCTTTTTTTTTAAATCCTTCCAAGGCCATAATTGTCGGTAATTTTTGTTTGTATGGAAGCCATGCTGTATCTCTGTCACTTTTTCTCTAGTCCCTCTATCATCTTTTTTGAGTAATGTGATTAACAAACAGTAGCCAGGAAGAACCATGGTAGATTGTATGTGGTGATGATTACTGTTTTGTTTTCCTTTCTAAAACAGCCCAATTCTTTTCACTTGCCTTTTGATGGTGTAAAGCTGGTATTTTCGGTGAATTATCCATAGTGACTTCAAATCTTTTTCTGAAGGGTTAACAACAAATGTGAAGCCTGTTAAAATCTAGATTCACTTGAGGTTATTTTTCCCTTCCTGTTGTGTTTATTGGCAATGGATTTAATCTAACATTTTATTTCATAATCAGTCCATCACTGTGCAAGCTTTCTGTAGCTATCCACAGTGACTTTCAGACAAGATTATTCTGACTAATTCTGAATCTGAATCTCAAACTTCTTAACTTTGCAAAGTTTACAGAAGTTTCTGTATCTGTCAGTTTACTCCATGTTTATGAGCATAGGTCAAAGTGTAGATCCTTGAGAAAGGTTATTGGTACATCATCCTCTTTTTTTTTTTTTTTTTTTCTTTTTTCTCCCTTGGTCACCATTTTAAAAAGCTTACTGCTTCTGCTTGTCTCCCACTTCATATTTGTTGATGGTTTATAATTTCCAGTAACTTCTCTCACTCTGTGAGAATCTGGTTTCTTTAAGACCCTTCAGTGAGAGATCATGCTATTCTCCTAAACTTCCACGTATAATCTTGAACTTTTTGTATGTATTACATTGAATAGTTTTTGTATGCTTATTGTCTCCTTTAGCAAATCCTAAGTGGTTGGACTTCTCTTTATGCAAATCGGGGTGCTTTATACTGTATTGTAAAGAAACTATGTTTTTCTTTGAACAGGCAAGCGAAGTAAGATGAATAATAAGAAGTATGTCTAGCAGAGCCAAAAGGCACACCTTGTAGTTGTGGCAATGGCATGAGATAACTCTGAATGCGTTTTAACCTGTTGCATTATGCTGCCTTCAACCCAAGCTGCTGCACAGTAAAACTGGAAATGTTTGAAAGACACATGTTCCCTGCCAATTGTGAGGCAACCACACCCTGACTTGTTTGTTACACTTGTGAAGGTGCATTTTTAATATATTGTAAACAGTTCCTCATGGTTGCTGTGTAATAAGAAGCTGATTTAATGAAGTTTCTGAAAGGAGCAAGTACTGTAAATCTCAGCTTTACTTAACAGGTTCTTTTGTTTGAACACTTTAAACTGTTGAATAAAATGTGTGACTGCAATTAAGTTTAACTGTGTATGTAGTAGTGTGATACAGCTGAGGCAGCTCTTTGTTCCTGTTCCCTGGGCTCAGGTGGTGGGGAAGTCTCCCAGGGTGCCGCCTTCCCTCAACCTTCCTCCTCACCCCCTCGCTGGCTGGGTAAATCAATACGCTGCAAATACACAGGTGTATTTTAGACCTGTCAGTATCCCGGTAGCTGGCTGATGGTCAGAGCTGTACTGTGTAGAGAGGTGGCTAGTATGCATGCTTTGAGAGCCAGTATGGTAATGTGAAGTAATCGTTTGCACTAGATTTTGAGGATATCTGAGAAGGCATCATCTTACGTTTCAGGTAGCAAGGGGAAGATGCTGAGAATAATTCAAGTCTGTTTGCCTTTAGAAGTGTTTCTCTGAGACTTCTAAATGACATAAGAAAGGAAATCTGTTGGCTGGGCTCTGGGGTTGCAAAATGCCAAATATAATACTTGTGAAGTAGTACATGAATGAAGTACATACTGTTTCTCATAGTGTCTCAAGTGTTAAATGTTAATTCTAGAAAGATAGTCTGAAAAATCACATAATAATCCTAATGTAATTAGTGTTTCATGGGTGATGTTTGTGTAAGTTCATTTTGCTTTTGAAAATTAATTACAAGTACAGTATGATGCTCTGTGATACTTCTGAGATATATCTGTTCTTCGGTATTGCAGAAAAAAAAATTACATGACTACAAGATAAACCAAACAAATCCTCCAAGGTTTCATGTTGGTATCCACAAAGAGAAAATCCTCTTTTCTGATCTGTTCTTGGGCATGAAATCATGGGAATAACAAGGACACTTACTGCTTTTAGTTGTACCCAAAGAATGATTTTTTTTTTTGTGGTCTACCAAAGCATCTAGTCTTTTATTTCTAGGCGCTTTTATAGTTAGAAAATAGTGCCTGATGGAGAAAATACATAAGTGGTGTTGTCTCAAGATGTGCTCCCAGACATAATTATTGCTCAGTAGTAGAATAAGGAGATCTTTGTAATATAATAATGTTTCTTCTGTTATTCTGTAGGTTCCTATGGTATTTCTTTTACCAGTCCTGTTACCTTGAAATGAATTTTTACATCCCAAATATATCATTGTTGCAAATAGTCAGCAAGCATACATTTTTATTTTTGAAGTTCTTTGCTGCTTTAAGGGATCAGTCAAACTTTTTCTGATGGCAGCTCAAGTGCTAGAACACAAAATGGCAGTTTCCATAAAAATGTGCCAGCTCATAGAACTGCTGTGAAGTGACCAAATGTGGTTCTGTCTGAAGCCTGAAGAAGATAGCAAGTTGTCTAACTGGACATGTCATTCTTCTGTGCACTTGACTTGCAGGTCGTGGGACTCTGTTATAGTTCAACAGTAGTTCTGAGAATCTGCCTCATCTTTCATAGATGGGGTGGTCTGCAGATAAGTGATAGATCTACCTACAATACTTGAATATTTTATTATTATGAAAGTAAAAACCCCAAACCCCAGCAAAAAACTTTTACAGGTAAATTTCCATAATTAAATACCAGCTCTCTTGTATCTACTATTTTTTTCAAATTGATGCTCATAAAGTTCTTGTAAGATATTTGTTGCCACTGACTTGCTCTGCTGATGCCAATTGTCAGGTCATGACTAAACTTGTGAATAGGGAGGTGACATGTAAACCACAGGCTGACCATAAACGGCAAGCTGACCATAAGGAACTGAAAATAATCTGTGAATTAAATACTGTAAGGAACTGAAAATAATCTGTGAACTAACTACTTCAGCCAGGAAGTCACTGGGAAGCAAAATGGTCCCTCCAAAATACTGGGCTGCAATTATTTCTTGAAACAGTGGCTTTGGGTAATCTGGGAGAATACAAAATTTAGGAAGTTACGTGCTATTCCTGGATTTTGAGTAAAGCCCTACTATCATTGATGAATATTTACTGTATTTTTGTATGCATACTTCCCCCCAATCCTTCTCCCCTGTTATAAAGAGCAGTACTACTTTCTGCTATTTATTTCTTGTTGAACATTGGGGGCGGAAGTAGAGAGTGTGATATGACTAACCTACATTAAAAATAATTAAAACCATAGTTGTATAGTGGTTCTTCACTGATAAGAGAGCAATTTAAATGTATTTCTCTTTGTTGTAATTAGCTTAATGTAAGTAAGTAATTACATTCCCGTTACACTTCTACAATAATCTGAGTTTTAAAAACAGAAGCAGTATTATCTCAGTATGCCCTGTTACTGTGTAATGGGCTATAATAATAAAGCAAAATTCTAATATTGAAACTATATTCAAGAAGACTTTTCTTAGCATTTGGAGTTTTTTGTGCCAGTAAAGAAATTTTAGCAAGTTTTTTGTAGAGGGGAAAGACATTAGTTAATGGATTTGGCACTAAAAATATTTTAAAATGAATTCTCGTAATCTGAGGCATCCCTGATACATTCAGAAAACAAATAAATATAATGTATGTACATTTTAATTGTGCATGAGATCAAGCCTAGATATGTGATCATGGCAGTTGACACTGGGGTTTAGCATTGGAGTTGAATCTCTGTGGGCTGCCTGATGCAGAACAGTGTATTTATTTAATGAATGGTTCTATTTCTGAACTTGCCTTGGCAAGTTGCAGTTGGCTAGTGAGGTTGAAAGATTTAGTATAAGGATTTTTATCTTCTAAAACTACATATTACATTTTGGGATAGCTTGTAAGATTCTGAAATCGGGAAGTTGGTAAAACAGAAAATAGTGTTTCTTCCTAAAACGTATTTGAAGTAGTCCACTTACAAAAAAATTGTAAACATGTAAAAATAGTAAAACTTGAAGCCTGCTAAGCATACATGACTCTTCATCTCCACTGATAATCAGGAACAGGTCTGTGTGATATTTCAAAGTCTCACCTGTATAGTCTACTAAGGCCTCCTGACTTAAGAAAAGCAGCATTGTATTCTCAGATTTCTGGAAAGGTTTCATTATCAGATGGCTTTAAAAGCAAAACTTTGTTGCCATGACCAATTAATGTAGTACGGTGCTGTCAAAGATTATTTCTGTTGTTATTTTTGTTATACCTCATAACAAATTACGTTGAGATCAGTATTGGTAATGAGAATTCCAATTTTAGACTTGTTTCATTTTTCACACTTTGCATTTCTAGGCTAGGTGAGTTTTTTTATTTGAAACTTTGAAATGGTTGTAACTAACAGTCTCACAAAAAGTTTTTCTTATTTCTGAGGAAGAATTTTCAAACACATCTCTTAATCTTGAGTAAGAAAATAGTTGAATGATTTGTTATAGTGATTTTTACTTAAAATTGTACATTTGCTCAGTTTAATGTCTTAAGTTACTTTTTGACAAAAACAAGTTATTTTATTGTTGCCTTTTGATAAAAATGGTTTTTCACTATTTTTAAAAAAATATAACCCATAAGGAGAAAGCTGATCTCACAAAAAAGTGTTATGACTTAAGTCCACTTGTTGCCACAGCATAATTGCATGCAAATATACAGATGTTTACGCAAGGACGTTTTGAGTTGATGGGAGCTCTATGTAGATAATGAACAGAAGACTGTTTTAATATGTCATACAACTGTGGTGACCATGAACGTATGCTTTGAGCTTTTATTTATTGCCCTAGTTCATAACTTTTTGCCTTTTCTTTGCGGGGAACCCAGTCCTGTATTTTGCATGGTAATTTTTTTTACTTTGCAGTGTAGAGTGGGGGTGGAAGATCTTTTGGAGCCAAATAATTTGATCCGGATCCAATTAGCTTATAGGTGCATAAAAACCAGGTATGTATTTAAAACAGCAAAGTTCAGTTAACAAAGAGAATGTGTTGAGGTTTTTTTCCTACCAGTTTCTGGAATAATAGGAAAAAATAGTAATGCAAAACCATGTGAGGACTTGGTTCATGTGCTAAACATTATTCCACCAAGACCAGCTTCTACATTATTATAACCATGTATATTATTATAAGCATACATAACCATGTGTTTTATATATGTGTATATGCATATTTCAGAGTGCTTATGGTCTTCAGACTCTAGAAAAGAGTTGGTGCATACTGTACGTACAAAGGTTATTTACTCTCATGTCTGGTTAGTGAGTTTGTTTCATCAAACAAGTCCATTAGTTCCTGGAAATGTTCTCTGCTCATAGAAATCTGAGTCGCAAAGTCCATCTCATAACTTGAGCTATGAGTTAAGCTTGCAGCTGCATGGAAGTACTGGATTTCAGGGAATCAGCTTTTGAGGAATCAGGGAATAGAAGACGGTACGTCTCTTACCCTGTTTTGTTTAATGTTTCTACACCCTGCTACTAATGGTTCTATTAGAAGTACGTTACTCTGCAAAAGCTGAGCTGAAAAACTTCTATTACTTACTATGCATTTATAAGGGAAAAAAAATTAATGCAGAGACCTCCGGTGCTGTTCTTTTTTAATTCTTTTTATGAATCAATCTTTCTTCTCAAGATACAATTCCTCATCTGTTTCCAATGTCAAAGGATAGACAAAGAGCTTTGAAAGTAATAATTACTTAAAGGCATGTGAGAGAGAAATATCTTGCATAGGAATCTTCATTCTATTTTTGCTTATGCTCTCCATGAGTGGTTTTTGTATTTTCTCGTTTCTTTAGTGCTTTTTTCCAGTTAAAAATGAAGTGTGGGGAGATACAAAATCCATAAATTTTTTTCTTTTGAGTTACAAGGCCTTTGAAGACTTTGTTACTCATCAAGAGAAATGAATTTTCAGAGTATGGATTCTGATGCTTGCATACATTTTATATACTAGGCTTCACTTTGGAGTAATATTTTACTGGCATCAGTCACTGCGTAGCACAGAGCTGCTTTGTGAGGAGCACTGACTTCTTTGTAGCCTGCCAAAAAGTGTATGTGGGTTGACGGCATGAATGCCATCCTTTGGATGAAATTTTCTGATGCCAGGATTAAGCCACAAAAAGTGGAAGTTAAAAACAACGATACTGAGTCTGTTGTTTAAAAAATAAATAAATTAGTCTTTCAGTATAGAATGGTGAAAAATAAAAATCAACAGTTGCTTGATGTTTCTTCACATTTAGACACTTTAACTTTTTCCAAAACACTGAAATTTGTGGGTGATTCTTTCAAAAATAAAGTAAGATTAAGTATTTCAGTGGTATGCTGAGTAAGCAGGAGATTTTGAAAGTAAATATTATCTAGTTCTATTAAGTTCTTTGTCTACTGTCTTTAAGTAGAATTTTAGAGTTACTAGATGCTTTGCAATTCAGTGTTTGGTTTGCTACCTCAAGAGGGAATAATACTAAAGTCATTGTCTTCCTTGACCTGAAGTTTTGTGGTGGTTGTATAAGGCAGTTACGGTTTGTGAGCACAAAAGATGGGGTGAAGGGCAAATCATGTAAGTTATTTCATGAAAGCAATGGGATTTGAAATGTCTGAGAATATGTTTTCATTAAATATCCCATTTCCTACTACATAGTTTTCTACTACAGATTCTGATTTCCCTAGTGGAAATGCATTGTTCTGAAACCACGAGCAAAAAAGTAATTCAGCTAAAATTTGACGAAAGATCCTAAAATTAAGTTTAAAACCTGTATTGAAAATGAGATTTGATCTTTGTGGTAGGTTACAGGACTGGCTGATTCCAGACCTTCTCTAAATGTTCATCACGTTTAAAAGTCAACTGCCACAATGTGTGTCATTGGAGAATGTCCTGTGTAGTTTTTGTTTCAGCCAAAGCTAAAACAGGATCCCATGCATAAGGTGAGGCTTCATGATGGAAGCAACCTAAAATTGCACTGCTGCTACATAATTTCTTGTTGCTGAAGCATTCTACTTGCCATTCTTGCAATAGTACTAATAGGTCGGCATATAGACAGCGAATCACATCAGCTCATGGATCTGCACAGATTTTCTTTTTTTGACTTCTTGAGGTGTGGGGTTTTTTTTGTTGTTGTTGTTGTTGTTTGGTTGTGGGGTTGTTTTTTTTTTGCTTCTCAGCCGGAGCAGCAAGTGATCTAACTTGCTGCTTACCACATACTAGTGTAGACACAAGGGAGGATTGAGATTGTGTGGCTGAGACACAGCATCTTCTGCCAACCAACGCAGTGTCGAATGGTCCTAATGCAGTTGTGAAATTTCAGTATTTTTACTGCTTATGGTGTCATAGAAATTTGCTTTTGCATATCTTATTATATTAAGATAATCTAGCTGTAAAAAAAATTAAGCCTAATTAGGTTAACTTGTTCTGAAATCTTTTTAGAAAAGCTTCCACAATCTGAATAGCTCTTTTCCTTCCTTCCTTTTTGTCCTTTACAAAAACAATCTGAACTATTTTCTGCAGTTTTGTTGCATCAACTTCCTTTCTGTATCTGATCATTATTTCCAGAAAGCGGAGAACTATGATAGGTGGGTGTATTTTTTTTGATTTAAAAAAATCCGTAGGACAAGAAAATGCTGTATTGGCTGATTGGGCTTGTGCAATTAAAGTAAAAAAGTAAAAAGTTTTGTTTTTCATTTTAAACTAGTGATAAGCACAGCATATCAGCATGAAATTTTTAAGGGAATGTATTCAAGTAAAAGTCATGTAAAAGAATTTTATCAAAATCGTAATTGCTTTCAAAAGGCATGCAGCATTTTCTGCGTGTTTAATTCATTATTTTCTTTATATTCCTGTTTGGTATTCTGTTTTGCTTGCTATACCCCCATTAAAGATTACTGTGTTGTGCCTTCACTAAACACTAAATGTTGCTTTTTATAAAATGCATTGTGTAACTTGTTTGTTCTTTGGCTTCCTTATGGAAAGGATATCCTGTATTTGTTTACATTTGTGGATTGCCATACTTTCTTGTCAATTTTGTAAATGCCATTGCATTTAATATTCTCATGCTTTCTATCTTATGATAAAAAGATTTGATGATAATGAGTTACCGGACTGTTCCTTATTACAGATGGTTTGAAATGAGAGCTAGACTAAAACTAGAAGTGAATGTGAAGTTAGCAAATATTTCTGAAATGAGTAGTGTGTGACACTGGGGGGGTGTTTGAAAGGGCCCGCATAGGCTGCGGGAAGAAAGGTGTAAAGCAGACAAAAACTTACAACATGTAAGTATTGTTAAGGGAAGGAGGCTCTGGTGTACAGGGCCTGTGTGACCAGGACAAGGAGGTGCAACAGCGTTGTGGTAATAGTGGATGTGCATCCTCCTTCTTTCCTGTTTGTACTTCTGGGGGAAAAAAAAAAGTGATCAGGCTATTCAGTGGAGCTTCTTTTAGGCACCAAATATGCTCATTTGGAAAGTAAGAATGGCAGAATGTCTGGGTTTGTGTCAGTTTCTCTATCCCTTGCTTCCAAGAGGGTGGTTATCAGGAAATCTTGTAGTCCTGTGTCTGGTAGAGATAAGAGTAAAGCATGAGTGCTGGGAAACAGTTTAAGTCACTTACGTGAAATTTAACTTGAGATTCTGCTTTAGAAAAAATGGCCATATGCTGAAAAATGTCAACACATGTTCACAGAAATGAGTAATTATGAAGTGGAACTTAGTCTCCCGTAACGTTCATATCTATTTAAAAAACATAAAATTACTTTTTCTGAAGTAAATAGCTGAAGTTTGTTTGTCCAGCCCTTTATATAGCCAAATCTTGTGGTTGATACAGAATAGTACATTATCAGACTGTGAAATAGAAAAGATAAGTATGATTTCTAAATGAATATGCTAAAAATAATTTTCCAGAGTGTAGACATGAGTGCTACTGTGAAGATGGTGCAGATGCTCAAAATTGGATTATTGAACATGATGTATTCTTACCCTATTTAAAAAAAGGCAATGAAATGTGCTCAGTCACTGGTGTTGAATGCACTGTTGCATTAGGAATTCACAGTTTTGTCTCTTAGTTTAGGAGGATCTAGGGCTTTAGTTTGTCATGGAGCTAAAAGGATTACAGTGACTTTTGGATGGTGCGGGACAGACAGGGCTATATCCAGGGTTATCTGGCCTCTGTTGGCATGGAAGGACAGCAGCTGCTTTTTTATCCTTTTTTCCCCCAAAGTATTCTTAACAGACAGTTTGGTGTCAGAGCTACTGCCTAGTTTGGAACTGGAGGCAAGAGGTTTGCCTTTGCATAGTAGCTCACTCATAACTGAATGTTTGTATTTTCTACAGGTATTGTGAGACTACCTGCAAATAGATAAGGAGCACTGAGGAGTGAAATAAGGATTGGATTCTTAGGCTTGTTCTGAGATGCTTGTGTTCATAAATATTTCTTGTTTCCTTGGGTTTCTCATGTCTTATCATGTTTTAACTGCATTTCGATTTATTATAAAAAGTATTTCTAAACTCTCAGTTGGCGTATTGCGTCTTCAGTTGCAATGCTAGCTATTTAATAATAGCTTGAACTAGTGTGTAATGAATGTTGTAAATTTTATTATGCATTTTTGAAGTTTTATTAATTTGTTCACCTTCTTTGTCAGGTCACCATAAAGAAAAGGGTGTTGCCTTTTAATTTTAAGTTTAATATCTGGTAAATTACTTTTAGGCATGTGGTTCTTTTTAAAGTATAAAACTTTATAGAACAGTGAAAAGGAGAGTTTGTCTATACAAAGCTTTATTAGAGACTACTTGCTGCCTGTCTTGAGAAAATTTTATGAAAGTGGGAGGGATGATGTGGTTTAAGATGCTGGATACTTTCATTAGCATTACCCTACAATTCTTCATCTTATACCTTTGTGCAGGTGAGAAAGATGTCTACACCTGTTGGTGCATGCCATTGCAGTATGACTTCTCAAATTCTCAGAGAAAAGCACTGTATTGAGAAAGACCAAAGGTGTCTTTGAAAAAGGCCCTGTGCTTATCCCACCACCACATAGTTTCCTCTCCCCATCTTCCCAATTTCAGCCGCAGGGATTGAGCGAGTGCTGTCTATCTAAGATAGGCTGGTTTGGCTCTTTGGCTAACCTGCCTGGCTGATTTTGCCCTTTAGTAAGTTAAGTCTCTTGTGTCATCCTTGGCTGTAAGCACGTGGTTTGGGATATTAATATCTCCAGCTAAACTGGCTGTGTACAGAACAAGTTTGCCTGGGACCTGGATTTGCACAGTGAGGTTTGGTTAGATTTTTCCTCTCCTTCTCTGCCTTCAGTGGTTCTCCTTCAAATGCCTGCTCTGTAGGGCACAACATGACAACCAAGGTTGCTTTTATTGTATGCAGAGGTGACAATAGCATGTCTAAAGAAGACAGCAAGTTGCCTCGTTTTCAAAATACAACCTTTCTTTTCTACTGTTTTCACATGCAGGGGATGAATTTGATGTTCCCAGTTTTTCATTTTAGGTAGTGTTAATTATTGATATTAGAATGGTTCATAGAATGGTTTTGGTTGGAAGGGACCTTTAAAGGTCCCAAATATTCATCAGAATATTGCTGAAATGGAGTCTGGGTTTGTTTGTTGTACAGATGCGTTTTCCTTGTGGTGTGCTTTCAAGGAAAGGAGGGGGCTGAAACCTTAACTTTCTTTTCAAATGAAGCTAATGTCCGTTGTGGCACATTCAGTTCCTACAAATCTTAAGGTGCGCTGCTGGGCTCAAGAGCTTGTTTTAGCCAGACTGGTTTTTAGCAGCACTGCTGTTCAGATGTAATTAGAATGCTTTCTTTAATATGCTTTGGTCTTAATACAAAGAAAACCCTGCAGTTTATTTGAAGAACAGTTTCTCCACAATTAGATTGGTCTGATAAATAGTTTTAAAGTGTATGTTTAAATGTATATAGTAAATGTTTTTAGAGCTCTCTGACGGAGAGCAGAAAGAACATCTAGGTGAGTGCTGGGCAACACAGCAGGGAGGAATAGATGCCATGTCTCAACCAGAACCTGTGTGTTGTCTTGGATTGGGTCCCTGTCTGTGAGTCGTCTTTGTTTGGAAAAATGGAAAACTACTATTTCTTTTATAAGGCCCAACTAGATGTTTATGAAAAGCTTTGAGAAGCTTTTGATTAATGACTGTATGTAATATGTGATTATATCACACAGAATAATAGAGGGTAGGAGGAGAAAAATTGGCAATGTAATTCTCACAGCATTGTGAAAACGCTTTGTTCTTTTTCAAATGCTGTCTTTACATTTAAACATAATTTCTTCTGCTGCTTCCCCCTAATCTTTAGTTCCTCCAAAACAATAACAAAACAAGAAAGAAGCATATCTACCTTTTAAAAAAAGGAGGAAGAAAAAGTGTAGGGCCATCTGTATGCAGTTTTGGCTAGTTTTGTTTTTTTTTCCTGTGTGTGTTTTGTTTTTTTTTTTTTCTTTTAATGCTTAAACTTTTTGCCATATTCTGCTTTTACCAACATTTGCAGCTGGTATATAGCAACTCAATCCATGAAAATTTACTGCTTTCTTTCTTTCTTCCCCTCCTCCCCCACCCCTTTTTTAAAGGCACCAGTAACTGATTGTTTGTTTATAGGCTTTTCATTACCGGTTGCTTAACTTCATACAACTGTAGAGAAACACTCTGCCCCTCTTAAGTTTAAAACTGAGTGGATATTGGTTTTGAACCTCAGACACTGAATTCACCACCGCCCCCCCCCCCCCCCCTTGTTTTTTTCTGATCTTCATTTACCACGGTAACCTCTTGGCTGGAGTTTTTTAGTTGCTTTTGCCTTTAACATGCACCCAGCTTTTTTTGCAACAGAAAAGGAGTTCCTGAGCAGGCTTATCTGAGGATTTGTCTATGGCAGCTGTGGATGACAGGACCTGGGCTAGGATTTGGTAGGAAACTTCTTGGGGGTGTGGTGGAAGGACTTGCTTGGGAGGGCCAAGGACACTGCACTGCAGAAGCTTGCCAGCAGAAAAACAGCAGACAAATGGAGGTGGCTGTTCTGCTATCCATAATGTGCCACAGGGCAATGAAGCGGATTTGTTAAATGTGTCATCTGAAATAAGAGCACTAGGTGGAATGCTTTTTGAAGAACTTTGGTTTCTAATTTTTTGCTATTAAAAAAAAAGGGGGGACACACACACCCTGTAGGTGCAAATAGTGTGCTGGAGGCAGAAGCCAGTGGGAGAAGTTAGAAACTTACCTGCCACGATGCTGACCGTGGAGTACTTCCCTCAGCAAGACTTTTGCCAGAGAAATAACACATGGTTTGTCAGCTGGATGTAGGTGGCTAGCAAGTATTTAATCTGCATGCTAGCATTTTTTGTCAGTAGTAATGCTGGAGTACAATGAAAAACAGTAACAATGGAGAACCATGACTTTTATGGGAGCTTACCTGTGGGAGGCTTGTGACAAACAGGAGACTTTCCTCTTCAGAAGTTTTGTCATCGGTGTAGTTTGAGAGAAGGAACAAGTTGCTTTGGTAGAAATATTAACTTAGTACCAAAAGGTTTTGTTTTTAATCTTCTAAAATCCTAAGTTGGTGCCACTGAACAATAAATTCTTGCTTTCTCCATGAAACTGGTGTTTGTGTTTTTGAGAAACACACAGCAATATTACTTTTTATACTGTATTTAAACAATGCCTTTGTAGTGGGTGAAGAAATGAAGCAGCTGAAGTATATGAACCTCTTGGGGAAAAAAGGAAAAAAAACCCAAACCTTTTGCCTTCTTCCTTAGCACATTAAAATTTCCTTGTCTGAAGTGAAATACATTTTGGTTTAGTTGCTAAACATTCAGCTCCATTAGAGTGGCACACAGTTTCAGACTGTTTCTCAGAGGGGCCTTGGGTAAGGGTAGAAATCTTGTAATCTAAACAGGTATTGTAGTTGAAGTGGAGGCCAGTAGGCAGTTGTAGATTGTATTTTGGCCATGTGATTTAGTTCACAAAAATCCAAATTAGGGGATTAGACTTATTTATGTACGTGTATGAAAATGTTTCATTGGCATTTTAGGTTTTTCTGCACTCTTTCTTCAGAGAAGAAACTTAAAATTGTTAAAAATTAATTTACTGTGCAAGAGACAACATTTAGCTGGAAGAGGCATCGTTACACTTTTTTTCAGAAGATAAGACTCCATTATGTTTCATGTATCTGGCAATACTTCTGCAAGCCTTTATGGTATGAAGAAGATATAAGACACCTTTCTGCTTCTTTGGAATATATACATTCCAATACATAGTGTGGAATAAACATTCCTCTTAACAAATATCTTGGTGAAACAAGAATTTTCAAGTAACTGCAAAAAATTAAATGGAAAATGCAACAAAAAGGAGGAGAGTATGAGGAAAGTGGAGGTAAACTAGACTGTAAAGGTATGGCTTGAACTGTTGTAAAGAACGCTTTATGTTTAGAGTCTTTCTTTCAGATTGTGACAACAGGGCAACAGCAGTGACAGGGTTTTTTTTCTCTTGAATGAACTCCAAATCTTCCTTAAAACCTGTCCATTATAGTAGTAACAGAGTGCCAAAACCTGTGGTTTCTGCTATGCTATCTTTCTTATTGCCTGCATGGTTAACAGCTTGAGAGAAAGTTGTAGATTTCTTTCAGGTGGAGGTGAAAAAGGATTCTAGGGTAGATTCACATTTTGATCTGTGTCCTGGTTTCAGCTGGGATAGAGTTAACGGTGTTCCTAGTAGCTGGTCCAGTGCTGTGTTTTGAGTTCAGTATGTGAAGAATGTTGATAACACACTGATGTTTTCAGTTGTTGCTCAGTAGTGTTTAGACTATAGTCAAGGATTTTTCAGCTTCTCATGCCCAGCCAGGGCACCTGACCCAAACTGGCCAACAGTGTATTCCATACCATGGGATGTCCCATCCAGTTTAGGAACTGGGAAGGGGGGGGCAGGGATTCGCCGCTCGGGGACTGGCTGGGTGTCGGTCGGCGGGTGGTGAGCAATTGCCCTGCGCATCATTTGTACATTTCAATCCTTTTATTACTACTGTTGTCATTTTATTAGTGTTGTCATTATCATTATTAGTTTCTTCTTTTCTGTTCTATTAAATCGTTCTTATCTCAACCCAGGAGTTTTACTTCTTTTCCTGATTTTCTCCCCCATCCCACTGGATGGGGGGGGAGTGAGTGAGTGAGCGGCTGCGTGGTGCTTAGTTGCTGGCTGGGGTTAAACCACAACAATCTGTTTGAAATTTATTCTTTGTTGCAGTAGGACATGGACTGCTTTTTCTTAAGGATCAGTACATTCAGCTGTGATGGACTCGGTCTGCTCCTGGTAGAAGTCAAAAGCAGAGCTTGCTTTGTTGTGAAAGTAGATGGGTTTTCTATAGTAAGGAAATTTTGGTCAGTGTTAGGACAATGTTTACAGTAATTACAGAAAACCAAATGCATAATTCATTCTCGATGAAAGATTTGGCTGATACGTTGGAATTGTTGTATACAGAGACCAACAGTAATTACCAAATCATATTTCAATTGCCAATTGTTGTACAGTTGTCAGTGGTGCCAAAGGTCAGAGGCTGGTGGCCAAGAGACAATTAGAAGTTTATCACTTACCATTTCATTGGGTTAGCTTTCTACCTCTTTCTTGACTCTTGGTATTTTTTTAAACTATAACAGTAATACATTATGTGAAATTAAAATACTTTATCAACCTCTTCGTTTACATTGTAATTCTTGGCTTCCTTGCTCCATGCTTTTTTCCTTTTCTGGGAAACAAACAAAACCAAAAGATGTTTTAATGTAAGCTTTATTTAGTAAACTAATAGAGATACAATGCTGTAACTTAAGTGTTGAGTTTAGTCAATATTGCTTAAGTCTAGCTGATGTTAGTGTAACAAAATGACTGTGTACCACGCTAAAAACAAATGAGTTGCAATTACTTTCGGATGGGATAAGTCCAGGTTAAGCAGAAGTAAGACAATGGACAGAGAATACAGTATTACGTGAAAATTATTCACAGTCGTAGCAACTTTAAAGTAAAATTTGCTTTGAAATATTTGCACTTTTTTTCCCTTCATGAAGTTCAACATATGTAACATACTTGATAAAATGGTAGGAGAAAATGAACTCTGTGTGCATCAGCTACTTGGTAAAAGACCACTGAAGTCAGTTTGGGCAGTAGTGATGTCTTGGGGAAATGCTATACGACCAGGGAACAAAACCAGTAAGATGCAACAGAAAGTTTAACACTTGTTGTGTAATGATGAAAAGTCATAAGGGCTTAAAACTGAATTGTTTACAAGGAAGCATGCCTTTTAGTATAAACTTGAGGAGTTTCACAGGCCAAAACTCATGTGTACCAAATAACGCCAAACTTATTTTTAAAAATGAAATGTTTGTTACACGTTAACGGGGAAAGATTAGCTTTTCCCATGAGCAACACGGGCAGTATTGGTACAGTTTCAATGTGCCAATTTTCCTCTTTGCTGTTAGAAACCTTCTTGGGCCCACTTGGAAAATTTGTTACTTCTTTTTATTTCGTCTTGTAGTCTTTTTTTCCATTTTTTGAAATTGAAAGGTAATGCTAGTATTGTAATCTTCTTAAAAGTGAATCTCTTTTTATTAAACTCCAAGCCCAGAGTGCTAGTCAGTTGAAGCTACTATCGGAACAAAAGCCTGAGACTCAGCAGAGTCTGGGAAACATTGTGCTTGTGCCCTCTGAAAGTCAGTCAGAAGCTTTCTGATTTTAAAGATGACCTATTAAAAAAAAACCTATGGAAGTTGGGCTTGTGCAGTTTTAATTAACTTTCTGCTTTGAAAACCATTGCTGCTTGCTTTTTTGTAAAACCTTTTTTTAAACCGTGTGCGTCTGAGCGTTTTATGTGTTGGTTCCCTTTTTCTTTACGGGTTACGTGGTTTGTGGAGTCTGTCAGGTTTTACTTTTAAGTGATGTCAGAGAGGCCTATGTATATCTATTATCTATAAGTAACAATCCCATTATGAGAGAATTGGAAAACCCCTCCATAACTACTTCTCTGCAGTACCTCATCTTTCCCCGTTCTTCCTTTCTCACGACAGTAGCCTGTGTCTGCCTCGGCGCTGTGCAGGTCAGCTAAGCCAGTAGAGAGGTAACCCAGAAGAACAGGGCGTAGGAGGGGAAAGCAGCTGCCTGTCTGGTTACGGCTTGCAGTGCTAGCAAACTGTTAGGTAATGTGGCTTGAATTAATCTGACTTCGTCTGTTTGAGGGTGTGTATTTAACTGATGATGTTTCATTCAGATTGATATTTTTTTTAATGTCTCCTCCAAGAGAGGGTGGTAGCAATGAGTGGTGAAGACACTGCGAGAGGAGGGAATCACACTTCTCTGTTGTGACGGGAGCTTGAAAACTCAGGGATCTGGTGTCATCTTTCTTTGCTTCAGTTGTTATAGTTCACAAATATATGAATATTGCTAAATCTTGCTTTATAGACATCTCTCTATCTATATATCTATAAAGATATGCCATAACTTCAAGGAAATGCCACCTACCTTCATGGCACCAGGGCCAGCAGAGTATTTTGTGTAACTCTGAGATGGCGTGTGAAAATGGTGCTGCAGCAGTGTAACAAACTATTTCACTAGTACTTTGATTGCCTGTTATTTCATGCGTTATCACTTGGCCAAATGACTGCTAGCTGGGCATTATTTTTGTCTTATTTGCCAGGCAATAGAGCCTTGTAGAGGGGGGGGGGCTGAGTGGGAGATGGCAGCGGGGAGGGAAAGTCTTTGTGGAGGTGAAATAAATGTATTTAAAAGTTCAAAGAATCACTTTTTCTAAGCATAGGCTAATCTGTTATTTTCCCAGAGGGTAATCTGGCTTTCTCTAGTTAAATGGAATTAGCCAACAGTGTTTATGGGGATAAGCTTGAAACAATATGAAAGCTATATAGCTCTTTTTAAAAGTTGTTTTCTGATGCTTATCTTAAACTGTTGAAGCATGTAGGTTTTTTTCTTTTAGCCTCTTAAAAATACATTCTCCCATTTCTGTCAAAGTTTGTATATAAACAGTCCCAGTGTGGAGTAAAAAGCCTAAAAGATAAATAGGACAGCTGCTACTTATAGCAGAAGGGAAAAAATGTGCTTTATAATTCTTGCATACATTTAAGAATTGGTTCACTGGGATTTTTCACTGATTAATTTTGTAAAGTAATTTGGCCCTTGGGATAATTTTAGGGGGCTGTAAATACTCAGAGTATTGGAGCTGAAAGAGCATTTTTCATGTGTTTGCAGAACTAATTCATTAAATGTTCTCCTGACAGTTAATTTTTCCACATCATGAATGGTGGTCATAATCAATATCTTGCCTTTCGCAGCTACTCTGCTGCAGCCTTTTTGATGAAATGTGCCCCCCCCCGCTTTGAGTTGCAAGAATAGTTTTTCTCACTGAGAACCTGTGTACCAGTTACTGGGAATTAAATAATTTTTTTCTTTTTTTTTGCTTTTCTAAGAAAAAAATACAGTTCTGTTAATTGCCTGGATGATGAAAGAACAGCTTTCTTGTTTCTTGGAGGAAAAAAAAGGCTCAAATTTTGCAGTATTAGAACAGAGTTTGATTAGAAGATCTGTTGTAACTGATTAAAGGTGAGATATTTGCATATAAAAAAGACTTTAGCAACATCTGTTTTGCTAGGGAGTTTAGAAGGAGCATGTACTGCTTGAGTGTGATGCTTCCCAATAAGAAAGCAGAATCATCTGAACTTTTTCTGTATTTCTTGTTCCCATTCTTTTTCAAACTACATATGCAGAAATAGGTGCTGTTGCTTCTGAGGACTGTTGGATGTATCAAATATGGTGCAGTCCCACTGCACCTTTTCTTTTCTGGGGAAATGTTACCCTTTAGATGTAGTCAGGAGGCATTAAGGACTTGAATGTTCTGCCTGAATGTTAGCAACAGTATTTGTTGGTGTATATCCAGGGGTCGTCCTCAAAGGGAAAATGAGGTCAGTGACTGGTGCTGGTAATGGGAATTGGGCTGTGAGCTGGAGCTGCAGTGATGCTGCACAGCCAGGGCAGAGGATGGCATTGTCCTGCAAGATGGGCCATTCAGGCAGTGGTGCTTGAGGACCACCAGGTCACCGTGTGCTGAGGTAGCTCTCAGGGATGCCTTGAGTTAGCCCCAGGTAACTTCCTTCGTAACACTGCTCCTGGTGGGATTGCAGAGTTGGTTTGGTTTGGTTTTTTCCGTCATCAAGCAAGGATGGGTGTAGCAGTTTGGCTTAGGTTGGTGGAAAACACTTCTGAACATTGCTGGAGTGGAGGGGGCTTAAAAGCCTGAGGCTGTGAATTTAGTCATTTAAAGCAGATTTCCTTCACTGGTAGGTAAGGTCTTTTTAAAGTCACTTCCAGAAATTGCTTTTTCCTGCCTGTGTTGCTGTGCCCCAGTGAGTCTTTTCTGGATCAGGTGTGTGTTACTAGGGAGACAGTGAATTCCTGTGCTCTGACTGCAACAGCTTAAACCAACTGAAACGGAGGGATTTGCGTACTGCATAATTAAACGATAACTTTACAGAATTTATGCAGATCAGATAGAAACAAGCAATCCAAACAAGGCATTGCACAATAGAAAATGAACTTGTACATCCTTAACTATATGGCATCTTTCCCTCTGGCAGAGACAACTCAGTTTCAGTATTAATTGCCTAATGCTCGCAGTACGACAAGTAGTTTAGGTAATTATCTCAGGAACTGGCTTTGTTTTTGTTGCACCTAATACAAGGTAGGCCCTATTTTGATTTAATTTGTTATGCACTATGGTAAAAGAAGTATTTAGTAGTGTATAATTCTTTCTATGTGTGCTTTAAAATCACAAACATGGGGAATTTTTATGTCCTTTGAGAAACATTTTGATGCTCTTATTCCAGAAATCAGAGTACTGTGTTTCACAATAAAATTAAATGCCTTTATGCTACACCCTGTATTTCATGTAGCTGCTGTTCCCGAGCATGGTGTTCACATTACCTAATTGCTCAGTGCCTACTCAGACATAACTCTTGTACACTTTCCTGTCTAAATCATCTTGAGGGTGGTGGGTTTTTTTGTGGAAGTACGTATGGTGTGGCATGTCAAAGCATTAATTTACTATCTGGCTGGCTGAAGACAGACTGCCTTTAGACACTCAGGTAGCATAACTTGTTACATGAGATTTTGTAGTTCACCAGAAGAGAGAATCGTGATGTGCTGTATTTATGCACGCACACATCCTTCTTCTGGTGTTTGCCAGTGTGATTATATAATGCATTTCTTGGGATTCATCGGCACATCGAGGGGGAGTTGGGCACTTCATTGCGGCTGGATGGATTTGAGTAATAGCCAAGCCTCTCTCGGGGAGGGACCTGCAAGCTAAGCTGCTCAAAGTTGAAAGCAAATCTTTCCTCTTATTTCTGAACTGACATCTGAAAGAAATAAGATTAGCTGGCTCGTCAGCCCTGTTTCATGGATTTTTAAAAATAGAATGCTTGAAGAAAATCCCTCCTTGAACCAAAAGCTCCATAAAAAGATTCTTCTCAAATAACATGTTATTGTTGCTCTTTCTATTCTGTGCTTTAATGGCCAAGGCTAAGGTAGAAATGGTGAATGAAATGGCCACTTAATGTATTTTTCTGTCACACCCATGGGAACAAGAGTTTATACAGTAAAATTAATTTAACTTTTTTTGACTAAGAGATTAATTGGTTTCACTAATTCATTTAAAATTGGAAAGTAACACTATGTATTTTTAAAAGGGGAACCAGTCATATTAATTCGGTGCTCGAAGAAGTGATCCTACTTAAAGGTATAATATAAGCATTTTTCCCATGAGCCTTCAGCACAACTGCCTTTTAAATACATACATGCCCAGTGTTCAGGCCATAAATGGTTATGCTGTGGGGAGCGAGAGAGGTAATAATTAAACACAGGAAACTGATACATGAAATGGAAGGTGAAATTCCATGCTGCTTCTGATGGCTGGAAGCATCAATTATACTATAGATTTTGTGCTTTAGGATGGCTGTGGCATTCTCTGGATGTATAGGAGGACCCCTAGTAGAGTGCTTTTTATTTCTGTTTTTTTAAAGCCTGGAGAGCATAGTTCTCCAGGCTATCTGTTGTAAAGAGACACTAGAAATAAAAAGGCATGCCACAAGCTAACGTTCTGGGTATCACAGTTGGGGGAGTATTTTTTTTTTTTTCTTCAGACTATCTCCAAAATCCCCCATGTACCTTCTCACTTCCAAAACTGCTGTTATTCTTGAATCTTTATTATGTTGGTCCTCTCTCCCTTCTGGTCTTCCCTTCCTACTTAGAGAAAAAACACCATAGTTGTGCTCTTAGGATCCTCAGAATGGATACTCTTCAAAATCTCATGTGGCTTTACTTTCTGTTGTTTTCTTTTTAGATGTCAAGATACTTCTACCTAACTTAAAAGCCTTGCCTAACTCTTCCTGGCTGTGTGTGCTGTTTTAGTGAGTAAAGCCTTGATTCTGGGGGTAGGAGGATATTTTTTTTTTTTTTCTTCTGCGAGATATATGCCTGTGTGTATATATATACACACACACTTTTGATTATTCTTATATATATTATAAAAGTAAAATAAAATAGATTGGAAACTGTGCCCCTTTCTGTAAAGCATGCAACTACCTAGACAGAGATGCATTATGCTAATACAGGTTTCATTAATGCAGTGATTGTTTAAAAGGCTAGGTCTTTCTTGGTTTATAAGCAGCTATGCTTGATTTTTAAGTGCAAAAGTCACAGTAATGATACAGTTTTTTGTGCAACAGTGCATGGACCTTCTCAGTAGTACTAAAGTTAAATGAAAATTTTAATTGCTTGGAGGAAACTTACACAAGCTGGAATATGGACAGTGTTTCTTCCTGTTGCTAGTAGAGAAACAAACTGGTCAGTTCTCTCCTCCTGCTATAAGACTATTTAAGGTTTGACAACAACTAAGCTGATCCAATCTAAGAAGAGCAAGTACTGACAAAAGATGTTTTCTTTCTGGGATGGGCTATTCCCATGAATTTGCAGTTTGAATGTAATTTTGTATGGCTTAAAGCTGAAGTGTATGGTCATAGTAAATGTGACACCTCAAGGCAAAGAGAGAGTTTTGTTCGTTGTTGCATCGTGAAATAGTGTTGTGATTTGGCACTGA
The DNA here is from genome assembly GCF_947461875.1 of Haliaeetus albicilla. Lineage (NCBI taxonomy): Eukaryota > Metazoa > Chordata > Aves > Accipitriformes > Accipitridae > Haliaeetus > Haliaeetus albicilla. The sequence goes on from NC_091487.1 coordinate 39,744,873, forward strand.
AGTAAAGTACACATTTGGCATACAACTTAAGTGCGTAAGTCATATTTCCACAATTGCTTTGGTCTTTTTCAGATGTTACAAAATGCATGCTTCATTGTTAACGAAAAATTATAATAAAATGAATGCGGAGAACATTAATTAGGAATGGTTGCTTTTCTAATTAGTTACGATAGAAATCAGAAGACTTGAGCTTGGAAATGAAAAGTCTTGGATCTAGATTTTCTTCTTATCTGTTCATCTCTTGTCCAACATTTTATGTAATATTAATTAAATCAGATCTAATGTTGCTCTTGCCTTTCTGATGTATACTGGGGCTGTCTAATGAAGAAAGTATCTGTTAGTAATGCAGTAAGTTTAAGCTGGGAAAATGTGTTCATATGGTAAGTTTCGTAACAAATGATTGTAGTAATAAACTTAGGACTGTTTTGGTTGTAGTCTAATTCGCGTTTTTTAAAGTGTTGACAGAAGAAAATATAGTGGATTATTAAGTGTAGTTACACGTGAGTTTACTAATAGTCTGGCTAGTATAAAGAAAGATTTGGGTTGTGGAGATATATTTCCATCATGTGGACATTCAAAATTGAGTATGTTTAAGATGTGAAAAGAATAATGGTTTGAAGGGACTACTAGAAGTCATGTAGTCTAATGCCAGGTTAATCCAGGTTGCTCAGGAGTTTTCCCAGATAAGTATTGACTATTTCCAAGGGTGGAGTTTCTACAAACTCTCTAGGCAGCCTGTAGCAGTGTGTTTGGCGTTCGTGTCCTGTCCAGTAAACAACTTGCTCTGTATTCATTTCGGCATTTTGCTTCTGTGTGAGTAATGAAGGCTTCTGGATTCTTTGGGTCTGTAAGAACTGACTAGCACTGGACCTCTGTAGTAACTCTTGTTGGGATGCAGGTTTCGAAGACCTTTGGATCCACTGTAGTTGTGGAGAAGGTAGCCGGGATTGAACTTCAGAGTTTATTGGTTTGCTCGGTGCTGGGAATGAAAGTCCTAGCAGATACTTACAATGCATATAGATACAAAGCAATGCACAGATGGACCCAATGGAGAACTGAAATAAGTAACTGACTTTTGATTACCTGTGGAATCACTTATCAAGGTTAAAGATTACTTGTGCCTTAGCGCTCTTTCCACTTCATTCTTTATGACCTCATATTGTCCCTACTTTTGGTAAGGTAAGACATATGCAATATTTATTATATGAAAATGTAGGCTACATGTTTTGTTTTATTCATAGTTACCCAATTTACTATTCCTCTTTCCCTCTTTACTGTGATACTTAATACCTGACTATATCTAGCAACTTTCCTGGATGCTTGGTACTCTTCTTATTAAAAGAAGTGGAGCAGCTAGTCAAAATTAAGACTGCTTATGTCAAAAAGCATATGCTTAAGTATCCACTAAATGTTTCCTCAACTTTGGTCTAAACATACTTATCTGGAAAGTGTCATTGTCTTAATAACATGCCACTCCTTGGATGATTGCTCCCAGCATTTGGTAATTTAGTAGTTAGTTGCAGGAGGGCAGGAATGCCTACTATTTAAAGTAATAAAAAGAAAAAACAAAATCTATTTCTGTCTTGATTTAGTAGTAGTATGCTTCCCTTTAGATAAAAATAAAAGGGGCTCTTGAGCAATAGTAAGTTGCTAAGTTTGTGTTCTGGGTTGGTGGTCTGGGTATGGCTTGTACCTTGCCTGAGACCATGAACGTAGAAAACCATAGCCCTCTAGCTGTGAACTCCCAGTAACTGGCTTTCTTCTTGTGTCCCAGCAAAGTGCTCTGTTGAGGCCAATTTCAGTAAGATGTGCATATTTCTTTGGGTTGTACTGTGTTGTCGAATGACTAGGGTGGATGTTCGTGCCCATCTTGGATTGTCTGTTGGTTACAAAAAGGAGTTGTAAATTGTAAAATCCTTCTGTTACTTGACCTGCATCCAATTGTGTGATTTTTACAATAATCAGCTTGAGATTGCCCCATCAAAAAGCCATTCTTAACCTTAGCCTGATGCCAAAATTCCTATCTGAATCTTCAGTTTAAGTTGCCGTATCTATTGTGTAAACTGGAGCCCTTGCTCTTGTTACCCTTTGTAACAGAGGGGAGTAGTGAAGACTGTCTAGCTTCTAGAGGTGTGTAAATGTGACTGTGTCAACCGTAACTGCCAAGAGATATTCTAAGAGAAAGAAGGCTGTTAAGCTGGAGAACGATATTTAATTTGGCAGTAAATTTTATGCTAGTATTTCTACGGAGCTATTAGCTAATATTATGGGGGGGGGGGGAATTGTAATCCAGGAAACATGGGGCTCTGAAACTTTGAAACTTAGGTAATAAGAAGGAGCACATCCCCTGTGTGACCAGATGTGTGTGTCCAAGCCCAGACTGAAACCTTGGTTACAAGATGAAAGAACCTGTCTGTCTATAACTGAGAAGGTTTAATCATACCTTTCTATCATTTCTGGAGCCTTTTACAGGTGACTGAGGCAAAGCTCTAAAGTGTTCTGTTTAACTTGGGTATTGCAAAAGTTTCCATAATCCTGATTTTATAGATTTGTAGATACATGTTAAGCTTGTAATACTGGGCATTGCATTCCCATCTATTCATATAACTTTGGAAGACAGAGATGCAGACAGTAATTTTAAAGAGGTTTTGCTTGTAATGAAATCTTTAAATGTTAATTCATCATGTAGTAGGTAAAATTATCTGTTTAATACATCTTTTCATAAAAATGGGATGTCTGATATTTAAAATAGTACTGAGTTTGATTTTTCTTCCCCCCTGCTTCCATAAGGGTCTCTTCTGTCATTTTCCCAATGTGGCAGTTCTCAAACTGTTGACTCTTCCTTCTTTTCAGGGAGGTTCTTACTGTCAAGGCTTCTTGCAGTCCTTCATGTTAATGTCAGATACTCAACTGAAAAAGAAATGTGCGATTATTTTTTTTTTTTCCTTAAGAAAATGTGTGTTAGTTCCAGGGTGTTCTAGTCAGTTTTCCGATTAAGATGAACCTTAAAATAAAGCCATTGTGTTGGATTTCCCATTTTGGCAAAGCTTCTTTCTAGGAAATATTCAGAAACCTTCAGGTTCTGAAGTGCAAATGAAAGCTATTGCAAGTCAAAATTTTAGGTCTCTTGTTGAGGGGCTGCCCTGTGGTATCCTCATTACAGAATGCCCCCGTCTCTCATGGAAATGTATCTTTGTACAATTATATTTCAAAATTTTTTGGCTTGTTTTTGTTATGGATGTGCTGTATGTTGGGTCTACAGGTTATTTATTTGTGGGCTACAGTTTGGTAATACCACTGCAACACTCAAACATTTAGATATGTGCTGGGATTGGGGGCTAGACTGGCATTGGTTCATTGACAGTTTTCTGAAGTATCTGATTCAAACAACTAAAGCCATATGGTGTTTAAGGTCTTCAAGACCAAACCACAAAAACTCCACCCCTTTTCTTCAGTATCTCTAAACCCAGTTTGTTTATATGCCTTAGAAGTTGGCCTTATTGTAGCTCCTTTTCTAAATGAGTTCTGTCACTTTTAAGCATTTTGCTATTCTTTTCAGTGAAAGGCATGTCTTGTTGCCGTTTCCTCTGCAGTCTATGTGTGCTTTTTTCTCCAGGTGTCTGTTTTTTACTTACCATTTGTTATAAGGAATGCAACAATGCAGTAGCATAAGTGGGAATAGAGACTGCTCTGTAAGGCTTCTTCAGAGGAATGCAGAAATGCATGCAGGAGAAGGAAATCTACAGTAGTACAGCAGAGTGGTTGTAGTAATGTGAGTGTGAACAAAATAAGGTCACATTTTAGATTACTCCTACATGGAGAAAAGCAGGATTTCTCAGAATTAGGGACAAAATACTAAGTGATACTGGAGTTAAAATCATACATGGTGCATGGAAAGAATCTGAAGTTGGTGGAGACTTCAAGCTAGTTGTCTGCACTAACTAGCCCACTTTTTGGGTTATCACAGTCCAAATCTATTGGCTTATTTCCATTACCTGCATTTTTGTAGTTTGATCACTAGAGTTCTTATGTAGATACTGATTTAAGTATTTTGATGTAGAGGATGTTAGAAGGACCACAGCAGTCATCTTTTAACATATGCTTAAATCTCCATTCTGAGAGAGATCTGTTTCCTTTTAAAAAGGAGAGTGAAATACAGGCACTTGATATCTAGGCATGGGTTTATTTGTGGTCAAACAGTTATATTTATTTATCTCTCTAACCTGTTCGCTTTTTCTCATGAACAGGAAGGGAATTTGAAATGCACGACAATTTCAAGGAATGTGATGATTTCAGTGACTCATCTGTTTACTCTAAAACATACTGTGAATGGGTTCCATGCTAACTGACAGGGTATGGCTTGAATGAAATTCTGGCTATTTGAAACTCAAGGCCTGAGTATACAAAAACAACTAATATGAGATCTGTCTGAGTGTACCTTGCATGTTCTACTTCTGGGATGCAGCAGAGGGAACTTCCCCCGGTGCACTTAGGAAGTGGTGCATGAGTGCTCCTACAGCTCTGTCATTGCTCCAAAATCTTCTAAGGGTGAGGTGAGAAAAATGAATATGGCAGTCTCTGTTGCTTCATTTCTGTCCAACCACAACAATTTTGCTCTTGAATTTCAGATCAGAACTGCAACCATAGGGAGTGCCAGGTCTGATTGATGTGATGGGCACACCCAGGGGTGTATGCTGAGGAAGTATCAGGGGTTTATAACTCTTACTCATGATGTTTCATTAGTTTATCTTAGAATAGAAGACTATCTCCTAGCTTGTCTGTTTTTACCCTTAGCTGCCTGGACTGTAGGACTGAAAAGGAAACGGCAGTTATCTTTTACAAATGCAAAATCTGGAATCACTTATCAGGAAACAAACACCCCAAAACAAAAAAGCAAACCCAAACCTGAAAATATTAACTACAGTGGCATTCAGCTGAATCTTATTTATACAGGGGTGTAGCTGCCAGCTAGGAGAGAAGAGGGAAAGGTGCAGCTGTGCATACATGAGCCAGAGCAAATAGCTGCCCTGGGGATCCTGGTGGGGTTGCATTAGCCTTTCTTACGCCACTCTAGTGGACCCATACTTATCTCTGAACGTACACCTCAGACCAATAGCAGCATGGCATCACTGAAAATGAGCTTTTTATTGATAAATTTAATCTTGAGAGGCATACGAAAGTTGTTCTCAAGCAATAAAGGGTGCTACTCATTTGACCTGGTATAGCTAGTGGATTTCTCAGGTCGACCAGGAGAGATTTGGATGGGGAAGTGAAGAGATGGTCCTTGCTTCATTTGTCAGTTAACAGTTATAAAAGAGCTCTTCTGTACTGGCAAAACAAGTTAGAAGGTTTCAGCTTCTCGTGAAAGACCCACCATACACTGGTAGGTATTAGACAGGATAATATTTTCCTTGGACTGCACTGTAGATTTTTTTATTTTCAATTTGTTTACTTACTAATATATATATTTTTTTTTTCCCAAACCTCATGCTTATAAAGGAAAAACTAGGCAATATGCTTGAGAGTTTTTTTTCTTTTGTTTGTTTGTTTTCACTTAAAAAATAGGATTGGGATGGGATTTTCCACCAATGCTTTAATTGGAGTAGCTAAAATCAGTGTATTGCATTTCTCCTTTGGTATTTCAAATTTGGAGGCAGATTATATTGAAAGTACACCTTCAAGTGAAAACAGACTTTGCATTCCCACTCTAGGTTTGAAGAAACAGATTGTGAAAAAATGGAAAGGTAGGTTTTATGCTTAAAGCATCTTACAGATAATGTTTTCCAGTAGATTCACCAGTTTGATTCCTATTACGGAACATTCAGATTTCTATAGACAACTTGTGTAATCTCTGCCTGCATACAGAATTGGGACATCCTGGGTGTATTTTTTATGTATTATGTAGAGCTCATTAGTACTGAGGAATGGGTGATTGTGTATTCCATGATAGTGGTGATGCAGAAACATTGCAGTGCAGTTGCTGATAAGTATTTTTCTTTTAGTCCTTGCACACCCCTGTTTATGTATTACTGTTTACCTGAAATATTTAATTTTGTAAATGTGACTTTGTCCTGCAAAAATACTTTTGGCTGCATCTCTGATACTACTTCTTGTCAGGTAGGACTAAATTACCATTGTGTTAGTACAATGTAAGCAATGTTGGAGAAAAGAGGAAAAACTGACCTTGAAAGTATCTGATTTCTAGCTATAAAATGGCAGCCTTTTTTCTTTGAGGATAGGTAGTATGTCCTGAGCAGAGTACCTGGAATTCGTTCTAAATTCCCAATGTTCTATAATATTCTAATCATCTAGGGCTGACCCAAAGCAAATACGCTTTCTTTTGACCAAACAGGGAAAAAAAAATTATTCCGTTTTAAAATATTTTTCCATTTTATACAGTTTAGCAGAAATTTTATTTTACCTTAACAATCAGCAGCAAAGCTTAACTAGAATTAAAAGCAGGGAATAGCTAGTACAATGTATTAGGAATGAATGAATGTGTTAAAGGTACTCAAGACAACATGTGTCACCAGGTTTGCAAAATAAAACTTAATGAGAGTTTTCTCAAGTCAGGTATACATCTTTTTGCTTATTGTCTATTGATTTAGAGGTATTTTTGGGGAGGGGTTTGGGATTTTTTTTACTTAGTGCATACTTATGTGTTCAAACCCCAATATGATAACTTTATGGTCACCTTTAATATTTGCTTAGAATGAATGAGTCAACTTGTGCAAGACAAATGGATAAGCAGATGACTATTGCAAGATTTGTTCCATCTTGGATATTTTCTTTTTGTTTTTTCCCCAACTGACTTGTTTTAAGATCATGGAGAAGTTACTTAAAGTTCATTTTTTGATCGAAGAAAAGGTATCTTGAGGTTAATGTTAGTTCCCGATTGTAACAACATGAGGGCGCTTAATTTGTGAATGGTCCAGTTAACTTCAGTAAAAATATTCCCATAAGTAAAATTACTCATGAGCATTGCAGGCATCTGGTTGTAGGTTGGGTTTTTTTGGTTTTGGGTTTTTTTTTATTTTATTTGGGTTTTATTATGTTTTATAGTAGTAGTTTGTCAAGGATTAAGTAGCATTTTTACCTAACGTTTCAGAGGTAAAAAATAACCTGAATTTGTTTTGGTTTTGGAAGCCAGTTTGAAAACTGTTAACACCTTCTGTTCCATTCTGGTTTTGAGACATTATTGAGACCGTGAAGAACAACTGGCAAGCCTCTTGGGGCACTGGCTTCTGTCCTTGCAAAGCATGGAAGTTATTTGTCCCTGAAGCTTTTATTTAATTTTAATCTGGCATAAGCTGAGTGACCAGTTCTTCCAGCTGCAAAAGCCAAAAACCTGCAACAGCCTTTAATTTATATTCACACATGAATGCTGTGTAATTCTTGTTGTTTGCTTGTTTCAGAAGTTCAGTGCAAAGCTTCTTCCCTTATCCCTTTCTCATGAGACCTGGAAATCTAACCTTTTATAAAGGTCACGCGTTAAAGTGATGATTGTTTCTGGGGGTGTACCTTTTATGAGTGCTTTCTTAAAAGCAGGAAGACGTATCTGTGGTTTAGTCTTCACGCTTACGTAGCAAGTAGCTGTCTCCATGTACTGTTTCACAACTTGCTCCAATTTAACCTGCTTTTTTCAGGCTTGTCCTCTTTATTCTGAGCTCAGAGTACCTCTTAAGGTGACCGCATGTAGCATGTTGTAAGTTGGAGGGAAAGAAAGATCAGACACTTTGTTCAGAAGAAAGGTATTTATGGAAACAATGCAATATACAAGTACTTCATCTCTAAACTCTAGCGTTCCCCTTGAGACTGGATAACATTTTTTTCCTTGAATTTGGTTTGCAGAATTATATCTATGCACTTCTTGTCTCTTTCCTCTGTTAGATGTTTAAGTGTTTCCAAATTCCTGCTTGGCTTACAATATGTTATTCCTACCAGTGGCTTGGTTGGTAATGGCAAGATCAGTATGTGGCAGGCATAAATCTTCAGAGGCATGGATATCAGTGTCATGCAATTAGAAGTGATTTTGGTAAACACAACCTTTGCCTTGCTGCAGATGTGTAAAGCCAGGCAGGGTGGCATGCCTGGTAACGTGGGATTCTAGTTATGTTGAGTAAAGCATATGTGAAATTGTTTGTAACTTTACAAGCTATGGCACTTGAGAAGGCTGCCAAATCCAGTATTTGCTGCTATGATTTTGGTATTTTTAGTTCTAGGATTTTTCTGCTTAGCTTGTGGGAGAAAAGACTGTGATCACCAGCTACTCTAATGCCTTTTTGTTTAGAGTTTGGGATTAGGAATATTATCTGTTTTATCTGCACGGCAGAAGGATGCATTTTGAATTGATGCGATTTTTAGATTTCTGATTAAAGGTTAGAATGAGACAGACAGCCTGAGGCTAAAATAGTCTTGTGTGATTTAACTTTTTTTTGATATTTAGCCTTTCTCCCTATTGTGGCAGTAATGCCTGTATTAATGCACATATTTGAGTAAAACTGACTGGGGTTACATGAGAATTCAAATCATTATTTCCTTTCTTTCACCTCCCCAAAAGGAAAAAGAGTCAGTATGAGCCACAGCTGTGTCCTGCAATGCCCTCCAAAAATCAGTCACTTACTGAATGTTTCTGTTTTGTTATGTAGGTAAAAAGGAAGATGGCAGTGTGCATTTTATTAACATTTGAGGAAATGGTAAAACTAGAAATAGGCATGGATTTAAGTCAATGTAATGTAGATTAGGTTATATGAAAAAAAAAATCTGGGAAAAAAGCCCCTTTATGAATAATTTCTTTGGATATGAGAAATAGAATAATGAGGAAAGAAACTTGATTTTGTCAGTGGTGAACTGATAGTTGACCAACCCATAGTTTGAAAGGTGGTAAGAACAGCTTGGTTACTATAAATGTCTCGGGCAGCAACGGCCATGTGGAATGCAGTAGGGTACAAATGAGAGCTGTGAATGAAATGTCTAGGCCATCTGAAATGCAAGTGTCCACCACTTCTGGACTGACTTGTCAGCATCTTGTGCATGAATATATTATATGTCGGTTTACAAATGTAAGCGAAAGGTATCTGAAAGAAACATCGTTGTTCCAGAACAGAGAAATTGGCTACTTTTCTTCTGACAAAATAGATTGAATGCTTCACCTCCAGCAAGAACTGAAACTACAGCTGAGCTGCAGCTTCCATCTTGCCATGAAGGCCAAGCATTCTTCTTGCCAACAGCATGCAACCACAAGATCGTACATGGATCTCTTTGGCAAAGTTTGCATTTGAGTTTGCAAAGTTCATCTGGTAATTTCTTGTGCTCTGTACAGGTCCTTGATGCTAACTCACTGCATTTGTTGCCCTTAGAACAAAGCAAATGCTGTTTCATCATCAAGCACTGGGTATGAACCATTTGGGAGAAGGTGTTAAAAGTAGAAGCAACAAAATAGGAAAAACTTAAAAATTTGAGGGTCAATTTGTTTTATATATGCTATAGTCTTTGCACCTAAAAGAAACTTTTTTTTTTTCTTGATCACTTTTGATTTATAACTTCTATCACAATGGTGAGATTTTTTTAGTATTTTTAATGCCCTGTTTCTACACAGATCACTTCTTTGAACTAGCTCTCATGTTAATATGCCTCAAGGTGCCCCTTCTATCCGAATGATGCACAATCCTTGCCTGTTTCCTAGAGTCCAGTCCTCTGTTCTGGCCAGATCTGCTGGAATACGATGCTATGAGCACCTAACATTAGAGGAAGGTAATGCAGGAGTCTGAAGTTTTTTTCTGAGACCTGTTAGCTTGCATGATAACTTATTCTTTGGGAGGCTCTTTTCCATGTAAGCTACACTTCAGCTCTTTCTCCATGACTGCATCTAGTTAAGAAATCCACCATTTTTTTCACATGCATGGTGTTTGTGGTGTCCTGGTATGCCTTTTGTTCTCCTAAAGCACCAATAATTCACTTAACCTATCATATTCTCTTTTGGTACACATGACAGTCAAGTTCCTTCAAATACATGTCACTTCTCAAGTATGAGTAATGGTTCTTGCTGATGTGAGCCCTCTATTGAGTGTACTTACAGAATGTTTTCAAATGCTTGTTAAACTCAATTCTGTATCACTATAACTTTGACATATGACAACATTGCTTTTTTCTACTTTTGTTTTGTTTTCTGTGTACCTGATTTTTGTCTGTCTTCATCTAGTATTCTCTTTAGGAGCACAGATGAGTATGGAACTGTACAGGTGTCTGTATGTGTATGTATTTTGATCTGTGGAACAGATTTTGGATTTCTGGTTCCCTGATAAAATGCATCTGCTGCTTAGGTGGCCTTCTGTATCTTTGTTACTGTGGCAGCTATGCTCCCAGTTCTTTATATGAAAAGGCTTAAAATTTACAGATTAATTTGCTTCCCTTTGTAAAGCCAAGCCACTCTTTAAAAGGTGTAACTTGTTGTCACTAATTTCAGAGCTAATGATGCCTTCTAGATACTAAGGCGTGACATGATGTGACTTGCATGGAAGCTTTCTTTTAAGAGCTCTGTATCTTCACATGGGAGCCTGCAAGTCATTTACCTGTTTCATCTGTCTGTTGCTGGTAAAATTGGTGATAGCATACTGTTCAGAAGCAAATTGCAATTTGTTGATATTATGTGTATTCTTTTTCCACCTTCTTCCTCCCCCCATACAGTATCAAGTCACTGGATACCATTATTAATTTATGGCCTCTTCAGGGCATAGTAGTCATTTGATAAGATCTGCTTTGGTCTACAGGGAAATTAATGGTGTTTCAATCAGTAAGAATGATACCCAGTGAGAAGTATACTAGTTATCCTTGCTAGGTCACAGACAATTAAAAATCCTTGATACTCTTTTGATTTCCCTTGTTTTAAAGACATGAATTTGTTTCCTAGAGCAAAATATATTAGATATTTACGATTAGTATGCCATATACATGTGACAGTTATGCTTATAATCCAATTTGAAAGTTGCTGAACGTGTCACCTGTATAATTTCATGGCTTTCTATATATGTTATTTTTTCTTTTAGAAGTATATTAAATTTAGAAATTATTTAGAAGTTTCTTTTTCGATGTATATTAATATAATTCATACCAAAATGTACAAAATATTTAATAAATTAATTTTGGGGGTGTTTTTGGGAGCTAAAATATAGTTTAACATATTTTAAAGGTGAAAGCCTTTAGTAGACAGTTTTGTGAGCAGTCACTTTGTGAATGGTCAGCTCAATGCATAGTAAGTCTTAGTTCATTTATTACAGGACTTGGATCTACTGATTTAAGGAAAAAAGAGTACGTGGGGCAGGGGGGGAGGAATCAATTACACTGTGTCAAATCTGAGAAATGCTTACTTACCCATTGTAACTGGTACTACCCTCACCCTTCTGAAGTTTTAACTAGCAGTGTCTGTATTAATTGTTTCATGTGGATCATAGTCCTCTTGCTCTGTGTGAGATACACTTTTATTAAGCTCTGGTTTAATGGCTATGTGTTGGAAGTGCTGGATTAGGCCCTGGTGTACCTGGCGGTGTGATGGAAGAGGATCGTGTTTGAAAACCCAGATCCAATTTCCTGGTTTAGGTGTTGTTGGGCATAAGATAATAACAATTCTCAACAGGAACAGAAACTTGACTTGTGGAAACATAGATGATTAATATTGTAGCTCCCCGGGCAATTTTAATCCAGCCTGAATTGACTCAGTTGCTGCCAAAACCTGTGGTCTTGTACTCCTCTGCACTTTCCCATGTAGCCTCTTGCTAGCATGGGCATTCTGGTGGCCATTCAGCAAACTTGACTGAAATTGCTTTTTGTTAAAGCTAACCTTCCAAAGACGACATTTCAGGTTCCAGTTGAGTTGGCTCTCTTGATCGGGTTCACCGTGTCACCAGCTGGCTGTTGGTGACAGCACGTGAAAGGGCTGAGAGAGTGGGAAAAGCCAAGACTCCTGTCCTCTGCAGCTCCACCTTCTTCCACACTAACACGTGCGTGGTGTTACCCGCTGACAGTTTAACTCTGAAGGGCAAAAGCAGGATTTTGTGTGTCGCTTGGATGTATGTGTTCAAGGGCTTTTTTAAGCAAGTGCATCCTTTTGGGCAGTCAGGCCTTAGTATGTGGTGGGTTAGTTTTGGTTTTTTGTTTTGTCCGGTGGTTGGGGGTTTTTTTGGTTGTTGGTTGTTTTTTAAAGATGATCCCTTTCCAATAGTGAGTAATTGGAGGATGAGCTGAAATCTTGTTGAAATGCCGTAGCACAAAATGGAGTGTGATTCCATAGCGGTGACAATTAACTCGTGTGTATGGTACTGGGCTGGGGGCTGGCTGCCTTGGGGGGTCCCTGAGGGGGCCGAGTGTGCCCAACGAGAGACCCTGTGAACCTCAACTTGCCTACCTTGGTTATGTCTCTCTGAAATGGCATAATTCTTGTTTCACAAAAGGGTGATAAGGAGGTGTCCTGGTTTCAGCTGGGATAGAGTTAATATTCTTCCTGGTAGCTGGTACAGTGCTGTGTTTTGGATTTAGTGTGAGAATAACTTTGATAACACACTGATGTTTTAGGTGTCGCTAAGTAGCGCTTATCCTAAGTTAAGGATTTTTCAGTTTCCCATGCTCTGCCAGCGAGCAAGGTGCACAAGAAGCTGGGAGGGAGCATGGCCAGGACAGGTGACCTGAACTAGCTGAAGGGATATTCCATACCATAGACCATCATGCTCAGTATATAAACTGGGGGGAGTTGGCTGGGGGGGGTGGATTGCTGCTTGGGCATCGGTCAGCGGGTGGTGAGGAATTGCATTGTGCATCACTTGTCTTTTCTTGGGTTTTATTTCTCTCTTGTTTTTTGTTATATTCCTTTTCATTATCATGATCATTATCATATTTTATTATTATTGTTATATTTTATTTTACTTTAGTTATTATTAAATCATTCTTATCTCGACCCATGAATTTTACTTCTTTTTTTCAATTGTCCTCCCCATCCCACTGGGAGGGGGTGGGGAGAGAGCAGGCGGCTGCATGGGGCTTAGTTGCCGGCTGAGGTTAAACCACGACGGGAGGAAAGCTTGAAGACTCCAGTAAGGAAGTTCTACATAGAATATGGGTCAGTCCTGGCCTGTAACCCATGCAAATCCAGGATGCTAGTATAGCTTCTATTTTTCTGTGGTTAGCGTGGTAAAGTTTATGCAATTCTGACTGTGACCTGGTTAATAAGTTTACCAAAATTTCACTTTGACTTCAAAAGAAAAAGGATGTTTAATCAAAATTGCAAAATGAAGACAACCAGAAATTCATAAGTGATTCATTCTCAAACCCGTAAGTCACTGGGGACTGTTTACTCCATGAATGTTGTTGAGACTTTCTCTGAATTAAAGTAATGCTTAAATATGACAGAGGTTGAGTGAAGACTGTATTTTGGTATTTAGACCCACATAGGTGTAAGAAGGCAGCTTTGCAGGTGTGAGTTCAGGATCAGTATTTTCCAAGTATTTTTTTTATAGAATTATTTGAATGCATTACATGTTCGCTACTTTGATTGCTAAAAGGCATTGTCAAATGTTTTTGTTAAGGCACCAGCCTCTTTAACCCATGAAGGTTGGTTGATAAACATCCTCTATTACTATAAACATTGTTTTGACCATCTGCCAACTTAAGGCCTGAAAGGAAGGAGGAGGAAGGTGGAACGTTTTACTTGAGAGCTTGTTTTAAGGCAGATATCCCATTATGTATGTATTTTACTGAGAAACAGATGGTTTGTGAAATGAACCTAACAAAAATACAGCAGCCAAAAAAAAAATCCCTTTGTGAGTCCTGCAGTGTGATATTTGTGCTGTGAATATAAGCATGATTAGGACAATATTAACAACTGTAGTTAAAGGTAAATTGTTTGAAAGCCTTAGGTTGTATTCCTCAAATACAAGGACATATTTATAAGCTTTTTGAAGTCCACAAAAATTTCTGAAAAAAGAAAGTAGGCTTTAGCCAGTAATTTCTTTAAGTGAAGGGTTTGGCATCTTGCTGTTCTCCCATTTCTTCCTCTTTCCTTCCAGATCTAGGCACAATTGTTGGCAAATTAGCGAATGTGAATCAGAATTTGCATTGGTGGAAAAGTGTAAATAGAGCACACATATGCTGGTAGACAATTTCTAAGAGGAGAGTTCCTATAATATTTTCTCAATAGCTAGATTTATTTTGTGTTCGTTACCTTACAGCCAAATTAGTCTTCCATTACACTGAGCATGTTTTTCTTGGTGTGAACTGGCTTGAAATAGAGTTTGCCTTGGTTTTGCTTAGAGGGTAAGGTCACCCAGGGCCTCACAGGTGCCTCTGGTGCTTTGTCTCCCTGCCTGCTGCAGGGAGGAAGGGTTTCAGGACTTGTGTTGAGTGGTGACATCACTCACCTGAAGGGTTTTTTGTTGTTAAGTTACCTTTATTTTGAAGGGGTATTTTGTTTTAGTTACATTCATGTTCTTTATTTACCTCTGTTGTTTGTAATTACAGCTATTTCTTTTTCCTGAAATGGTCCTTTCATGTAGGCTTTAATAGTTTTTCTCTAATTACCATGCACAGTTAGTTAAGATTTGATTTGCAACATATTAAGATTTACTTTGTGTAACTTTTATAACACAAGACTAAGTGACACGCTTGAGTGAGAAGAGCAGCAACGTACTGAATCTACGAACACGTCCTTTTCTGGCAGCATGGTTTGGTGAAGGTAGTTTTCTTTTGGAGCCTTGTGCAGGGTTGATATTCCTGTCCTCTCCTCAGCAAAACCATGTTTGCAGCCTGGTGCAGGGATCACAAGGAACATTCTTTTGGGTAAAAGCAAACACTTCTCTCTGGAGAAGTGTGCTCAAGTAACAGGTGGGTTTTCAGGTGAGTTTGGTGATAGGAGTGTTTTTCATGTATTGAGTCTAGATGGGAGGAAAGGAACCCTTACTTGTGCTTCACTGATACCAAAATATTTCAGAAAGCCAGGGAGGTGTGAGGAATACTTATGATCAAGGTATTTTTGTGTTTGAAAGCAACCTGAGACTATAAATCGAGACCCTATTGCATTGTAAGGAAAGAGCTGAGTGAACAGTGTAACAGGAGTCTCTTCTCCTCTGGAGTAAACTTTGTGTTATTATTGACAGCTTTTCTAGGGTATCTTATCAGCTATTGGGTATGCAGTGTGCAACCGATCTATCTGGAGATAATGTTTGTAAAATTCTTAGTAATGTATTAAAGACCTGTGCGTTTTAGAGTGCTGTATAAACGTGGTGATTGCAATCTTGTGCAGAGTATGGGTTTGCTGTGTGGTGTATTCCCTGTGCAGCAGAGTGCTGTTTTCTTAACACTGCAGCTTTATATGGCTGTGGTGATTGAGACCCTGGTGATGGAGAAATCCTTTTAGGTCATTATCTTACAAAGTATGTGGTACCCTCTGAAATAGCATAAAAATGTCTTTAGATTTGGAAACATTCCCTTGTCAAGAAAAGACCTTTCTGTTTACCAAATCAAAACTACAACTGATAATTATTCTGTCCCCAAACACTGAAGTGATATGTGGGATGGTGGATCTCTTTATCCTGGATTTCAAATACCTTTTGGTATAGCATGCCAGTAATGCTGTGTTCTCCAAGTATTTGAAACTGGGCAGCAAATTGTTCTTGTATTTAATTGCTAGATAACCATTTGTGACCCTTCTTAAAAACTAGTTCAGCAGAGCAGTTTTACATATGAATTATGAGATTGCTTGCCACAGGTCAGGAGGAGATCCATTAACAGAGTGCACTAGTCTAGGCTTATTTGATTTGTCTCCCATCTATGGGACATCAGGACTGTGGAATCTCATCTTCAATTCCCCTTACATCAGTCATGCTAAAAAAGGAAACTGCCATGTGTGGTAAGTAGATCTGCTGTGTTTTTTTCAAATGCTTCTGCTGAATCTCTTGGAGTAAGAGTCAAACTACATCTGAACCTAATTTTGGAGTGTATTGACAGATTTTAAGCTTGCTTGTACCTGATAAAGTTAGTATTTTAGCTAAAGTTCAGGTGTGTTTTTTCTCAAAGCAATGAATAGTTGCCTGGGGTAACTAGTAAAGCCAATGGGATGAGATTTTTTTCGTTCGGGTGTCTCAGAGCTCAGCCCTCTATCTTGGCAATTGCTGTTGTAGCAGTATTGGACCGGATCTGCATTTTCCTAGCAAAATTGAGAATTTTTCTCTTTAGAAGCTCAGGGTGTGGAGATGTGGCCTCGCCAGCCTGGCACAAGCCCATGCAGCCCCTGGATCTTGCTTTTGTCCTCCCCCTGCTCCAATTCAACTGCTCCTTCCTATCTCCTCCACTTACAGATGTGTGCAGCTGCAGGGTGGGCTGAAGCGGGAGATGAATCCTGCTGAAAGTCAACACTTCCAAAGAAAGAGGGTAAGAGAGCTCTTCCCCACCAGCAGCGCATACATGCTTTATAACGGGTTTGACTGGCCCTGTATGGCCTTAGTAGGATGTTTCTGAAATCAGCTGCTACTTATAGTGTGTCTGGTTTTTTTATAAGCAGGATTTGTTAAAGTTGTGCTGGTGGCCCACGTTCCTGCCCTAGACTGTTTGAATTCCATGTGATGCATTACTAACGTTTTCTTTCCCATGCTTTTCCTCATCCCATCAGAAGCTAACCATCACGCATTTCTAGTAATGACACTGTCATATTATTAGGATTGGATAAAAATAATTTAAGACCTGCCTTAGGCTCTTTGTAGACGCTGTCAGAGGCATCATATAATAATGCTATAGATTTTCAAAATGGGTCTCCAAATGTATGGGGAAAAAAATCTGCTGTTAGGTAATTCCAATGGCCACAATACAGCTGAGACAGTCTTTTCTGTGAAGTATTTTCCTATTTGGGAAACAATTTGAAGCTTTGTCCCTGTGTTCTCAAGACAGTGCTTTTTAAAGCTAATCTTGAAACTGAAAAATTTTAAAAAAAGCTTGCTGGGTTTCACTGCAGGCATGCAAGCAAGCTATTTAGATAGAAATGATGTGGACAGTCTCTCAATGATTACTTGTCATCAGGTTTGTTTGCTCTTATTTAATGTAAGAATAACTTTTTTGTTTTGTTGTTAAAGAATTGTTCCTATATCTGTGTATTCAAAGGAATGACCTGTCATGTGAAGTCCATAGCTTCTACTTAATGGTGCTGATTTCTAGCTCTTCTGTTAGTATAGCTCACTGAGCTGTGCAACATTTCGGTTGTCTGATACGAATGGACAAATATTTTTATGAAAAACTAAAGAACAAGGTGTTAATTTTTTCCCTCAAGATTTATAGTTATTTTTTAGTTTTACAGTCAATGGGTGGAACGTAAACCTTTGTGGGCATGTTTATTTGAATGAATCAGTGGAACAGGCTTTTTTTCAAGGCTTTTATTTAGAAGAGTAGTCATGTTCTGCCCTAAAGATATAGGGAAGCAGGTGAATTGATTTGTTCCTGTGTATTCTTGACTGTGACGGCCAATGACTCCAATGGACTAGAGCAGAAGATGCTATTTGGATTGTGAAAGTGCTTAAAAAGAAATGGTCATTTGCAATGTGTATGGGTTTTGTTCTTCTGTTACTAATTCTCCTTTTATATTTGAACTTTTTAGCCTGGCATAAGATTAGAGAGTTTTTCCCTCTTTAATGGAAATCTCTGGCATACAGAGTGTATTTGATTAAGAAACAGATGTGGATAGTGGGTGCTTCTGGGCGGTGGGCGAGTCAGGTGCTTCTGCTGTGACTACGGCTGAGCTGAGCTGCTGAAAACGCTGTGGCTGCCTTCTGGGGGCTGCTGCTGCTGGCGGAGCTGGGGTGCCTCCTCCGCCGTGGTTCTGTGGCTTGGGGGAAAAAACCCCAACATTATTTACTGGCCTCTCTAATTGCCAGTGTTAGGCCCCTCCTCCCTTTTTAGTTTTATGTTCTTTAACATCTGTAGCTTCTGCAGCCTCTGTAATTGCTGTTCGATTACATTGGCCTGGTGCTGCAGGTTTGCAGTTACTAACATTTGTGAAATTTTCCTTAAAGAGTATCTTTCTGTAAAGTGAAAGTAAACTCAGTTTTCTGCATCTAAACAAACAAAAAACCCCCAACAGAAGCTATGTTATCACCTTTTATGCTATGGCATTATATTAAGTTACTTTTTTCTGCTCTTGTACTTCTAGGTTGTGTTGTTTTCCCCAGCACTAATGAATACATACTGAAGTGCAGAATCTCAATTTGTGGCAATGTGGAAATGTTTTATGTACTTCATTAAGAATGGGTAACCTTGCTGTTTTGTTTCTTCATAATCTAATTTCCTGTATTAACAATTTTCTTATTTTACTTTCTTTCCTAGAATTGCAGTTTCTTTAGAAACAAGGGTGTCTAGTTTTTTGGTATTCCTATTAAAATCATGAGTTGTTCAAAAGTGTGTTTTTCTCTGTATCCAAGGGTGTTAGTTACAAAGTGTTTTAACTGCAGCATATGTAGATAAACAAATATGCTATTTTAGCCCCTTCCCACTGCCAAAAATAACAGCAAAAAATGTCCCTGACTTCCTTATAGCTCCATCTCCTAATTTGGGTTCAATCTTATATCTTGTAATTACTCATTTACCTTTAGACCATAGTACTTTTAAAGGTGATATATCTAGTGTCAGAGTCTGTGTCAGCATGGTATGTATCGTACAATATGACGTCCCTCAATGCTTTGACAAAGACCATTTTTCTTAAGACTCTTTACTCTCTATCAAGCATACTCCAGAAATAAATTCAAAATACCCAAAGTAGTCTACCTGAAGTAGCCTAATTTCTCAGTGTTTCTTGTACTAAAAAAAGCAGGAAAAGTATGTATTTGTGAATTCATACTTCTGTATATTTACTGATAAATAAGAGAATCCTATGTTTAGAGCCAGACATTCAAAATCACTTCATTTTTAACAAAAGAAGAAAAGGTGTGGACCAGATTCTCAGCTATACCTGGTCAGCCTGGGTGCAAATGGTTCTGTAATAGTGAGACCACCTTAAAAATAGTGTTTGAATAATTATGTAGCACACGCTGGTGTGGACTGGGTAACTTTTCTGGCCTTGAGTTGAACAGTTGAAGCTGGGAATAGATTTTCATGAATCCTTAATAGTTAGCTATATTAATAGTCTTTCGATTCATGAAGTACTTTCTTACATTTCTCTTTTGGTTTGGGTTTATTAAAAGTAATATGTTCAGAGTGTTCTGCAACTCTCTCCCCTTTCTTCTGATGGATAAATGAGCACCGAGTTCTCAAAATGTTACATCTCATTTTATTAGTGAAACTGCAGCAACTTTGGAATGGACAAGAATCAAGGCAGATTCCAAAACTTGTCTGTTCAGATAAAAATCTGGTGTTGAAGACTGCTGCTGTTCATGGCTGGGCATGTAGTTTGAGAGAAATTATATTAGCATTGAATTTTCTTTATTGTGTGTAATTTTGCTAATATTCTTGGAAACGCAAAAGTAGTGGGTTCTGCTGCAACTCAAATACTTTCTCATTTGAAAATGAATATAAAATCTAATTTGTTTTTCGTTCACCCTCTCTCCTCAGAGATCTATCAAATTATCCTCTGTTTTAGATTCAGGTTCTTCATGGAAATTAATCGTTCTGACCCCTGTGAAGTAAATATTACTTTCATTAATGGGAAAATTGCAGAACAGACAAGTAAAATTGCTTGCTTGAATTATGCAGAGCTCTTAGACATGTGGTCAAATTGCTAGACTGTGCCTGTTTTCAATAAATTCTTTACAAAATTTTTTTAATGTAAGCTGTAGTAATATTGATGCCATCTAAGCAGACAGAAAAATGCTTTTCTTGTTTCCTGAAGAGTTCTGTGACCAAAAGGATAACTGTGAAATAACTGCTTATAGAACAGTATATCTTGAAATGTGGATAAATGAGCTATCTACTGAGAAGAGTACAAAATAGTTTGTAATTTTCCTAGGGAAACAGGCAAAGAACCCTTTTAAATTTTATCTTAACCTGGCAAAGAGCATGAAGGTCCTTGAATGGGCAGAGAAACCCCCACTCTAACGGAAATTACCAGGTCTGCCAAGGGAGTCAAATGGGGATGGAGATGGAAGGTGCTTGTGTTTTATGGAATAACAGATTATTGGTTCCCATGAAATGCAAGTGTCAAAGAGGCTTCTCCACTGAAAGTGGATACCTTGGGTGCGGCAGGAGAGAATATCTTGAATTACTTTTGTCTCTTTCAGTAGGGTGGAAATAATGAGTTCTGCTTTATCTCAAAGGCAGTGTAGATGAATGTTTTCTTTTTCTTGAAGAAAGGTTTGTAACATAGGAAGGCAGAAGTTTGATTACATATGCAGTAAACTTTCTAGCTAAAGAATTGTCTTTTTATTATAGTTGAATTTTGAATTAGGGATAGAAGAAGATACGATTTATGAAGTGTGAAACTTGTTAGAGATTACTAATATTTTCAGTTTGACACAGTTTCAAAGCTTTTGAAGACTGAATAAATTCTGCTCCACAGAGTGCAATTTTTTATATTCTGTTGGATATTTTGAAAGTATAGTGATGAAGTTAATGCCTCTCAATGAATTTTATGGGCAGAAGACATCTCTACAACTTTTATTGTGAAGCTTCCTTCTGTAGCAGAGGTATGGTGTATGTTTCTGGTGTGCTGTGAAGGGGGCTGGAGGCTTACAGAAGTGGTGCTCACAGCATGTATGCAGTTAACGGAAATCTACGTTTGGATATTCCTGGCTTCAACACTTTTTGAGATAAAGGGTAAAGTAGTGGAGTTTCTGCAATATGCTGGTTTACTGTGAAAGACTGGGGAAATGTGATTTCATGTTTTGTTTGTTGACAGATGTTAGTACATGTCAATGGAAACCCACGGTTGATTGGTGTGCAGGGATGCTGTTCAGTAACAGCGCTTCATGGCTTTTAGTTTGTTCACTATAAGGCAGTTCTCTGCCTTGTTTTGGGTGTCTAATTTGTCTAGCTAATGTATTGTTGGTTACATTATGTGTATTATCAGTTCATCAAAGTGCTGATGAAAGCCTTCACATAAAAAGAAGTTGTTATGGTCCTTCGCCATGGGTGGTAGAAGTTGGAAGACTAATATTTCTGACTGCCACTTGGCTGCTGGACAACCTAGAGCAATGCCTTTTCTTTCTCTTACCTTGATTTCCCTTTCTTTGTATTTTGTTTAATGATATTTACCTTATCTGCAAAGCACTTTGAACCCTTATCAGTGGAAAGCTTCCTAATGGTGGCAGATTCTATGCATCTTCCTCTGTTTTCACTGACAAACAGCTTTAAAATTCCAAATACAGAAATCATTTGAGATGCCATCTCAGTCTTTCATTTCGTTGAACAGCAGTCACATGGATTGAAAATATATGGCAGGCGGGGAATGGAAAAATAGTGAGCTTTCAAATTATGAATTTGCAAATTCTTTGCTGAATGTGCCCTTTATCCTTTCTCCTCCATTTTTTTCAGCCACAGACAGAATATTAGTTCTTTGATTGGCAGCATTAACTCCTTCTACAGTGGAAAACCCTGTCCTTCTCTTATAGCTTAGCTGTGACAGAAAGCTAGGCTGAAAAACAAGCAATAGGACAACTTTTCTGAAGAGAAAACTTAACTTTTGAAGAGGAAGTATTGGACAGCAAAAAGGGTGGGTCACTACTTCATGTAAAGGGGGAGAAAAGTGGACTGTTTGCATTTGTTGTTGGTTTTCTGCATTTCAAATTTAAGTATTTGCATTCCTTACTTTAAAGTGCTTACTGTTGTCAGCAGTAACTCCAAAGTTCACATTTTCATCCTTGTGCTCTGTAAATGCCTTGATGTTTTACTTCGCTTAGTTCAGGACTGGACAAAAGCATTAGTTCATAGATGAGAAGCTCTTTCAACTCAGCAGTATCTTCTTGGTATAGGTATTTTACTTGTAGGATGTGCAATTATATTAAAGGTCAACATAAAACCATTTATATGCTATTACAGTCATACACTGTGTGGCTAGAAAAACTGCCTCAGTGTGAAAGTGTGCGAGCCATGGTGGTTGTGAGTAACCAGGAAAAGTTACGGCTTACTGTACTAACATGATGTGAACATCAGAAGAAGCCTTTTCAGGTTAAATGAATTTAAATGAAACTTTTTTCCATTACTCCTTTTGAGAAAAATGTGAAGAATTACAGTAATTGACTCCTGTTGACAGGGCAGCAAAGTAGTTAATGAATTAAATGCAATGTTTCTAATTTTGATTGATACTGTATAATTATGATGTCAAAGGTATTTGAATTTGTATCAGGCTGTAAATCTGCATCAGACTTCTAGTTTACCCTTGCTGAGAGGAAAAAACCAACACACAGAACGACAAAACCTAGACAACCCCCCAACCTAAGCCGAATCTCCCTTTACTCGAAAATTGAAATACGATTCAATTTCAAATCTCTTTTTCTATACCGCTATTTAGCAAAAAGGTATGAGAAGGTAAAAAAGTTTCACTAGTTCAGCTTTCTTCCTTGTTAGTAGCATATCTCTGAGAAATTCTTGAAGGTCTTCATTTCTGAAAAGCAAAGATAAATACTTTCTCTGAATTTTGATGGCAGCAGCAGCAGAGAATCCCTTGACAGCCCTCCATGCTCTTCTAGGGTTTTTTCTTTCCTAATAGCCTTAGTCTGACTGGAGATCTTAGAGCCTGAAGGTAAAAGGCAGCCTTCCAAACTACTTGAGCTGTTCTGTTCTCACTAAGAAGAAATAAAACTTCATTTACCTAAAAGTGAAATTTATGGAGGAATACAAGAGATCAGATCATTCTGGCAGTGACTTGTGAAGCAAATGTTCTTTAGCTTGACAAGCTGAGCATGAAAGGATACACTTTATTAGGATGCAAATTCTATGTATGTGATTCATTTGTTGTGTAATATTTTCCTGCATCTTTTGATTATTAGAATTATCTGTGTATTACTATGTAGAGAGGCTTTATTAATGTGTCAGAAATAGTATTCCACTGTTCACCAGAGTGAAAGTCAAGGTGGCTATAATTTCAAAGTTTAGTAGGAGTTTATATACCTTCTTTTATAATAAACAACTCCAATTTTCCTAGAATAAGGGACTTCAATTCTTACTTTTTATACAGCTTTTTTTTTTTACTTGTTTCTACATCACCTTCTTTTCTTTTTGCTGTGTTTTTCAACATTTCGCATTTATTGTTTCAGATCCTCCTTTTTTCTGGAGGTTCTACTGCCGATGAGTTTTATACCTCTGTTTGATACTTCATCCCTACCTGCCTTTCTGACCCAAAAGAATTTGTGCCTCAGTGAGCTTCAGGAGCAGCTGTCTTGTGTTTTAAGAGTAATTTTTAGAGCTTAGCTGTGACTCTGAGTGTGCTGCTTCTGCTTGCCATATAGGTTTGTGCAAGTCAGCTGGCTTGGTGCTTTTCAAAATCCTGCCTTGCCTGTGTTTCTGATGTGTATGAGTAATAGCCATTAGTGCGTAACAATCATATAGTTGAAAAGATGTATAAGAATGGAGTTTACTTTCTAGTAATGTTATTTATCAGTTTCTGGCATTCAGCATCTTCAGTGACAGCATACGTCTGGCTGGTGATGAAACTTGGAGCCCTGCGAAAGCTTTGTTTGGAGGTGGCCTTTCCGGACTACTGCTCTAGGCTGTTCTCTGTTGTGGCAGTGTACTGTGGGTGCAGGAATTGAGTCATCTGCTAGGAACAGGGCTTTGAAAATACCAGCCCAAACACTGAAGGGAATTGGGTGCTGAAGTCCTATCTTCTTGTGACTGGGGTTTGCAAAATAACTTGCAGGCTGGTGTCCAAAGCCATGGGAGCAGCAGCATCTTCTTTTCCATGCAGTGCATCATCTCATGTTTGTTGAAGTTCATTGGTGAAGCTTGTCCTGGCTGTCTTCATTCCTCTGGTAGTAATTACAGGAACAATCAGCTAACGCATGTACGTCAAAAGCCTTTTGTTCTTATTATGAAGGGAAAGACAGGCCTATTAAAAATATTTTCATTGGTTTATGATGGCACAAGAACACTTTACGTAGACTATTTAGAAATTATAATGGGTATAGGTGGTGCCTTCCTAAAGAAAGCAGGATATTTCCAATGATGCGTGTTCGTTCTTTCTTTTGAAAATCTGGATTAGTTAATAATCCTGAAAGGCCTGCTCACTTTCCTTGGGGGATGAATGGGCTGAAGGCTGTGTGGGCTAGGGAGGAAAATGGTTTTTTTAAGTGTCTATGAGAGAGAAGCATCTGAACTTCTTGTGGCTATTTTTACAGCAGTTTCGAATACTGTTAGATTCCGCTGAGAATAAATGCTAGTTATTCTTAGTGATGCTGAAGAGCGTTCTCTTTCCTTTTCTTTTTTTGAAAAGGCTTTGGCTACAATTTCAATACTTCCTAATGCTATTAATTATATAAGGCTTCTGAAGCCTTGGACTGCTGTTCTGCAGGTGACTTGCTGCTCTATGAAAACAGCTTTTGCAGGATGTGGCAGAGAAGTGGGGGAGGTGAAGCATTCCTTGGGTAGGTGGTGGATTCTGAAATCAGGGGGATGAATCTGCAAGGACTCCTCATCTTGCTTGTAGTACTGCATATTGACATCTGGAACATAGCAAACAATCCTTTGAATTCTCTTTAAGTTACACATTTTAGTTCTTTCAAGGGTGATGTAAGAAAATAGCCTTTTTCAGTAAAACCAAGTTCTTTCTTCCCTCCCTCCTTATGTACGCCTACACCAATGTTTTTTCAGCTCTGCAAGTGTGTTTTTTCTCACTCTCTCTGCTGTGTAGGCGGCCTTCCCAATCACAATTGAGCTTCGCAGGCAATCTTTAAAAAAAAAAAGAAAAAAAAAGAAAAAGTTGTCTTTACACAGCAGGTATATAATTTAAGACCAAAGAAAATGGAGAGTTCTGGGTTAGAATTATGATGCATCTTAGTAATGCTTGAATAGGTGAAGAACTTCACCCTAAAGAAAACAAGGAAAATTTTTCTTGATCAGAAGGCCATCACCTGCAGAAATTATTTACCTTCTGTGCAAATGACTTGCCAAAATGTCAGTAGCAATCACAAGCAGATAGATTTTAAACCTTTTACTTGCTTCATTAGACTGAATTATAATTGAACTTTTCTACCCCAAAATTACAATGTGACTACTTGAAAGGGACAGGTTCAGTTGGTTAGTAATATGAAAGTTAAAATGCAGTTCTTTCTGGAATGTTACCATATTTTATACATGAGTTCAGTTCTCTGTACCTTTTGGAAACTGCTTTTGCTGCACTTGATGACCATTTTTTTGTATACTGCAGCTCTTTTGATAATGCTGCTCATTTTTCCAAGCTCTTAATTTCACACAGTATTTTGTAAATAAGCCTAAACTTCACTTGCAATAAAAAACCCAACTCTGAAAGCTATATTTTTAATTGCTTAAAGGAAGATAGCAGTATTTACTTTCTTGAGCTCAGTTGATAATGCTGTTTGGCACTTAAAAGAATTTTGGTTGATGCTAATGTTCTTGCCAACAGGTATTCAAGCTTAACTCTGTCTTAGAAGTACTGTTGAGAGAGTAGCAAGGGGTGACTTGAAATTCTTTGCTTATCAACTTATCAAATTTCAGAGATCATTTTAATAAAATAAATAGCAATTGTACCATGATTTTATGTGCAGTTTATGCTGGTATTGCAGCTGAAAGCGGCTGTCCTTGTCTGGTTATCCTGACCCATACCTTTTCTGCCTCATGTCAGGACAAGTTCTTATGTAGCCGTGCAGTGAACTGGATTGGGGAAAACCAGGTTGGAGAAATGATCTAGGTCTTTTCCTCCAGTCTCTTTATTTAGAGTCGGATTTTAATCCATCTCTTTGATATGATTCACCACGCGTCTCCTCTTAACGCGTGAGCTTGGTGGAAGTCGAGGAGGACAAAAATTCATTGGTGGTATGTGCTCTACCTCCAGCTTTGCCTCTGCGGAGTTCTCGGGACTGCAGCATAAATCTCCATGGTTACATCTGCTTGCCCAGTCTAATTTTAGAGGGCTCCTAACATCTACAGTTGCAAGCCTTTTGTAGCAACAGACAGAGGTCAGATGTTAAGGCTAATGCTGAAACAATACAGATTTTATTACAGGACCTGGTAAACAGGAAGGACCAGTTTCAAGACTTTTTTCCTCCCTACTCTTGGAGACTTAAGAGGACTGCAGTTGATGACTTAGATAAACTCATTCCTGCTCTTCCTTGTGTTTGACAGGCTCTGTGTTGAGTAGTGAGGAGAAAATTGGGCCACAGCACTGCTAAATGTCCCCCTTCTCTCAGGTGCAACCAAATGTTTGTTTAATCGCCAAATGCCTGGCAGAATGTGTTCTGGGAGAAAATAACTTGGTTCAGAGAAAGGGTGATAAAAGAAAGGTTGGGATTGTTTTAGTGAGAAACTTCTTACGCAGGCTTTCTCAGATGAGTAAGTTCGCTGCAAAAACTTAATAGGTTCACGGTTTTATAAGTCTTCACGGTTGCTTCTGGCTTCTTACAAGCACAATTTCCACAAAACCCTTTACCTTTTGAAAAAGATTTCACCTGTTTGTTTCCCATTCAAATTTTGTTCGTACCCATGGTCTTTCTAGGTTTCAACTGTGGTGTTCCATCTGAAGCTGGTCACGACAGCCACCAGGAGTTTTTGCTAAAGCTGCACGTGCCTACCTTCTCAGGAGTTTGGATGGGTAAGAGTGCACGCTCCGCTTCCTCTACCATCCGACAGACAGCTCCCCTTTGGAGTAGCACTAGTTGCCACAAAAATCAGCGTTGGCTTTGTGACTGCGGATAGCACGTAGTGTTTCACACAATACAAAAGGGGTGGTCTCCAGCAGGATGGTTTATCCGGGTAGGCTGGCTGCCGCCGAGTGCCAGACTGTATCTCAGTCTGTCGCTGAACGCATCTTCTATATGCGAGAGCTTTTTTCAGGAGGGAGATGCAAGGGGACTAGATGGCTACTCCCTCCCCCCTTTCTACTAGGTATTTGTAGAAGTCTTCGTAAAAGCGGGTTGGACTCTGTTCAGACTGTGACAGAATGCCTGGTTTTGTCACATTTTCTAAAACACAGTAGTTCTTGTAGGTGGTTTCTTTTAATCTACTTGTGAAACTAAACTTGTAAGGAAGAAACGGATGATTATTCTGAATGTGCCTCATTCTTGAAAAGGACTGGCTTTTAGTACATGATCTATCCTTTCACAGAGAAATATAATATGCTTTTAGGGAGTCTGTGTAAAGATAAAAAGGATGCTGCAAGCGTGAGATGCTGCCGTTCTGCCCATGCAGCCTTGCCCTCTGTCTTCTATCAAATGCAAGCCCTTTGCAGGTGTGTAATGACCTGGTTCAAGAAGGCATATCAAGAAGGTTGGAAAGCTGTAGCGTGTGGTTTTGGGGGGTAGGGGGAGGAGGGATAGGGAGCAGTGGTGCTGGTTTTGCAGACATGGGCAGGGGTGGATTTATTTTCAGGTGGATCGGCTTCCTGAATTAACATGTTGCACAAGCTATAGTGCTGCCTGAAGGGAGGTGACCAGAGTACTTGCTAGGGACCGGACCACAGGGAGAACAGCATTAAGATCTGAACTTAGATCAGTTTAAACTGATTTGCAGCCAGGCAGTAAAAACACAGCCCCCTCCACTGAACAGATTTTAATGATCTGTTTATTAACAAACGTTGAAAGCTATAGGTGTAGGATATGCAAAGGAAGTCCAGTCTGGAAGTGACAAGCAGTGTAATAAACATTGCTACTAAAGAAAAATACCTCCCTTGTAACATCAGTTCATCAGTCTGTGGGATGTCTACAGAAATAAATATGTTTCTTATTTGAGAGAATCTGCCCTGTAGTTGTTGCAGTTGTTTTGGACAATGTTGTTGTATTGAAAGTGTCAATTTAAATCTGTTCTTCCGAAATACTGTCAGTAAAGCTGCGTTGTGTTGGCAGAGGACTGCTTAGCCTCTGAGGTTTGATTTATTGTAGCAACAAAACCTTTTCTTCAGAGGACGTATGTATTGGAAACAAACATGTTTGTTTGCGGATCTAGAGATGCCCTTGGAAAAGGCTGTTTTAATTATTTTATCTTTCCCCTTGAGTCGTCTTACCTTTTCACTTGGCACTATCTTTAGTGTTGATTTTTACATGCAATCGTTATTGTGGTTTTCTTTGATATGCAGCTCTCAAAGTTACAGACAGAGGAAAAAATGTTGTGTCCATCTCCTTCCCACCACACCATGCAAAAGTGTTTTGTTTCGGTTTTGCAGTGTGTGGTCCCAAGAGACACTTTTTGATCTTAAACACTGTAGTGGGGCATGGACAGTGAAAAAGGGCTGTCTTGAGTGATGAAGTAAAAGCAATCTCTTAGCTATTCATTTAACTTACTAGTAGAAAGTAAGTGAACCAATTTTCCCCTTGCTATGTTTGGATTCCACAGTTTGTTTTTTTTGTCATATGCTTTCCATAAAGAATGTCCACATAATTAAAACTGATTTTGGCAGTGATGGTGTCACCATGTTATATGACTGAAATACTTAACAAAGGTGGTAAGTTCCTTTTTATTATAATCATGCAATTTTTGTTCACTAATGGAAATTGTTTCGCAGTGGAATTTTTTAAATTGTTAAATTCCAGCTCGTAACAAATCTTTTTATACAAACTTATATTTAAAACTTAATTTGTTTCCCTAGTAACATTTCTAACTGTTTATGAACTCATAAGCTCGTGGTCCTATAGACCCTGTCTTGTTTACTGAAATTAATGAACAGATTTTACAGTTGGGAGTTAAATGTTTTAGTAAAGCATATCCCTGTTAACATATCCCTGTGGTTTTTTTAGAAATAGTAACGTGCTCCAATAAAGCTGATTTTTTGCTTATGTTTCAAATATGGACTCTAATTGGATTTGTAAAGATATTTAGGCACAAGACAGCAGCATGAACTTAGTTTTGTTAGATTCCCCAGATTCTTCTGTTAATATTGACAGGATGAAACTTGTAAAATTCTGCATACAACTTAGCCTGAGACTGCTTATTTCTCCTTGACCTGCACTTAAGATAAAGTGGAGGACTGGGGGGAGGGAAGAGGAAGGGATGGTCACTGTGCCTAAGTGGCTGATGTTGACCTTAAGTTATGTTTTATAAGATAGCATTTAAAACTGCTGGTTTTATCTGTACTGTTGTTTGCCTTTTGACAGGTTGAAGCCCCGTGGCTTTGTTTATCACTGGTAATAAGGCCTGGTTGCCTGGGGTGGAGTTGGGGTGGAGAAGGTTTTGCCTGGGTGATCCTTGCTCTTTCACAGGGACATGTTTAAGAGTACATACATAGTGCCGTGCTCCCTGTAATGGGAGATGGCAGCTGTATGGGTACCCTTTCTCTGAATGGCTGGGAGGAGGTGTACAGTGTTGTGTTCTCTTCTTGCATTTTACAGGTTTTCATCTTTTTGCAGAAATTTCCCAAAGGTTTAGTTGGTGATTTGTACAAAGGGTTTCTTTTATTAGGGTTGTGTAGGTCTGTACAGCTGTTCCCCTAAGGAGTCTGAAGAAAGTTAGGACACCCCCCCTGCAATTAGTGCTTATAGTCTTGGCCTCATTATAAAAACAAGGTGTTGCTTGAGGAGTGCATGTATGTATTTTGTATGCATACATGTTCCTGTGCATGCATGCACGCACCTGAGAGACAAAGGGAATAGGAGTATTAGATGCTGTTGTTGCCAGTCAGCAATTAAGCACCACGCAGCCACTCGCTCCCCCCTACAGTGGGATGAGGGAGAGAATTGGGGGGAAAAAAACATAAAACTCGTGGGTTGAGATAATGACAGTTTAATAGGGCAGAAAAGGAAGGGAAAATAATAATAGAATATACAAAATAAGTGATGCCCAACACAGTTGCTCACCACCTGCTGACAGATGCCCAGCCAACCCCCGAGCCACAGTGCTCCCCAGCCAGCTGCACCGGCTTATATACTGGGCACGGTGTCATACGGTATAGAATACCCATTTGGCTCCTTTGGGTCAGCTGTCCTGGCTGTGTCCCCTCCCGGTTTCTTGTGCACTCCCAGCCTCCGCTGGCAGGGCAGTATGAAAAGCTGAAAACCTTGACTTAGTTGTTGCTAAGCAATGTTTATACTAAAATATCAGTGTGTTATCGACATTGTTCTCGTACTAAATTCAAAACACAGCACTATACCAGCTACTATGAAGAAAATTAACTTTTTTTCCAGCTGTAACCAGGACAGAGGATAACTACAGTTATTATCTTTAAATGGAAAAGAAATAGAAAGTGCTTAGTAGTATATTTTTACCTCCTTCTGTGTTTAAAAAACAGTGCGGTGAATTACCAGAAGTTGGCATGTGATAGTTGGGAGATTATTTAATGTACTCTAGAAATGGAGAATTGCAGTTGGACCATTCAGCAAAACTGGATAATGTTCTTAATAGCTAAATATGTCCATTATAATACGAAATCGGTGTTCATGAGAAAAGTCTCACCTTCATCTCATTGTTTATGAGGCTGAAAGAATTGCATACTCAGAAACTAAGTGTATACGCGTGAATGAAAAGAGAAAAGCCTGGATCCCATTAATTTTTGGCTACCTGTAAGCTGGGGAGGGTTTTAGGCTTTGATCATGGTTTTCTTGGTCCAGAATGACTGAAGACTCAGTGGTATGGATTGTAATGATTCATGTTCTTTTCTGTTAATGGGCACGTGTCGACTAGGCAGGCCAAGAATGAGGGTACATATGCTATGTCTGCAAACTTCCCAATTTCAAAATGGTTAGGCACACCCAAGTTAGCTTTAATCTAGCTAGCCT
This sequence comes from Haliaeetus albicilla, assembly GCF_947461875.1. Classification (NCBI taxonomy): domain Eukaryota; kingdom Metazoa; phylum Chordata; class Aves; order Accipitriformes; family Accipitridae; genus Haliaeetus; species Haliaeetus albicilla. The sequence goes on from NC_091487.1 coordinate 39,775,703, forward strand.
GCATTAAAAAAGATTGCAAGGATTTAACAGCATGGATTTTAGCATAGCTTCTTTGAGATCGTTGGGGAGTTTGGCTGCTTAATCATTGCAATCCTATGCCCTGGAAATTGAGTGGGTTTTGTAAAACTCATACTGTTGAGTTCCGTAGCTTGCATAAATGCGGAGAGCTGTTGGTAGATTAAACACATATATTATTCTATGTATGAATTTTTCCTAGTTTTACCTTTAAAATGTGGGATGTAGTATAACTTAGAACTAGTTAACTATGTACTTAGTACTACGTATGATTAGAAATGTACACTGATTAACAAACAAGATGTTTTCTGTAGTTGATCTTGCTATATTAACATTTTGTGGGACTGGCTGGTGAAGAATGAGCAACCCTGGTATTTTGATTTTCTGCATGGCTCAGCTTGCATATTGCTAAAGTACAATATGCTGTGCTTAAACTTCAATAGCAGCAGATTTACGCAGTTAAAATATTTTTCGTTGTTGCAGGTTAGTAATAAGAATCAGCAATTAAATCTGAGACACTGAACAGAAGTGGAATCTGTGAAGCAGGAAAAAAAAGTAAGTTCATGGGCTGAATTAAATAAACAAAACCACAAAAACCCAGACCAAAACAAACCAACAAAAACCAAACCACCACCACTCCCCCTCCCCCCCAACCCAACAGAAGGGAACCCTAGAGTAGCAAAATTGGAATTAGGCACTGTGAATTTCATTCTTGTGCTGCTCTTGGCTATTAGTGTTATTTCTTTGCTTTGTTTTTTACCTGTAGAGGGAAAATGCTTGGTTCCCTTGTAAAGCGTTTTGAGAACATATGCAACTGCTACTACTACAACTGCATTGACCATTAGATTTCCTAAATTAATGCTTCAGAACAGATACACCAAGGTGAAATACAGCTTTTTATTTGGAAAGCATCCAGTTTCAATGAGAACATTTCTGGGAATTTGGAAATGAGCAATTCTTAAATGATTCCATCTATCTGAAAACAAAAGAAGCTTCGTTTCTAGCCTGAATTTGTTTAGGTGTAGTTTCCAGTGACTGGTGGTTCTTTTATATCTCTGCTTGATGAGAGATCAGATTCCTTCTTTCTCTTGCTCTCTATGTTCCTGTAGGCATTTTAATTTTTTTCCTCCAGTTTTTCAGCATCCTTCTTGACCTGTAAAATCAAGAACTAATTGCAGTTTCTCTGTGCCGAGCAAAGTAATGTAACTGCTTTGCTCTCTTATTTGGTATTCTTGCTTGTTTAAACATTAATGGATTGCGTAAGATTAGCCGCCACTACGTGTTGCAAGTTGTCTATTGCGTACAGATTCAAGGAAGCTAACTAGTAAATTGGAGTAGTGCACAGAGCTGTCACCTGTGAAGATCAGAGTTCACACTTTCCACTTGAGATCGGAGATCAGCTTGCTTTTCAGTCTAATTGTATTCACTGCTTATGCATAATGCAAGACGACAACTTAACTCTGCTCCATTTGATGAAAGATAAAGATCAGTGTCTACTAGACAGCGTGATGCTAGTTTTATAGATCCCATCAGCATGAGCCATTAGTCATGTCTTTTTATGTATATAACATAGCATACATGTATACACACATCATAATGTGAATGATGCTGTGTAATTTTCGCATTATCATAGAATACCAGGTTGGAAGGGACCTCAAGGATCATCTGATCCAACCTTTCTTGGCAAAAGCACAATCTGGACAAGATGGCCCAGCACCCTGTCCAGCCAGATCTTAAAAGTGCCCAGTGCTGGGGAATCCACCACTTTCCTGGGGAGATTATTCCAGTGGCTGACTGGTCTCACTGTGAAAAATCTTCCTCTTGTGTCCAATTGGAATCTCCCCAGGAGTAAGTTGCACTCATTACCCTACGTCTTTTTGATGTGACTCCTTGTAAAAAGGGAGTCTCCATCTTCTTTGCAGCATTAGTAGTAATGCAATTAATAAATAGCGCTTCCTCTTAACTTGTATAAGGTTTTTTAGCATGTTGCTTCCTCAACTGGTTGTTGGGCCAATCTGTTTACTTGGTCCTGCACACTTGGAATTGTTTGGAAGCTTCTGGTTGTGTAGTTGTGACACAAGAAATGCTGGAGAAGACAGATCTTTTTCTTTTTTTTCTTCTTTGTGGTTTTTTTTTGTGTGTTGTGTGGTTTTTGTTGGGTTTTTTTGTGCGTGTTTTTTTTGTTTTTAAACCAGCCTTGTCAGTACTGGTGTAGCATGGCTCCTAAAGACCTGGATTTCTTTGCGTGACAGTCATACTTTAGGGGAACAGCCACACCTCATGGGAACAGCAACTGCTGTTCTCGCTTCCTCATACTGTTGTGCTCTTGGTAATGTGTTTGTAAAGCCCATAGCCCAGAGGTGCAGTAAGTGTGTGTATGTATGTGTAGTAGTATAGATCGGGTTTTTCAGGGTATGAGGAAGCACTGAATAACCATTGTTTAAACTCCAAATTAAGTTTAATATTATTTTTTCTTTGTGTTCTGTTTTCTTTTATTTTCTTATTCTTTTCTTTTTTCCTTTATTTTCTCTACTGCTTTTAGGCATTTATTTTCTTTAGCATAACTTTCTATTTTTATTCCTCTTTTCCTCCTTTCTAGCACCCATGCTAGAGCTCTTGGCAGAGGCTGGCTGAGGAGGAAGGATGAAGCTGAGAACCAGCGTACCCTTCCTTCCTCTGAGAAAGGGTAACTGCTGCTCTAGCCTCTCTTCTCTGAAAATGGGTGGCTGTTGGGAGGAGGTTGTTTGGAAAGAGGATGAGCTGCAAAATGACTGGGGCCTGAGCGCTTTCCCAGCTGGGATTAATTTGGAATCAGAAGTTTGTAGCATTCTTTAAACATTTACATGCTGGGAGGGAGTGAAGGGAGACAGGCGTGTGTTCTTTGCGAATCTTTGCTCCTTGCATCTGTCCTTGACTATAAAAGGGAAGCAGAGGTAGGTTTGGTAGATTTTGAAAACTTGAGGGAGAAGAGCAGGTAAAGGCAGTGGCTATGTAATGTTTTGGCTGTGGAATTAAGTTGTGGGCCAAGCGTGTTCTCTTGGATTATTCTGCAAAGCAGTTGTCATTTCTTCATTAGTAAAGGCTAATCTGGGTGTTTTAGCTTTGGTTTTATTAACATGGCTTGGAAATAGAACGGAATGTTGAGACTCAAGACCATCTTTATAGATAGTGGAAAGATATTCAAAAGAGCAGGTTAAATATTTGGACAAGTTGGATGCATTTTCTCATATGTTAAAATCTTAACTGTGGCCTTTCATCCAGAAATCCAGTCTTACAGTTAACTTACTGTATTTGGTCAAATCCAAGTTCCCTCTAGCACGCTGGTGCTGCCTCTGACAGAGCTTGGCAACAGATGTAAATGGAGAAATATAGGACAGCTTTATAGCTGTGGGTTTAAGGTCTGGTGATTTCTAGGTCAGGACTTCCTGTATCAGGAAATCTAGTACCTTTTGCTCTTTGTTGCCTTCCTCTTATTCTTTATAATTCTGCAGTAGCTTTTTTTAATTGGGAAGAGCAGAATTGCATTTGGTACCAAAGGCAGAAATTTAATACAGTGGTACAATAAAGGACTGGTGTTCTTTTCAGAATAATTCCTAATGCTGTCTATGGCTGGGTTTTGTGGGCTTTTTTTTTTCTTTTGGTGAGCATTGGCATATAAATTGATGGATACAGATATCTTCATAGTCTTCCTATGCTGACGCCAGATGAATAATACCTCTACTGACATGTCCAAAGGCATGCCTACTGCATTTTTATTACCTATTTTTACTCTTACTCCATGTTCACCAAATAATATGGCTCTTCATTTTTCTAGGATAGCTATGCAGTTAGGTACCTTCAGTCCATAGGGACCCTCAGAAAATGAAAAAAAAAAAAAAAAAAAACCAAACCAAACCAAAAAACCACCATGGTCTCAGTGCTCTAAGGACACTTCTGGAATTGTTCATCCACAGAGCAAAGAGGATTGTGGCTGACCCTCTTCTAACATTTTTATATAATCAGGATTTAAGCTGTTTTCTAATTTTGCCTATTAAATGAAAATGGAGATTTAGCCTTTCCCTTAAATGAGTGAATTCTGAAGCAAATCGATGTAAGGAACCTTTTGAGACCCTTACAGCTTTATGCTGCGTGTGGGAAATTGCAAGAGTGCATTAATACATACTTTGAAATTCTGATATGGAAGGTGTCAACAAACATCACCATTAGACAGAATTTTAAGGTGCTACAAAAGCTGCTTAGTCTTCTATAACCTACAAAGAACTACAGTTACTGGTTTTGTTTTTTCCTGACAGACTTTTTTTTTTTGTTTGTTTTGGCCATAATTTCACTCTGGCAAAAATATGAGAAGTTTTCTTCCTTGTTTTTTGGTAACCTGTAGAGAACTGACACTTTTCTCTTCCCTTTTTCGAATAGAACCAACCCTTGAGGCCAAGGTTTGGGTTTGGTGCTTCAGCTATGAGCCTTATAGAGACTGCTGCCTATTTGGTCACCTCAACTGCAAATACAATTTACTATAAAACAATTTTATTCTGTGTTAATACCTATGCAGTGATTGTGCTTCGGTTCTAAATTGATCAGTGAGGCGTTGAAATAGTACCTCTTGCTTGGCATTCAGATTGTCAGTGCAGCTCAGGATCATCCTAACTGTGGCCAATATGAATTTAAAAATATCTTTCTTTCATGCTTTTTATTTCAGCTGATCTGTCTAGGCATAAAACATAGTTTTCATCATCTTCTTATTTAATCTGTATTTGCTTGCTTTTTTACAGTTTAGCTTTGTGGCTTACAGTATTAGTTTATTTTTAGCACAAGTGCACCAGACCTGCAATTTCAGATTTTGTGTTTGAAAAACAGCGTTTGTACAGTAAGTACTTCTGACAAGGAATTGCAGAACTATATTGAAATATTTTATTAGTAAGTATTATAAAAAATCAGAAACAGCCATGTCAAAATGTTTTTGCATTTTGTGGTAGAGGAGCATACATGAGTACATTTGGTTTCTTTTCAGTTTCATTTTACCAAAATGCAAGGTATATTAAAACATAGAGGGCACAGAGATGTTACCATGTATCTTGTTTTCGTAAAATATTATACTTCGAATTACACAAGAAGGTGGTGTTTGGAGAAGTCTTGTTCCTGGTTTGAGCAGCTGATAAGCTCATTTATATCTCCAATCTAGCCAGCCCCCCATGGACACCCACCCCTGCCCTTTTTTTTTTTCCCTTCTGTTTTTTTTTTTGCTGCTCAGAAGTAGAGGAATCTCCTGGGATTTTAAAGTAATGGTGAAAACACTGGAGGTAATGTCCTGTTTATTTAAAGTATTTATTGTAGATTTTGAATCTGGAGCTTTTATTCCTGTGGTTCTTTTTTTTTTTCCTGAATCAACTATTTTATTTTTTATTTCAAATAACAAAGAATTCCTTTCAACAAGGCAGTGTTTCTGAAAGGGGAGGGTGTGGGGGAAAAGGGGCATCTTTTTTAACTGGAAAAAAACCCCCAACATTGCACAGATTTGTTTTATGAGGTGCTGCTTAGAAGGCAACAAGGCAGGTGTCGTGTTTTGTGGTGGTGATGTTTTTGCAGTGTTGGTTACCGTGCCATAGTATGGAGGTGCCAGTGTTCGTGAAAATCCATACTGCTGTTAGTACTTCTTTGCTGATGCAGTTCAGTTACTGCCAGGCACAGCTTGCCCTTTCAGTCTTTGCTTTGCAGAATGATAAATGTTGCACACTGTGTCATCGTTTTACAGTAGCTCTTCATTTGTTATGGTCAGGGAAACAATAACCTCACATTCCTGCATTTTTCCATGTGGCTCTTTATCATGAAAGTATCCTGCTTGTCATGCTACTGACTTCTGTGCATCTCTAATTAAACTCTTACAGCCATTTAAGAATTTATGAGAAAGTAATTCTGTAAAAAGTTTTTTCCTGCAAAGCCATGGATTGTACACATTAAAATGTACCTGTGTTCTAGCGTATATTCAGGATGAATGTCCAGGATGCGTTATTTGACTTTGTAAATATAGACAATTCAAATCGGAAGAAAAAATAATTGCAAGGTGCTTTCTATTGTAGCTTCAGGGTTTGGGAGTACATTGTCACAAAGGTGAACAAATAAAATATGTTTTGATTTGTTCTCTTATTTGGTTAAGATATTTTTGATAGGGGAAGTCTAAAACAAACAAAAACCGTAGTTTCTGTGCTGGACAGAAATACTCTTAGTTTGCATGTATGTGCTATTCTTTAAACATGCTTTAATGTTGTCTAGGCTTTCCTACCGCTTTCAAACCTGCTGATTTCTGTCAGTTTGATGGATAGATACAAGTCTCAATGACATTAAGTTCCAAATGGTTTGTGCAAAGTGGTAGCTTGACAGGAGAGAAATCCAATGTATTGCCCTGATGGGGTGTGCAGTGTGAGCAGTTCTTGGGGAATGGAGCTAAAAGTATTAAGTTGTGGAGATGAAATATGCTTTGGAGCATAGGGCACAAAATCAATTAAGAAACTGAGTTTTACTAGTCTTTGTTAGTCATGATAGACTTATTTTTATTACTTTTGTTTTTCCTTTTACCCTATGTTCACCAAATAATTTGGCTCTGCTTGTAATCTAGTGTTGCTCTAGGATAGCTGTGTAATTAGTATTCTTACTAATGGCAAATGTGCATCTGGATGATCTTGGAGATGCTTTGATTATATAGGATACTCTTTAACAACAGATAAACAAAGTTCCCTCAAATTTTGGCAACAAGAGTCATGTTGGATGTTGATTTGAATAAAAACACAAAGAAATTGCAAATTGTACTGAAGATGCAGAGGCTATAGATATGTCAGGTAGTAGAAAGATATTTATATGCCTTCTCCACCTCTCCATGCTATGCAGATCTGATGCTTTTTAAACAAAATCAACAGTTTTACTTGTCTGTAACAGTAACACTCTATGTTGTGAGTTTACATGAATCAAAGACGACCGTGAGTGTTAGATAGTGCTGTAAATTCCTTTGTTTGTCAGGGAAAGTACTTTGTATTATCAACTAGATTTAGTAAATATTTTCTTAAGTCCCTTTTATTAGTCTGAAAGTTTCAGCAGTGTGTGTTTTAGTGTATGAATTTTATTGATAGGAGTATACATGGTGATGATAGATCTGTCACAGGCAAGAACAGGAGAAATCTCAACATTGTTTACCTTTATCATAACAGTACGATCAATATAAAATGTAACACATAGGCCAATATTTTGTGGTTTTCATATGAACTAGATGGTGCTTCTTGTATTTGGACAGGTACAGACTTCTAAATCCACTAATAAACTAATTTTTATTTGTCAGAATGGGGTCTAATGTAAAGTCATGTTTATTCTGACAAAATACTTTGAAAAAGAAGCTTAATCACCCCTACCCCTATCCCCCCAAACAAAAAGCAAACAGCAGTCCTATGGAGTTTTATTGATGATACTGTGAGGCCTCTGGCTAATCTTATCAAGACTGAAATCCCTCACAATGATGTAGGATTTCTTTTCGGGACTTCAGTGGATGTTTAGACAGCTGTTTATTCTCTAACATGAGTATTTTCTTCTTTTTTTTCTTTGTGTTTTGTGGGTAAGAGGGTGGATTCTTAAAGATTTACCTGATATGTAGAAAAATTTTTGTCTAAAAATGGAAATGTTAGACCAGGAGCCATGAGCTTGAAATCATACTACTGATTTGACACAGATTAATAATACTACTGTTTCTTAATCATTGGTCTCTCCATATGAAGTGTTTTTTTGCCTTTTAGAGGCATTGAGGCTTCACAAATTTCTTTCTTGTACTTGGGAGCTGGTGGTTATGAAGTCTTGTTGGTGAATAAGATTGGTGTTGCGATATGTAAGAGCTCAGCACTGTTTGTTCAGTCTCACAAGTTCCCAAACAATAACAAAATATAGGAGAGAAATACTTTAATAATTTTCTGATGGAAAATGCTATGTTAGGAGAGAGATCAGCCTTCTCTAGGGCAATGATAACATCATCACTTCCCTATTTTCCATAGCATTTATCTCCCTTCAGGTGTAATGGTGCCAGCCTGTTCAGGTGGATGTGGTAAGTTGTGGTGGTAACTTGTTTTGTTTTACCATGTTGTTTTATGTTTTTTCTCCAACTTGTTTGCTAGATTCCTGATGTTTTTTCTGTTAATGCAGATGTAAGGCAAAAGAGAGATGTTAAGAAGGTTTGTTTTTAGAACTTTACAAAATCTATGGTACACACCAAAGAGATAATTGGGGTGTTTTGAGTTCTGTTTCTGAAAATATGTCTGAATGTATCTAGTGTATCTGAAAACACTTCATTCTGTGGACAGTGTAAGAGAAATAGCGCTCTTCGTATGTATGCCAGTGGTTACCTTCTTTCCTCTTGCAGCCCTGCAGGTACTCTTCCTGTGAGCGGAGGAGTTTTGCATTCCTTCTCGTGCGTGTCTGTTGGACCCAGACTTCATGGTCTAGTTTCACAGATGATTTAAAATAATCCTGGAGATGTAATCAAAATGTTGTTCTGTCCTTCAGCAAATATTTTCACATGATATATAAGGAGTCTTGGGTTTTCAAACTGCTTTTTTATGTTATTCTGGCTTTTAGATCTCTGAACTAGTAAATATGCATACATACTTTTAAAGGAGAAGGGGAATGCTGTCCATTTTTAGTTTTATGGCCCTTAAGTGTGTGTGTTTGCCACTTTGTTTCGATCTACCGGTTAATAGAAGCTAACTTGTGTATGTGAACAACTTACTAGTATTAAATTTCTGGCAGAAAGGAATGTTGATGAAGGAATTGCGGGAGGGAGGGTGGTGGTGGTGTAAAATCTAAACAAGAGTTGCTGAAAGTCTGAATTCTTTAAAAGGCTGAAAGGTGGTGTCATACTTCGGTATGTGCTGTTGACACTTCAGCTCTGATAGATGCTCTGAGTCTGTCCGTACTGATGTAAATACATGTCGGTCTTTGAAGTATGAGTTGGAATATTGCTGTTTCACAGGAAAGCTGAAAAATAAAATCAGAGCTAAAATACATGCGTGATCAGAGCCAAAATAAATGTGTACATACACAACTATAGGTAAAGTTTAAATTCTTTTATATTAAAGGTGTAAACACAGCGTATGACATCAGCTGGGGTCAGAATGTAACTACTTTCTACAAGGAAAAAACCCTCACATTGAAACTTGGTTTAAAATTGTGACTGTTTAGAGATAAATTGCCAAATGTGAAAAAGCAGTAGAATTAGCAAGGGTATCAGCATTACTGTGGAATGTATAATTTTTTTGGTAACTGCACTGATTAATTCTATGTAAAGTATTTCATGTTAGTTTTACAAGAAGACCAAGAAAAGAGGAGACTGAAGTTGGGAGGAATTTTTCTATTTTAGGAGGGTCGAGATGAAGGAGAGGAGAAATCTGTTCATGTGCATTGTCGTTTAAAAGTAAGTCACAAAAATGAGTTTCTACATGAAGACTGCTTTTTTTTTCCATTTACTGTAAACACCTCTTGGAAAACCAAATATTCGTAACTGTATTAAGATGATGAAGTTTTGTTTTCAGTTGCTGTCAACCTGTTTTTAATAACCATAGAACCAGATTTTAGGATCTATTCCTTAGATGATCTGTGTGGTATTTCATAGCGAGGACAATGGTGTTGAGTAGACTTGAAATACTTACTTTAACTTCTTGTGCTCAGTAGTCTCAACACCTTGCAGAATGATACTTGGCTTTCAGGAACAACATCAGGTTTGACTCTTACTTAGTCTGTGATCCAGTACAGCTTCCCAAGTTCTTTTCTGCTTGATTACTCTTTAGATGGCCAATTCTGTGTGTGTGTGTGTGTGTGTGTTTTATTACTTTAATTATCTCTTTCAGTCTTAGAGCATTTTGTTTTGCTTTTACCTGCATGGAGTTTTATCTGGTCAGCTTTAGAATCCCTGATTTCCCAAGCTCACCTGGAATCAGGATTGTCTCCTCCATACTCCTTGCAGCTCTTGCCACCCAGTTTGGTGGCATTTGTGGATTCTTTAAGGGGGCCTCTGTTTGGTCACCCAAATTAATAATGAAAATACTAAGCAAAACTTGCTGCAGGTCAAGTTCTAGGTGGACTGGCCTGAAATGCTTTGTTTTTTATACTGAGCCACTGCTTTAGTTCTCTGAAAGCAAATTTTTCCAGTAGTTACGCTTATCTCTACACTGATTATTTTGGATCTACGTCTCCAGGTCATGTTGAACACTGTCGTGTCATTTACACTACAGCTGCTGCTTCACTAAGACATGTACCGAAGCGAGAATATTTATTGGGTTGACGTGGCTTCCTGACTGTAATTTATCTTTCTCCTCTAACTTAAATTGATTTTTACCCTTCTTCTTTTTCCCCAGCAATATATCCAAATCTTCCTAAGCATCAGAATTACATTGTCTTGCCATTCTTAAGTTGTCTCCCGCTTTTTTACTGTTGTTAAAGGACACATACCCTGTTCCATATTGCTCTGGGATCTCCTGTGTTTTACTAGCTCTCAAAGCAAATCAGTAATAGTTTGGAAAATATTTAGACTGGTTATTTATATACTCTAGTACACATTATTGTTAAATAGCTGGATTAAACTGTGTGTTAATTTTTCTAATTCAAAGATCAGGCTTTTTTTTAAAAGGAGAATGTATTTTTAGTGTTAACTTTTGCTAACTTTCTTGCTGTTTCCTTGTGGAGCCCTAGACCCTAGAGTACTGGGGTCCCTCATTATCTAGACCAGATTCTAAAATTGGCTGGCGGTGCTATGTGCTACCACAAGTTTACTCGTCTCTGTAGGCTTTTATGGCCTGGGTGAGATCCAGAATAAATGTGGGCTGTCCAAGCCAGCATGCTATTGAAAAGCTGCCATTAAATAATTAATTCTTAATGAATTTGAGAGCAGTGTTGGTATTTTTCAAAATTAAAAAGGTAACACCCCTCATTTTTTGTTGTATGTGAGTGTGATTTGTAGCCCACCACCCCCAAAAGTATCTTGCAGAGCTTTGCTGGACTGGTATTTCACTCGGGAAGGCTTGGAGGGAATAACTAATTCTGTGTTGGTATTGCTAACCACCTACTTGCGTGTATGATGTTTTTCTGCAGTTCCTATCTGGGCAAGACTAGAACTGACTTAAAGGTCTTCTTGCCTGAGTCAGAACAGTATAAAAGAGCGCAGAGAAGGAGGTTCTTGGCTTGCAAAGATATAAAAAGCCAGACAAATGAGTGGCCTGTGTGACTATTTTTGTTGTACTATATCTGTCATTTGAGCAGACTTGCTGTAACTTCAGCAGCTTACAGTATGGCTAGGTGTTTTATAAATGTACACTGTAATACAGATCTTGGGACTGTCTGGCTGATAGGTCTCCCCATGTGATGACTGGAACCACGCAGTAAAGGACCATAGTTCAAAAACTCTATTCAAATAGCCGTAACGCAGCTACATGTGCTGAAACCTGAAGCCATGGTGACTGGAGACTATCCAGAAATCTCTAATGGCTCTTTTCCTAAATGATGGCTGTTTGAGAAATTTCTTGTGTGAATTATGGAACCAGTATTGAACATCCTTTGCTGGTGCTGTCAATTACACCACTCAGTACGCTAAAAACCCGTACTCCAAGAAGATGCTGTATCTCTTTCCTTATTTATTTCTATGAAATAGGCTATCCTAGTAAAATCAAGACATTAAAGAGCAACGGAAGACAAACAGATGCAAATTCAATCTGGTTCAGTATTGTTTTTCCATGCAGGTTTTCTGATAACTTCTACTTGACACATAGGCTTCTGTTTAATCTGTTATGTCTCGGAAGGTGTTTTAAGTGCAAAACAAGTAGAAAATAATTCTAAATGGCTGGAGGACTGAAAATGTAGTTGTGCAGCAGAGTTTTACATTAGTTTGCCTTTTTTAACTGGAAAGAAAATTTAAGGATATTTGCTAAAAATAAAAATTGCAAGACCTAAACCTACAGAATTAGTTACTGACCTTAGGAAAACGTTGCACTTTTAAGTGAAGGTTGATTTTTCTTTTCTATGTTCTTTTCCCCATCATTAGTGGACTTAATCTCACTTATGAACAGCTGTTGAAATAATAAATCCTGCTACTCAAATTGTAGTCATAGTTGTTCTGTTTTCTTGAAAGTCCCAAGCAGATTTAAAAAGCAAAACCAAAAACCTCAGCTGGTAAAGCCATCAGAGGATCCAGTAGGCAGCTTACACAATGGAAGTTGCAAATGGAAAAAATTATGACGTTAAATAGAACATCCTTAAGTTTGGCCTACACATTAATTCACTGCTTTTAAGCTGGTGCTCCCTTTGGAAGGGGTGGTCCTGGCTTCCCCCATCTGCTGATTTGATGGTTGTTTGAGGGTCTTTCACCCAGGAGTAGTGGGAGAGGTTGGGGGTGTGACATCTGTGCACAGCACATGCGCTTGTATTGCCTTGTTAAACACAAGGGGCCTCTCTTAGATGTCTTGATTAGTCCACCTCATCAAATATTTCATGGTGGGTTGTGTTGCAGCACTGGTTCTGATGTGTTTGGATAAAACTGTCCCGCACAGTATGAAGCTGTACAGTTTAGTCCTTGAAACTGTTACGTTGGGGGTTACTATTTAAAAGTGATCCCTTTCTGAGTGACTCTGATGAATGAGGGTAGTGTATCTTGAGTTGGCTGCCTACAGCTGTGTGCCCTGTCCTGCCCTGCTGAACAGGAGGTGGAGTTGCTCATTAGTCAGTCCTTAATCTGCTGAGGTTCGCAGCCTGGTGTTGGAAGGCAAGTCTGCATTGGTGATGGTTTGCCTTAAATGCCGTTCTGGAAATGTTAGTGTCTTGAGTCATTGGTCAGAGCTCTGGGACTTGCAGTGCTGGAAAAAAAAAAATCAGTATTTTGTTTAGCTTAATCTGCAGTTATTTAGGTGAGTAGCTCTAGTAGACCCATCAGTTGGAACTTACGGAGGGGCTGTTGCACTGTGAAAGAGCTGTCCCAATTTAAGCCCTTTTTGTCAAAGTCTTCTAGCTTGGACGGATTTCACACACTCAGTTTAGGTTTACTGTTCTGGCAGCTAAGTTTGCCGAGGGACCCTCATTTTGTTTCGCTCACCGTTTGTAACACCGGCCCCACTTTCCAGGGGCCGGTAGGGCACCTGAGCTTACCCCAGTGTGCCTGAGTGTGTCTTCTCCTCGCATCACTTTTCCTCTGAAATACTGGCCTCCGTGAGCTGTGGGTCTCTGAAATGAGAGTGCGGGGACAATCTGTTCGGTACTGGTAGTGCTGCCTGTGTTGGCATCCAGTGCAGCGCAGAGGGAGGAAACGACTGTGATTCAAATACCACAGGGCTGAAGAACAGAGAGGAAGGAGAAGATGCTAGGCTGGGAGACAGAGGGCTGGGCGCTTGAAGGGGAGGAAGGAAAGACTGTTAAGAGCCAGAGACTGTTTAAAAGAAGAAAGGGGAAAGAAGAAGAGGGAGGGAACAGGACAAGGAAAGGTGGGAAGAGTTGATTTATAAGCAGCGAGTGGGAATCGGTAACAAAAGGAGGTTCTGAGGACAGGGAAAATGCAGATAATTACTTGTTTGGTTTTAAAAAGTCCTGGATGGCTTGGACCATTCTTCTGTGAAAGTACTGCTGTTTGGTACTGCCGAGATTTTGTGGCCGATGCTATCAGTGGAAGGTTCTTTTTTTCAGGAATATTGTTCTTCAACTCATTGGCTCTCTAGATCTCAAATTAGTTAACTCTGAACAGGAATGTTTTATCTGTATATTTTGTTTAGTCTTGTCTCTATTTTACCAGCTGCTGCATCTTTGAAGAGAGATTTCCTGTGCCCTTTTTCAAATGCCTGTGGTATTTCCACGAGGAACCACCTTTCTGTAAGTGGAGGTCTTTTCTATGAACATAAAATTCATAATATGAATTAGTTGAATGCATCAATAGGAATGTGGGTGTGCAGAGAAGTCTGAGCAGTTTAAAAACTGGATGGTTTTAGTACATAATATGGTTTTCGTGATTCATAATTGAGAATAATGATCGATGCTCAGGGGAAGCTCCTTTTTTTTTTTGCTTTGGTCATTTGAAATGAATAGTATGCTTGTATTATAAGCTTAGACAGTGATAATAAAAGCAGTACTTGTCTCTGTCAACATTTGTGAAAAACAAGTCTCTGGAGATTTCTGAATGCTTTATTTAAGGATGAGAATAGTAAATCTGTCCTGTGTAGTGTCTGGGTGAGCTGTCTTGTATCAAAACATTATTAATTAATTTTTATACTTTACAGCTGTGTTTTGGGAATAAGTACTGGAATGAAAGCCAAAAAGCTGCACTCTGGATTGTAAGAATCATGTTGGGGAAGAGTTAAGGGATTGATTTATTTTTCTGGTTTAGAAATTTTGAGCAGGAGGAAAAGGGACGGACTTGAGCTGCCTACTTAACTTGGTTTGCCGGCAGGCTCAGGACTAGTTAGGTCATCACAGGAGTACGGCTAGCCCGATCTCTACAAATTTCTGGGTATATGGAGGCAGACACCCAGTGAGATCTTCCTTTGCACTTAGATCCATTATTAACATTGAATTGTGGAAGTAGGAATTTACTGGGATTGCTGAAGAACTGTGTATTTGCTGCTTCAGATATGAACAGTCTTCACAGCTTCTCCCTTCTAGAAATACTGATTTTTACACTCTGGATGCATTGTATATAATCAGTTCCTTAAACATAGTGTTTTGTCTTCACTTTGTTCTGAAACTCATAGTGTAAGATCAGCAGTAGTCAGTAGCTACTGAGATGGTGTTTGCAGTACATGGTACAGTATGCTTATAAGAAAGCTCGCTTCAGCTTGAGTAAGAGGAATTGTGAGAGTTTTCTCCTCTCCCCAATTTAGAAACGTACGTTTTCAGGGAAATTAACAGCTTCACCAATAGCTATGTAATAGGAATTTGTGGGGTAAGTTGACCCTTAAGTGTATTTTGCTGTCACAAGGAGACATTCCTTTGAGTGTTGTAATGGGGGCTAGTTTCAATTCAGTTGAGCCACGAGTTTTCTATATACATGTTCTGTATTTTGCTTTTTCTCCTCTAACTTGGAAGGCATGGACAAGTTCTTAAAATCTTTAGGGTATAGTAAACTTTATTGAAAATGTCTGTAGACTTAAATTACAGCTAGTGGTTTTGCATTACAGGTAAGCAGTACCCCAAAAGACTGAAGTCTTGTTTCTGCCCCTCCTCTCTCTTCCGTTCCTCTCCCTAGCTCTCACACGCAGCATAAGTTCATCTGTTGCATCATCTCAGCAAAAAAAGACTGATTTAGTTTTTGTTACTGGATTGGTTTTCTATTGCTTTGGAAGCTGAATGTGTCTGTAATGCAAGGAGATGACTGTAGGCCAGAAATAGAGAAGAGAGGAACAGAGGAGATGGGAGGATGCAGTCTCCCTGTTCCTGGCAGCGGCAGCCCATCACCTGCGCTGAAGCTGCAATGTTAAACTGCAGCCCCAGGCTTGCCGTGGCCCTCCAGCTCGGTCCCTGCAGGCCCCGTAGATGTCAATGTCTGTTTTGTCCCTAACACAGATTGGATAGATCAATGGGGTGGCATTTAGACAGCTTGAGACTATCACAGACACGTGCAATCGATGGTGGTTTGCGGTGCAGAACAACATGGAAATCTAGGAGACTACAGCTGCGTATTTTCCCACTGTAAACTAATTCTCAGAAATCCTGTGCTACAGCACGTTTTAGGAGACTGTTCAGATGAAACATTGAATTCTCTGGAGTCATGGCTATTCAAAGCTTAAGACTGCGTGTAGTACCATAATTGTTTCTTTTTGCATGCGTGTGTTGTGATGTAGGTATCTCATATTTCCCCAGCTGCTTATATGCTCATGGAAGAGTCCTTCCCGTTAGGACCCCATGTGGTCTCTTGAAAACAATACAGTGTTTATCTGATAAAACAGCGATTCCTTTATGATAGGATGGGCCTACTGAGGACATGCAGCGTGTACTGGAGAAGGGTTTTCCCTTCTCTTCAGCCCTTAGTCTTCTCCTTTCTGCAAGCCAGAAGAACAATGCTGAACGGAGTGGAGCAAGGGACAAGTAGGGCCAAGGTTTGGAAGGGGGGAGTTGGGTTCAGAGTTCTAGGGATTGGGGTGGGAGAGAGAAAAGGGGTGCAGAAGGCTGTTTGGCTTGTTAAATTGGGGGGGATTGGGTGGGTGGGGATCGCAAAGGTTTGCGCCAAGCCAGAAACAGTCCTGCTTCCCCATCAGCTGCAGTGTGAGAGGGAGGACAGTTCTGAATGTGAAGGTTTGGGGAACTGTGGTGGTAATGGATTGATGTTGTGCTGCTTCATACTTGGATTGAAACATCTGTGGTTGTATGCTCTACTCCAGCCTTTCACTAACAGCTTCTACCCAATTGTGTTTTTGTACATGTGCTGATGTTTGGAAAGAATTGTGTGAGTGAGGTTTTTTTTAAATGAATAGTGGCTGTTCTTTACACTAAGTTTCACATAGGTTTTGTACTAAAAACAGGCCCTTGTATTCATCTGTTAATAGGAAGGATTTTCATCTACTATAATGTAAGTCACAAAAATAATTAAACTGAACAGTTTGTGCAGCACCCATAGCTGAAAACTGCATCCAAGTGGCTTAGAGAGTAGCTAAGGAGTAGGACTCGCCTCTCTAAAAATCAGAATCACTTTGCAGACTACTCCAAATAGGGAAAAAAAAAAAAGGTCTATGTGTACTAGCTATCCTTTGAGAGGGAGCTGGCCTGTGGTTATGAAAGCAGATGTATGAATTTAGTAGTTGTAGTAGTGGTACCATAAAATTGCCAGTTGTGACCTTTATTGCTTTTTATTGTAGTTCAAATTTTAAAATCCTGATCAGGCTTTTTGGTATACGGAATGAATGACAAATATAGGTGGCTTACTGCATAAACCTCTCAATGGTAAAACCAGCAAATAATAGCGAGGTTATTGAAGCCTCCAACACAGAAACTTTGACCTTTTGTCCCATCTATAAAAAAACCCCATCCCATGTCATTAGTGACAAAACAAGTTGAAGCCTTAGTTTTTGGCTTAATTGCTCATATTTTATATAAAAGGATTTCGTAGTATTTCAAGTGATTTGGTTTTCAGATGTAAAAGTATAGGGAATAATTTAGGTGAAGGAACTTGAACTAGGAGTGGATTTGACAAAAGGCTTGTTTTCAGTGCATCCGACAAAAACTGCATAACTTCCTTTTTCTTTCACATGCTTTACGTAAACACTCTGTGCTTGTACCGAAACTGTGTTGGTTTCATGAGTATAATTCTTACCTGCAATTTCATCTAATCATTCAGTGTTACTTTTAGTTTTTAAAAAATGCACTAAATTTATTTTTAGAAGTTCAGACTTACGAACTTGAAGACATCAAAGGAGTAGGCCAGTGATTGGGGAACACTGTCCAAAGTATGGAATAACAGGAGAATGGCTAAGAGCCTGTGCTGTCTCATTTCAGTTTAAAATAACTGGAGACATAAGGAAATAAGCAAATTATTTTATGGGTTAGCAACGGGCTTACTGGAGCAACTTGAAGAGAAGCAAGGGCAGCCAACAGCTTGTCAGTTTGATGGATTACACCCCAAAGTTTACTGAAAAAGAAATCATTAAAATAAATCCATTGCTTTCATATGGTTTACCAGTGTTTGTTCTCACATTGTGGTGTGTGAACCAGCAGCAGAATTCAGAGCCTGTCCATCATCTGTAGACCAAAGTATGTTTGATAACCATGCAATTGAGCAAAAGGATAGGAGTAATTTACCATGTCTTACAAAATGCTGAACAAAATAATTGGAAAGAAAGAAAATAGAAAGCCTGAAGGTCAACTTGGAAGCATCTGATAGTCATCTTGGTGGTCCCCAGACTAGGCAGAATGACAGCTGATATCCCTGACTTCTCATCAGTGGGCCTGCTCCCATTTAACTTCAGGCATCAATCTCCTTCCTTGTTTATATTTTTGTATCATATTGCATAGCGCTGGTGTTGTTTGCTTATGGTGGTCTGGTTGCAGAAGGTGCAGAGGGTTGTGCATGTTCCCCTCCCGTCCCAGAAACTTGTGTCTCTGATGCTTTTCGGAGCTCTGCCCTTAGAGTTTGTGTCTGATTAATGAGGCCAAGGGTGTTGCATCGGGGCTTCATGGAAGAATTGTCTTGAAAGAAGGCAGGTAGTTTTTCAGGAGCTGGTGCTAACTACCTATTTCCTCCCAGAATTTCCCTGGGGAAAAGAGACCTCACCTTCTGAAGTTTCTGACAGTAAAACAGTTTTCCAGAAATTGAGTGGCTGAGTGAAGAGCGCTTTACAAGTTCTTAAGAGTCCTGAGAAGACTTTTCCTTTTGCTAAGCTCACGTGCACATTAATGGAAACTGCCTTGCATATAAAGATACAGGAGAGGTTTCTTTTAAAATACTAGTATGAATCACAGATATTAGTAATTCTGCTTTCCAGATAGTGTTAGCTGAGGCATCAAATATACTTAAAATTGCTGTGTGTTTAAGAATATAATTTATAACTATATAGTTTAATAATACATTAATACATAATAATACCACTATATAAGAACATGTGTATATATATAATATATTATATAACTGGGTTTAACCAATTACTCCTGTTGTATGGATATTTTCTTTTTTTTTTATCACTGTAAAATATTTTTCTTTTCTTCTTTAGAAAGGTCTGCTGGCTGTCAGTATCACCGTAGCTCTTTTCATGTGTGCACATTAGAAGTTACTGTATCCGTAGGGAAAATATTTTAATTGGGGAATTTCCTTTTAAAATTTATGGTTGAAAATGTACCCATAAATTGCTCCCTCCTTAAAAATAGCAAATGCAATAAGATGTAGGCTAAATCAGAAATGTGGACTTAATTCATCTGGGCATCAAGTCACAATATTTATATTTTACTGTGCTATAAAATCTATATAGAATTTACCTTTTGTGGCTAATACAAATTTGAGAAGCAATAAGAACTTTTCAAATGCAAGTTTTATAGCACAATTTCTGCATCAGCATAACAATGCATTTTAACTGAGAGAGTATGTATTTGGTGTGTGCCAAGAGGAGGACCTAAGAAAGCCTTAAAAAAAGAACAGAAGGGTCAGGCCGCAGTGATTTGTATGTTAAAAGAAAGACTTATAAATGAGGCTGGTGTTGCATTTTATTAGTTTGTTATTGCCTTATGGATTCATATTTTAATTTTAACACTCTTAAGCTTTGCCTTAAAGAGCATGCTGCAGACTTTTTGGTTTTTTCTTCCTTTTGCAGAAGTTTATTTTCCTTGATTAGATCTAAAGGCCTTTCTTGTGTCCTAAATAACTTAAGAACTGTTAAACCTCATCTTTTCCTAACTCTGTTTTCTAGCTCTTTTGATGAGTTGTCTATTGCTCTGTTTCTCTTTTTACTGATGCCCTCAAGGGAGAGAGCAGGGGGTGAAGATGTTGCAGGCAGTGTAATGTCCTCAGAACTTGACCACAGTGGAGTACTACTTTACCAGGACGTACAGTGGCAGCTTGAAAACCCATATTATGGGGCGAGAATGTAGTCCACTATCCAAAAGGTGCTTAGGTTCAGAGGGAGTCTGTGATGATTGCAGATATCTCTATTTTCTTAGAACTCTCTGCACCAGACTGCCTGAAATGTGCAATCAGAGCTTTTGCTTTTTCACAATAGTCCCCTTTTTATGAGTTTCAGTAACATTTTCTGTTAGGGATGCATTAAGCTTTTTTTACTTTCTATTTTTATACTCACTGGGAAGAACTGGAAAAATAAAGACTTCGTAATTTCAGAAATGCGGCATTATCAGACCTGTCTTTCTAATATCATCCAATGATTCAAAACTTAATGCAGGTATATTTAGATTGATACGTAAATCTGTAGTCAACCAGTTGATTTCTGCATAGTGATTTTTTCAGCTCATGTAAGGTGCACAGTTAATTGTGTGTCCGTGCTGTGGAATGGCAAATCCATAAATCCACTGTTAAAAAATACATAGGAATGTCTTGTGTCTTTTTTTTGTACAATTTAGAAAAGATGAGATCAGTCCTGAAGTAAAAATATTCCCGGTAAATAACAAGATAAATTGAGAAATCGGGTTAACCTTATGTAAGAACACTCAGGCACAGGGATGACATTGGTTTAACTAAGTCAGCACAGTGTGACTTCGTATATTCAATTGCTGTCATTTGTACATATTGAACTCACTTCCCCCCAAGGTACTTTCGGACAACCATTCGATCTGTTTTTTTGGTGTCAATTTTTCCATGTTTAAGAATATCTTTGAATATTTTTCAATTAATGAAATTAAATAATGGATTCAAGCCAAATGTAATTACTTCTGTATTGTTCCTCCCCCTGCGTGTGCCCCCCATCAGGTGCGCACAAAGGGGATACTTAGCTTCATACAGTGGAATGAATTTTTGTGAGGTTTGGGGGTTTTTAACTTCTATATACAGTAGAAAAGTTACTCTTCAGTGGTAAATGATTTGCGAAATGTGCTTTTTAACTGTCACCCTGGTGAGTTACCATCCTCGACACCAGAATTTGTAGCTCTAGTAAGTGTGTCAGGTAAACAAATGATGGGACACTTGACCTGAACCAGTCACATCTAGTGGTCTTCCATGTGTGAGAGTACACTTTAAGTGACAGCCATACAAAAGTTGATCACTTCACAGCTTACTAGTTATGTTAGAAGTAGATTTTAAATATTAGAAGAATAATGCTTGACAAAGTAAATGACTGGTACAATGGTCTGAAAAGAAAAATGGCAGTGAAAAAAAGTTTCAGTAATGTGTTTTAAGGCTTTGTTAATATACAGCCTTAAAACTATAAATTAGTTCCAAGATTGTGGTGAATATTACTTTTAAAAAAAAGCAGATAAATTGAATTAAGCATTATGAATGGCTTGACCCCACCTCCCCCTCCCAAGCACTGAAATTTTTATGAACTAACAAATGCAGAAAGTTGTGAGCAGTTTTTCTGTGGTGCAGGTTAATGATGTCTACGTTTCATGCCCATCACCCCTTCCCTCCTAGAGAGTAGCCTTCCTCTCTGCACCTTGGAGATCTGCATGTCTTGGAGACTTAAGCTTTCCTTTTGAGGAATTGTCTGGAGATTTTTTTATTAAATTCTTGATGTGCAAGAAATCAACTCATCTGTCTGGTTTATTTAGAGAACATTAGTAAGATTCATATAGAATGCTCAAAGTACTTTACTCTCCTTGGTAAAATTGTATTAGCCATAGAAGAGGTACTTTGCTGCCATGTATTGCAAGGAGGCTCTCTTGTTTTGACTAGTTCTCTGCTGTTGCTGGTACCAGATGAATGCTGCTGCCAAGTTAGGCTGAAGAGCATCTTTCTGGTGTCTTCACACAGAATGTCCTAGTAACCAGCTTCCTTGTTGCTTTGGTCTCCTTCAGGTGATTCTTAATTTAAAAACATGTGTGTTAGCTCATTCCCTGTGACTGTTTCTAGGTGGGAAGGGCAGTTTTTATTTATTTTGCTACCATAATAATATTTCCTGGCAACTTAATGAGGTTAGTATGCACGTTTTCAGAACACAGGCTCATCAGAAGCTCCCATGACTCATGAACATACAAATTTTCATCCATTTTAATTTTTTTTTCCAACAGCATATTAAAAAAAAAAAAAAATCCATTCAGGCACATACTACCAGAAATGCCCTTTTTAACAGTAAAGCTTGAAAGATTTCTTGAAGAAGGAGGGATGTCACTCGTCTTAAAGAAGTGTACTTTCTTTAATATGCTACTACTGCCTTATTGGTTAATACCTGTTTCGCTCAGATTCTTTTCTTGTGCAGATTAATTATTTCAAGCCGTCTTCTTCTTTTATCATATTTGGGAATGCAGCTTTCCACAGTGCATCTACATGTTTTCAACCTGCACTTAAAACATACAGGCAAAAGTATACCTTCTTATGCTTTTTATTTCCTTTGCCTATGTTATTTTCTTTGTTTCTTCTACTGGTGTGTGATGACCTTATCAGAAGTTTTTACTGAAGATGGCCTCTAGCTTTTATCTGAACATGCTGACTTCTTCCACTTCTACAGATTTCGTTGTACAGCTGGAATAGTTGTGCTTCACTAGTTTAACATGAAAAAGGATTCATTTATTAGCTCAATAATCTTCTGTGTTTCTGGAGTTAAGTCATATTTACATCTGGTGGAGTCTGTGGAAGACTGTTTTCTCGATACGGAGACTGTGGAAGACTGTTTTCTCGATACGGAGACTGTGGAAAATATATCATATGTGATCTTCGAGAATATCATTTTCAGTAAGTGTCGTATACCAGATGGCTTTGAGACCTATTTAGCTATCTGTTTTTGTTAATCTTGCTTTGCTTGCTTGAGACCTCAAAACTTAATTTCCCCACCTGCTGATAAATATAGGGTCATAGGAATTGCCATATTGGGTCAGACCATCTGTTCTTTAATTAGGAGTAGTAACAGATGCTTCGGATGATGATGCAAAAAAATCTACAATAGGCAGTTATGGCAATAATATACTCCAGGGTATATCTCTCTAGGATTCTCTTAGTTTGGTTTGTGTCATAAAACTCAAAGATATTTGTATCTTTTCCAGCTCTTTGTTTTTAAATATTTTCTATTACAATGTAATTTTATCTTTTGTTCTCCCCTTTAATGCTGCTAAGCTTTTGCCTTTGCAGTCCGTATCCCTCAGCAGTGCAGAGGTATGAAGAAGTATCCCTTTTTGTTGATGGTGAACTTGTCAGGTTTCAGTTTAGTTGAACACCTTCTCTTGCTCTTGTATTCTGGGAAGGAAATTCTTGCTCTGCCTTTTGTGTGCCATTTTCTATCCTTTTTTTTTGGGGGGGGGGAGCAGATCTTATTCTCCCTGACATTCCCCTTCATATTGATATTTCCACGGTGCTTGTTATTCTCGGTTCCTGTCTCTGCAAGCCTTTCAACTAAACTGCAGTAACTGGATGATTCAAATTTCCCACCATGCTTCAGTTGAGAAAACACCATTGATTCCTGTGAGAGAGAATTTTTCTCATCTTATGCCACTGGAGATACATAATTTGTAGGAAATACTTTCAGAATTTTAGCTTTTAGTTGAGGAGTATATGCTCCATTGTAATGGTGAAGGCGGCTTTGCAGGGGAATGTTGGCTAAACCTGCAACAGGGCTGCAGCAAAGTGCTGCTCCGAGCAGAATGTGGCACAGGACTACAAGACTGGGGGAGAGTCCCTTTTTGGTGATATGGGGGTGTCTCTGCTTCCCTTGGCAGTCCTACATCCAAAATGAGAAGCAGTACTTTTTTTTTCTTGCTGTAACTAGAGTGGTATTTAAAGGATTAATGAACTGGGGGGGCAAACACTGTTTGCTGGTAGTAGCAGCAACTTTAATATCTAAACAGCAGTTGCCAAACTAGGGGTTATGGCAGCTACTGATGGGCATGGAACCCAAAGGAAATTAGTTTGGTGTTTTTTGGTATCCTGTGCTAATCAATAGCAATTGGTATAGAAACTAATTGATACAGATTAAGGGGGGTCTTAGTTCTCTTCATTCTTGCCAGTTTTGCAGGGGGAGGCTTAATTCTTAGTCAAGTGTTGCTTGGGTATTGCCAGCCTTCTCAAATTGTGTACATTCTTCTACATAGATGCTTAGAAAACTCACTAAACCTCAAGGTGAGTGCAAGTTAGTAGTGAAGGAGTCGATAGGATTTGAGTGAATGGCTGTGAAGGCAGGTAAGAAAATTAACAGGTGAGAGAGATGGATTCTTGTTAGATACATTAGTAAAGAGAAATGAAGTGTTGAACCCTATCTGAACTAGCAAGGGAATGCAGTTCTTTTTCTAATCTGCTTCTAAGCATTAGAGCCAGCAGTCTTTGTTGTGTTGTGTTCAGGTTTCCAAGGAGATGTGAGATATTTTTGTGAAACTGAGAAATCATGTGAAGAGGAATTTTAAAATGCATGTCAAACCACAAAATAGAGTGGCAGGGAGGACCTGTAATATGCAGTATTTTAAGGGTAGAACTTAAATGCCATATGACTGAAATTGTCTTTTTCACCAATGGTAATGATTAATGTTTAACTGAGAGCTATTTTAGGATGATAACAACATTCCTTTCATTTTTAACTGCTTGGAGGGGAGACTAAGTGCCTAGTAATATATGCTTTTTATTCCAAATTCTGCAAGAATTCTTTACTTGGGATCAAAAACCTTAAAATGTTACTAAGAAATTAAGTTTGTTTAAAAATATTGGAGATTTAATTCTTGAGCTAGCTGTTTGGATTGAGAGTATTTAATGAATAGATTTTACAGATGAGCAACCCAGGAAATGTTCTGTGTCTAGGATGTTAAGAGCTACATAAGACTATATGAAGTGCTTAAGTGAACTTCTTGAGGAAACTGGAAGTTTTCAGTTGATAACAGCATGTGTTGCATGCTATTGTATTTTGCATGCAAAAAGTACGCAGATGCTGGCTTCAGCTTAGGAGTTCTGGGTAGAAGTTAAGTCCTGTGAAGCTGCTGGAAGAGTTGGCTGATTTTGCTAATTGTGAACACATGCCATGTTTTGTGAAAGACCTCACAAACTAATAAGCAAGGATAGACTTCTGTATTGGTGGTCGTATGACAATTTTTATGGTATAGAATATTTTAGTTCAACATTGTTAAGATTAGATAAATGAGTCTACAGCTGACACCAACAAAAGGAGAGAGTGAGTAACATCTGTGCTTACATAGTGCAAATTACGTACTTGCTGCTGTATGGCCAGTTTAGACTTAAGATTTATTCTATCCATACATTGCTGTAGATTTGTTGTGGTTCTCCTGGCTGTATTTCTATTTCATCTGCGTATTTTAATTTTCTTCTGGTTTCACCTAAGCTTTGGCTGATCAGTGTCTTTATCACTCTGGTTACAATACCATTCATGGACCTCTTGTATGGCTGGCAGGTTGAGCGGACAGGTAGGGCATGTAGCAGGAAATCATTGGGAGATTCACTATGAATTTCTGTGAATATTCAGGAGGAGGAAGGTAAGTGGAAACTAAAAATACTGCCATGGGGATTAGAATTTGAGCTGGAAGCCTGCAGGGATTGCAGTAGGGACTCTAGGTGGTATTGGCGAGGGGGGAAAAAAAGAGGAGATTTAATGGACACGAGGAAAACACTGGCTCCAATTTAAGTATAATTAACATAGTAAATCAATCAACAATGAACTATATGTCTATTGGAAATTAGTCTTCCTCAGTACTACTTGTTTAGCAGAGCCAGCAACCCATAGCATCGTTGGATCCCCAGCTGTCATAGTTCTGCTTCTTGTTTATTCCATGGGTTAATGATGGTTTTCTTTTCAAGCAGGTAATAATGTGACTTTTAAAGATAATACCTGATTCATTTTTAAAAAATAAAATAAAAAAAATTTTTTTAGAACATCACTATGTAAGAAAAAATGCAAAGCACTGTATTAAACTTTTTGGTAGAAGAGTCCTAACTTTTTATATGTTTAAAATCTCTATTCTGTAAAATATGCTTTTAGTTGGCATATCTCTTTATGGTGGTTTCATGCCGGTTTTTACTTTTAAGACTTAGGTTGTGTTTTACTGAATATTCTAGGAGGAAGTATTCACCTACATTTACTTTGTAATGTGTTAAACTTTAATTTCACCCATTAAGATATGTGAACATTGATGTAAAAAAGCAAATGACCTGAAAACTTCTGTTTGCATTAATGAAAATATTTGTAAAATCATATTTGAAAATACTGTTGTTCTTGGGAAATCATAGAACACAATCAATTGCAGAAGTTTTGAAGAGTATGAAATGGTTAAAGGATGTTTTATTGATGCAGAAAACCAGACATCTTTACCAGCTATCTCTGTGGTTTTCACTTAAACATACTGATTTCTTAAAGGAGCAGGCCTCTGAACTGCAAAAACGGTGATGTGAGTTTTGTCTTTGCTTGAATAATATATGTTTGAGAGCAAGATAATAGAAAAAAACTTGAGTAACTTCAAAAAAGGATTAGTGGTGAGGGAAAGGCTGTGGATGTTATCTTCCTTGACTTCAGCAAGGCCTTTGACGCTGTCTCTCATGGCATACTCCTTGAGAAGCTGGTGTCTCGTGGCTTGGACAAGTGTACTCTTCGCTGGGTGAAAAACTGGCTGGATGGACGAGCCCAGAGGGTTGTGGTGAATGGGGTGAAATCCAGTTGGCGGCGGGTCACAAGTGGTGTTCCCCAGGGCTCCGTGTTGGGCCCCATTCTGTTTAATATCTTTATCAATGATTTGGATGAGGGGATCGAGTGTACCCTCAGCAAGTTTGCAGACAACACCAAGCTGGGAGGCAGGGTCGGTCTGCTTGAGGGTAGGGAGTCCCTACAGAGAGATCTGGACAGGCTGGATCGGTGGGCCGAGGCCAATTGTATGAGGTTCAACAAGGCCAAGTGCCGGGTCCTGCACTTTGGTCACAGCAACCCCATGCAGCACTACGGGCTTGGGGAAGGGTGGCTGGAAAGCTGCTCAGCAGAGAAAGACCTGGGGGTGCTGGTCGACAGCCACCTGCACAGGAGCCAGCAGTGTGCCCAGGTGGCCAAGAAGGCCAACGGCATCCTGGCCTGTATCAGAAATAGTGTGGCCAGCAGGAGCAGGGAGGTGGTTGTTCCACTGTACTGGGCACTGGTGAGGCCGCACCTCGAGTCCAGTGTTCAGTTTTGGGCCCCTCGCTACAGGAAAGACATGGAGGTGCCGGAGAGTGCCCAGAGAAGGGCAACCAAGCTGGTGAGGGGCCTGGAGCACAAGTCTTATGAGGAGCGGCTGAGGGAACTGGGGTTGTTTAGTCTGGAGAAAATGAGGCTGAGGGGACACCTTATCGCTCTCTACAGCTACCTGAAGGGGGGTTGTAGTGAGGTGGGTACTGGTCTCTGTTGTCAGGTGGCTGGAGATAGGACAAGAGGAAATGGCCTCAAGTTGAGGCAAGGGAGATTTAGGTTAGATATTAGGAAAAATTTTTTTTACTGAGAGGGTTGTCAAACATTGGAACAGGCTGCCCAGGAAAGTGGTTGAGTCACCATCCCTGGAGGTATTCAAAAAGCACATAGACAAGGCACTTCAGAACATGGTTTAGTGGGCATGGTTGATGGTTGGACTCAATGATCTTGAAGGTCTTTTCCAACCTAAGTGATTCTATGATTCCATGAAAATCCAAAAGCTTTGGGAAATAGTAACAATTAAATATTACTGAAGATTACATTACCTAGGGTATGGGGCAATTTTGAAGTTGTTTCTCATTAATTTGGCTTTATATGTGTAGAAATGGTGAAAGTGTAGGAGGGGAATTATATAGGTGCCAACTGGTGAGGAGAATATCTTTTTTCTATTGGTTTTGGCACCTGAGTTACCTGGTGCAGAGTGAGCTTCAGTCAGCACTTCAAGTTGCACAGACATGGTTTCTCAGCTTCACTGTAGACAGCAGTGAAGATTTTTTTTTTTTCTTGTCAAGTAAATAAGGTTCCAGTGAAACCTCAAAGCTGAGAGGAATTTCAAAATGAAAATAAAACAGTCATCTGTTGGGAGAGATTAATTGGCTGCTATTCAGTACAGAAAACTGTGCAAAAATGCTTGTGGCCAGCTAAATCAATATGAATGTGTTACATTATTTTTATTCTTATTTCCCTTGCATGCATAACGCAACATGCCTAAATCATTTTGATTTAGGCATGATTGCAGTTCATTAAAGCCCACTTTGTATTTAAAACCTTTCTGAAAGAAAATATATGCTTTTTCTGAAAAATCAGTGTTAAGCTGAAGGAGTGATAAAAACAATTTTTTACATACATAATGAGTTCTTGTTTCTTCAGTTATCTCCCATATAAAACTGACATCAAGTTTCATTAAAGGTATGGTTTGCTGCTGTGAACATTTAGCTTGTTAAAGCATGTGGGGACAGCCCTTCCTAAATCTAGTTCTTTAATAATTTTATCCTTGATGACCAGCACTTAGGGTATCTGAAATAGCACACATCTTGTCCAAGGAAAAGTCTTGACTGTGGTATGTATTTTGATACAAAGTCAGCAGATCTACTGTATGTGTTAGATTTAGTAATTAGTAAATATAATTCCGCCAAATGCTTTTATTCACTATAGAAATCAATGTGGTGAATGAGGCAGGGATTTTGCAGCAAAAAGTGGCTATCTGAAGAGTTAATTGAGCATTTGTATAGTAATAATCTATGTACATGGAAGAAAAATTTGTCTAAATAACAATGCAACAGCTTTTCCAGATTCGTCTTTTGGTTGTGATGTTTTAGAAGTTTTACTTGATCTCTTGTTTTAGAGAAAACTGAAAGTGGATTGCAGTTTTAATTGCTAGGCTACGGCAAAATGCAGTGGTCCCCACAAAGGGTGTATGTCAAGCAGATCTTCTGACATGCTTTTCTTTCTTTGATGTGAGAGAGCTCTCTGCTCTTGCCTGCGTGCAAGTGTTGTATAGGTGAATGAAAATTGGTGTTCAGAACAATGAATGCTAATTGTGTAATAATGTATCAGCTGTCCCCAAATCTGCCCGTTCCCATATGAGGTGCTGTCTCCCACTTGCGTGCAGGTAGGCATGCACACCTGCCTTCTGGTGACAGAGCCGTGTCCTGGGAAGTTCTGGGAATGCAACAGAATTCTCAAGAAAGTGTTGAACCCCTCAACTTAGGAAGGTGGTTATGCACTCCTCCTATAAAACAGAGGAGAAAGGAGGTCTACCTGTAAGTGGTATTTTTAACAGGCACAGGAGCTGTAACAGCATAGGCTTAATGCTTTTCCCCTCTGTCTTGTGCAGAAGATAGTGTGTACCTTTGCACAAGCTTTTGTCTTTGTTTTCAGTTGAGAGAAGGGGGAAGGCAGCATGCTTTCCAGCTAATTGCATTTTATATTTTACACAGGGACTTTTGTGTCACGTCGTACTTGCAGGTGCATTTCAGAGCTGCGCTGTGGCTGTCACTCATGTACGGCCGCTTCTCACCTCCCGCTCTGTCTTCTTCCCTGAAATGCTGCCAGTGGTTAGTTGAGTGGGATAAGAATTGAGCTCAAATTTGTCTTCATAAAGCCATTAATTAGGTGCATATTTCAAATCTGGATCAGTTCTTCAGTCTATGCTTGTATGTATAGCTGACAGTAGAGGAGAGGGGGCATGTTATTTGGCTGCTGGTTTTGGTGGTAACACTGGCCTGTGCTGGTTTGAAGGGCTTGTGGGGTGGCAGCGCACAGGTGCCGTATTGCCTCCCTGATAGCGGCTGGTGAAATGCAGTGCTGTCATGTCCTGGGAATTCGGAAGAGGGATGTCCACGGATCACTGTGTCCTGTGTAGCTGTTACGTGGTAGCTGTTAAGCAGGTGCAGCGTATACCCTTAGGTACTTTGGTTCTGGCGAAAGGAGTTTTGCTGGGCCAAGCGGGATTGCTAGCACTGAAGTCCAGCCAAGACACTAGAAAACTTAAAGCAGCTCTGAGTTTGTCAGTGTTTGGTCAACTTTCAGATTCTTTGTAGATAAAACTTTAAAAAATTAAAAAATGGAGGATTTTAAGAAAAAAGTACTTTTTTTGCTTCACCTCTCTTTACTAGAATTTGGGGATTACGGTTCTGCAAGTGATGATTGTTCTCTTACACTGTCAGTGAAATCCTCCTTTTTCCTTTCTAGCTGTTGTAATCTTATTGCAGCAATGTCCTGCTCTTTACTTGGGACTAATGTCTTGTTCTAAACTCTCATCAGCTGTAGAAATGTGATAGAATAATGCTCTTTTTACGAAAAATGCTATATAGAGTGGTGCATAGTTAGTTTCCTCTTCCTTTCTCCCACTGCTTTTCATTTGCTGTTGTCCTTTTAGTGTGAACTTGATGTATTGTGCTTAGTCCAAACAAAAAGGTCGTAGTTTGCAAAAATTACTTGCTACTTATTTATATTTACTTTTTTTATTTGCAGGAGCAAGAACTATGAGAAAGGGTCAAAAGCAGGCTAAGAACAAAATATCGATCCCTTTTTGCTTTCCTGATGTCTGATGTGATTTTTTGTGTGTTTACAAGCAAAGATGTAACCCTAGTCTGTCTGATGGCTCTGAGTTATGCACATCTCTCGCCCTGATAGAGAAGGCACTGAGGAAATTTTCCCTCTTGGAGAGCTCCATTTTGAAAGGACTGGGAATTTGCCTATTTGATATGTGTTATAATGCATAAGGTTGTCACTGGGGAAGAGAAATATTTAGCTAGGGCACATCATAAACTTGCCCATTGCCAGTGAAATCATCTATAAGGTCGACTTTACTGGCTGCTGGCATTAAAAAAATGCCAATGAATTATGAGGAAAAAGGAAGGAAGCATACCTATTATGACAAAAAACATGTCATATGAAGTAGTGTGATACAATAATACAGAAAAGATTGAAAATGCAGTGTTGTGAGTCAATGCATATAAAAAATGCTAGTGAAGCAACATTGCTTTCTTAAGTAATAGGACATTGTCCCTCGAGATCTTGAATTTGGCCCTAACTGTGGTGGCACTGCATCTACATCTATCTGCCTCTTTCCCTTGTTCTCCTTGAGACTTTCCACTACTGTGCAGTGCAGAAGTCACCTTTATGGTGCTCTACATATAGGGTTACCTGTGCTGTTTGCATTATTATTCAGTTTGTAAAACAAGTACCTCGTTGGATGTCTTTGGAGCTAATTAAACATTGTCCTCCCAGGAACCAATTCTCTGTAAGCAGAAACAGCAGAAGCATGATATTGTGCTGTGTCCCAGCGAGGATGAAACATTTCCCTAACTGCTGCTTCTGCCTTGGCTAACAAGTCATATCCATTTTATCATTCTCATTTACATGTGAGAGCTCTAAGCAGAAACCTCAGGGCATAGTAGTGCTTAATGTATAATAAATACTATTTGCTTTTTTTAATGGCTAAATGAAATGTGCATTTTAAGCTTTTAACGAGAATCTTTGTAAACATTTTATACAGCTTTAGAATTAATCTTTAATGTGTTTTTTAAGAGATCTGGTTAATAAAATGTATTTTCTTACTAATGCTGTCACCCACAGATTTAAAGAAAAAAAAATGGCTGCAGCTGGAAGCTGTTTAACAATTTCCTAATGGAGTGGTGTTAAGAAGAAAATAAGAGTATTCTAGCAGTTCAGACCTTTGGCAGTTTTGGAAGGTGAAAGTAAGTTAATCCAGTGATGCCAAATCCAGAAGGTGACTATATGCAGGTCAGGACTGAGGCATATCGATGGGGCTCTGAGAGCCTTGCAGTATTTGTGCACTGGTTCCAGTGGTCTGTTTCCTCTTAAGTTAATCAGATACTTAGGACTTTTTACAGCTGTTTAACCTGCAAAGGGCTGACTTTAGCTGCTTTATGATGTACAAGAGGCATGCCACATAGCACTCTGGTTCTTTCTTCTCATCTTTACAACAAAATTAGGGAAGTATTTGACTGAGTCTTACCTAATTCCCCCAAACATGTTTCAACAAACTGTTACTGAACAAAAAGCAAGTTTTTTTTTTTTCCCCCTAAAAGGTCTCCCTTGGCTATTAACTGTTCACCCTTGTCTTGTCATCAGTGCTCCATTTGGTATGACACCATACCAAATGCTTTCAGCTGCTAGTATGAATAGACAGTGGAGAAACTATCTCCCTTGTTCTACTATCTGTTCCTTTCTATACCTGTAGAGAAGTGTTAAGATCTGTCTCCATATTTCATGAAGTTTTTAAAAAATTAATGAGACTGTTGTTTCTTTGTAGGGAGATGACATTTTCATTTTCTGCTTTTAGGTCAGTGTTATGCTGCTGTAATGATTACTCACTGTTAGCCCTGTATGTTGCTCTGTTGAAAGTGTGTTTGTAGAACTTTTTAGTGCATCTTAAAGAAGCTGCTTGAGAGCATGTTTCAGGTTTGTGTGTTTAGTGGGTTTTTTTTTTTCCCCCCAAAGATACTGCATGCTTCATCCACAAGAGTTTTCAGCGTTTGAAGCTGTAGATTCTAGCAAACAAAATGCAGTACTTCTGTAAAGTGAATAATCTCTATAATGGATGGCACGTGTTATGTCATGGTGTTAAGGAAATCGATTCCACCAGATGCTCAGCTGTCTCCTAGCCTCCAGCTGCTACTTTCCTTATACTTCACACACAAATTGCTTGGAAAGTATTTGTGGTAATAGGGAAGGTGGACTTTGGTGTATTTTAGGCATCTTGGACTAAAAAAAGAATTTGGTATTTCTTGCTGGCCTGTATTGCTTTAGAATTGTTTGGTCTGAGTCCATTTTTAAAACAGATGGTATCATTAGAAGAAAAACAATAGCAACAATTAAAAAGTCTATCTATTTCTTTTTGATATTCTACAGAATTTCTTCTGACACATCTTCTTATGGGTTAATCCTTTTTCTAACATGGTTCCTCTGTATTCTAAAAACAAACCACAAAAGTGGTTACTGTCTTCAGGGTTGTGTATGTGTATAGTTTCCTTGCGGAGCTTAGAGTGTTCAAAAATATTTTCTACCAAATAAGATGTTTTTTTTATTTTTTTGCTTTTATTTTAAACACTGTTCTGTACTAAATCTTACTGACATTAAAGTTCTCTTGTGATGTGTTTGACTCTAGTGTTTTTTTAATATCCAATGAGCTATTAGTTTAATACAAAAGTGTCTTTAAAAAAATCTGTGTCCTGATTATCTGTTACTATCATTCTCATTGACAGTCATGAATGGTGAAGTAAATAGTTGAATCCCTGAAGATAGGTGGTTTAATAATAAACTCAGTGATGGCTTTAATGATAATATTGCATAGGCAGTCTTTTCGCAAGGAAATTCAGTTCACTAGTACCAGTAAAATTCACAGCACAGTGGAAGAATGAAAAGTGACAGTTGCTTGTTCCAGTGTAAGTGGCATAATAAAAAATTATGATCCGTGCGAGAAATTTTAATTGATCTTTTTATACATAAGTATTAATAATTATCCTGACATGCTACCAAAATGAAGGTGAATATGAATGAAATTTCTAAGGTTTTTAGTTAAATGTGTGGATTTATTTCTCATACCCTTCTCCCTGAAACAATGCTTCTGTAGAAGGGTGAATTTAAAGATGCTTACCAGATTTTTGGGATTCTCCTTTTATTTAAATATCTAAATATTCTTATATATACAAAGGTATGGTAACTCTATCCCAGCTGAAACCAGGACACCAATCTTTTGCTAGGAGTTGCAATAAATGTCAGTATCTGGTGTGCAGGAAGATGGGAAATGACAAGAATAATGTATAGAGAGGAATTTTTTGAACTGCTATTACTGTGCCATGTTCATTTAATGAACCAGAATTTACAAGCATGTCTACTCAGAGTGGAAGTTGTAGTCAACTAAAATGAGGTTCTGTACTAGAATTTTTTGTCAGTCTTCACGATACATGGTGTTGATATCCCAGCTTTTAATGCTGCAGATGTATTTTTCAGAATACTTTTCATGATGACTTATCCTTAAAATGTTTATCCTTGTTTAAAATATTGATACGTTTGGCAGTTCACAAGGCTAGATGAGCATGCCAACATTTCACACTCTCAGACCTTAAGATTCCTCCAGTTCAAAAAGTAGAGCATGTTAGAAGTTTTGGTTACTTCAAAGAGTTAACTTCCTTGATTAAATAGATTTTATGGTTTTGAGATTCAGAAGCTGAAAATAACTGTACTTTAACACATCTACCTAATTTTCTCTTCTGCTGTACTCATCACTTGTGGAGCTTCACAATTAAACTGAACGTGTCTCACATCCAGGTTCCCATTGCCGCTCTTTTTCTGATACATATGGATTTTTTCAGTGTAGCTCATATTGCATGGAAAAGCCTTGGAAGGCAGCTACAGACAGGGTGAAGGATTTCATGTTGGTGTGAAAGTGATGCTGTATCTGCTAAATAAATAGCCACCCAGCTCATTTATCACTTTCTGCTGTGTGATAGCTATGCCAGCTAGAACAGAGTGAGTATCCCTGGTTAAGTCTGCTGTTTTGGATGCGCTTCTGCCCTGTTCTCTGTGTTACTGTGTCAATCTCGTGTGTCCTTTACCGTGGCTTTCTGCATTTCTCTTTGAAACACTCTGCTTTTCTCTCCTTTTTGTGCTTCATCTCTTGCTGCTGCTCAGTACTTCTGAAGGGTGTAGAGTTACTCACCCAATGTGTACTCACTGTTTAAATGGATTCAGCTGCCCACTTAGAACATCAGCTGTCTGAGCTGATCTGTGATGACTTTTCTAAAAGAGATTGTACTGCACTATGCTTGTGTCTGTGCATGTTTTGAAAATCGGTGTACTAGTGAATGGTATGCTCTGTTATATTTCAAGTGTAGGTTATACAGTTTTTGTTCTGTGCTCGGATTTTTTTTTTTTAAATGAAGTTAGTTCTTCTGTTGGTGTGAACTGTTGGTAATTTGGCATCAGTTAAACATTTGTGCTGCTGGATTTAAAAGCAATTTCTATTCTTGCCTTGCTGTGCTAAACTTGATCATTGCTCTAAAAATATGGATTGTCTTTTTTGTACATTAAAAAATCCTGTAGTTGTGTCTATATAATTGCTTGTTGACAGAGAGAGGATGCCGTTGATTTTGGAATCCCTGCTTAGTGCGGTAATTTGATCTTCAAACTGTGTTTTGTACTTGGTGTCTGAAAATGACCATTTGGAGTCCTCTCTGGAACCTGGAGTTTTGCATCCATCTAGAAAGCAGTGGCCTAACATGGGTAAATGGACCTGCACTTGGAGATTAGATACCTAAGGCACGTAAGCGTGCACTGTCGCAACAGAGGAGGGGAAGGAAGACTCCAGCCACCTGCAATTCTTCAGCTAGAGTACACAGTTACCTGCAGCATCGTCACTTTGTGCTGTCTCTGTGAATAACAGAACTATGGGCTGCATAAACGTACAACTGTATGCAACCAGTCTACAGTGATATGGTTTTAACCAGAACAGTAGTAAATCTAGCAAACTGCTAAAAGCTTGAAAATGCATCTTGAGTATACACCATTTTTAGTGTTTTTCTTTCCTGGGTTTCCTTGCATATCATTTAACATCAGGAAAAAAGACCAGACTTGAGTAGAACTGTCTGTGCCACATGTCTGAAGTGCTTAGGAGGAGAAAGAGCTTGTGAAATGTTGTCTGAGCTAACTTCATTACTCAGGCCTTTTTTGGTGGGAATTTCTATATTTTTTTAGGGTTTTCTTAACAATTCACTTGACTGGTATCTGTTACAATTTTCTTACAGTGTCAGTGAATCTGCTCGTTCCTGTCCAAGACTGTATCAGATAAAAATAGTCCCAAATCTACCAATTTGATACAGGAATTCTGCGTGATTTGGGTTGTCAGGTCTTTGCACCCTTTTGGACATCTCAGAGTTGGGACTGAGTTTTCTAAACAGGGCTGTTACTGCTCTTAATGTCTCAAAGAAACCCATTACAAGTATTTTTACATGCCTCAAATCAGCGCATTTTTTATCTCTGTCATGCTTCAGCATCCTCTGAGTTGGTGGTTTGTTGAAATTTCTGGTGTTGATCTGGTATTCCAGTAGATGAGTCTCAGAAATTTCCTGGGAACCCTGTAGAGCCAGCAGTCTTTGCTCTACTCTCCCTCCAGACTGATGGGAGGCAGTTGCACCTTCTCTTTCTCTCCTTGGGACTTTATTTTGCAGGGTAGGAGCTGTTGTAACTTCCCTGGTACCTCAGAGGATGACAGCATAGCTGCACAACGCTGGCTGAAACATCTGTCTAACTCTTGTTTCCTTTCTAGTTGGTCTAAAGGTTTCACTTCAGGACTGCTGGATTAATAAGTCTGGTTTTAATTCAGAAGGATGACTTTGAGTTTACAGAGGCTCATTGACTATTCTTTTGTAATTTGAAGAAATTTCCTTTCCCTTAAGTGAATCAGAGGAAACTTCACCTTCTTTCTATCTCCCAAGGATATTTCTCTCACCTTTTTTATATGCTCTAAACCTACTCGGATCCTACATTTCTGCCCCTGTGTAGCCAAGTCAGTTATGCAACTATTGCTTTATTAATACAGCGCTAGAAAATCTGTTGTTTGATCTCCTTAAAGCATGTGAGACATTAATGTTCTTGGAAACATATCTTTATTTGATCATCATAGGTAATAACCCTTCCAATATTTCATGAAGAGAAATTAAATGTCATGCCTAGATGAGATTTCTCTGCCACAGGAAATCAGTTTGTTTTGTCATTCACAATGACTTCAGTCTCCATTTCTAAGGTTTGGTTTTTCCTAGAGAAGACCCTCCTTATCTATTCTGCTAGCAAAGTAAATCAGCCAAGCTGTTTAATATGTGTGAATTAAAATAACATACTGGTTTTTCTGATCGCTGGGGAAATTACTACAGTCAATAAAATTGATGAGTTGTTCCAACTTTTACATTTTTGACAGAAGAGCAAAAATTGTTGCTGATTTTTATTTAGCAAATTCAGTGCTAATATTTGACTAACAAGTGTGGCTGAACTTCATGGTTTTCCAGCTTTCGTTGCATTAAGAAATGGACAGTACTCTTCAACTTTGTATGAAAGTATTCCAGCAAATTAAGAAAATTCAGGAGTCCCCTGGGAGTTTTGGCTGAAGTGACTCTTCTAATCTGCTACAGGAGTCCTTTGGGTTTTACTAAATACTTTTTTCCTGGACAGAAGTCTCTTTATACCCTTGAGTTGTATGCTCAGTTATTCATTTCATGATCTTTTTACAGTTGTCTTGGTTTCTTGATCACTTAACGGGATAAAGTAAGAATCACTGAGGTTAGCACTGTTTCAATTTTCAATCCAACTCCAGTTGTTTGGGGAAAGCTATGTGGTGTGGTTCACAGTTTAAATGGCTTAACCCTTTTTTGCCGATGGTTGGTTGTATGGAGAAGTTGAAGCTGTTGTATCACTTCCTTTTTGAAAATGGTCTTCATCATAAATGTTTTGCTGAATAAAAAATATTAAATGGTCAGAGTAAGGAGCTCATGTTTGAAATGTGATTAAATGAAAAATCCTGTCCCATTTCAAGTGATAGGGAGGTAGTAAAATATTTATGTGTAATGTGGAACTGCACTGACTCTAAGGGGCCGGTGGGATGGCATCTCCCATGATTCAGTGATGGGCAGAAACTATTTCATTGCTTGGTGTCATTTTTTTGGTATACTGACTTCTCAGAGCTTTGAGAACGACTTTAGTTCTTTGAAAATAATTGCTTTGTACGATTGTTCCTTTGGGGGGCTTGGGTCAATAGCAGTAATTTGAAAGAATATTAAGGTGACTGAGTAACAGTTTAATAGATTGAGTTAAATCTTTAGGAGTCGATGAGCTTTGCTTAATTTACTCTGTGTGATTTCATATGCTTATAATTGCCTGGACCACCAAACTCGTGTCAAGTTAAACACTAGCTTCCCTCCATCCTTCACTTAATACGCCTTTTGAAATCTGGCTGTGCTACCAAAGAAAATTACAATGACAGGGCCTTTTATACCTTTTTAAAGCTATCTAGCAGATCTAAAAGTGTTACCAGAACTCAGCCTAATTTGTAGTTTGTAACAAAATTTGAGAGAAACTCTGACAATGAACAAGTATATGTCAATGGTAAAAAGAGTATGTCTGGCTTTACAGCTGAGGCAGTCTTTGTAATCTTGTGAACCCCAGAGATGGAGAATGTCTCATGCTTTATGTCCTTCAGTTCTGGGTCCAGTAACACAACATCTTGGCCAAAAGATTGACCTCACAGTTGAAAAATATTTATAAACTTATTCATAATCCTTGTTCTCAGCACCTTTGCTGTTACTCACACCTGAGTCACTATCCTTTTCCTAAAGCATCCCCTTGAAAAACAATTTGCATCGTAGTGAATGTAAAGTGTGAGTATATTTGTAATCTTCGTGAGTTTTGCAAAATGACTGTTCCCCAGAATTTGTACGTTTTGCTTAGAATTCAGGTCAGATGATGTTCTGCCCCAAAGACACAAGGTTTATGTTTTCACTGTGGTCTCCAGGAAGAGAGGAGGAAAAACGCAAACTGTAGTAGTTTCATGAAACTTCCCTTTGGTAATGTCAAATTGTCATTAAATGCTGCTTGCAAGGGCCTGAAGAATAAACTCTTCCAGATACAAAATGCTTTAAAGATCCTGAGAATTTTTCATGCTTGTCATCATCAGCCTAGATGGAGCTCTGAAGGTACATTGTTCATGTTAGTGAACTTTGACTTTACTGCAGTTTTGTGTATTATGTAAAGTGAGACTTTAGCCTTCTATTAATCGTTGTCTCTTATTCTCATGTTTCAAGGTTATATTTGTCATCAGCATTTTTCTGTCTTAGCTCCAGTTGCTGAAGTATCTTAAGGGTCACAATTAGGGATCCTGTCTTACCTTTTTCATTGTTTAAATACGCTTTCTCTATGGCATACTTTATCTACAGTGTGCAACATTATCCTAAGTGTTTTGGAAAAAATTTGCCTGAAGTTGTCCCTAAACTGATGGCTCTGTAGTCGATTCACTGAATGGCAGCACAGAATGCATTCAGTGGCAAATCATGGTAATCTTCCGAAAGTTCTGGGTAGGCTGGATGACAGTAGCTGCTGTGAATGTTAAAAACAGTAGCTTCCCCTCCCCCCGGCCCTGATGAATTATATTGCGGGTTTGTAAAGCACATGCTAGGTACTAGGTTAAGCACTTAAAACAGCAATTGGTAGACAGTACAAATGATTTACCATCACATTTTTTACAAGGTTAGTAACATTGCTTTTTGCAATGAAGTTTGAGAGTCCCCACTGTGAGTCCTTGATTGCAGTCCCTTAAGTGTTTCACGTGACTTCAGATATGATCCAGCAACTTCCAAGAATGAACCTCAGGGTTTTGGGTTTGATGGGGGGGGAGGGGGTTTGTCTTTAAGTTCAAAAAAAAATGTGCTGTTCTTTGAACCTGGACTGCAGTTTTTTAAAATCTGAAGTAGGAATTTAACATTTGGAAGTTGCTGTAAGGGATGTGACTTTTTTCAGTTTGCCTCAGTGAAATTTTTCCTGAAAAGTGGTAATCTTCGTAGGCCTTAAAAAATTGTTTGCATTTATGCAAAGGGACTCATGAGAGTTGAAACAATATAATAGCAGATACAGTCTCTATTATTGACCGTACTGTTAACCTAATTTCCCCTCTGCAGGAAAACTGAGCAACTTTTCCTTATGTGTAGTCATTCAGATGTGTTTACTAGTAATTCTGTAATGCAAAACTTTCTGATACTTGCTTTAGAGATACTGAACTTAAAACAGAAGACTTCTAATGACTTCTAATTCCAGAAAAGGACACCCCCCGTCAACCCTCTCAGACACTCAGAATGGTTCTTGGTTGGCTAAAGCAAATTTGAGTCTATGGTTGTCGCTTAAAACCACAAACTTCTGTGCCCATCCATCAGTTGTTGATAAAAATATATATATATATATTCAAATAAATCTCCTTGACACTTCATCTCAATTCTTGCAAAACAGACTCTTGATTTGCTTTGTATTTTGTTAATTAAGTTTTATGTTTTCTTGGATACCAGTTAAATCAGGATAAAACTTTTTTCCAAAACTTTTGGAAGCAGGGACATAGAGGGTGGGAAGAGAGGTCTTGGCTTGTCCCTCTTTCTTCTGTGTAGTATTCTGTAAGAGAATAGTTTTGCCCCCTTTTAGCTGTGCTAAGTTTTTCTGTCATTTTCCAGCTGTGGGCTCCAGAGAAATTGCATGACAAGTTTCCTTGGGAGCTTCTTAGAGGACACCTGGATTTGGGAATTTAATGGTCTCATGGAACAGCTGATTCGAGCAGTCACCCTCCTTGTAGAGGAATCGAACTGTGCTTCAGCTTCATGCTTCAGTATCTCCATCAGCACTTTAAAATGTTTACCTACATCTTGGAGGGGATGTGATGCTTAGAGCAATACTGCATTCCTTTGAATCTACAGTGGAGAAAATTTTATGTGTACAAAACTTACAGGAGGATTTGCAGTGGGATTTTTTCCATTTTGTTCTTGGCTTCTTTGGAGATGTTTAGTTACCATAACAACACAAGCTAATTGTTAAATGCATGCTTATGTTTGAAAGTGTATTATATGTAGAATGAAACCTCCTCAGTCACTCAGGAGCAATATGATAATTCTGTTAATGGCTTTTATTCTGAAACTAAAATATTGAATTGATAAAAGTGATTAAATATTTAGGAATGGCACTGTGCTTTTTATATTTTGAAGCTAACCTTTGGTGTAGTGCTTATTAATGCGTAAATCTGGATTGAGGCTAAAAAAGGACATAAAAAAAAAAAGTCTGTTGTCTTTCAAAGAAGTAGTCTTAAACTGTCTGAGATGTTACTAGGGCTTACACAACCATAGCATTGTGATATATTGCAACTTGAATAGTTATCTCTGTGACTGCTTTTCAGATGGTAGTGAAAACTGCCTGTCTGAAATACCTATCCATAAAAGTGATGAAATGGACTTCTACGTTTATTCTGGTTTCCAGCACATGCTGTCTGTGTCTTTTGGTTTGTTAGGGTAGAAACTGCAAATAATTGTCTTTAACAACAGTAAGCATATTGTTGCTGATGAAGAAATGCTTGTGTTTGTATGCTGAACTCTGTCTTTGGCATTGGCTTATGAAGGTCAGGGGAGCACAACTGGTTACTACACTCAACAGTAGTTAGAGCAATCCACCATGTAGCTGAATGGAGCAGAATGTGATGGTAGGAAATACATCTGTTCTTCTTTGCGTGACTTGGTAGTGGGTAGACTGCTGCATTGGCTTAACTTCAAACTTCCAGAAAGGACATAAGTATTGAGAATTCAAGCCAAAACGCTAAGTTATGAAAGAAAGCAAATGTTGCACTTCAATTTCTGCTGGGTGCTGAAGCTGAGGAGCTGACATTTCAGCAGCAGAATGATGTCTTCATAGAGATGAGTACAGGCTGAGTCATGTAATCTTCAGCTTCAAAAAATAAAATTAATCTGCTGTACATAAAGTTTTTCATTGCTGCCAGCCCACTCTGAAAACTTAGTTATGCCATATTTGTTAGTGTAATTGCAAGTTTTGGCTGGCTTTTCTGTTTTTGTTTGGGTTTTGTTTTTCTTTTTATAAAAGAGAACAGTGTACATAATTTTTTTAGCAACTTGCCAACAAATTGCATCTAAACAGACACATTTTTACCTTTTCTTTGAGTTACTATGCCAGTTCCTTATGAACTTTAGGCATTTCCTCTCAGCAAGCTTGATTGATAGCTAATTCCAGCTCATCAAAGTCGCAATGAACATTTTCTCTTTGTGGGTCAGTTACAGTCACTTTGAGCTTAAACAGTAATGTGGATTTGTTTTTGTTTCATTCTGGGATTTTTTTTAGTAGTTTAAGCAAATATATTTTATTCAACATTCATATTTTGCTACAGGTCAGTCATATAAGGTGGAATCAAGTTTTAGGGTGTTTGATTTTTGCCTGAAATAAGGTACACAGCCATGTCTATAAATGACTGGATAATCAATTTGGGAAGGGAAGGGCAAAACATGTTTCTCTGAGTCTTATTCTATGAGGTATAATACCTATTGGTCTGCTGTTTCTGAGGTGGATTGTATAGTATCTTTGTACATCAGAGTGTGTTAGAGGGAACAGCTAGAGCGTGTTGGATGTATGGAATACTTTTGAAATCTGGGTGGCCAAGGAAAACAAGGAAGGATAATATAGTGGTTCAAGATTTGGACTCGCTAGTGTAGGAAGTTGCTTGTTGTGTTTCCATCATGGTTTTTAAGAGCAAAACAAATATGGAAAACAAAAACCAATCTGGAGGAAATGGTAGCAGTAAGGATCAAGATACAAACTTGCTTTTAAAATCCTTTGGCTCTGTCGGCATTTTGGTTTATTTCTTATTTCACTTACAACAGAGATTCTGTTTTCCTCTCAAGTTGTCTAGGTGTCTTAAATTCCTGATGGTTCCACGTGGTGGAGGTACCATATATGAATTTCCTGACACTGCCTGTGTGCCTGGGCAGTGTTTTCAAATTCTTGCTTGCTAGCCTCTGCCTGCTTCTGCCTCCCGTATACTGTTTTGTTTTGCCCTGGAGCTCAGTCAGGGCTTCCCTATTTAGCCAAGCTGGTGTCTCTGTTTCCTGTGGGGTCCCACCGACTAGTTCCTGAGTAAGGTGAAATCAGCTCTTCCAAAGTCCGGCATCTGTGCTCTACTACTCTTCTTCCTCACTCTCCTCAGGCCATTAACCATCTCTGTTTGTGGTCACTGCAGCCAACACTGCTACTGAGCATCACATCCCCAGCCAGCTCGTCCTGGTTTCTGAACAGCAGATCCAGCTGTGTACCAACACTGGTTGGCCTTTCCAGGACCTGCATCAAAAGCTTATCCCTATTGCTCT
Source organism: Haliaeetus albicilla (assembly GCF_947461875.1). NCBI lineage: Eukaryota > Metazoa > Chordata > Aves > Accipitriformes > Accipitridae > Haliaeetus > Haliaeetus albicilla. The sequence goes on from NC_091487.1 coordinate 39,818,124, forward strand.
GTAATTTTACAATTAAGTTTGAAATAAAAACATTTTTCCACTGTGTTGGATACTAAAATGAGTCCTAGTTGATTAAAAAAAAAGTGATATTGTATACAAAATTGAATATAAATTGGTATATTCTGTAGCCATTTGCTTTTCTGTGTACAATAGAAATTGGGGACACATCTTTGTATGATGGTAAAATACAATAAAGGGACTTTCTTCGCACATACCAGTATTTTATGAGGCAGAAGCAGAGGCACATTATCTGGAATCAATACAAGCTTTAGAATCAACAAATTGTTTTTCATGTGTGTTAAATAATCATGTGGGAGACATTCATTGCGAACAAGCTGGTAATATTTTTCTTCACACAGTTCTGAAAAGAAATTTCTGTGGTAACAGTGACATTTGCCAATTTGGTCTTAAATTCCTTCTTCCTCTCTGGCAAAATGTAGTTTGTCCCAACAGGGATTACACAGCTATTCTGTAAAGGATCTTTTTATGGAGAAATGCATGTTAGCCTTGCAGGCCATTTAAGTTGTGTTTTTCTGTTGTTCTGGTGGCTTCCTTTTTTTTTTTTTTCTTTTTTTTTTTCCCCCCAAATCTCTGACCTTTTAATGGAAGGGATTTGAAGAGGAAAACCATGAAACATAAAATTTATCTTTAAAACTTGATTATTTTACCTTTTCATTTTACCACCAAGTTTACACAAGAATTGTGTATAATCTGTGGTTCACATTTTCCGCTGTAGCTTCCTCAGTGATGTTTTAATGGAGGCCATCAATAAATGGCTCACTGCCAAGAGGTGTTAGCATCATACTAATGCAGTTTATTTGGTGGTTCTTGCCTAAGTGTAAATGCTGAGGTATAAATAAATAACCTAATAGTTTCTGTGGGATTGAAACTTATATAGGTTAAATATCCTTATCATGTGATACCTTCACCTCTCAATTGAAGCTTGCCCATAATGAAAGATCCTCTCTCTATGATGCATTAATGTTAAATATTAATTATCTTGTTTCTGATAATTTTTAAGTTTTCTATTTAATAAATATTTGCTGACTATGAGAGGTGGATATTTTTCACAGGCAATGATTATTAAATCAAATTAGGGATATGGTATGATGAGGAAAGTTCTTTCAGTCTGTTTGATGTTGGGCATCTCATCTGAAGGCTGGTAGGGGAAGAACTGTGAAATGCTGTAGAACCAGTCATTTAACCTATACATCACCCTTTGGAGATGAATGTGTGGAAAAAGTGAGCCTGAGTTAAGGGGCAGCTTTTGAGCTGCAGTTCTCTTGTCTCTTAACCACCACCAAATCTCCTTTCTCTTCTTAAGGAGTTGTCCATATTTTCTTTAGGTCTTCTGTCTGATCTCACCTTTTGACAACAGCACCTATGATCTGGTGGTATACTAGTTGTACAGGACGATGTATTTGTTGTCAGTGGTCTCATCCATGATGTCTCCTTTTCTTTTTAAAATTTAAGTTTTTCATACAACTGAGTAACAAATGGAGTTTTGGCTGGTTTTTATCTTCCTAGGCAGATGGAAGCTTCCTTGTTATCACCTTTGAGGGGGAAATCCAGACCTGTAGTTCTTGGGATCTTTTCCTAATCCTAACCCGCTTGACCAGGTAGGGCAGTAATCATCTTGTATCATGGCCACTCTCTTTTAAGAGCAACTGTAATTAATGTAAAGTGTCAGCTTTCTTGTATATTTGAAGTATGGAGTTCATTTGGCTTGCCTACAGAAAACAGGGTCAAGGTTGTTTGTGAGTTTGGGGTGGGTTAGTGGTCATGGGTTTTTTTTGTATTCAGCATCTGACTTATCCCATGGAGCCTTTTTTTTTTTTCTTCTGTATTGGAGAAAAGATGAGAGTTTTCCCACTGTAAACTTAGATCCTTTTCTTAGTATTTATTATAAGGCACAACTGAAGAAAATCTGTATGATTTTTATCATCTTAGACTTTTTCTTACAGAACTAATCAAGACATTATTTTTTTTAAATACTTTCTCATCTATTGGGTGCTTTTGTGATCTGTTGGACTACTTAGCTTTCATTTAAAATGGGTAAGAACAAGTCTCTTGGAAGACTGATACTTAGTTACTTGCATCCTACATACAAGCTACTGTGTGATTTTTTTGACAACCATATTATATATCATATTAAGAAAAATTAGAAAAGGTACTTTCTGCTCTTTTCCCAATCCTTCCCTCCCACCCTGACCTGTTAAGTCTGGTCTGCTTGCTAAAGGCAAGATTCACATACTAGGGAAAATGTCATGAATTGCTGGAACATTTAGGGGGTTTTCTGTTCTGCTACGTCATCTCGTGTTTCTTGACAACTTCAGCTTTTAGCAGCTGCTATACACAAATTGATGTTGGTACTGAATTATTCCCCAGTACGTAAGTATGAACATTATTACTGCATGCTAGGATGCAGGCTGTGGAAAATAGTAAAACAAACGAAAAGTAATATTGCATGCTGCCGTTTTAGCCAGACACCTAAATCTCTAGATAGGAGATGAAATCCTTTGAAGTGAAGTCCGGACATCAGCACACCACAAGGTTGATTAATATCGCCTTCTGTCAAATAGCCTATCTCTCAGGCAGCTTGCTGTAGATGCTAATCTCCGTTTTATTTTTAGCAAACCATTAGTCTCTCACAGGGGAGTGTGGGAGTAATTGTCAAAGCTGCTGAAGGACTGCTATTAAATCGAATTGCTGTAGCAGGTGTTGGGTGGGATCTCCTTCATTCTTATCAATTAGCAACTAGTGGCTTCACATCTTAAAGACATGTGAAAAGCAGCCCTGTCATGCAAAGATTTCCTAGCCTTCCTTTCAGTGCTGTTAGATTGGGTCTTTTGACAAGTATTCCTTTCGAAGTTTCTGTTCTTTGTCAACATACAAGAATTTGTACTATGTAAATCCTTTTCCTAGTCTTTTGGTTCATTTTTTGAGGGGATCTTTTGTAGGGGACTGCATTTAGCCTGCATTTGCCAAGGAAGTGAGGCTTTTGTGACTAGACCATCCAGCAGTCCCTTTCTTTTACCCCTCCTCCCTCAGTCCAAAAGGAAAAAGAAATCCACCAACTTTTTGGGTGTTAGCTGGCTGCTGATTTCCATCGGTGACAGAGGTGTGAAGCCCTCAGGATAAATTGTTGTGAAAACTGGTGGTTAAGTAGAGGTAGGTAAAATCTAGACCATACCTATTCTGGGTGGTCACAGGTGCTGCTGCCCCTCGCTTTGCCAAGCAGTGTGCATCTTGCAGGCTTGGTTATAGCTGTAGTGTTTCATGGTATGGAAAGGATGTACGGATGTATGAACTGGGGAAAGGAGAGTGCTAGGAGTGTACAAATAAATGGGGCCTGTTGGTCTCAGCAACCATCGGTAATGTGAGTTGAGTTTGCAGGGAGGGAGGTGATGGGTTAGTTTCTTTCCATCCTGCACGTTCTTTTCATACCAATGCTTGATTTGTACATCTTTTTCAGTCCACTTTGCTCTTCTGAAGCCAGTGGTGTTTGGGGACTTCGTTCCTTCAATTATCTTGAAAGTTGGAGCCTACTGCTTTGTTAAAACAAAACAAAGCTGTGGGTTGCATAGAAACTCCTCAGTTATCTTTGATTTACCATTGTTGGAGTCCAATTAAAAAAACCCAAAACAACAAAACACTGAGTTTGAGAGGCAAGATAGGAGAGGAAAAGATTGTACAAAGCAGAATGCAAGCTCCTTGCTTTGTGTATACCTACTCCTAGTCCTGCAGTTTACCCAAACGGCTCTTCCTTTTGTGAGTACTACAATCATGACCAATTATATTTGACAGGAGACTTCTGTAACTTTATTGATTCCTTTATTCCTACCTTCTCTGAGAAGCTTGTTACACAGATGTGGATATTCAGGAAGCTCATGGCAGCACAAGACAACAACTCAAAATAAACACAGTTCCCAGCAGGGGAACTCTTAATCAAGCACTAAGTTGAGAAATCTTCTGCAGAGTGATGATCTGGCTCTTCTTGGCGATGGGATCAGAGCTAATTAGGATTGATGCTCTCCTCCAGGTCGTAACTGCCTCAGCTTCTGTAAAAGAAAAGCAGATGTTAAAGCACCATAACCATTTGTCAAATAATTAGTGCATTACTGAGATTTCACACATGAATGTTCCGAGTAGGATTTTAACGGTGTGCAGGACTTGTGCTTCAGTCTCCTGAATCTCTGTAGCAAATTCTCTCTTGGTTCCTAAACCAGGGCAAATAATATACTTCTGCAAAAGGCAGAGAAAAATTTTAGTTTCATGCTGCTGTTCTCCAGTTTCAGTGGGGTTTTTCGCTCTTACTGTAAGTTCTTCATCCACATAGCCATAAGTGTTTGAAATATCACTGGCTTTTAAGAACTTTCTTGTCTCTTGCCACTGAAGTACTGGATACATGGTGATGAAAACATAGTACAGCAGTACTAAAAAGTGAACCTAAAAATGAAGGTGGCATGATACATAGGAGGATTAATGCCCCTATTGCTGTAATAGTGTTTTTATATAATTTTTATTTTGTTCTAATGAGACATTAAGGTTGAAAACATACATTTCATTGAGATTTTTTTTTTTCTGAAACAGATTACAGGTTGGTTTTGAACCTTGTCAGGTTTATCAAATGTGAGTAATCAGGCAGAGATACTGACAGTGTTAGTTTATCTGTTATGATATATCAAAATACCCAATTTCACAGTGAGAGACACACCTGATTCTTGAGGTTTCTTGAGATGGTTTAGTAAGAGGTTACTGGACAAAGCAGTGTTTTCTTTTCTGTTTTCATTTCTAGTACATACAAGTGCTATTATTTTGTAGAATAAAAAAATTAATCTCCTAATTTAGAAGTAATAGAGGAGGAGGTTACATTTGCAACTCATTGCTCTATCTTTCAAATAGATAGTTGTCATGTTTCTATTTTGTTTTTTTACTTGGTAAGTGAATCAGAGTTGTGCTCTTGCCTGTTGTGAAAAGCTTTGATACATTCCAGTGTGCATCCTTAGGAAGGGCCATGGAAAGAAAACCAGTTGCTGTGCCTGTCATCAGAGCCACTGGCTAAAGTTTCTGTCTCTACTTCACAAGCAACTGTATCGTATTCTTGGTTTATTAATGCTGCATGCACGCCTGCATATGCCAATTGCATTTCTAGGGCTTGATTATTTTGTTTTTTCTACAAAGGATTACCACTAAATCCATAAAATATTTTATGGATATAGAAATCAACTTTGGCCCTTGATTTTGGAGAAAAAGGAAATAACACTGTGGTTTTGAGGTAACGAGAAGACTATTGAAAATAAATGTATGTAATTAAATTGAGTATACGTGCATATTTGTTTCTTAGATGGAAGATGAACTTGTGGATCGTTTCACGCTGGATTTTTCTGTCTTACATTAATGGCTGACTGTGCCTTTCTTCCTATTTATAAAGTAAAAAGATACAGAAGGGACCCCTATCTTGAAGAGCGATCCATACTGCTAAGAAGTCTATTTTTATTTTGGCTAATGACTTCATCAGAGAAGCAATGCATAGCATGCTGCATACCACAGTATTGTGTTCTCTGGCCAAAGACGTAGCCTGTTGATAACGGGAGCGCCTTAGTAATGAACATTTTTTTTCCATTTGCTTAAAGAACTTAATACCTATCTGTTGCACTTCTTATATGGCACAGTCCGGTGTACTGCTTGCTTTGGTTGTGTACAAAGTGGTTATTTTCAAGTAATTATTTTACTTAAAAGTCATCTTTGTTATACTAAAAGAAATAACGTTTTTTTAACGGTAGAAGACCTGTCATTTTCATCCTATCCCCACATTTATATTTTAAAGGTTTAACAAGTTAGAGGATGAATTATATTAATTCAAGTTCTACCAGTGAGGCCTTTTTTATGCAGATCAGTAGAGTGAGTATGGGTTGAAAACAAAGCAGTCCACTTTTTTAAAGCCAAGTGCTTATGAGCCTGAAGTTTGATTTGGATTTCTTAACCTGTTAGTTCCTAGATGCTTGTCATGACAATCTGCTCTCAACAATTTGAAATGTCTTTTTTTGGCAGTGCGTGATAAATGAGGTTGCTTAAAAAGATCACCAAGTCATAATGCAGTTATGAGTGTAACCAGAAGAAAAAAAAGAATCTGTATCTTTTCTTGCTCTTACCCAAATCAAAGCTTTTAAAGCCACTTGCAGGAACTGTGAATTTTTTGTAGTGTCCCTCAGTTGTGCAGTCATAACCTTTTTACCTGACAGCATGGGAGTGTTTGAAAAAGACTTAAAGAATTTCTCAAAGCTTCTAAAAGTGCAGAGGAGTCTTTTCAAGAGTTTCCACTGTACGTGAACTGATTTTAACTGCAAAATAATTGTAGTACTATACTGTCTGGTTACTTATGTTCTGGTTTGAATACTGATATGGATAATAATAAATTATTTACATTATCAGTTCATGCATAAAAATACTGTGTTTTTTACTAGAGTGCTGTTTTCTCCCCCACACTTGTTGCCAACATGTTTCATTTTGCGCAAGTATTTCAAGATATCTGGTAATTCTCTGTATGCACCAAAGGCTTCTGTCTGCTCATTTTCTCCTCTGCTGATTAACTATTGATCATTAGCTGCAGGAATTATGTGCTAATACAGCCTCTCTGCTGGAAGTTAGGCTGTTGATCTAAAATAATATTTGTTGGGATCAATACCGTAGAAGTACAGCACTTTACTGCTGTCACTTCTTCTCATTATCAGTCAGCATCTGTTCAGACTACTCACCAGATTGTTACACCACTATATATTACTGGCAACTCAAAACCCAGTAGAGTAATTCGTTATCCACTGATTCTGTTTCTCAAATGCAGGTGTAATTTTTTTTGGCCTCTCTATATAGGAATTCCTATATAGGAATGATGATAAAGGTGTATTTTTTTATGGTGTTTTAAGTACGTACTTTTTAGCTGCTGTGCTGATACATAACTATTTCAGTTAAGAAATATTTTTCTTATTAAAATTTTAAATAGTTTTCTATTTAGGAGCTTTACTTTTCATGCTAGATTTGAAAACTGGAAGCTAATCTTTCTGGATGTATTCACACTCCTTCACAACTAGATCTCATCATCGTTTCTGTTTCTCAAACTTTTACTTAATGTCTGCACTGTGGGTTGCCTTCTGTCTTTGTAAAGTTCAATTTTAGGTCTCTGGTCTCTGTTCTTGATGCTTTTGTTCTTCTTCTGTGTATATATCTTAAGGGAGCTCTGACCACTTGTTTGAGGGCACATGTGAGGTAGGGGTAGGTGCGTTATTGTGGATATGAGTTGGGTTCTGCAGGTATCACTAGTGCTGCGGGTTAATGTACTGCAGCAGAAAGTGTATTAAAATGAAAACAGTGTCCAAACAATGGGAATAAATGAAACTTTTGAATTATTGTACTTGAAACATTCTTTTTTAGAGTTAATTTTATGCCTTCTACAAATTATGTAGTCAGATAGGATTGCCTTAATTTACTTTGGGTTTGTAATTTAGATGAAAACACAGTGCTAAGTAAGAACTGAAGAATTAAAATATTCTTCCATTCCTCAAAAAAATTTTTTTTTTTAATCTGTACTCAGAACATGAATAGTTTTCACAAAGATTTCAGATATAACCAGGCTCAATAAAACTTAATTCTTACAGGAGCAATAATCATCATATTCATTCTATAAAATGTAATGAACTGGAAAATTTTAACATCATGTAACTGAGGTTTACGTATATTCAAGGGGATGTTCTTCCATGATTCCCAGATGCTGTTAATATCTCAGTGATCATTTGCAGGAGAAGTGGAAGGAGATCCATTGTCTTTATTTTCACATGTATTGGCACTAATGCAGCATCCCAGTTTCTTTCCATGTGACTTTCATCCAGCTTACATTCTGCTTTTTTTCCTCTCACTGCACTTTCTTCCTTTGTTCACGTTCCACATATAGTTATGACTAAAATATTACCTCATGCCATACTTGGAACTGATGACTTTTCTCCTTGAAGTTAAGTAAAATAGAGTTAGTGGGGGCTGATGCAATGACTTTGTGAGAATGGGAAGTTATGATACCAATTCTAAAACAATGTGGTTTGAAAAATGGTAGTATCAGTCTGCTCCCAGTGCACTGTTCGCTCAGTTCATTTATAATAGGGTAACATCACAAACAGGTTTGGTTTTTTTTAGTCAGCTACGCAGTACTGTGGCATAGTAGCAGTGCACAGCTCTGTAACATCTCCCAGTGTATTCTTATTTTTCAATTTAAGATAGGTACTGTTGATGATGTAGGTAGGTATACAATGTACTTTTCACCTTGAAATCAAAGCTTTCCTTTTTCTTTTAGAAAGAAGGCTTTGTAGTAGCTTCACTATTAGCTGTGATAAATGGATGGATGGGATAAATAACATTAAGGAAAAAAGCTATTATGTTTCAGTCTTCCTCAGGCACATCCTTTTTGTTCTCTGTTTATTTTCTTATTATCCAGATCCTGTCAGACTCTTAAAATAATCTTGTACCTCTCCACTCTTCTGCTTTTGAGTTACATCTTTCTATTATCTCACGTGGCTTTGCCAAAAGGTTTGCTGTTTGGGAGCTGTGGGTGGAGGGTGCCACTCACACTAGCTAACGTTAGCCTAGTGAGTGTGGTTTTGTGGACTTCATCTATGATCAGTGAGGAGAGAGCCAAAGTCTCCTTTAGGGGGCAATTCAGAGAAGACCTGACTTAGATGCTTATGTTTTAGATTCAGTAGGGTAAAGACAAGATTTTCAGGGAAAGACCTTTTTGTTAGAGCAGTTGCTGTGATAGGAAAAGTCCTCAAACTAGCTTTTAAAACACCCTGCTAGACGTAGTCCTCTTACTGTGATTGCATACATTTGCAAATTGCCCAAACATGAAAATGCTTATTTTTTGTGATTTGACAGACAGTCTTGTGAATAGGTGACATCTGAGCAATGCATCTTAAATGAATATTTTGAAGTCAACTTAGTTCTGAAAGTAATTTAGCTTCCAGAAGCTGCATGGTCTATACCTCCCTAAACCTGCTGTTGGCATCCTTTCATAATATGCTCCTTACTTTGTTTCTTATTTTTCTTCCTTAGTTTATTGGCTGCTCTGACCTAATGACCCCTTTTTTAAGTCATTCCAGTAGAGTAGCACAATGATTTTAGGAGATAAATTTGCAAGACAGAAGTAATAGCCAAGTTTTTAATTCAAACTTACAGCCAATGTAAGTGTAACAGTCTTTAAGGGCTTTACTACTGCTTTTCACCTGAGATGGTAATATAAAGAGCATCTATTCCTTTATGCTAGTTTCTCATATTAATAAAACTTGATAGTTTGATAAATCTTAGGTAAGAACATAAAAATAGCTGTTCTGAATCAGACAACTGCTATGTCTCTTTGTATGGAAGAGAAAGGTGGGAGCGAGCAAATAGTTACACATCTTGTGGTATGTTTTCCTAGTTTCTAGAAGTTTGAGTGAAGAACTTCCTCAACTGCATGTTGAACTATTTGCACTTGAAGCTCTTGATGAGGTTTTTCTTACATGAATTTATCTGACAGCTTTTTCCTCTAAGCTTTGGCATCTATAAGTCACGGATATGAGATTCATAGTTGAATTATGCATACTTGTTGGTTTCTTTATAGAAATTGTCTGTTTCTAGGGTAACAGAACTGCTTGTAATATTTCAGCAGACACACCATGACTTCATAGCACGTAACTTCCCCTCCCCTTTCCTTTCAGAATTTCTAAGGTTCTTTTTGCATTTTGGTGCCTAGGAGCATTGAACTAAGGTTTTCAGAGATCTGTCTGCAGTATCTGCAAATGTTTTCTTAAGTCACAAAAAGTTGATTAGGACTTACGATTCCATATGTATAGTTAGGGAATGTCTTTCTCCTCTGTGTATTTATCAACACTGAAGAAGCAATAAAGTGATATGCAATTCAGCCATTATCAAGAGATACCTCTGCAACTCTTTGCATTCCAGTTGTTGTTGAATCTCTTCGCTGTTCAATCTTTTTTTACCAGCTCAAATAACTGTACATCAGCAGCAGACTGTGGTGTCTTACTGTCTTTTCCAGGTTATACACAACAGTGTTGACCTGCATATTCCCCAGTGTTGGTAACCTCTCTTCTCTGTGGAAGTGATCATGTGAAAGTCCTCTTTCCTTTATATCCTGTCCTTATTCATTTAGTTATTCATGAGGACTTCCCCTTTCATCTTCTAATAGTCCTTTTTTCTTTCACAGTCTTTTAGCAAGTTATCTTAGAGGATTTAGGAAATCAGTCACATATGAAACAGATGTGTCTCATACTGAATGATTCTTTGCAAGAATTGTAATAGATCTGCAAGGCCAGGACTTCTTTCCCCATTATATCGTTCCATTTTGATCTACTGATTTTGGTGAAATGAATTACTGTATTTCTTTTTCTTACGTTTAGTTTAATGATCACATAGGAGACTTGCAACAATTTTTGACCAGTCAAGAACATCCTGGGCAGTATAAATGTCTTGTGAGAAATCTTACTCTATGTTGTATTACGTTCTGAAGCGGTAATATTTTCAGTTGCTTTCTTGGTGAATCTTATCTTTGCAGTATAAAGGACTATGAACTATAAGTAAACAGTCAAATTGTCTCAGGACTATGAATTATTCTTAAAACTACTTGTCATTCCTGTTAGCCTATAAGAAAGGATGACTTGCAACTGTTAGCCTATGAACCAAATAAAATAGGGTTAGTTGCCCTGAGCAGTTGTTGCATCTTTAATAAAGATTAAAATGAATTGGAAACATCTTGTCTGGCTGTAAAAATTCTCTGGTGATATTTTTACAGCAACAGTTTACAAAGAACAGACACTTAATTATGTATGTGAAGAAGTCAAAAGACTCAAAAAATGTGTTTTGCTCCATTGCAGAATTTCTGCCTTCCAGTAATTGTATTTTTTTTGTTGTATTAAGAAGAAAAAGATTCAACTTTTCTCCCTCTTCTGAGGTAATGAACTACTCAAGAGTATCAGAAATTTCAAGCATTTAATTTCAGGGAGAGAGCACTTATTCATTCCTCACATTTTATATGTTTGAAATTTGCAACTAGAATGATTGCTCATCCTCAGTGGATCTTCTGGCAAGTGTGTATTAAAGTGCAGTTGAGCAGAAATTTATCTAAAAGCTTAACTTTGAGGAAAACAAATATTTTTCATTATAAAAATCATTGTTCTGAAGCACTAATGTGATCTTAGGTATCCGTGTTCACCAAGCAGTTTTAAAACTGTGGTTTTATTTTAAGCCATCTCTCACTACCCAGAAACCAGTTTTTTGGCTCACTGAATTTGGTAAATGATGACTGGATGGTTAGGATGAAGGATAAAGTAGAAAGAAGAAAAAAGTATCTGTAGAACTAGCCATCCAATGTTCTTAGGTGTAACAGCTTTTTGCTGCATGTGACCTACACATAAGTCAGCTTAGTTACACTGGCATCTTTGCGTAAAATCCTGGAGACTTAAACTTACAGAGGTATGGAAGAGGATTTCCTTCAGTGAAAAGAAAAAAAACAAACAAAAAACTTGTGGGTTGAGATAAGAACAGTTTAATAGAACAGAAAGGAAGAAACTAATTAGGATAACAACAATAATAAAATGACAATAATAATAATAGGATTGGAATATACAAAACAAGTGATGCACAGTGCAATTGTTTACCACTTGCCTACTGCTGCCCAGTTAGTTCCTGAGCAGCGATCCCTCCCAGGCCAACTCCCCCCAGTTTATATACTGGGCATGATGTCACATGGTCTGGAATACCCCTTTGGCCAGTTTGGGTCAGCTGCCCTGGCTGTGTCCCCTCCCAACTTCTTGTGCCCCTCCAGCCTTCTCGCTGGCTGGGCATGAGAAGCTGAAAAATCCCTGACTTAGTCTAAACACTACTTAGCAGCAGCTGAAAACATCAGTGTGTTATCAACATTCTTCTCATACTGAACCCAAACCATAACACTATACCAGCTACTAGGAAGACAGTTAACTCGTGCTGGTTTTGACCAGGATAATCTGGTTTCCCCATCTGCTTGGGTTAATCCTCTGTTGGAAATCTCCCTTCCGCAGGGCTGTGGAAGTTCAGAAATTGCCCCCACTGGCAGCGAAGGGCCTTTGTTCGGTCTCGTCTCGTGAGAGACACCTTTCCTGTATCTCCTTAGCTTCAAAGGCTGTGGCTTGACACCCTGTGGCTTACTAGTGAAATAATGGTAACATGACAGAGTTCTTAAAAGTATGTCAAATGTGAAGTTTAGAAGTCTGCTGGTGTCGTCGCTGTCTCTGTACACTCACAAAGCACCGATGTAAGTGTGACATTATTACGTTTGCCTGTGTTCAAACCCCCTATTTTGAGGGTGGGTTTTGTCAAAATAGACCCTACACTGCTGCTATCCCAACCAAGGGGAAATTGTGCTTTATGATGAAGACTTAGCAGTGCTAACATCACACTGGTTACTGAATCAGCTACTGAAATTGTCATAAAAGACAAGCATTTTTCTTAAAGGTTGTCCCCAGAAAAATACTGTGTTCCAGTGCAGAAAGATGAGTTGCTTTCAACAGTGATGGTATCACTGAGGAAAGGTTCCCTAATGGAAGGAGATATAAAATCATTTAGTCTTTACAGGGTGAAATCAAGACCTAATTTATCATGAAATGTAACAAGCAGATTGTGGAGCACAGGTGTGATTCCTTTCTGATCAGAAATCCTACCAAGAAATTATTTGCGTTGCTTCACAATTGCTGACATTTTCAAGTAGTTTTCAGATACTGATGTGCCAAACAGGTAGTATGTTATATTGATAACATTCCCATTTCAAAGTAATAGAAGAGTATATAAAAAACGAAAAAAGAAAGTGTGCGTGCTTAAGAAAATGCAGCCCTGCGAATTGAAGAAGGCACATTTGGCTTCAAAGTACTGTTTGTGTTGCTAAAAACTGAGAAATCCTAGCAGGGCCTTCAGCTTGTGAACAGGAGATGTGGCTCCAGCTGGTGCGGTGGGAATCATGTCAGGTCTGTGAGTGGGGAGGGAAGGTGCGTTAACCTTCACAGTCTGCTTGCTGAAGACGCTCTGCAAGGACCTGCGTGTTGCAGTGGCAAGCGGAGCTGAGGACTCTGCAGGTGTCACCGTACTCGGCATAGGGACGAGCCGCAGCCTTTATACTGATGGATGGGTTAAACCGATTCCCGCGGTTTGAAGTTGGCTGTTAAGGCTTTTACAAAGCTGTGCATGGCTGGGGAAAGTCACCCCCCCCCCCCCCCCACCATGTGCACGCCTCTAGGGTGAAAACTGGTGCAAAAATGTATTTCTGTTTTTCGGAAAGGGTTAAGAAACATTCTTGCTGAACTGTTATCAACGTGATTTTATATAATGAACCATAATCAGGAATAGTATGCAAGGCTGATTAAGGCTGTTGATGCAGTGAAACAGGAATACACCCACACATGTACTTTCTGTAGGTAATTTGCTTTTGAAGGGTTAGTATTGGAATCTAAATTATTGCAAATCTATTTTCATTTTATAAAATGTTTTGCATGCATGTAAACGGGGAACAGATGTAGATATTTCCCTTTACTGACCATGGCCGGGGGGAAAAAAAAAAATCGCATAAGGAGAAAAGGTTTTTGCATCGTACTTCCTTAGTTTTTAATGCAAAACCCTCAAGTAGACATGCTGGACTATGTTTGAGATTCAGTTAGAAAGAGGTAGCTTTATTTTTTTTGTTTCTACCAGATATTGTAGCTCAACTTACAGAAAACACAATAAATTTTCTAAAGAATGAATTTACTGGTCTTGGGCTGGAAGGGCAGTTGGCAGAAGACATCTATAGTGTTGTGAAACCTGAGGTGTACCTGCATGGAGAGGTGGACAGGCTGGACACACACAAGTTTACTTACGCTTTGAGATAACTAGCAACATCCAACCATCCACCTAAATTTGTGCCTTATGTTTAAAGATGTCTGGATGAAGTGCCAGTACTGCTGGCATATGTGTGCTTGTAATAGACTGATTCTTATTTAAATTGCAAAGTGTGTTTTTTAGGTGTCAGTGCCACCTTGCTTGCTCTTTTCAGTTTGTATCCTGCTTTGCCAGCTTGACTGTCTGGATTCGTGACCAGAATTGCTTATGTTGCTTCTTCCTGGTATTCCAGTTTGGTGTAGGTTGCTTTATGCAATGGGTTGTGCAGAGATTTTCACAATCGCTCCTTAAGAGTTGATGTATATGGCCAGCTAGGTATTATTTTCCCTTTGTAGTTGCTGGAGATAGCTGTGTGCCTTCAGTGGGTCGCTTGTATAGCTATCTTTAAAACTTAAGTACTGCCTATTTGGATGTTTTCAATTGCTTTTATTATATAGTAGATGTTAGAACTATAGAACACAATGTACCTATGCCATCAAACCAAAAGATGTCATCTACCTGTCGGTCACTGCTAAGATATCTACATGAGAGAGGATTTCTAAATAATGAAAAAACCTTTCTCAGGCGTGTACAGAGTTGTTCTTCTGTTTAAGTCTTCTGAAATCCAACCTGAACACCCACTCATAGTGCAGAGCTCACAAGAAATGAATCAACCAAAATATTTATATCTAACTTTATTATTTTCAAAACCATAAATGTTGCAATCCTGCAGTGTGCAGATTTCTGCTGAGTAACTGCGTATTTTGGCAGGTAATTTTTTTCTTCTTTCCACATTGTTTTATTCATTCTTATTAGAACTTGAAACATTTTAAATGTAAAATAGTAATTTATGTACAACCAGTCTGGCTTTTGTCTTGTGTTCTTGTGTACATTCCCATATGTAAAAGGAGAGTACCATTGGAATATTCATTCATTTAGCAAAGTACAAGGCTTGTGTAGTTGTACTTTGTTCTCTGCTAGGTTTTGAGAGCTGTTTACTGGTTTATCCATCAGTCTTCTGCATTTCACATTGAAAGCTTCAGACATCTCTCTCAGTTTTTAAGGTGATACCGTTAACAGATGCAACACACTCATCTTTATTGCCAGATGCTTAGTGCTCAGAAATTCATTTCAGTTGCTTACAGATCCCATCCATATTTTTCTGATAGATTTTCATACCCCCCCAAATTGGTGAATGCTTGCTTAAAACAGTGTTTGTTTTAGTCTTAATTTTAAAAGGATGTTGGAAGTATCTACAGGAAAATTAACAAGAAAAGCTATATAGAGTCCTACGTAGAGGCTGAGCTGTTTATTCCTTTATAGCCATAAAGATGGTATTTTTGAAAATAAATGTATAATACGTGTGGTTGTCAAAAGGACAAAAAACCTCTTTATATGTGTTTTCTTAAAAATAGCAAAGTGAATTATCTCCAGGGATCTCTGATGTCGTGCCTGCTTGTGTTATATAAGAAGCCTAAAAGCTTGTTTTTTTCTTGTGGATTTATGGTGCCTCATAAGTTTAGGTATACACAGCACGTGTGTCAAATGGCAACGTGACATGGTTTTCTTTTTTTTGGTCTGTGGGATGATCCCCATGCTTAGCTCTGAATGAAACCAAACACAGTAAAAAATGTATTCATTGTACAAAGTTCGCAACCTTTTTAGTTTAGGAATATCCATTATATCAGAGGACTGAGAGGGGTTGCCATAAGCACTGCTGAAAGAACAGGTAGTGACTTAATGAATCGGTTGCCATGCCTTCTAAGTGAACAATTTAATCATCTGAAGAAAAATGTTATTTCATCTGGTTATAGTTTTTACTTGCATGTATGCATAAAGTAGGCTTCAGACAACACTAAACATTGTTCCAGAAAGAAGATTGGGCCCCATGTTTAGTTTCCCCCTTTGGGGTGGAATACATTGGAGAAATTCAGCATACAGTAATCCATCAACTGGTCTAGATGTTTCTTAGTGGTAGTGATTTAGAGTCCTTTGCAAATTAATCCATAACTAATTTTGAAGCCTGTTTCAGTGTTCCACTGAAAGGGCACCAGAGTCAGGCTTGTAAATGGCATTGCATGTTTGTGAGTTAAATGATCACAGGCAAAGTATGAAGCTGATGGTCTAAGAGAAAAATGAAAAGACTGGAGAAGGTGAAGAGCTGCTGGAAACTATTCTTGCTTTCATATAAAATCCGTTGCTTACTAATTTTTTGGTTTTATGTTCTAAGATCAGTATCTAAATAAGAACACAGTTAAAACTTTTCTTATTTTTTCTTTAAACCCTTTCTTTTAACCTACTTTTATTATTAAGGGGAGTTTATTTCTTTGGGTTTTTTTATTCTACACTTTCAAATAAAGTTCTTTACACTGATACACCAGTATTCTTTTGAGGGCTTATAAGTATAGTAATACAAAACTTGTCATTTAAAAAAAGTAAATTGGCATATTGTTGAAAAGAATATTACTGAGTTTTCAGGGGTTTTTTTCCCCAAAGGATTTATAATGGAAGGCTGTGGATGGTTCAGCTGAGTGCATTTCAATTTGAATGTTCCGGTTGTCCACAATCATTTAAAAAAAAATAAAAATTCCAAAGTATTGTCCAAGTTTTTGCTTGCAAGTCTGTATCTTCCTTTAAGGTTTTTAATTGGCTTCCTTTCTTGGTGTTGCACACTTGACTGAATGTGGCAGTCGCTTGAAACAGAAGCCGCTGTACTTCTTGCAAGGATTATTTGAGGATTACATGCTTCCTTAACTGTTCAAATATGTGAACTGTTAAAAGGATCTCTCTCTCTCAATCTCTGTAGCCCTTGTATGACTTTATAGTCTGGACTATGATTTTTCAGTGTTGTTATTTTTATGCTGTCTTTACATGACCAAAGTTTGAATAATCTGAATACCTAATACATTTCTGCTGTGGAGCCTATCGCAGGTTATTAGGTTCTGTAATTCAAAATTTCCCATAGAAACATACAATGAAAATTCAGTGGTGTTAGGTTTATATTTGTTTGTTTTTCTTCGTATAACAGTAGTGAATGCAGATTCATTAAGCATGTAAACTATTAGTAGTTGTGGGAACTATTGTTTAAATGACATGAGGATTCATTATGTTTGCTTATGTTATATTTATGTACTTCTGTCTAGACTATTCTCAGACTTGCTTTTGAGAGATGGCATTAACATCTTGTGTGTAAATACATGTAGATATATGTATACAAAAATATACATGGTATATATACCTACACACAAAAGCAAAACATCTTTTTTAGGGGAAAATACTTTGTGTGTGCTATAAAAGAGTACAATTTAGATAGACCAATGGGCATTTTTTTAATAGGTTATATGGGGGGGGACACCACATTTTTTTAGCTGTGTGCTTTCAAAATACTGTATTTCAGTGATAGCTTGAACTTGTTTTTCACTTTACAAACACAGTGCTGCATTTTATCTGTGTAACTTCCAGTTGCTTTCTGTTAGTTTTTCTAATATACAGGAACTGTAATAGACTCGAGTAATGACCTACTTTGTATTTTCAGGTCAGTAGATAAGGAAGCAAATTCAGTGAACACCTATTATTTGGAAGCTTGAAAAAATGATCTTTTGCTTGATGAGATGCTCAGCTGTCTTTGGAGTGGGTTTTGTTGAGGGAGCAAACTGAGGTTTGCAATTCAAATCTGATGTCATTTGTTGTATTCCATTGGGGGCCGTGGCCAAGCAGGCTGCATGGCAGAAGGAAGGGTCGCTGGGCTGAGAAGGAAGGATTGTGGAGGGTGATAGCTGAGCGTGTCAGCAGCTGGGCTTACACTGAAAAGTCAGTGTGTGTCTGGCTGCTGAGGAGGCCTGGGGCACAGGTGATGGAGTGATGGTGATGCGGGAGTCAGGAACACCTTGTGTGGGCATCTAGTAATAATCTCTCTGCTCCTCGTTCTCCTCTCCAGCACTGCAGCAGTACCTTTAAAGCAGGAGCAATAGTTGCAGGGGCATGTTCAGGAATGTGAATATGAAATACTCTCTAGATGGTTAATATGGGGGTTGTTGGAAATAAAGGCTATTAATTTTAGGTAAAATTTAACTTTCACTTCTGAAAAGCTGCTTTTGTTTCTCCCTTAAACACATGACTGTGTGATCAATCAGCCTATGCAGAAATGGTGCTCTGTGGAGGTCTGGGAGCTGGATGACTTTCACGAAGACAGCAGAACAACTCTTTGCAATTCTTTTGCCAAATCATGAGTTTAGGGAGAAGCAACTGTAGTGGTAGAGCAAAGGAATAAAACAGCGTTGGGAAAAATATCTTAAACACTAGCAAAATGATGGGTTTGTATTTTTTTAATAATCCTATTATCAAATTAGTGAGACGGTCTAACACCTGTCATAAAAAAATAAGCTTTTGAGTTGCACTCCAGACTACTTAGAAGCAACTGGAAGTTTAGAGGTAGTAGGTTAAACAGTCTCTTTTCCCCTCATCCAAACTGAGGTCTCTCACTCAGCTCTGATATTTGTGGGATGTCATGAGACATGTGGTGATGACTGCCAGCATCAGCATGCCAAGTGTGGCCAGCAGGAGCGTAGCCAGCAGAGCAGCACAGAGACCACAGGCTGAGCTCCGTCTTTGTATTGGTACCAAAGCTATGCTGGAAACAAACTTGTGGCCGGGCTGGAGGAGGAGGGCAGTGTACGAGCCTTTCTGCTATGGAAGTATGAGAAAGGATGCAAACCTCAGGAAAGTGCGTCCATGGTGCTTACTGTAATGCACGGCAATTACGCTGAACTGTACTCGTACCAGCAAGTATCAGCCCATTTCCTTTGGGGTTTGTTTCTTGGTCTGGGTTTTTTTGTGTTTGATGTTGGTTTGTGACTATTCATAGGTCAGAGTCTTGCAGTATGAGAAATTAGTCATTGATTAACTCGGGCACTTTGCAGATGAGTAACTTTTACCAGAGTCCACACACCAGAGAGAGCAGTCTGTTTCTGGAACCATTACCCAGGGATGCAATATATCAACAGCTAGAAACTGAAAAAGAAACACAGAAGAGAAACCTTTTTTTTTTTTTTAAAGGGGTGGGGGGACGTAAGTGGAACTCTCTTTTGTAGTTGCTAAAAATTTTCTTTCTTGAGAGATGGTATCTGTGAACTAGAATATTTTGCTCTCATGTTTTGGCACTGGTTTGGAGTTGCTTCCTAGAGAGCAAGCGCTGCTATCAAAAATAAACTATTGCTTTTAACAATCTCATTCCAGGAATAGAATACAGTATAGCATACAGTAAGACTTGTCAGCATCTTTTTTTCAGATCCTGTAAGTTAGCTTCCAGGAAGGGGATTCTGCATTTTATTAACCAAATGAGTGACACTCGTACCAAAACAGAACATGAGTGTTGAAGTGGGAATGACCACGTGCAGTGCCTTTTCTCTCTCTCTCTCCCTCTCTGTCTCAGTTAAAAGGAATTTTAAAGGGTTTGCTTCAGCAACAGCTACTTGTACACTTGAGTATTGTGATATCCTTCTCTTGATTAGTGGTTACAAAATCGATGTGAAAACAGAGGACACAATTCTGGCCTGAGATATTGTAGTGTTTACATGGAGAATAATGAGTGGAAGTTCATAATGGAACAAAATGTGCTGAAATGCGTAGGTAGGGGATTACTGTCCCGTGTTCCTGTTATCTGTCTCAATTTGGTAGCTTTTATTATGCTTCATTTACCATCCTGTTACGTCATGGACATTTTACCACTGACTGCAAGGGCGTATGACTATTGAGTGTGACTTCATGGTCTTCTGCACAGGGAGGCCAGCTGGTTCATTGTGCTCCAAGATGACTGATGCTTTACGACCGTGGTTAGCAGGGCTCGAAACCTGAGGGAGCAAATTCTGCCAAGCACCACACCGCATGAGCTCAACCTCTCCACCCTCCTCTAGTGACCCTCCAGTTGTTTCACCATATTGCAGAGCAAACTTGTGTTTGCCTGTAGAAAGGCATACTGCAAGAGTACAGAAACTGATGGTAGTAATTCACATTAATTACTGTTGCATCTTAAAATCAATGTAACCTTGCCTAAGTTCATATAATTTAGTGTGAGCTACTTCAACAGAGAATGAAGTTAAGAATAAAGCTCTGTTAAATGTCAGCAGATCAGTGCAGGTGATAGTTGTGCCATCTGTTGCCATATACACTCAATTTCCTTAGAGCAAAGGTTTTCTTCTGAGAGTTAAGGATCAAGGAAGCATTCCAAAAAAAGGCAAAAATGCAGACTAACTGATGTGTAGATCAGTGGCAAATTTTGTAGACAACATAAACTGGGGAGGTGGGGAGAGAAGAAAGAAAGGTTAGGGGAATCTATCTTTCATCCTATGCAGAGCTGACAATTGTTGCAAATTCAGTTAACACAAAACCGGCAATTCCTCTAAGTGTAACAAAAATAAAACTGATAAGCTAGTAAAATACCAAATACTATTCTTCAAAAAGCCTTTCAGTTGATAAAAACTTCATTTGAAAGATGAACCTTCTAACTTTCCTTCAATTATAAAGATGAAAGTAATCCTGTGAAGAAAAGGATAAAGTTAACAATAGGTAACCACATAAAGCAAAGTATTTCTAAAGACTAAATTGAATTTTTCTCCTCTGGGGAATTAATTTTATGAAATCAGACATCAATTTGTACATATAATAACTTAATTGGCTGATAAATGAATATTCCCCCCCCCCCGGGATTTGATCTTTGTTGTAATTCAGGTAAGAATTTGTGACACAAATAGATAAGCTTCCATATATAAAATATTTTTTGTTGTTCTCATTTATTTTTCTGGTTTCAGAGGAGCTGCTAGTTTTCAGGTTTTATGGCGATGCCAGTTATTTTCCCAGTAAAAGTTAACAAGGGTTACTGCTAGTAACGTGTGTGTTGCATTGCATTTCCTAAGCTGGCTAAATTTCAGTAGACCATGTGGAATAGAGATGATTTCATTTACATTTTTAAAAACTGCTTGCTGTAAAATGTTAATTCTAAGCTCTTATCCTACAGTTCTCAGCATTTTAAAGTATCCCTGGTAACATGGTTCATTTACTATCCTCTATTATATTTTATTGTTTGGCGTGGGGTGGGGGAGTGGTATGGAGACTTGGCAAAAGTGAGACTTTTCTAGAATTTGAAAACCGATTCCCTCACTCCCAAATTTTTAATTATAAAATGCCACTTTTTAATGAGGGCTGATGGTGAAGTATGAAGTCTTTCCTCTGGAACATTATGAATCATAAATAATTTGGTGCCCCCAAATCTATCACTGTCAGCATCATAGTATTAAGATCATTGGCATCTGTGATCCTGCAGTCTGAAGTCTCAGCATGTTCCCAGCAGATAACGGAGTAATTATTAAATCTCTTCAGTAAGACTCGGTTGTGGGTAAAGTCACTACTTTGTAAGGGAAAAGAGCATGATCCCACATAAAGGTAAATCTAGGAAAAACTGTAATAGAAGGTCTCCAAATTGATGCGTCAGTCTTGATCTCCTTTTTCCCATTCATCTGAACAAGTAGATGTTGTCTTATCTTGTTTGGCTACCTGAATCCAAGACAGAAACTGATTAGTGTGCTGTAGTTGAGGATTTTTTACTATCCTGAGCTGATTTGAGCGAGACATTTCTTCTCAATCAACTGCTTCTGTTTGCTGCTTTGTAATCCAAAGGCCTCTGGACGAAGTCTTGACTGGTAGGTCTTCATTTTCCTGGTGGCTAACTTCAGTCACAAGGAATAAGAAACTAAGAGTTACCTGCCTTTTAAGAATGACGTAGAACTGCAAAACTATCTTGGGATTCATCTACAAGGACCTTTTAAGTTTGATCAGAATGGTCCTTTGTCCTACAGGTGGAACCCCAGTTTGGGAGGAGGGAGCAAAGTGATCAAAGAGGTATGAATAGAAAGGGAAAGAATGAAAACAGGTTAGTTTGTAGCTCATTTTGAGTTGAGAATAGACACAAGGACCTCTGGTGCTGGTAAAAAGCAACGAATAAACTTTGTCGTAAGGATTCGAGACCCATTTTGAACAGATCCTTGGACTGCTTTTCTAGTTACTGCATGCAATCTGATAAGCAGATCATTGGTTTTCCAAGCTTGTTCTCTTAACAGGTTTTTAATTGGTACAATCAGTACTAAATTTTCATGTACCTTTTTTTATAGCTTTTGCATAATTTTTCATTTACAGCTTTTTATACGTAGCTCTTCATCTGAGTATTTTGTTGGCCTCCTCAGTAAGTTCAGATGAATTGGAGAAGCACAGTTTTTCTTGGTTATGCTAGTTTGTCCTCACCATATTCTGTTCATGTAGCAATTCTGCTACTTAAATATTTAACTTCCTGCAGGTTTTCCAGTTCATAATATCATCTGACTATTGGTAACTGATGGTCATTTAAATCAAGTGTAATTCACCCTATCTTTGATTCCTTCATGTCTTGCAGGTAATGAATACGAGAAGAAGTACAGATTGTCATTATTGTTCCTTTTCCATTAAATCTGATGACCAGTGTACCCAGGACCTACGCATTAGCAGTTTTTAATGTTATCAAATGTAATGTTTTTACTTTATTGAAGCTAATCAAACCTTTTAGATCAGACTATTAGGTCTCAAATTAGACACCAGGACAGGAAGGTCTAGGGAAGCAACCACAGACAGGTAGTTACTGTGTCCAGAAAATCTGACTGAAGTGATTTAATTCATATAAAGATAGACACAGGCAAGGGAGGAGTTCAGTTCTTCAGACTATGATATTAACTATTACCTTAATCATTAATTGCCTGTATTCCAGCTGCTACAGCAGATGAAGTAGGACAGTTGCAAAAACCTGCAGAGCATGAAACAGCTGGTCCCCAGGGTGAGACATCCTTAATGCTGAGTCAGGAACAGAGAAAGTATTTTCTTTGGAAAATGTACTGTGTGGTCATGTAACTAATGACTGTACTACACATACAACAGGTCAAGAATAAGTTCCACGTACCACTTAGTTATATTTTTTTCATACATGATTTTATACAGAGAGAGAGAGACATACACACACACATCTCCTTAATTATTTAGGATTGTTGTCCTACATTTTTAAAGGGGAAAAAAAAAATAATCTGGGGGGTGGGGGGAACTGGTAGCATTTGGGATGCTTATATGGTTAGCACCAGGCTTGTCAATTTTTAGAGCTGCTGCATGAACTTGTGCCCTTAAGTTAATGAGAAACTTGTATTAGTAGGTTATCTGTTGCTGTAAGGACCAGCACTTGAGGGGGAGGAGATGTATACTTTGCTTTCAGAGATATTGATGGTGGAAGGGGAACGGTGAGGGACAAGAGGTCTTGGGTTTCATTGCAGGCTATGAAGAGGAGCGTACGGTAGTGGACACACTTCTGCCTGTTTTGTGTTCCACCCTCATCTTGACTCTTCCTTCACTATCCCTTTTAGCCTGTCTTCCTCCTGCCTTAAATCCTTACCAGTTTTCATATGATTTTTCTTTCCATTCTGCCTATAAAAAGCAAGCCTGTATAGCTCTTTAGAAAGGGCTATGCAGTGTTCCCATTTCACAGAGCTTATTGCATAAATGATATTTCCTATGGCACTGTTGAAAAGCATAGACAGAACATTAGGTTATGTGATGGTGCACAGTGTTTGCGTTTTTCCTTCCATGATCTGATTTGTGCACAAAGTTGTTTCACCAGCTTCATCACTTCTTAGACTGGAGAGTGTTTGAAATTTGTAAAAAGTTGCAGCTGAAAATTCAGTAGTTTTACAACAGCTGCATGGATAGACTGCCTTTCTAAAGTTATTCTAATTATATAGGTAGAAAAAACCTGTTATTTCATCAGTATCATTGTAGCAGAATTACAAGGAAAGTAACTGTAAATGTAAATGGCTGTGCAAATATAATAATACTCTAGATCACTTGCACTCTTCTTGTTATGTGTGATGCAGTCAGCTTGCATTTTAGGTATTCCTTATGTGTTCAGCTTTATATAAATAGCAGCTATTTCAAAGAGGTGTTGTCTATGGCAAGTGAAGTTAAAACATGCTGCATTTGGAGGCAGAAAGTGCCCTGGCCAGATATTTAATTGGTGTGGAGCAAAGTACTCCATAGTTTTGAGAAGAGACTGCAGAAAGTACTAGTTTCCCTGGAAGCATCAGAAAGCCTTGATTCGTAGACAATACTGTATTGTCAACATGGTGCTGGTTCAGCAGCATCTCTCTGCACACATTTGGCAAATATTTAAAGGCCACGTTTTGTGTAATTGTTTTAGCCTTTGAAAATTATTAACCCCTTTGTTAAAGGATGCACACAGCAGTGCAAGATTTTATCTTGACAATCTCATGTTTGTCTTCTACTAGCAAGGATGTATTAATGGATTATTTTTTTTAGCTCCTCAAAGGGTAGTATACTAAATGCTTTGTAATCACTTCGGTACTGATGAGGTATGGGAAAGCATTTAATTTGCATGGCTTTGTAAAGCTGAATTATACAGGAGCTGTGGCAGACAATATTTTGTTAGACAGGGAAATCAATGGTACTTTTCATATCAAGTTATTTAAAAGTATGTGTTTCTGTTTAGCTTTAGTCTTTTTATACGTTGTGAAATCTGGGCAGAGGTTAATACATGCTTTCTGGATCCAGCTAATCTGCAAATAAGGCTGTGCAAAACACAATAAATGTTATTGACAGCCATTCTATTATCGTTTTGTAATCTTTTTGCAATTAACTTCCTTCCTTTTTTTTTCTTAGCATATCATAGTTATTTACATTAATGGAAAAGTTGAATAGGTATTGTTAATACCTAATTGCAACCAAGGATGTATGACTTGTAAATGGTAAATTCTTTAAAGCATTTATAAATAAAATTTGGAGTACTCATCTGGCTCCTCTATAGTCTCTACAGGAAATGTATGCTATATGTGTCCTTCAGCTGAGGAAATTAGCTCCCTACTTGTGCTTTGTAAGGCTGTCCGCTAACATCGCTAAAAAGTATTACTTATCAGTCCATAAGGAAAAAATTGTATTTAGATGTGGAATCCAAATGTAAAAGTGTTTTTTGAGAAAGCAAACCAACAATATCTAGAAAACTCTTCATCACTGCATAACACAACAAAACTCTGCATTTTTGAGATAATCAATGGGATTTAAAAGTGTGTTTGTTAGAAATATTAATTCTGTGTAATAATTACTTTAATAGTTTCAGTTATGAAAAAAGTTATAAATGAAATGATTAATGCTTTTATCTCCCCTTTTCTCTGTTCTAGGCTTAAAAGAAGTATAAGTGATTGGATTACAACTCTGACATTTTGGAGCACAAGTGATGTTAAAACAATTTGAATGTAATAGAGCATGGCTACTTCTTAAAATGCAGAAGTTAAAGGAAGTTATTGCTTATCAAAACCTACTGAATATCTGAATTCTCTAGACATCCTGCATTTAACTGTGTCCTTAAATGTCAATGATTAAGATCTCATGCAACCATTGTATATTTTGGAGACTATTCTCCAAAAGAGAACTGTGCATTTAAAAAGCAGAAATGACTGTTTTCTCTCTTGGAACTTACTAAGGTTGAACATACTGAAGGATCATGACCAGCTTGAAGCGGTCCCAGACCGAAAGGGCCGTTGCCACTGGGGTATCAGTTGGAACAGATGGCACCTCAAAAGTCCACTCGGATGACTTCTATATGAGGCGCTTTAGGTCACAGAATGGCAGCTTAGGATCTGCAGTCATGGCGCCAGTTGGACCTCCTCGCAATGAAAGTTCCCATCATGTTACCTCTACGCCTGGCGTCCCTAAAATGGGGGTCAGGGCAAGGATTGCTGATTGGCCCCCAAGGAAGGAGAACATCAAGGAAACAAGCAGATCTAGTCAAGATATTGAAACATCAAGTTGCCTTGACAGCATGTCTTCTAAAAGCAGTCCTGGGAGTCAGGGAAGCTCTGTTAACCTGAATGCTAGTGATTCTGTCATGTTAAAGAGCATCCAGAGCACACTTAAAAACAAGACCAGACAATCTGAGAATCTAGACTCCAGGTTTCTTACACCTGATGGCTATCCCAGTTCCCCAAGGAAAGCTCTTCGCAGAATAAGACAGCGCAGCAACAGCGACATTACCATAAGTGAGCTTGATGTGGATAGTTTTGATGAATGTATTTCACCCACTTTTAAATCTGGACCATCTCTGCACAGGGAGTATGGCAGCACATCTTCCATAGATAAGCAGGGAACTTCAGGGGAAAGTTTTTTTGACTTACTGAAGGGCTATAAAGATGAAAAGTCTGATCAGAGAAGCCCAGCCACAACTAAGCTCAGTGAACTCCTGATTGCCAGTGGAAGCAAGGGTTCAGGATTCTCTCTAGATGTGATAGATGGACCTATTAGTCAAAGGGAAAACCTGAGACTCTTTAAGGAAAGGGAGAAGCCACTCAAGAGACGCTCAAAATCAGAGACAGGAGATTCATCCATTTTTCGTAAGCTGCGCAATGCCAAAGGTGAAGGGGAGCTTGGGAAGTCTTCAGATCTTGAAGATAACAGGTCAGAAGATAGCATCAAGCCTTGGACTTGTCCAAAGTGTTTTGCTCATTATGATGTACAGAGTATTTTATTTGATTTAAATGAAGCGGCAATCAACAGGCATAATGTTATTAAAAGAAGGAACACAACCACAGGTGCATCTGCTGCTGCTGTAGCATCACTTGTCTCTGGACCCTTGTCCCATTCTGCAAGTTTCAATTCTCCAATGGGCAGCACTGAAGACCTGAATTCAAAAGGAAGTCTCAATATGGACCAGGGGGATGATAAAAGCAATGAACTTGTGATGAGTTGTCCTTATTTTCGTAATGAGATTGGTGGGGAAGGGGAGAGGAAGATCAGCCTTTCCAAATCTAATTCAGGTTCCTTCAGTGGATGTGAAAGTGCCTCGTTTGAGTCGACTCTGAGTTCTCATTGCACGAATGCTGGAGTAGCAGTTCTGGAAGTTCCCAAGGAGAATCTTATTTTACATCTAGACAGAGTAAAAAGATACATCGTTGAACACGTAGACCTTGGTGCATATTATTATCGAAAATTCTTCTATCAAAAAGGTAGGTAAATTTTATTTCTCCTTGTGTTTTATTGATGATTTTTTTCTTACTGACATAAAAAAATCAAGCTGATATATAATAGTATTTGCAAGATTTTTTATTTTTTTTAATCAGCAGTGCTTAAACATGGTATATTTTACCAATCAGTACATGCTATGTCTAATAGAGTCCTTCACAGTGCTGGAGTAAAAAAGTTGATGATTTTTAGTACTGATACACATAACAGTTAGAAATGGCTATGAATTATAAATGTCTTGAAACACAGCTTTGGTATCCATGGGAGTGGGCAGGGGTTGGCACTTGAAAGATTAAAAAGGAAAGTAAAATCCTAAAATATGAGAACTTTCTTCCTTCCAAGTCAAGACTTGATGTACTGAGGATTTAATGGAATGTGCAGCTTGGAAAGTTAGCATTTACAATAATCTTTGGACATTTTAATATCTTAATTATCCATTTCAAAATGGGGGGGTCTGTTTATTTTAAGTCAATGATACCATATAAATAAAAATTAAAATTTTACTCACTATTTTCATTATAGCCATCACTCTAGAAAGAAAATTCTTATTTGTCAGATTTTGCAGAAGGAAACTATCACTGTACATACATAACTAGATATACACATACATATGGGTTGCAGTGACAACAACCTGTCTGAAAAAACAGAGTACAATTCTGTATCACATGGCTCTTTAAACCAAGGACTGTAATTTCCATCAATGCTTTTGACCTATAGAAACAAGCAAAACTCAAACATTACCCAGATACCCCCCTCACCAAAATGATGCTGGCACCATGAGATGCAGATCTCACTGTCTTTTCTTCCTGATTCTGAAAATGATCAAAAAGGAGTGCAGACCAAGGTCCTTTAAAGTTTAAAAGAGTTCTCTCTGCAGGATTGTGTGCCTTGCTATGGTACATTCTGATGGATAGAACTGGTCTAATGACCAATGCTTGTTCCTTAGCTACCAGTGATCAGGCAGGATTGGGTTTCATCTCTTCAGTGAAAGCAGCTCGAAAGAGCTCATTTCCTGCAGATTAAAGCAACAGTAATGCCTGGTTAAAATAAGTGGATGGTCAGTTCAAAAAAACTTCAACTCATTAACTGTATGTTACAGCTCATCTCCCATTTTTCCCTTGCCTCGAAATAGGTCCATCTCTTGCCTCTTTTTCCCTGCATTGTCCCTTGGTTGGGTGGCTCTTGTCACGCTTGCCATAGTCTCCTTTTTCTGCAGTCTTTCTGGGGCTGAGAGAGAGCCTTTGCTGCATGGTTTTTGAGAGTGGCGATCCACATCCTTTGGAGAGAAAGGAGTGAGGAAAAATATTGGTTTTCTGAGAACAGTAGGACAGACGCGCAATATAGGATGAGGCATGTTTGGAGGGGAGAGCCTGAGATTAGAGACCCTTGCCTGCTATTACCTTCCTTTCTGTCTCCCTCCAGAACAATTTGATTCCTTATCACTCAGGTGAGTTTTGCAATCAGCAACTAAGGGTGCAGTTTTGTGTTACAGCTGACCTGATTTAACAGCATTTCAGCACTAAAAGGGGAAGGCTTTATTTCTCCCCCTTCTTTGTACTAGTACTCTTTGTTTTCTGAAAACTTGATAAGCCAGTTTAGTTCACTAACGAAGCAGAAATCTTGCCATCACAATAAATTTGCTTTTTGTTGCTGGGTTATTTCTCTCCAGTTTTAGTGAGTCAAATCAGCTTTCCTTGCAGTCAGAGAAGTGCTAAAGCCTAGTGCCGGGTAAACAATGAGAGTGAACAGCAGAAGAGGAAGGAGGTGTGAGTGGGATTTCAGCCATTAGGCAACAGCAGTTTATTAGTTTGGCTTATCCTTAAGGGAAACCCTCACCCTCATGCTACTGCAATGCCAGTCACCATTATATCTCCACTTCTTTCTAGTTGTAATTAAGATTAATTAGATAAAATCAACACAACCTAGTCCTAAGGGTATTGGTGAGGGGTAACCAGATATAAAAGTGTCAGTATATGTATGGAGTGGGTTTGGAGGGAAAGAAGCATCTGTGATTTTTTTTTTATTTTTTTTTTCCCTTAAGCCCTAAAACTGGATTTTAAATTCACTGTGCTCATGTTCAGTCCAGCAGGCACAAGCCGGGGGCATTGTTCCTACCATAGATTTTTTTTGTCTGAAAAGAGATATACTTCAGAAGCCTCATCAGATATGCCCAAACACCACTTTTTACAAGTACCAAACACATTTTGTTGACCACCCAGTGTATTGTCTTTCCCCAAGCAAACTTTAGACTGATCTGAATGTGATGGGATAGTGACAAAACTTAAAGCAGCAGGAAAAAAAATCAAGGAAGTCAGTTGTAACTGGAAGTTTTTATACCATGAAGCAAGTAATGATGCAGAAACTTCCTTGTTTAAAGAGGTTTGATCTTTATTATGTTATGAATGGAATAGACAGTGACAAAAGACAGTTTCAGCAGGATCAGCTAGTCGAGTCAGCAGGCCTTGGGTAATTTTATAGTCTTGAAAGCATGAAGCAAACAATTCTGATTCAGCAACGATAACTTTAAAGGTCTGAAACCAGGAAAATTTCACAGAATTTGAGAACTACTGACATAATCCTAGAGCTTGTAAAAAATAAAGTGATGACCCAGAGAATTGTAATCCTTTAGTTTGTTTTCATGCCAACTTGAAATAACAAAGCAGGTAACTATCAACAAAGAACTGCCAGTTAAAAATCATTAATGATGCTAGTCAGCATGATTTAATGAAAAGTAAGTCTTGTCACAAAAAAAACCCACACACTGTTAATCTTTTATGTCATATAAAAAAGAAAAAGAGTGAAAGCCACTGCATTGATAAAGTCCATTTTAATTTCTCAAAGGTAATTTGGTGAGATGCTGATGGTGACTTGACTGAAATCTTTAATTATATGGAAGTAATAGCTCATTCTTTACAGGTATTGTTACTTGGATGATAGATGCATCTCAATTTTTAGCAGTGTACAGGGGAGGTATCAGTGAGCTGGAATATTACTAACATGGTCCAAATTAATTAAAATATCCTAATCTAGTTAGTGTAAAATATTTGCATGTGACATTTATGGATGACTCTTGTGTAAGTTCATCGATGAACGCAAATGGATGAGCATTTGTATGTGAAAGAAATACTAAGGTGAAATCAACATATTATTTGACCCTTTACAGAGCAGTGGTAAAACTATTGATAAATAATATTCTGGCCTGGTGTCCAGAGTTCTAAATGTGAGAATACTGGTGGAGACAGCTTAGAGGAGGTTAGAAAAATAGTACAGATATTGGGAAAAGAACCTTATAGCTGTAGTTCCCAAGGTTGGATTTGGCTCCTCTACTTTATATCTGAGCTAATTGTTCAGACTTCCTTTGTACTGAGTGGAGAGAAAGGAACCTTGCAGGATGATACAAGTTGCAGTCTTATTTCACTCAATTCTCTACAGAAGCCTTATACACAACTAACTCATGGAGATGTTTATGCTTACAGGAGCCAAATGCTACTCTTATATTGCAAAAGATGTATTTGCAAGGTGACTATTTAAAGGTCTGTTTGATAGGGGGACTTGTAATTAGAAATCTTAGTCTAGACATTTATAAGCACTGAGGTATGTGCTAATGCTAGTGCTTAAAAAAACAGGGGGGAGAGCGAAGCCAGCAGAAGAAAAATTTGTGAGGGTTGCACAAATTTGACCTTGAAATAAGATTAAGCTTTGAAAAAAAAAAGGATAACTGTACATGGGAAAAATTTATTAAAGGAAGTTGTTCATTTTACATGGCAGTCATGGGGTTTTGTATGATATTTCCCTTCTCCTAACTTCAATGCCTGAAAGGACAGTTTCTGACCGTTTGAGTTAAGATAACAAGGTCTCTTCTGGCAGCTCTGTTTCTTAGTCTGACAGAGTCCCATCTTTTAAGATGCGTCTTTATTGGAGGGGTTTGCAGTTCGTATAGATCTAGTAAGTAGCTGGACAGAGTAAGGCTGGCTTCAGTTCAGTATTGGTGTGCTTTCTCGCTTGTGCCATAATGTATATGTGCTTTCAGCTCTTGCTGCTTGGTTGTGTCCAAGGGCAACTTTGTAATCTGGAGCAAAATCAGAATACTGGCTGAAATACACAAATGAGATCATTAATAACAATAAAAATATTTCAAAGATGCTGGTACTGGGCTGTCCTGGTTTTGGCTGGGATAGAGTTAATTTTCTTCCTAGTAGCTGGTACAGTGCTGTGTTTTGGATTTAGTGTGAGAATAACTTTGATAACACACTGATGTTTTAGTTGTTGCTAAGTAGCGCTTATCCTAAGTTAAGGATTTTTCAGTTTCCCATGCTCTGCCAGTGTGCAGGTGCACAAGAAGCTGGGAGGGAGCATGGCCAGGACAGCTGACCCGAACTAGCTAAAAGGAAATTCCATACCATAGACCATCATGCTCAGTATATAAACTGGGGGAGTTGGCCAGGAGGGGCAGATTGCTGCTCGGGTATCGGTCAGCGGGTGGTGAGCAATTGCATTGGGCATCACCTGTCTGTCTTGGGTTTTATTTATCTTTCTCTTTGTTACCTTACTTTTCATTAAAATTATTATATTTTATTATTAGTGATGTTGTTGTTATATTTTATTTTACTTTATTTGTTAAACCATCCTTATGTCAACCCACAAGTTTTACTTTTTTTTTTTCTGATCCTCTCCCCCATCCCACTGTGGGGGGCAGTGTGTGAGCAAGTGGCTGCGTGGTGCTTAGTTGCTGGCTGCGGTTAAACCACAACATGGGCAAAATTTTAAAAAAAATGGTCGTTATTGAAATAAAAGATTTTCTTTCTAAACATGGTGCTTTTAGAATTAATCAGAAGGAAAACAGGTTGGACTTTTTTTTTTCCTACACAGTGGCACCAAATGTAAGGGCTGGGAGGGGGAAGGGAAGATTTCAAGAAGCTGCCTGTGAATTGTTCTGGGGCTACTTTCTGGACTATTTTTTTCCTTGTAGAGCATTCTAACATTTTTGTTTGTCCTATGATTGTGATGAGTATAAAACCTTGCAACTATTCTTCTAAGAAAATACATGTTAAGACATCTGATGAACTTCAGTTTTGATAAAAAGTATATTTTTTGACAGAAAGGAGGAACAAGTTGTTCAGGCCTTCTTACTGAAATGTAAGAGAAGATGTCTTTTTGTGTGAGAAAGTGAGGTTCTTTCTTACATAACTTTCTACCCCCCACAATTCATTTTGTACTATGGACTGCAATGCTTCAGTTCATTTTAAGAAAAAAAAAAAAAAAGGCAGCAAAACCCTCGAACTCACGGCTTCTGGACATAAAATTACAGTTGCCAGAGAAAGGGAGAGTCGTCTTAGGTCAATCCAAAACTTCTAGTCCTATCTTCTGGTAAAGGCCAGCAACACATACTGAAGGAAGAGTAAGAACAGGGCAAAAGCATAGCGTTAGTTTCCGGGTGTGCTTTGCCAGCCTCTGGACATGCCTGGATAATGGACTTCATAACCTGGTGATAGTATCATTTGTGTTTAGTAGTCTTTGGACTTACCTTTCAGGCATTTATCCAGTTGTCTGTTACCCTGAATAAACTTTCAGCCTTCACAGTACTCCTGCAGCAAGGAGTTCGGCAGCTTGAATACAGCTTGGTCATAAAGAGCCAATTTTTACTGCTTTGTCTACCGGCTTCCAGAATGAAAACTAGGGTCATCAGATTAAACAGTCTCACTGCTAGGTGAAAAAGTTTGGTTTTCTCACCTTTCTTTGCTATGTGTTATTTCATAAGCCTCAGTCATGTTTTGTTGCCCTTCTCTGAACCTTTTCCAGTTGAGATCAGGGCACAGTATTTAAGACAAGCAAACAACAGATTTACATACTATCATAATGTTTTCTGTTTTCTACTTAGAAATTCTGAATATAGGGCCATAACTTATCATCGAGACTTGAATTTCTTTCCCATACATGGGTAAAAGCTTTGCGTATATATTCTGGATGAAGTCTTACAAATGTTTGTACATTTAGGGAATGGATTAATTATTAGCAATAAAGTATTTTTCAAGGAGAACCATGCTTATTAGCCTATCTATAGTGCTTGATATTAAAGACTTATTTATTAACAATAATAAAACCACGGCGATGGAAAAAAAATTCTTCCATCAGCTTGTCTAAGTGCTGCTTAGAAAAGAGACCATATCCCTCTGGAGGAGCAGTCTAATTCTCTCTGTGTCCCCCCAGTTGTGTCTGGGAATTAAGGTTCTCATGGAAAGAACCGAGAGCATCTGTTTCGCTTTGGTCATCCTCAGGCAGTAGTTGCTAACATCGCTACCATTTAGGACAAATTTGAGTTACTGGCTTAAAATGAAAGACTTGACTGAGAAGTAAATAGTTTCCTGAGCTGGCTTTATAATGAGTGAGCTGTTGGTCAGCTTTCCTTTAACTGTTGGCAGCCAGTAAAAAACCCCTTTGCTCTAATGCTTTAAATTTCTGCATATTCTATCCCCAAATCAGTACCTTTCAAGTATGTGGCTAGACTTACAGAAAATTTACAGTTAACAGTCTGGTCATGAGCAACAGTCTGAAGACGTTAGGACTGAGCTCTAAAAATGCTGCTCTCTTGTTCCCGGAGAACTACTGGGCAGAGTTTTCCAGTGCCATAAATGCTGCGGTAGGATTAGAGGAAAATGCTTGATGCAGAGTTTCATTCTGAAGCAAAATGTTTGGGATTTTTACTTCTAGTCTGATTACAGAAAATACATCAGTTGAACATGATATTCAAAGGTAAATATGATAAAAGCACAAAAAAACTCTTATCAAGTGCACTTACCTGGATTTCCTTTGCAAGGGAACTCACAGATATTTACACTTAGGTTCTTTCACTGGAAGTGTCTTTTGAATTATATGATAAATATTTAACTATTTTAAAAAGTATGTATAATCTGTTCTGATGACCAGGTACAAGCAATTAATTACTTCTTTTTGGCATGGATTTATAAATTAATTTATGACTGTTGCTAGTTGTTTCCTGAATGTCTCTTAGTTAAATAATATTTCAACAGTAGTTTAAATGAAATAATGTCAAGCTTGAGAAGTGTTGCTTTCAGTGAGATTCTGTGTGGGGTGGAGGAAAAAGCTGTCTTCTATGCTATTCATGTTTGGCATAAAATTCTTGAATTATAGTTGTGAAGTAACCCTTGTTTTGACAATAAATCTCCTTATTAATTACCTTTACATTGGATATTGAGCTGTGTGCACTTAAATTCTAGTACTGCTTTTCCTGCTACAAGAAAGAGAAAATGGTTGGATGCAAGGAAATTCAGGATGTAGTGGAAAATCAGGTGGAGGTGCACGAAACCCTGTACCACAGGGAAAAGTAGTCAGATGCGGGGATATATACTGTAGCTTGCAGAATGAATACAGACGCGGGGTAGAGGAGGAGAAAGAATAAAGACAAAGGTGAAGACTGAATGAATGTAGTAAATGTGAATGGAGGTAAGGACAGTGTGAATAGAAGAGAGGACTGAGGAGATGCCTAAGAGAGCAAGACAGACAACTGCCCAGTGTAAAGTGAAGGGAAAGAGGATAAAAGACATTTCCTGTTAGCAGAGAAGTGTACAATTCCACACTGTGCATTTTTCCAAATAAATAGGAGCTAGATAAAAAGCTTAATCAAATGATACAGAATTGTACATGTGTGTTAATGCAGCTTCAAACATTCCTCTTACCAGCCTTCCTAAATGTATTTTCAAGATGTAGAATAATTTCTCCTGAGAAAACTATCTGAATTGCAGGCTAGACTGGTTACAAGATGCACGAATTTTATCATCTGTGCAGTTGTCAGTACAGAAAACTAATGTAATTTTTGGACCCTTCTAGTATGTACTACCAACACATCTTTTTTCTTTAAAATTTTCTATTGTATAAACAAAGGTACATCAATGTTTTTAAGTCACTAAGTAGTTTAGTGTGGAGATGGCCAAGCTAGCTCAGGTTTTGGAAGCTGCATAATATGCTGATAGAAAATTGGTCTCACATTCTGAATGACTGTGCAGCTTCTGCATTGAGCATCTTTGCCATAAACCAGTGAGCTATAAACATCTTGAAACAAGCAAGTTACTTAGTGGGGGAAGAAGAAATGCTAGGGTGCTAATAAGATGGTTTGGGTTTTTAAACAGTGGAAGATCTCTGTCGTGTTCACAGGGCTCATATCAGTGGAGTAGTATAAAGATTTAATTAGGCTTATGTGGATGGTCTAATTTATTCATAATTTCCCCACTCATGACTAATTCAGTCACCCAAAACTTAAGCCAATATTATTCCACAAGATATTAAAAGAATTTTGAATCTTAATTACCTCTGTGCAGAGTATTGGCTTTTGACGACTTGCAGAGGAATTTGGTGGAAAGCAAGCTTTTTAATGCTGTGAGCATGTTTCTTTTATGTCGTGCATGCTCTGAAATCTTAAATGGAAGACATTGAGAAAAGGGTAATAAAATACCAGATACTCAGGAATAAAATAGAGCCCCCAAGGGCTTAAAGGGGTGGACAGCTGTGTGAAGACAAAGGTGTAATTCTAGGGAGAAGTAAGTTCATAAGGAGAGAGCACCTACTTGAAAAACATATAGTGTGTTGGAGGAAAGTATAGCAAGAAGCAGTAAGTATAATTTTAAAAAGAAATTGGATAAAAAATGAGGCACTCAAATTTTTAATGCCACAAGCGATTTCTCATTGGAAAAATTACGGCCATTCACTTTGGATGGAGTGTATTTCAGTAGCTATTTTTTTGGTATTTTTAAAGATGCAGTTCTTGGTGATGACATTAAAATATTTTACATTTTATCTCTATAGCAGAATGGCTCATATTAGACTGTTTTTAAAGTTCTTGGTAAGTTCTGGTTGTTCTAAGAATAACAAGTAATCTGTATATAGTAGATCAGGCAGTATGGTTACGTTTCCTTTCAGGGCAGTTACATCTTTTTTTTTCATTCCACTGAATTTCACATTTCTTCTTTGAATTGTTGAATTTTCAGATAGTTCTGACTTTCTATTTTTGTGCATGTTTAAATTCATTCAGATATGCAGCGTATGGAAAGTGATGACATAGGACTTATTTTTCTTGTACAATGCTTGACTTCCATTTTTTGACAGTTTCTCTTAAATTTTTCTTTCAGGTATTGTATGCTTAAATTCAGTTGTTGTCACTTAAGATATGTGCAGCTTTATTTGTATGTTGCTGCATTTATGGTGATATACCTCTGTCATCAGTCGAGATAGTCTGTAACACTCAGAAGGCTCAATAGAAGAGCCTTCAACACTAATCCCTTAAATTGTTGAGCTTTAATTTTTGTAAACGCACTTTTCTAATATTTTTTCATG
Organism: Haliaeetus albicilla; assembly: GCF_947461875.1. Lineage (NCBI taxonomy): Eukaryota > Metazoa > Chordata > Aves > Accipitriformes > Accipitridae > Haliaeetus > Haliaeetus albicilla. Next base: position 39,854,478 of record NC_091487.1, read on the forward strand.
TAAAGCCAAGCTTTACGTGGGCATAGTTAAACAAATATAAAAATGTATCTTAAATAATCTACTGTTCAGCTAGTGAGCAATGTCTCCAGCCCTGTAGTCTCCTTTCTGCCACCTTCCCAACTAGGCTAGTTTTAGACTCATCTCTTAGCACTTTAAATTTACTCTTAGGGTTGTTTGACATGTTACTGTTAAATATTTATGCTAGTCACTTTGTTTCTTGTGCTTTGTTCTATTTTTCTATGGTACTGTGCTTTGCTGCCTTTTTTTTTTTTACGATGAACAAGTCTTTAACTTCTTTTTCAGCTTCATCAGTTTTTCCCCTTTTATAATGGAGTAACTTGTTTGACTGTTCTTTGCTTTTTCCATGCAAAAATAAGTAAGTTGCATCCTTTGCTAAGTACAATTGTTTGCCACTCCCATTTTAACAAGGAGTGGCGAGTTTCCCACTTCGGTGCATTTGGCTTCTTTGTTTTTATCTTTAAGGGGGGTTGTACTTATTTAGCTCAATGTGAATGAAACAGATTTCGATGTAAGAGCCAATGTAAGTGGTGTATCCTGTTTTAGGCCTCTTTAAGCAGAGATGCAATGTTGAATTTCAGCCTTCCTGTGTAAATGGGGCTCATTAGAGAACTGAAGCATGATAATGAATTCCTGAAGACATGCTCTTACTGACTCTAGTGGAGCTGGCAGTTAATTTCCAATATAACAGCTAAGCATGAAATATAGTTGAAGTGTAAGAAGTAAGATGGACTTTTATTTGTGTGTTCTTTTTTTGTTGGTTTTTTTTTTTGTATTATGCAAGAACACTGGAACTATTTTGGGGCAGATGAGAACCTGGGTCCAGTAGCTGTGAGTATAAGAAGAGAGAAGCCAGAGGAAATCAAAGAAAATGGACCTCAATACAACTACCGGATCATATTCAGAACCAGTGAGGTAAGCAGTTCAGGAATGATAGTAAAAGACACTAGAAGTCAGCAGGGAAAACCAGATGGTATGTGTGAGGTTTGTGTGCTTTTCAGCAGAATCTCCTGACAAAGTTATGCCACATGTTTATATTACACAGAATACAACTAAGTGTATCAGTGAGTGAGTTATTCCATAACATCCAATACAGAGGAAATTGTGAAGGTTGTTTTAGTTACAGCTTCTGTAAGTTTCTCAAGCTTTATTAGCTAGAAGCCAGCAAAGAGGAGGGAAATTACATCCTCCACTTTTATACGTGACAGTGGGTAGACCTTAGAAACGTACTTTTACAATTTGAAATGCTTTGCTAGAAATGGTACTACTAATCTTTTCCAGTTATTAGTTTCTTGTAAAACTTAAATCTGTTGAATCATTTGAAATATTCTGACTACTCTTAGCTATCAGTGAGTGACATTTTGTGTATCAGTGTCTGTTTCATGCAACATAAGTTATTTAGTGTCCTCAATCTCTATTGAGAATTGGAAAAATAGTACATTTTGCTCTATTGCTATTGCTAATCAACCTTTTCTCAGGGCATAATTCAATATATAAGCTATTTTTGTTTTGTATGCTTAGCTGATGACACTAAGAGGCTCTGTGCTGGAAGATGCTATCCCTTCAACTGCAAAGCATTGCACAGCCAGGGGACTACCCCTAAAAGAAGTGCTGGAGTATGTGGTTCCTGAACTGAATATACATTGCCTAAGGCTGGCCTTCAACACTCCGAAAGTCACAGAACAGCTTATGAAGCTGGATGAACAAGGGGTAAGTGCAGAATTATAGAATGAGACAAATTGTCTTAAACTGTCAGATTATTGCCAGGAACTGCAAAATTACCTTTTAGCTTTAAGTGATTATTGTCAGTGTGTTAAAATGCCTCATTTAAACTAAAGCTTGTCATCTGCAGGGAGAGTTATGTTGCATGTCTTTCCCCCAAGTTTTGCAGAATCTTTGGTATGTGTCAAATCAAGTTCGTTGCTCTAAGTAGTCTAAAGTTTTAGATTAATGTTATGGCAATTGTCCATTTTAGTTTCCTTTAAAAGAGACTAAGTGATTCTTTATCGAAGACTGTGGGGAGGAGGGAGTTCTGTTCTGGTTTTCTTATTGCTGTTGTAATGAGAATAGAAATCTCCCATGTTACTAAATGTTCTGTTGTAATATTCTATTGGGACAAGCTTTACCAGGGTGCTGCCTGTCTGTCTGTTCCCCCCCCCCCCCCCCGCCTTCCCTCCTCCTGAAACAAACTATGTGGTGAAATATCCTAAGCCTCCTCTTCATACAAGTGTTTTTCAATTAGGTGATAGTCCACCTGGTCTCTTAAAGAAGGAACCGAGGCTCGTTAGCTATATAGCTTAGACTTAGCACAATGAAAGTCCATGAGTAAAGTGAATTTTATGATTAAAAACTTCGACAGTGACATTTAACAGCCCTGAGTAGAGACTGTCTCTTTCTCCTGGTCATTTTTGCTTCTCATGATCAGTCTTTCCTGCACAGAATTAACATCTATGTTGTTATTTCTTCTTGCTGTCAGTCTAACATTGCCATCATAAAATTGAAAAGGACTAATCATTACCTGCTCCACAAGGGACAGAATATAGGTATTCTAAACAGGTTTATGAGTGACTATCATGAAGATTTTGTCAGCCTCCTTGTAGTTTGGTTATTAAAATGAACAAGGTAGAGAATCCCCAAATAAATACCTATCACAAGCAAAACTTGAGCAAAACACTTTGTCCCCTAGTTAGTTTCAGAACCTCATCTATTTCACTAAGAACACAATAGAATAGGATGAAGAAATGGGTAGCCGTGGCTCTCACAGAACATCCACACTAACATGGGAGTGGTTATGTGTGATCAGCCCAAGGTAGGTGCAGCCCGGAATTGTCACTGACCATGACCAACAGTGGGTGCCTGGGTAAGAAATAAGAACATGACGAGCATGGAGTGATACCTTCCTAGCTCCTAATAGCTTGTCGGCTTTTATAGGGCTCTCCATCCTACCCCTCTGCTTTACCAGTTTCATGAGTCCTAGTTTAGTTAGTTTTTTTCTCATGTAGAAGTTGTTCTGTACTTCTGGTCATGCTTTTGCCTCTCTCTGGAGTTTTTCCAGTTCCCCTTCCCCTCTCCCACATCCATTTTAAAACAGTGCAGTTTTGAAAATGGGGAAAAATTTTGGTTTAGTATGCTTTCTTGTCTCTAATAATTACTGGTATGTTTTTTTGCTTTATGGCTACTACTGAACACTGGAAGTATCTTTAAATGAACACCTAAGATCCTGATCCTTAGGGCTATAAGTCAGAGCTCATTGCTGTGGATGTAAAGTTGGCTATCTTTGTACCACATGGATCACTTCAAGCTTTACTTTCACTAATGTTCATCTGCCATTCTTTTGCCCAGTTATCCACTATCAAAGGTTCCTTTGGTAGCTCTCATAGCCAGTCTTCAACTCCAATACTGTAGAGTAATAACTCAGTAATGTTAGCTAACTTGATTACCTTACCGCTCATCACCTCTATCAGATTGCAGAAGTGTATGTTGAATACTGTATGTCCAAGTTCAGATCCCTGCCTTACTCTACTGATCATTTTCTTCAGCTCCTTTTTGTCTTTTAGCCAGTTACGTGTCTAAGGAAGTTCCTTTTTCTGTACCCTGGCTAATGAGAGTTTTTGAGACTTTTTGAAGAAAAAGCTTTGTTAAATGTCTCTTGGAAATTCAGGTATACTCTGTATCAGCTGTATCCCCTGCATGTGCCTATTGGCTCCTGCAGAGAACAACACTGCAATGATCCGGCAAACACGTAAAGGTTGAGGGGAGATGGGTTTACTGTATAGCCTGCTAAAAGAAGGATGGAATCTTTAGATGCTTATGCTGCTCAGTGTAACTATTCTCTTTCACATTATGAGATCCTAATAAGTTGGAGGCCTGAGTGTTTTCCTTAGATGATTAGAGCAGTGATTCCAAATATGCACATATTCAGTGTTTATGATTTGTTACCTGAGCCTAAACCTAATCTGCACTTCATCCAGAATCAAATTTATCAGGCTCTTGGAGACTTAAGGATATCTTTCAAATCTCTTGCCAAAGTTTTCTGTTTCAGCAGAGGAAGCAATAGAATTTAATTCAACATGGCTCCATAAGTGAGCCTTTGGATTAGGATCAGTACCTTCCAGATATGACCATCAAGAACCTGCAGTGGGAAAATTTTCACAAAGAAAAAAAAATCTAGCAGAAAGTTCTACTTAAAATAATAAATTCCAAAGTTATTTCTAGTAAATATCTAATTTGAAAGGCAATTTAGCATAATTTGCTTCAGGAGTCGGTTATCTAAAAAAGTGTGAGATTAAATTATCCTTATTTCATATCCTATATGTCATTAAACTCCCACAATATGGTGTATAGTATAGTTTTCTGTTACTACTTAAACTTTTGAAAATCATTAAGGATAAGCAATAGTTAAAATTGTATTATCTACATCAAAGTATTTTCTGTTTTTTGCAGTAATGAAACAGTTTGACACTTCTAACAGAAAAAGATAAGCATGCTCTGTACTAATTAGAAGCTGCATTTTTTATCAATTCCAAGCTAACAGAAAAATTTGGGTAACAGCTGCTCTACTAATTAGGTACACAGAATGTTTATCACTTCTTCTTGCTGAGTGTCACACTGTTTCATTACAGTACAAACAGGTGCCTGTTTGATATAGCAAATAAGATGTCTTGTAATTTTAAGAGTTAAGACTATAAAGTGACCTTAGCCTGACTTAGCCACTGAATTTCACCCAGTAAGCCCTTCATTGAGCCAAATTCACATGCACCAGTTTTCATTAAGATAGCCTATCTTTTTTTATATATTTGAGTGAGGTTTTAAAGCAGTTGGTTGTTTTCATATTTAAGAATTTGCAGTTCTTTATTTGAATTGATCTGCTTTCAGCTTCCAGACTTCTGATAGCTTTCTCTGCTACATCTTAAGAGTCATTTTGGTGTGAGATTTTTTCCCAGCAAAGGTTTTTGTGTGCAATGATTGAATCATCTGTTGGTCTTGTTTATGATAAACTAAACAGATTGCACTTTTCAAGTCTTTCACTGCAACATATTTTCTCTGAATTTCATATCACTTTTATGGCTGAGCTCTGTCTCTTCTGCTCTTTCAATATCTGCATATGACATCCAGTGTCAGAATGGGAATATTCTTCTTGCCCCAATTTTGTATCAGCGTTGTATGTCAAGCTGCATGTTCATTACTTCCCCTTAGATTGCTAGAGTCATAGTAACATCTGCTGTTCTGTACATATGGCCCCCATTGTCACCTAGCTGTTCTTTTATTGGCTTTATTAAAATGCATTCATTTGAATGGTTCTGTGTTAAAAAGCAACACAATTGTTCCATAGGGCTGTGCTAACTTCCTGGCTAATTACCATCTACTAATCTTTGCCTTGAATGCAGAGTTCACGGTAACTTACTTTAGGTTTACTTCCAAGTATTATTTAAAAATTTGAACATCAGGGCAGTTACTGATTTATTCCAGTAGAAGTTTATCTTTATGGCAGTTCCTCATTCACAGAAATACTGTGAAATGTCAGTCGGTTTTTAGTATAATTCCATATTTGTAATATAAACTTGCTGACTGCTTAAATCCAAGATAGGCTTTCCGCTGTCTTGCACTGGGTGCTAGACAAATACTTGAAGTGTACTTTTCCCACATATATAAATATGTAAATACTTCTAGATTATTAAAATGAAGCTGCTACTTTAGGAGGTTTACCACAGCATAATTCATCCTTCAACTCCTTTTTTTAGCTTTTACTTGGAGTTATTACACTTCTAAGGACCCTAGATTTATCAGAAGGAGGTGTAGTAATGGGGACTGCATGCCTTTCTTCCCCCAGATCCGCTTTTTTGAATCAGAAATACCAGCTTGTGTTGTCCTTATGAAACTTTTTTTTTGACGTTCAGCAAATCTAAGAATATAGCTAGAAGGCATATCCTGCTCTTTGCATAGTTCTTATTTAGCTTCTTAGCTAAATTTTCATTTTCAAAGCATTTTTCAAAGCAATAAAGGACAGTTGTTTGGTTGCTTGTGGATGCTGTGGATCCTCTTTATGTTTATGCCCTTGAAAATACTTCCTTCACCAGAAATTGAAGCTTAAATAGTGTAGGTGTGCTTGGTGAGAATGGTTTTCTTTGTCCTTATTTATTCAAGTAAAATTACTAGAAACTATTGTAATTAGCAGTGCAGCTAAGGCATTGTGGTCCGATGAAACACTTCCACCCATTGTATTTCTCTGGGAGTGGACAAAGAGCATTATCTGAGCAGCAAACGTTGCCTGAACAGTCCAAGACAGGATCTGCTACTAATGATACAGAAATTGATGGCAGTGGCTCTGGCAGGAGTGACAGCAGTGCCACCTCTCACCACCCTTCTTCTCTCCCCTCCCGTCTCCTCCTTTCCAACATGTCAGCAGTAGCTGGTCCAGGTTCTCTGTGAGAGCACATAGCCCTGTCGGCAAAGGCACGAAGTTTGGCTGCTGTGAGGCAATAAGCTTGCAGTGAGCGGGATCACGTAGTTTGCTAGCTAAGCAGAAATCATAGAAATGTACCTGCAAACTTCATCTAGCTCCCATGATTCCTGAGCAAATTTAAATCTTAATCAAACAGTCGTCATGCAGAATGTTTTACACCAAAAAAAAAAAAAGCATGAGCCATCCATCTGTATCTGGATTGTTTTGAGCATTGTGTACACTGATGGTTGTTTTGATTTTTTTGTATTTTTTAGTGAACGGAGAGTTGAAATAATAAATTGTAACATTAATTTGCATGTGCTCAGTATTTGTTTTACAAATAAGTATCTTTGCTTCCAGTCTTAATACTTCGATGCCCAAAATATGCAGTTTTTATTCTTAAAGGTGAATGGTTTTGGTTTGGTCTCTAGTGCTGAAAGAGCATATTTCCTTTATAGTTACACAGAAAGCATTTCAAATAGTTAATGAGAGAAAAGGAAATAGAAATGTTACTTCAATGCACAAAATTGATTCCCCCCTCCTCCCTCCCCCCCACTTTCAGTTGAAATTTTGGAAGTTGGCCCGTGAATGTTTCTTTCATAAGGAATAATTGAGATGAGGATGGGTAGAGAGAGTGGGGGTTGTTTAGCCTAGAGAAGAGAGGGCTCCAGGGAGACCTTATAGCAGCCTTCCAGTACTTAAAGGAGACCTACAGGGAAGATGGGGAGGGACTCTTCATCAGGGAGTGTAGAGATAGGATGAGGGGTAATGGTCTTAAACTGAAAGAGGGTAGATTTGGATTAGATAATGGGAAGAAATTCTTTACCATGAGAGTGGTGAGACAGTGGAACAGATTGCCCAGAGAAGCTGTGGATGCCCCATCCCTGGCAGTGTTCAAGGCCGGGTTGGATGGGGCTTTGAGCAACCTGGTCTAATGGAAGGTGTCCCTGCCCATGGCAGGGGGGTTGGAACTAGATGATCTTTAAGGTCCCTTCCAACACAGACCATTCTATGATTCTGTGCTGTATTCATATTTTATTATAAGAAATTTGGATATATTTAGAAGGTGCAAGTTGGGTAGTCACTGTGTCAAATGATAAAATAAGGGACATCCTGGAGGGGAAAAAAAAGAAGCCTAGAACTCTGACTTATTACATATGCTTAACTTCTCTAACAGGAGTAATCAAGCCAGGTTGCTCTTCACCCTTCTTTTTTCCCCTCCTTATTTTCCTACTGCTAATACTTTATCCCTGTCACCATTCATCCTTGGTAGTAAAAGAAGAATACAGTAAAATTGCAATTTTCAGAGGTTTTTTAATTTTAAAATTTACTTTTAGAGACAGAGTAGGATGGCTTCTGAGGGCTTTTAAATTATCCCACCATAAACATAAGAAGTTAAAATCGATTAATTTCGGTTTAATTATGTGTGTCCACATCGTCCCAGCAAGTTCCAAAACCTTTTGTCTCGCAACCTGTGACAGAAGCTTTGAGAGCAAGTCACAGTATATTCAGATGACACTGCTTCCAGTGCCCTTGCAAATAACTGTTTTCACTTCCCACTAACCTGTAGCCCAAACTTGCAAATCTCATGCCAGTTTCGAAAGACTTTCTTATGATGTTGCTCTGGCAGATCTGCTTGGTATTTATGTAAAATGGAGCCTCTGCAGAAATTTGTGTGGAGAAGGAAAGATTATTTACCCTGCAATAAGTATGCATTTTTACTAGATGAATTTCATGCGTAAACTCCAAGGCTCTCCTTTGTACTCTGCCAGTCAGAGCTCCTGCCTGTGAAATTGGTTTTGGTGATCGCAGTAAATGGCTGTGGGTGCTGCTTTCTTCCCTTCTGTTTCTGTAGTCCAGACATGAAGGGCACAGGTATGATCCTTTTTGCGTGTGCATCAATTTGGAATTGGTGGGAATAGTTTGCTTTGAAAAATCACAATTATGGTTGAGTAAAAAATTACTTTATTCACATCTTCAGTTTCTGCTGTATTGGGAACATCCAACATAAAATTAGAGGAAAAATGGAACTAAAGACCACAAATATAGTTGAAGGTCTATGCTAGTAAATAATATCTCTAAAGTATTACCAGCATTTCTCAATTTAGTTCTTTTCTTTGTTACTGCATTTCTAAGTCAAAGGCGTCCAACTGAATGCCATGGCTTCTTTCAACATTACTAACAGGTGAATGCACTAATAGGTGAATAATTTTTATCTTGTCTTACATGCTGTGCCCTACCCTTCTGTGTGGAAGGTTTAGTATAGGATAGTAACCATGGTACCAGCCTAGGAGTGAGAGTCAAGTTCTGGCATTACTGAGCCAGCGCTTTCCATGTGGCTCAATGCAAGACATTCGCCATTGGCAAGCTGCAGTGTTGTCTTCCTGAAAATAAGGAACATAAATGTTTGTTTCACTTCAGAAAGCATTTTGACATCTTCTGATGAAATATGCCATCATCAAGGCAATTATAGGGGAAGACAATGAGAATATTTGGAACTAGGCTAACATTTGAAATCAGACTGATAATTAGGTATTTTTTTCTTTGTGAATTATGAGTTTATCAGAAAATGTGGAGAATTCAATAAATAAGTTGCTGCATAACTTGGTATACATATAAGATTTTAACCTTCTTCTCTTTGCAGTTAAGTTACCAGCTTAAGGTGGGTATCATGTACTGCAAAGCCGGGCAAAGCACAGAAGAGGAAATGTATAATAATGAATCAGCAGGTCCAGCCTTTGAAGAGTTTCTTCAGCTCTTGGGAGAACGAGTTAGACTCAAGGGATTTGAAAAGTATCGTGCTCAGCTGGATACCAAGAGTAAGGCTTTTTCATTTATATTTTTTTTCCCTTAAGTGAACAAAATGCATCATATGGTTGCTAACTGACTTTTTATAGAGAGTTCTTAAAAATAACCTCTTAGCTGTAGGAAGACAGTTGCTCAATATTAGAAGTGAAAGCAGAGCAAGTACGTAATTTGACCCATACCCATATGGTCTTTCAACTCTGGTAATTATTGGGTTTTTGTACTAATTTGGTAGGAAATTATCACTAAAGCTGCAACAAGAAACCAGTAACTATGGAACCATTAATGGTGTTGCAAATCCATCATCAGTGTCTCGTCTAAAGAGTAATCAATACAGTTGGTATGTCATAATTTTTTTTAATGATATGCTAAGAGACTGTCACCAAAAAAGTTTTGAGAACCCATCTATGTAACTCCACCTTGGCAAGTTGATCTATTGCTTTTGTGCTGTGTCTGTTGCATGTAGTTTTTCTTCTAGGCAGTTTTGTCTTCCTCCTGCTATCAAATGTATTCCTCCCTCTGTGATTTCTTTCTTCTGAGTTATGGAAATTAGACTGGATTTGTTGGTTAGGTTATCAGCTTTAACTGTAAAACATATTGGAACAAAAATGCAGCGGAAAGATGATCTTAGGTGACAGTATCTATAAAAGAAACTCCCTACTTTTGGAATCAAGCTTGTGAAATACCTGTTTATCAGCTAGCGCATGCTATATTCAATTTGTAAATCTATTTTAAATACTTAGGGGAATTTTTGGCCTGTCTTCCTTTTCTTTGAGTATTGGAACTAACCAGTGGAAATATTGCTATTTTGCTCCCTTGCAGCAAAGGAAAATAATGAGTTGATTTGTGAAAGCTGAAAAGCATTCATCAACTTCAGTGCAGCAAAAACTGTGCTCTTGTTATGGGTCTCCTATCACAAAGACAGTAACTTGCTGTGCTTTAGTGCTGCACCATTCTACCTTGTGTCCTTAATTCTTACAGGGATCATGTTGCCATCTCTTCAGGCTGTTCTCAATCAGTCTTAATCATCACTCCTCATAGGGTTATTGTTGTGGTTTAAGCCCAGCTGGCAACAAAGCACCAAGAGGCCACTTGCTCACTTTCCCAGTGGGACAAGGAGGAGAAAATAAAACGAAAAGCTTGTGGGTCGAGACAAGGACATGGAGGGATCACTCACCAATTATTGTCATGGACAAAAAAAAGACTCCACTTGGGAAAAAACCCAAATCAATTCAATTTCTTACCAATCAAACCAAACAAGGATAATGAGAAGTAAAACCACCTTCCCCCACCCCTCCTTCCTTCCCAGCTCAACTCCACTCCCCATTTTCTCTCCCTCCTCCCCCCAGCAGCGCAGGAGGACGGGGAATGGGGGTTGGGGTCAGTTCATCACACCTTGTCTCTGCCGCTCCTTCCTCCTCAGGGGCAGGACTCCTCACGCTCTTCCCCTGCTCCACCGTGGGGTCCCTCCCATGGGAGACAGCCCTTCACGAACATCTCCAACGTGAGCCCTTTCTGCGGGCTGCAGTTCCTCACAAACTCCCCGGGCGAGGGTCCTTTCTGTGGGCCTCGGAAGGAAGCGGCTGCTCCAGGGCGGGCTCTCCCACGGAGTCCCGGCCATCTTGGGGGGCATCCCCCTGCTCCGGTGTGGGGCCCTTCCACAGCCTGCAGGTGGGCATCTGCTCCCCCGCTCCCCTCCGTGGGCTGGGGGGGACAGCCTGCCGCCTCACCGCGGGCTGCAGGGGCATCCCCTCCTCCTCCTCCTTCCTCCCTGACCTCGGTGTCTGCACAGGGGTTCCTCTCACATCCCACTCCTCTCTCCGCTGCAGGTTCCCCTTCTTAAATCCGTTCTCCCAGAGGCACTGCCACCGTCGCTGATGGGCTCGGCCTGGGCCAGAGGAAACTCTGACTTGGAGCTGGGGAAGCTTCCAGCAGCTTCTCACAGGAGCCAGCCCTGTAGCCCCCCTGCCCTGCTACCACCACACCCCCCCCAACCCAAAACTGTTATAAAACTTTCTGTGGTTTTAAACCTAAATTAATACCACTTTTGCACACATTTACTATTGAGCCTGCTTTCTTTTAGTTGCAATACTTATGTTTCCTCTGTTGTATTTACTCCCTTGAGTGCATTTACACATTATGGTTCTATCTCCTCTATGCTTTTGTGGTGGTACCCTTAATAAGCCAAGTCTCTCTTACTCGTATGGGACACATGGATTTATCTGCTTCCCACACATACACACACATGCAGTATTACCTGGTAGCCTTCCTCTGCACTCATCCAAGTCTGAATTCAGTCTCTTTAATTTTAGCGGCTAGGATTATATACATGATTCCAGATGAGATCCAGGCAGTTTATTGCTGTAACAGTTTCTTCCCTTTACTGGAAATATATTGTACAATAATTCTCAGGCTGGCTTTTCCTTTTCTGCAGCTCCAAAGTGTTATTTTATCAGTTATAAAAATAAGCTAGGTCAAAAATCAAATGTGTATGGAAAACAGAGAAAATGTTTATTATTTCATAGCTTCTGGGTTTATATTGTGACCTCCTTGTTACTTTCAGTAGTTCAAGTAAAATCCTTTCTTCCCTTTCTTCTAGTTTAGTTAAGACACCTGAAAAAAAAGCCCTCTTTTTGGTGTCAGTCCACACACACTGGTTTCTAGTACATATAAATGCTCTTATGATTAAGGGTTGATTCATCTGTTCAGATATACCCATGAAAGCTGTAACTGTGTCTCAAGTACTTGCTTGAAATTTTCTTCTAAAAAGCAGAATTTTCCAGTAAAGTTCGTGTTCCTTCTTGTTGCTTCTGAGTCAGTGAAAGAATTTTGTCAGGTTTTCATTCTGTGTACTACAATCTAGCACCTGTTGAATGGACATGTATGTAAACTTTTAGTTGACTGAATCTCTCCTGGTTTTAGGATTTGTCTTGTTGTAATGAAGGTTTTCTACTCCATGTTGAGAGCCTACATGTCTTTTTATATTGCCCCCTAGACCTGCCAGCTCCATTCTGTATCAAAAGATACAAAAAGGCTTTATGTGAACACTTCAGTGTGGTCAGAGAGGAAGGAGGATGCTCTGGGTGGAAACTGCTGCGTTCATGAAGGGTTTCCTACATTCTCTTTCAGTCAAGGTTTACAAGCTCAGGTGTAGGACTGTGGGACATCTAGCTGATGTGGGATCAGCTAGGACTGCTTAGGAGCTCTTAAGTTGTCTGAAATCTTTCAGGTTATGTTTTCTGCAGGCTTACTGAGGAAACACGTGACTACACAGCATACGTGAGTTCTTAACGAGCAGGTTTAGACAGCAGCAAACATTAACAGTTGCAATAGTTTTTTTTAATTGATCTTGATGGTGCTATGTTTTCCTTTCTGCAAGTATGCAAAGCACAGACTGGAAGTGGTGGAAGAGAAGGTGGTGTTTTGGGGCCACAACACTAAGCTCTTTGGATAGCTACGTTCAGAAACCCTTATTGCATATTCTGCATAGGAAATGGCAAGGGAAAAAAAGCCACCTTGTGGTAGGCAAAATGCTAAAGACCAGAGATGGTCACAAGAGCTGCACCTCCGGTGTGGGGAATATGTGAACAGCAGAATACATACAGGTAATACATCTTTGATAGCTACCCTAAGTAATCAGTCAGGCTTTTCTGCCTTGGCCCTAACACAGAAAGGCCTGCATAGGAGGAGATTGTGGTCTATACCATGACATAGGTTTATAGGGTTTTGTTGAAATGGCTAGGTCTACAGCTAGGAAGCAAGCTTCTCCCTTCTCCAGCTCTGTGCTCTTCCCTTGCTAAAGATTGCTGTCATGAAATAGTTCTTGCAGTCTCATTACTCAGGAAATTTTCCTGCATAAAAATTCTGTTTAATGTCAGCACAGTTGATTGCAAAGATGCTCTTAAAAACAAATGTATGTTCATTAACTTGCAAGAAAGGTCAGAGCTATGTAGGCTACTTTACTAGTTCCTATACCTTTGACAATACTTTGCAACCTATGAAGAGCAGATGTATGATGTAAGATATGATGAAGGATTTTCTCAGCATGGAAGGAAGCTGATTTGTATACATACTCTGGAAATTTTCACAAGATGTTTTTAATTTATGCAAATTTAGAAAAGTAAAGTTGCTCTAGCAAAAGGCAGTTTCACAACAGTTGTTGTTCTTAGAAATTTTTAGAATTAGGGGCCTAATTGGTAAGTATTTGTAACAGAGCCAATTTTAAAAGGAGGAATCTCATGCATCCTATTAACTGAAAGCCTGTTTAAGTATATTGGATCTTTCAAGGGCTTTAGCTTTGGATCTCTGCCAGTGCCACTGTGGAAAAGAGCTGCTACTTCTAAAGTTTTGTTTGTATATTTCTAGAATTACCAGAGGGGAAGCAGTCTATCTCATGGCAGCCTGCAGACTTTGGATAGGAAATAGAGCTTGAAAATGTCATCTATCCCATGGTTGCTAGGAAGTTTATGGGCATCACTTTAAAGTAATAAACATCACAGTAATCTTTCAAATTATAACTTCAGTCATTTTACTTTATTCTCTAGTTGTAATGCATGCTTTATTTCCCTCCCCCTCACTTAGTCTGATTTCTCAATGTTTTAAATTGGTAAATGCGATCAGCTGGATAATGCTAGGCCTGGTAACCTGGCATGTGTCCAGCAGAGTGGTAGCATGGTTGGTGCAGGAAATGAAGGAGATTGATTAATGTGAGTTGTAGGAGTTCATGAATTATCTATTTGATGGGATTATATATATAGCTAATAATGGTATATTTCTGTATTAGATGTTTATACTGCATGACTTTTTGGTTAAGACATTGTCCTGGGTTCAGCTGGGATAGAGTTAATTTTTACAGGAACCTGGGAGGTGGGGGGCATAGCCGGGGCAGCTGACCTGAACTGGCCAAGGAGCTATTCCATACCATGTGACATCATGCTCAGTATATAAAGGGGGAGCGGGCCGGGGGGTGGGCTCTTCTTTTCGGTGGGGGAAGTGGCAGAGCGTCGGGTCCCGGGTGGTGAGCAGTTGCACTGTGCATCACTCTTTTTGTATACTTTTTCATTAGTACCGTTGTTGTTGTTGCAATTTCTTTGTGTTGTTCCAGTAAACTGCCTTTATCTCAACCCTCGAGGTTCCAGGTTTGGGTTTTTTTTTTTTTCCTCTCCTCCGTCTTCCCCCCATCCCACCGGAGGGGGGCGGGAGGAGTGAGCGAGCGGCCGCGTGGTCCTTTGTTACCGGCTGGGCTGAAACCACGACAGTCCTTTTTGGCGCCCAACGTGGGGCACGAAGGGTTGAGATAACGACAGATCTGGCCAGAGCGTGTTGAAACAAATTTGTCATACGCATTTCTTATACTAGATAAATAGATGTTAGTCACAATGTTGATTCAGCTGTTTACATGGTGGCGTTTTGTAAGTTCTTATATGCTTTATGTATTGCCTGTAGTTGCGTATCTCATCTCTGGGAGAGTGATTGGGATTATCATTTTGCTGTACTGGGCAATGTCGACTTGTGAAATGATTACATCACTGGTCATGAGGTTAAGCTGTTATCTGTATGAGGCAGTGATATCATTTCCAGACTTTGGGCACCTTCTGTCGGATTTTATTGGTAATTACACCCAACCCATGGGGAAGTCAGGGGGGGATACTTCCCCCCATCCGTTCCCCTCCCTTTTCTCTTTCCAACTAATTACAACAGTTTTCGAGAATTTTGAATATCCTTGGGATGCGCAAGCCTGTGTGCTGTTAGTGCTATGCCTCCTGACTATGTTTCAGGTCTTGTCTAGGGCTACAAAGAGGCTCTTTAAGAGTACCACCCAGAGATCTGTCCCAAAGCTGGATATTCATGGGTGGCACGGCGTGTGGGAGGATGTGGGCAGGTATCTAGAGAACTTCTCACCTCCAGTGACTTGGAAGTTCACTCCCGAACAACTGCAGAACCCTCATGAAGTGATAGAATTTTTGAAAGGAAAATGCTGTGGCTATCCCAGAGACACACAACTCACTACACTGTGCTGGGCCCTGGCCGGTATCTACCAAACCCTGCTTGATACTATGCAGCACCCCCAGGGGGAAAAGCGGGAAAAGATGGAAAACAAGACAACATGCACCGTGGCTGCCCCAACCCCGACAACATGCACTGTGGCCGCCCCAACCCCGACAACATGCACCGTGGCCGCCCCTACCACGACAACAGGTAGCATGGCTGCCCCTACCCCGGTGACAGATACTGCCACTAAACCAGAGAACCAACCTGTGCCAGTATCAGTCGCCCCTGTACAGAAAAAGAAACACACAAAGAAATCAGTTCGCTCAGTGAGAGATGAAGATGAACCAGGGTCATCGCGAGAACAGGAGGAAGAGGCAGAACCTGAAATAATTACCCGATCTCTATCCCTGAGTGAGTTGCGTGACATGCGAAAAGATTTTAGCCGCCACCCAGGTGAGCACATTGTTACCTGGCTGCTCCGATGCTGGGATAATGGGGCTAGTAGTGTGGAATTAGAGGGTAAGGAAGCCAAGCAGTTGGGATCTCTGTCTAGAGAAGGGGGTATCGACAAGGCGATTGGGAGAAAAACACAAGTCCTCAGCCTCTGGAGGCGACTTCTGTTAGGTGTAAAGGAAAGATACCCTTTCAGGGATGAAGTTACATGTCACCAAGGCAAGTGGACCACCATGGAGAGAGGTATCCAGTACCTGAGGGAATTAGCCGTGCTGGAGGTGATTTATAATGATCCAGAAAATGCGCAGTCACCCACAGATCCAGATGAAGTCCAATGCACACAACCGATGTGGCGGAAGTTTCTACGAAGTGCACCACCAACCTATGCCAACTCATTGGCAGTAATGTCCTGGAAAGAAGGCTATGGACAAACGGTGGATGAATTGGCTGTCCAACTCCGGCAATATGAAGGAAGTCTCTCTTCCTCCCTACGGGCCTGTGTCTCAGCTGTAGAGGAATTGTCCCGAGAGTTCCAGCAATTCAAAGTAGATATGTCCTCCTCCTCACCTGTACAGGCCCGCATTGCAGTTATTGGGAGTAAGCGTTCCTCTGCCCAAGAGAGAGGAGAGAGAAAGTACACACGACGGGCTAACCTGTGGTTTTACCTGCGTGACCATGGAGAGGACATGAGGAAGTGGGATGGAAAACCTACCTCAGTCTTGGATTCACGGGTACGGGAGTTGCGAGAAAAAGCAACCAGAAAAGAAGATTCTTCTTGGAAAACTGCTGCTCCAGTTTCCCGTGAGCAGTCCCCCGGGCGCAGTAGATGGGCCGATCTCATTTCTGATCCTCTTGAAGGGACTTCTGATTCACATGTGCAAAAAGTGGGTAACAGATATTCTAACCAGGATTAGAGGGGCCCTGCCTCCAGCCAGGTGGAGGAGAGGGACAACCGAGTCTACTGGACAGTGTGGATTCGATGGCCTGGCACGTCAGACCCACAGGAATATAAGGCTCTAGTAGACACTGGTGCACAATGTACCCTAATGCCATCAAGTTATAAAGGGGCAGAACCCATCTGTATCTCTGGTGTGACAGGGGGATCCCAAGAGCTAACCGTATTGGAAGCCGAAATGAGTCTAACCGGGAATGAGTGGCATAAACACCCCATTGCAACTGGCCCAGAGGCCCCGTGCATCCTTGGTATAGATTATCTCAGAAGGGGGTATTTCAAGGACCCAAAAGGGTACCGTTGGGCCTTTGGTATAGCTGCATTGGAGACGGAGGAGATTGAACAGCTGTCTACCCTGCCTGGTCTCTCCCAGGACCCTTCGGTTGTGGGGTTGCTGAAGGTTGAAGAACAACAGGTGCCAATTGCTACCACGACGGTGCACCGGCGGCAATATCGCACCAACCGAGACTCCCTGATCCCCATCCATAAGCTGATTTGCCAGTTGGAGAGCCAAGGAGTGATCAGCAAGACTCACTCACCCTTTAATAGTCCCATATGGCCCGTGCGGAAATCTAATGGGGATTGGAGACTAACAGTAGATTATCGTGGGCTGAATGAAGTCACGCCACCGCTGAGCGCTGCTGTGCCAGATATGTTAGAGCTTCAATATGAACTGGAATCAAAGACAGCTAAGTGGTATGCCACAATTGACATTGCTAATGCATTTTTCTCCATTCCTTTGGCAGCGGAGTGCAGGCCACAGTTTGCTTTCACTTGGAGGGGTGTCCAGTACACCTGGAATCGACTGCCCCAGGGGTGGAAACACAGCCCCACTATTTGCCATGGACTGATCCAGACTGCACTAGAAAAAGGTGAAGCTCCAGAGCACCTGCAATATATTGATGACATCATCATATGGGGCAGCACGGCAGAAGAAGTTTTTGAGAAAGGGAAGAAAATAATCCAAATCCTTTTGAAGGCTGGCTTTGCCATAAAAGAAAGTAAGGTCAAGGGACCTGCGCAGGAAATCCAGTTCTTAGGAGTAAAATGGCAAGACGGGCGTCGTCAGATCCCTGCGGACGTGATCAACAAAATAGCAGCTATGTCCTCACCGACTAATAAAAAGGAAACACAGGCTTTCTTAGGTGTTGTGGGCTTTTGGAGAATGCATATTCCAAATTACAGTCAAATTGTAAGTCCTCTCTACCAAGTTACCCGGAAGAAGAACGATTTTAAATGGGGGCCTGAGCAACGACAAGCCTTTGAACAAATTAAGCGGGAGATTGTTCATGCAGTAGCTCTTGGGCCAGTCCGGACAGGACCAGATGTTAAAAATGTGCTCTACACTGCAGCTGGGGAGAATGGCCCTACCTGGAGCCTTTGGCAGAAAGCACCTGGAGAGACCCGAGGCCGACCCCTGGGGTTTTGGAGTCGGGGATATCGAGGATCCGAGGCTCGCTATACTCCAACTGAAAAAGAGATATTGGCAGCATATGAAGGAGTTCGAGCCGCTTCAGAAGTGGTTGGTACTGAAACACAGCTCTTCTTAGCACCCCGACTGCCAGTGCTGGGCTGGATGTTCAAAGGGAAAGTTTCCTCTACACATCACGCGACTGATGCCACGTGGAGTAAGTGGATTGCACTGATCACACAGCGAGCTCGCATAGGAAACCCCAGTCGCCCAGGAATTTTAGAAGTGATCACGGACTGGCCAGAAGACAAAGACTTTGGAATGTTGCCAGAGGAGGAGGTGACACGGGCTGAAGAGGCCCCGCTGTATAATAAACTGCCAGAAAATGAGAGGCAATATGCCCTGTTCACTGATGGGTCCTGTCGCATCGTGGGAAAACATCGGAGGTGGAAGGCTGCTGTATGGAGTCCTACACGACTAGTTGCAGAAACTGCTGAAGGAGAAGGTGAATCGAGTCAGTTTGCGGAGGTGAAAGCCATCCAGCTAGCATTAGATATTGCTGAAAGAGAAAAGTGGCCAGTGCTCTATCTCTATACTGACTCATGGATGGTGGCAAATGCCCTATGGGGGTGGCTACAGCAATGGAAGAAGGGCAACTGGCAACGCAGAGGTAAACCCATTTGGGCTGCCGCACTGTGGCAAGATATCGCTGTTCGGATAGAGAAGCTAGTGGTAAAAGTACGTCACGTAGATGCTCATGTACCCAAGAGTCGGGCCACTGAAGAACATCAAAACAATCAGCAGGCAGATCAGGCCGCCAAGATTGAAGTGTCTCAGGTGGACCTGGACTGGCAACGTAGGGGTGAGCTATTTATGGCTCGGTGGGCCCACGATACCTCAGGCCATCAGGGGAGAGATGCAACATATAGATGGGCTCGAGATCGAGGGGTGGACTTGACCATGGACACTATCGCACAGGTCATCCACGAATGTGAAACATGTGCCGCAATTAAGCAAGCCAAGCGGCAAAAACCCCTGTCGCATGGGGGGCGATGGCTGAAATATAAACAGTGGGAGGCCTGGCAGATTGACTATATCACACTCCCACGAACACGCCAAGGCAAGTGCCATGTGCTTACAATGGTGGAAGCAACCACTGGATGGCTGGAAACATACCCTGTGTCCCATGCCACTGCCCAGAACACTATTCTGGGCCTTGAAGAGAAAATTTTATGGCAACACGGCACCCCAGAAAGAATCGAGTCGGACAACGGGACTCACTTCCGAAACAACCTCGTAGATACCTGGGCCAAAGAACACGGCATTGAGTGGGTATATCACATCCCTTATCACGCACCGGCCTCCGGAAAAATCGAACGATACAACGGACTGCTGAAAACTACATTGAGAGCGATGGGGGGTGGGACTTTCAAACATTGGGATACACATTTAACAAAAGCCACCTGGTTAGTTAATACTAGAGGATCCGCCAATCGGGCTGGCCCCGCCCAACCAAGACTTCCACATGCTGTAGAAGGCGATAAAGTCCCTGTAGTGCGCATGAGGAGTATGTTAGGAAAGACAGTCTGGGTTAGTCCTCCCTCAAGCAGAGGCAAACCCATTCAAGGGGTTGTTTTTGCTCAGGGACCTGGGTACACCTGGTGGGTGATGCAGAAGGATGGGGAAGTTCGATGTGTACCTCAGGGAGATTTGATTTTGGGAGAGAATAGCCAGTGAATTGGGCTGTATGATACCTAACTGCTAAATACCCTGCCAATGCATGTCATTGTATCTATAGTGTCTATATGCCATATCAAGGGTATTACTGTAAGAATTACCCAAATGACTGCGGGATGGACTTTGAAACTAAGCCAAGTACAACAGCGACAGAACTTGAACTGACACCCAGCAATTTCCTCAAGATCAACATCCTCGACCTGCAGAACAAGGGCGTGAGTTGCACCAAATGTACTAGCCACAAGTTCCAGAGGCAGCATACAACAACCCACCATCTCACACCATCTCTCTTATCCTGAAGAACTGTTACAACAGATGGAGCCCCAAAGTCATGGACTAAATAAAATCAATGGACACATTAGAGGAATAGCCCATACGCTAAAGGAATACCATTCGCGTGTGTGTGTGTGTGCGGGGGGACGACGGGGACGGACGCAAGTCCATATACTTATATATATAAGACAAGGAAGTGGTAGTGGTCGATTGGAAAATGTAAGATCTGGGCATGATGTAGATGGTATAGAATAAGGGGTGGATAATGTCCTGGGTTCAGCTGGGATAGAGTTAATTTTTACAGGAACCTGGGAGGTGGGGGGCATAGCCGGGGCAGCTGACCTGAACTGGCCAAGGAGCTATTCCATACCATGTGACATCATGCTCAGTATATAAAGGGGGAGCGGGCCGGGGGGTGGGCTCTTCTTTTCGGTGGGGGAAGTGGCAGAGCGTCGGGTCCCGGGTGGTGAGCAGTTGCACTGTGCATCACTCTTTTTGTATACTTTTTCATTAGTACCGTTGTTGTTGTTGCAATTTCTTTGTGTTGTTCCAGTAAACTGCCTTTATCTCAACCCTCGAGGTTCCAGGTTTGGGTTTTTTTTTTTTTCCTCTCCTCCGTCTTCCCCCCATCCCACCGGAGGGGGGCGGGAGGAGTGAGCGAGCGGCCGCGTGGTCCTTTGTTACCGGCTGGGCTGAAACCACGACAGACATGAGAAGAATATAAAAACTACAGAAGATACTAAATAGATTAAAAATCTAGGGAATTAATGGACTTCAAATTGTCATTTCATTTAGGGGTTGTCAATAACCCCCCATGTTTCTAATGAAATAAATCAGATAGATTACCTTATCTTGTACTATTTAACATCTTTTCAACCACATGGAAGTAAGAGTAGACTTACTGTTGGGTCTGAGACATTTGCTGGGAGACCAATAGCCAATGGAGGTCGGAGGTTCCTCAATTGCTTAAGAAGCAGAAATGGGTGTGCGGGAAGTCCATCTGCATTTCTCTGTATTTGTGTTACCCGTATACTTTTGTATGTTACAAAATAAAGGATTCTGTCCTCAGAAATAGTGTCTGAAAACAACTTGAATATTACAGAAGTCGAACATGAGTGCTTGGTGTAATCCTTGTGTGTAACAGAAAGGAGAGCAGGTTTGACAGGTCCTGAATTTGGGCCAAATAACTAGGAGAAACTAGAAATAAGGCAGGGCTTTTTAACAGCAAAGGTAGACAGGAACAACATTAAGCTCTGAAATGACTTGTTCTTGTGCATCTTTTATTGTGAGCACTGCTGCAGTTTGTAGCAATGGCTGTTCCTTCTCCTGACTCATCAATATAACTTATTTTTTGTTTTCCTGGAACTCCTTGCAACATGTTTTCCTTTGAAACACTGAGTTAGATTTTCTACTCATACTGTTTTGTATACAGTTTTCTAGTACAGAGGTTTTAAAAGCTGCTGTAGAAGCAGGATGACAAAGTCCTGTGCCTTCAGTGAGGTGAACTGATCAGCAGTAGTTTGTTAGTGTCAATCACAGTTTTGAGCACTGTTGGTGTTAGAAAAAAACACTTAAATGGGAGTCTGTTAAGAAAGTCCTTGTGAAGATAGCTGAGAAACATTGGAAGGAGAGAAGAATAAGGTGGGTTTGTAAAGGTGAATAATGATGGAAGGAAAAGAAGATCAGATAAGTCCTCAGCTAGTAACCAAATCCAGCAATGGGACAAGACTGAGAAAGCAGCATTAATAGGTGCGCCATAAACTAATGGCAGGAAGAGATGTCTTCAGTGTAAAAAGGTGCTAATGAATTTGTAGATCCCTCAGGCCTCTGTTAAATGCAAGGAAATCAAAGTAGATTGTAGTGCTGGCTTACAGTTCTGACCTTGAAATGATGGATACTATTCCAGTGCACAGTCTTGGATTTTACTGCAATGGCAGTGATTTGATTTAAAGCAAACACCTGTAATTGTTGTGTTGTACTTCAGAAAAAGTATTCTAGATTTGTAAGAAAGAAGAAATCTGAATGGTGAGAAAGATGCACAGTCTGCAGTGGATATGGACTTCTGTTTGTAGTTGGATTTGAATAACAGGGATTTAAGCTCTGCAGTACTTGGAAATAATTGGAATCATTAAACATGTCATTTGAATTGTAGCCTTATTACTTAGTTTGCAGAATTGGTGCTGTTCTAAGAAAGAACCCTTTTCTGCCTGAAATGAAGTTCATCCAGGAAAGTTGAAAGTTTGGTTTAAATGCATAGGTGTTGTTCTAGCATATTATTTGTCAGAATTGCTTCATTCTTTTCTTCTTCCCCTCTTTTGGCACCTTCCTTCCCCGTCTGTCATCTTACCGACTTCCATTTCTTTTTTGCACCTGCTCCCCCTTTCCAGTTCTTCATAATATTTATGTATGCTTTGTTTATGAAAGGTGATGTACAAATTAGCGTATTTACAGGTAAACACAAAAAAGCCAGTAAGGAGTTATGTTGATGTTTAGGTGACTTTCAGTTGCATCTACCTCCTTCAGCATTCATTGTAATGATCAGGCAGAGGATGGAGGCTGCTGTGAACTGAGTGCAAGATGAAGTTACTACCGTTCAGCCGTTGTGCTGTTGTAATTAGCATTAAAAAGAAAATGTTTAGCAGGTAGCTAGTTTTTCATAATGGCAGTGTTGGATGCTGGAAAAGAGAGCCCAATCTCCTTGAAACAGTAATTGGGGGGGGGGGGGGTTTACAAGATTCCAGGAATTTTTTTTTTTTTCTTATTCCCTTTTTATTCTATCTAGATGATTTGGAAATGCAAAATCACTATGCAGCTATAATGTAGAAAACTTACTATTTAATTTTATGGATGATGTTGCAGTTTTTAATTTACAGCAAAGCTACCTCTACTTTATTATTACAAATTTGACAGGAAACGAAAACTTCTTGTCAAAAGCTTATACCCAAAATCTGGGTAAATAAACTGTATTTATGCTATTGTAAATGCCTCACAAATCTCAGAGCTATTATCTCCTTAGTAACATGATTTCTCTGCTTATAAAAACTGCCAAGGTGTCATACTTAACAGCTTTTTAAAATACATTGCTATAAATAGCTGAGATTATATAATATAGTAGCATGTTTATATAACTTCAAATAACCAGGATGTTTTTTTCCATATATAAATCTAGTTACTTTTAAAATTCTCTTTGAAAATGGGCTTTTTTGCACTTTGGACAGCAGTTATATTTAATAGAATATATTCACTATTTCAGCTTTAAGTGTGTTACTACTTAAATTAATGGAACATTTTTCAAGGTCTTTTTTTTTTTTTTTTTTGTGAGAGAAAGAAAACGTAAAAACAGAAGTTCCCAGTTTGTCTGTAATCAAGTGTTGTCTTCAACCAACACTTTGTAAACTTTAATAATATCCCCTCTTCTTTTTTTCTTTCTAAACTTCATAATCCTAGTTTTTATCATTTTCTCTCCACATGGAAGTCTCTCCATCCACGTATAATTATTTTTGTGGCCTGTTTCTGGATCCCTTCTCTTTCTTCTATAACTTTTAAGATAGGGTGGCCAGAACCCAAAACAGGTGAGAGTACCTTTGATTAATATACAAGCATCATGATGTCATTGTTGTGGGCTTTTTCCATCATCAGCTGTAAGCATGCTAGCATCCTGTTTGGGTTTTTGACTGCTCCTATCCATAAAGCACCTGTTTTAGTGAAGGTTTTATCTGACTTCATTACAGTTAATGTAGAGTCCTGATATTTATGTTTAAAAGAACCCATTCTGTTCTTTCATATATTGTGGATTATATGTCCATTGATATTTAATTATGCATGAAATCATGGTATTCATTTGCAGTATCTGTCTACCTTCCTTTCTGAAATCCTTTTCACATTCCTTACAGTTCAGTTTCATTCCGATTAGCTTGAGATATTGGGTGGTGTCTGAAAATTATTTCAGACTTTGTTATCACTTTTCATGCTTAAATAGGCTTTCTTCAGGGTTTTCTGGTATAAATTCCCTATTCCTAACAAGTTCTTCATTAGGAAAAGTACACAAAATTATACATGCCATCTATTTGTGTCATTTGCTTTGGCAGGTGAATAAACTCTGGGTAAGTTTTTACTTGCTGACATTTCAGCTAGGATCAAGGGTGAATAGGAATTCTTGTCTTGCCTGATGATTTTCTTTGATAATAATGAAACTTTGGTTTTAAACTTTTTTAAACAATGCTTTTCTTTTCTCTTTTTTCTTTAACTGAAGCTGATTCGACAGGTACTCATTCTCTATACACAACATACAAGGACTATGAAATCATGTTCCACGTTTCTACTATGTTGCCATATACTCCAAACAACAAGCAACAGGTAAGGTAGACCATGCCTATTTAGAATTAGTTTTTCCTCCATCTCAAAAGTAGCTGAACTATTAAACATTTATGACAACTTTCATTTGTAACTAGCAAAGAAAACACTTGAAGAATCAAAAGTATCAAAAGTAAAACTGGCCATCTTTGTGTCAGGAAGATGAGCAAAGCAGATCATTGTAGGTACATCATAGGTAGATTTTCTGCATAGGACTGTTTTCTATTTAAATATGCATTATTTACTGAAACTTTGATGTAAACATCATACAATTATGTCAGTAGCACATCTGTGTTACATAAATAAGAGTTCGTATCTTATGTCAAAAGGACCATAGTGTACTTTACATGATTTTTCAACCTTCTGCAGCAAAGTCCACTGTGCTTTAAGGATTGCATTCAGCAAATTGTAATACACACAGAATCAGAGGTGATGAGTGGGTGGTTCAGCACACTACACAAGAAGACATGAGACAAAATATGTTTTTTGTTTTAAATTTTTTTTGTTATACTGAAGAGCTGTGTAGGCTGACCTTCTTTGTTACTCTGAAGTACCTGATCTTGTTAAATACTAGGCCATCTTGCTGTGTGTGATGTATATGCATTTTACTCTAGAAACTATGTTATTTTGTGTTTCTGTGAATAAAATAGCATTTTCCTTTAACAATAAAAGGTAACACAGCATTCTTTTTAGTTTGCTTTTGTCCACTAAATGTTAGACTACTTTGTAGTTTACCTTTCTTTTTTGCTGTAGTTTTGGATGTACTGAAAGAAGCCTATCAGAAAATTATTATAGTATGTCTTAAGCACAATGACAACTATTTTCCACTTGAAATAGAGCCTACTTGTGGCTTGTAAAAATGTGTGAAGTGGGGAATGTTTTCCAGCTTCCGTGTATCACTAACTACTCTGATACTAGCAGGTTTTGTTGTTGGTTTTCCTCTTTGTTTAGCTTAAAATTTTCCTTAACAAGATCTTCCTGTGTGTTACATGTAGAAATTAAATTGTTATGAAAATGAAAATGTCCATGCCTGAAATTTATTAGATGAGTAACTAACATTCTGGTACTTCTCATATAAATCCTCAACTGTTTTCGTTTCTGGCTTGAAGTATCATTTGAAATAAAAAAATTGAACAATAGTAATTTATAATAAAGATAAATAAATAATTGAAAATTGTGAAGAGCCTGTGTTTTAACCTATGCATCTTTTTTCTGTTAAAGCTTCTGAGAAAGCGACATATTGGAAATGATATTGTGACAATAGTTTTCCAGGAGCCTGGAGCACAACCATTCAGCCCAAAGAACATTCGATCCCACTTCCAGCACGTCTTTGTCATTGTAAGAGTGCACGGTCCCTGTACTGACAGCGTTTGTTACAGGTAGCTATTGCTAGTTTCACTGAAAACATGGAATTTGAGTGCAAAGGGAGGAGTCATTCCTCTTTTAAATTATCAGTAGGGAAACATAGTGAAAGATAGGGGTGGAGGAGATTTGGGGTCATGTGAATTTAGAACACTTTAAAAAGTCAATAGACACACATGAGTATGGAATGGAAACACACCCAGTAAGGAGATTAATGCTGTCAGTATGTGTGTACACACACACACGTGTGCACACACAGACGCATGCACATACACACACATCAATCATTTGGGAATGATTTTGAAATTCCATTCTCACTTCTTTTTTGTTCTCTTCATTAAGAGTATGCTAGAAGAGTATTTCTGTATTGATTCTTACAAATTCACTTTTTGTTCAGATAATTGGGCATCAGCTTGTGTTACATTTTTGAAATTTAGACAGTGAAAAAGTATGACTAACCTTTCAGAAAGAAGCTAAGCTCTCTGAAATATTTTGTCTGAAATATCTTCATTTCTTCTGTCATTTCAGTCCAACAAATAAATTCCGCAGCTTTATGCAGCAAAAAAAAAAAAATCTTAGTGTGATCTTAAAGTCAATGTGATTAAAATGGAAGATGGTAATTGGTAGTAACATATAGTAAAGAATTGCAAGATGAGATTCATATTCAGCATAAATTTTTTAACCAAATTGAAAGCATAATGTTTTTGAGTTACACTTCTTTTTACAATCAGTGAAACTTTTTACCTTTGGTGTATCCTGAACTCTTAATGTATTTTTATTTTAAATGTTGGCTGTCCTCAGCAAACTTTTCTAAAGCTTCTTTATTTAAAATATGAAGTATCAGAGTAATGGATTTAGAATGGTTATCTTGAAATGAGGTAGCCTTCAAATTAACTTGTCTTTACTGAAATACAAATGTTCACCTAAGTGTTTCATTTAGTCAAGTGCTTATTTAGAGGAAGAGCTAAAACTGCAGTGTCTGAGATGGTGTATTCGTGTTTTTCAAGTGAGTATAGTAAGGTTTAAAGGCTTTTCCCTCCCCCTGAGTTTTTGGTAAGGCTCACACAGCACTTCTGGAACTGGTGCTGAACTTTGTACATGTATTAAAACTCTCCTGGAGTAGGCATGTTTGTGTTAATACTCATTTTAAGGCAGCTTATTGACAGATTCCACTGCTACATAATTTATGTGGACATACCTTGTTCTTAAACTTTTAGACATATGTTTCGGCTCTTATTCTGTACAGAAACTGATTTTGAAGTAAAGGAAAAGTAGGAAATATATCCACAAGGGCTACAGATGCATTTCCCATTTGAATTGGATATTACAAACACAAAGAAATATCTGCTTTTGGTTATTATTTTAAATAATATAACCACATATTTTCAATTTCTTTCTTTTAAAAGGCATAGGAAAGATTTATATACTGTAATAAATTTAAATATCTCAGGGTTCTATTTCTGACCTTCAGACTTCTGAATTGCTTTCATTTTTCAAGTCTTCATAACTACAAGGACTGGAACCTTACTGGTTACTATTAGTAAATAAAATTTGAGAATTTCATCTTTAGTGATGCTACAGGCTTAAATTTTAAGGGGAGGGGGAGCAGGTAGGAAAAAAAAGTTGTGAGAGTGTCAGTGTTCATTTCGATACAGGAGACCGCCAGAGCATTGTATGTTCTGTGTACTGCCTTTAAGATTAAAATCCTTTCTTTTTTTTTTTGTCCTCTCAGTGCAGACACTTCATTTAAATTTATAGAATTCCATTATAAAAAGTTTTTCTAGGAAACTTTTCAAACTAAGTTTGACCTCTTTTTCACTGAATTATTTGGAACTGTGTCATAGATTCATAATTCTAGACAAAACAGGAAGCCATATAGCATAAAAATGTACTGGAATTTATATTAAAAGCTACATAAAAGGAATAAAATCAAGCACTGTCTTGGCCAGTGATTCTCCCTCCCAACTAAGATAAACAGTATTTCAAAAGCCTGGGTTCTCTGTCGGCATCATTCACTTTTTAAAACTTCTCTAGCATATGTTAAAGATTAAATTCTTATCCCTATGATTCATGATACTCAAAACCTAATCAAACAAAATGTCACTGGTAGATTTCATTACATCCAGTAATTGTGCTTAACGCTTAGGCTTCTGTCTCTTAATAACAGACCCTTTAGGACCACTGGAGATGATCGAGAGTCAGATGGTTGCATCGTGAGCACCCCCTGTTGCATACTTCTAGATATATTGGCATACATTTGAAGGAAATATGACAGTCAATGACATCTTTCAATATCAGTTGCCAGAAAATATAATTAAAAACAACAAAAGCAAACACACAAATAAAACACCCCGCCACCCAAAACCAGAAGATATGGTTAAAGGTTGGGCAACTTAATTTTTATTTTTGGTGTTCCTGTGTGTGTCCCTGCCCCAAAAGCTTTAATAGTATTTCTGCAATCTCAGTTGCTGATTTTTGCGGGGGATTCTCTGATTATGTTTAAGGATTCAGATAAGTTAGAGCAAAGCGCAAAAATAATACCAGCCAGTCTTCCAAATGAAACACCACATACATTTCTAGTATGTTCAAGTCCCACCCTATTTTTCTTTATAAAAGTCCATTACCGTGATATTTTTGCCAAAATTTGTTAATGCTTTTTCAAATCTAGTTAATAGATATGTGGTAAATCATATTCGAACTGTTGGAGCATTTCTTGTCACAAAACTGTTGAAGTGCAGTTGTCAGTCTCTTCTTAGGACAGGCTGCCAAGGGAATGATACTGGACTGGAATGGCAAATCTTCAGTAATGCCAAACAACTCTCATCTGCTCTGTATCAAAAGAGAATTGACCGTGGAAAATAGCTAAGCTTGTCGGCATTGCCTAAGGCAACCTTATTGTCAGTCCATCATTTGCTACGGAAACTAAAAGGAAGAGTTGAAAATGAAAGCATCTATTTCTAATATATGTCTCCAAACTTCTAAGAGATTTCTTATTTCTAATCTTTTTGGAGTCTGCTTCTATCACTAGCATGCAGTATCAGCTACTGCAGTTTTCAATCCAGAAACTTAAAACATAATCAGTAGCATGATGTATATATGCATTCAGTCACCAGAAGATGATTCTCAAAGTGAAACTGGCCTTGTGAGATGACTTTATTGTCTTTATCTTTTTAATGTGGCCATTTTGTCTGTATTTCTACTATTGATCATATACTTCACATTGCTTTCAGATGAGCCTTTCAGCTTTAGGTAGCTAAATTGTAAGCTAGCCTTTGTAACAGTGTGTGTTAGAAATTTTCTGTTTATAGTAAAAACAAACAAAATTTAGAACTACCATACATGAGTGCTTAATTTGTCAAAAAGCACTATTTTGCACTTGAAGCTCTCTTTAAGCTGTGGTACTGAGGATGACTCAAAAATGCCTAGATGCAAAAATAAGTGGCCTTGTGTTTGTACAGTAAGGGGGACATAATCTCCACACTGGCACCATTAAAGTGTAAATATAGGCATATTCCTGAGAAAAGGAGAGAAAAATTGAGGGCTTAAGGAAAAAAGGAAATGTATTTTCTGTATTCAAAAACTGCTGAATTTGCATACAGTGAAACACTCTGCTTCTTCCTTATTCTTTTATTTCTTTTAGTGTTGCTGTGACAAGATCCAGAGATGTACCATCCTTTGGACCACCTATTCCAAAAGGTGTCACGTTTCCTAAATCAAATGTGTTCAGGGACTTCTTACTAGCCAAAGTCATTAATGCAGAGAATGCTGCTCATAAATCAGAAAAGTTTCGTGCGATGGCCACCAGGACCCGTCAAGAGTACTTGAAAGACTTGGCAGAGAAGAATGTCACCAACACACCTATTGATCCTTCTGGCAAATTCCCCTTCATCTCACTTGCTTCAAAAAAGAAAGAAAAGTCCAAGCCTTATCCAGGAGCAGAGATCTATAGCTCTGGTGCTATTGTATGGAGTGTCCATGCAAAAGACTACAGCAAGGGTATGGAAATAGACTGTCTCCTAGGCATCTCTAATGAGTTTGTAGTCCTCATTGAACAGGACACGAAAAGCGTGGTGTTCAATTGCTCCTGTCGAGATGTGATAGGGTGGACTTCAACAGACACAAATATCAAAATATTCTATGAGAGGGGTGAATGTGTTTCTTTGGAGAGCTTCATCAGCAACATTGATGATATCAAAGAGATCGTCAAAAGGCTGGAGGTTAGAATGTGTTCTCTTGTTTGGCTCCCCTTCTTTGCTTTCTCCTCTCGCCCTCCGCCAAGTAAGGCTTCAACTTAAGTAATGCTTGGGATCCCTAAAACTGTTCTGATTGTCTTTCGTGAAATCTATAAGGACTTACCTGATTTTATTTCTGATAATCCAGTATTGCTTTCACTTTTATCAGGTATCAGCCAACCTCAGCTGGTTGTGTGTGTGTCAAAAAAGTCTCAATATATTAAAAAAAAAAAAAAAAAAGGCAAGCAGGGCCTTCAGTTGCTCCCACACAATAAATACAGAAGCATCACCTTATTTCTTTTCCTTGTTTTCCTGCCCTTTCTCTGTTTTATAGGCTTTTTGTACCTTGTTTCAAATGAAGCTGTAATATCTTTGATACTGACTATGTTGCCGGCAGGGTGCAGTCCCAATCCCTATTGCAACCTTCAGATATTCTCTGAATGCATGTAATAAACTAAAAATGCAGTGAATCATGGTATCTGTCTATAAAACATCTGTCCATGCGCATTTTTTATCCGATTAAGTTCTGAAAGAATGTGTTACGTTTCACTGTCTTCCCTGTAATTTCACAACTGTAGCTGTATAATGACCAGGAAAAAGGGAAGACCAGGCCCCATTAAATTGGTCTTGACAGTTTTCATGCTCATGGT
The DNA here is from genome assembly GCF_947461875.1 of Haliaeetus albicilla. Classification (NCBI taxonomy): domain Eukaryota; kingdom Metazoa; phylum Chordata; class Aves; order Accipitriformes; family Accipitridae; genus Haliaeetus; species Haliaeetus albicilla. The sequence goes on from NC_091487.1 coordinate 39,885,157, forward strand.
AGGTAGAAGAGTTGTCATAGACCCTGGTTTACTGTGCTTAAAGTAGAGATGCTTGTGTAACTCCATGTGTTTTTCTGTTGTGTGCTGCCATGTATCTTCTAAAATTCCTGTGGTTTCAGTAAAAATTTCAAGGCAGAACTTGGGTAACCAGACTTTACTGAAAATACTAGTTTGAGTGACAAGACCCATTTCAGCTGACTGTGTACCCAGGACTGTGATAAATATTCCTTGATTGTGTCCCACCATTGTCTTGGGATTTGGTTGATAGTACAAAAATGGAGCCCTTAAACCTCTGTTAGCACTGAAGGTCTCTCCGTCCGTTAAATTCTGTCCTCATTTCAATTCACAGCTTGTGACTAAGGGCTGTGAAACAGTGGAGATGACTCTGCGTAGGAATGGTCTGGGTCAGCTTGGTTTCCACGTAAACTATGAAGGCATTGTGGCAGATGTTGAGCCGTACGGCTATGCGTGGCAGGCAGGACTGAGACAAGGCAGCCGGCTGGTGGAAATCTGCAAGGTGGCTGTAGCCACTCTGAGCCATGAGCAAATGATTGATCTTCTCAGAACATCAGTAACAGTGAAGGTCGTCATTGTCCCTCCGTATGAGGACTGCACACCACGCAGGTATTGTATAATAGCTACATTTGGTCTGAAATTACATCTTGATATATGGGGTCGGGGGGGGAAGAAGGAAACACCACAGAATAAGTGTTAACCTCCAGAAACCATGGTATAATCACAATACAGCATCCAGTACTGTAAGGTGAAAGAGAAGGGCAGGAAAAACTGCTCATATCCAGACTCCAGACCCCACAAAATATTCATTGAATACCACAGTTCAATAAAATGTGTGAAGAATCTCATGTAGCCTTTAAATTCCATGGAATTTAACTTGGAAATCAAACAACTTTTTGTTGACAGTTGCATGTTTATGATGCATCAAAATTAACTGTACATTTCCTTCCCTTCTTTCCCGTTTGTTGATAGTTTACAATGTCTGTGGATGTAATTCTTGAAAGCTATGAATAGACTTATGTTCTTCTACTTCTGCAAAAGAGTAAGGCTGTAAATGATGAGAGTTTATCAAAGGTATGGATCTGGCCAGAGAAATTGGTGCAAATTGCAATTCTTCTTTACTCAGTAGTAGATCTTGCTGCATCTCTCTTGTATCCCATCTGTGTTAAGCTTGAGGCTTGTGTCAACTGTATTACTGCCTTTATAGCTCTAAAATGTTGTTTGATCAGAAATAAGCAGTAATACGTGCTTTTTTTGTAAGTTGGACATTGTCCCTCCGTTTTTCCTGAACTCACGCTAAAGCTTTTTATAATTTTTGCTGCTCCCATCTCAACTGTCCACAGTTGTCTGTAGCATTCAGCCACATCACTAAATCGGATTCCCGTGTTCCTGACATCCTGTGTTAATATCTTGCAAATGCTATATGATTAAAATGGAATGATCTTTAATAGACTGAATTTGCCTGCAGGCTAGCTCAAGGTTTATGCTAGATTTGCCAAGAAGAAGCAAATACAGCTATCAAAGTTAAATGTGTTCCTTGCAATGAGAGACTGGGAGAGCGTTTTGCACTGCTGTTTTCTAATCAAGCAATATCTTTGTCAGGGTAGATGCAAAATCTTTCTATACTTAAGGTTGGGGCTGAACTTAAATGCATATTTATTACATTGATGTGAAATTGTGTCTCCGAGCAAAGACTTGTACTTGCATAAAAGAAGAATCGATGTTTGTTTTTACTGTGAGCCATGTTAACTCCTTTTGTAACTGGTAGCAAAACAGGAACAGAGAGAAAAGGAGTTTTATTTGTCCTTTAGTTGTCAGTAGAAAATTGAATACATGTCAGAGATTAAAATGAGCAGTGGCATAAGGTCACCCATGAGGTATTTGGAAAGCTTTTGTACAGTATTTAGCAGCCTGAGCAAATGGAAAGTTCAGCTGCAATCATAGCAAAAGGATTAGAGCAGAAAAATCTGTGTGGAAAGCACAGATCCTATTATTCCTGAACTAAATTAAGTACAGCCAAAAGCAGGCTTAGCTTTAGTGTATCCAAACCCATAGCAGGAAGAGAAATTACTGCACTTTTTGAAATACTGTACTCAGCATCAGAGAGTGGTGGTGTTGTCCGGTAGTGAGCAAATGTTCATGGTGGATTATTGCCTAGTTATAACATTTCATAACACAACTCTTTGTCCTGCTTTTGGTATCCAAAATCATTAAGGTTTAGGAACCGTGTCTTGAATTTGTTGCTATCCTACATATATTACTAGAGACTTGATTTAAATCTTTGCACAAAGCAATTTCTCTTTTGGCAATCAGGTTTCCAAAATTGGAGTCCTTTCATTGTGTCCTCTGGAGGTCATTCAGTATTTCTACTACAGTAACTTCTACAGACCGTAATTAAAATGAAGATCAGTTCTGCTTGGTATAGCACATTCATATGAGAACCATTCCCTATCCTAATGAATTGATTGGCATGAAGTTGGAGAAAGAGCAGGGGTGCAGTTAGATAAGATGACTTGCCAACACTCACGTGTACAAGGTCAGCAGCAGACACAAAAATATATCCAAATACCATGATTCAGAATCTAATGCCCGACACAGAGGCAGGCGTTGTTATGGTAACATCTCTACTAAAAGATGGTCATTAAAATATTGCCACTGAACTCATTTAGTGGACTGATTGCTGACCTTGAAGTAGGGACACAGCAGCAAGATGAAATTTTGTCATCTTGCTTCTTAAACTGTAACTATGTCTGCAAAAAAAAAGAGAAACCCAAACTACTAAAGTGTATGATCACTAGGGAAAGAATAGCAGAGACATAAAATATGAAAAGAAAAGAAGAGAAAAAACAAGGGTATTGAGATTTTAGTTACGTTGTGAGTGGACTTTGAAAACAAATCTCCTGATCATCCCCATCTACCATGCAGTGGTTCACATCAGAATGGCCTGGGAGCACACAAACATTTCCTTCAGATGATGCTAAACTACATGTGCTTCAGAAGCATACCGTGTGCCTTCAAACTGCTAATTTAATTTGCAGGTGAAGACTAGAGGGTAGGTCAAAGTAAAACCACGAAATGTGTATATTGTGGACAGTAAGACCTCAGTGCTGACTGTTTTGCTTTGTTCACTCCTATTAGACTGCACAACTTGCTAATGTCAGCATAGCCAGATAACAAGTTATCTGTTTTGTTTTGTATTTTACCTGGGAAGAGATATTGATATTTCTCAGCTGTAATGGTGTAATCACTTAGAGGAAGAGGTAGAAGTAGAAAATTTTGCACTGATTGTTTATTTTTCCTTCCCATAGATAATGTGCATAGATAAAGTAATCACAATAAAAAATTCACTTAAATAGAGATATATACATTTGTCAAGAGAAATACCAAAGTTATCCTCACTGAAGCTGAAGGTCACATCTGCTTTCCAAACCTCTCATTTTAAACGAATGCAGAAGTTTGTCTTGCATCTTATGTGGACTGCATTAGCTTATATCCTGTTTTACTCCAGTTTTTATGCTGTCCTGTTCCTGTACATCCTCAGGAAGCAATGGACATCTTTTGGGCTTGGCATCTACAATTCTTAGCAAGTGTTTTGTTTTCATAATATGCTAATTTATCAACTGAGGTACTCCAAAGGCAGAGATCTTTGAAAATAAAGTGTAATGCATTATTTCATGGAAATCTTGTCTTATCATGGATGTCTGTGCATCAGAAAGATTTATCTCAAAAAGAACAAACATTTCACATCTTATTTGTCTGGGTGCAGGTAAGTTGTAAAACCCATTAATTTTTTAAATTAGGAAGGGGAGATACCCTTCTAGCAGATTTTTTTAGCTTGTATAACCTAGTAATCACATGGAGAAGATCAAAATTTGTTAAACATATGTTTCTCAAAAGCAAAATCTTACATTTACTGTTTCATAGAACTGATTCAGCTTCTGTCTTCAGATTTCTATCTGTGTGAACAGTATATATTTATTTTAATTTTTATAGCAGCATGTTAAATTTCTTCATTTCCAGGAGTTCTTCAGAAAACTACCGTATGCCCGTGATGGAATACAAAGTGAATGAAGGAATGTCATATGAATTCAAATTTCCCTTCAGAAATAATAACAAATGGCAGCGAAATGCAAGCAAAGGACAAGGACCTCATGTGGCTCAGGTACCATCCCAAATACAAAGTCCGGTAACATCTAGGATTGGCTCTGGGAAAGGAGAAGGGAAAATGCCACCCCCAGAACGAGCAGCCAACATCCCCCGAAGTATCTCTAGTGATGGGCGCCCGCTGGAGAGCCGGAGGTACGTGTCTTCTCCACAGATGGCTTTTCATTGCTGCTCAGAATCTTGTCTGGAACAAAGCACAGTAGATTTATCTAAGTATCTGAAGACTGCTTTTTACCTTGGTTTTAATTAGTCAAAAGGCAACATGAATATGAGTGAAACATTAGCCAAAAGGAAATACCTTTCCTGGCATGATTAACCACAAAATGAAGTATTATGGGATTGTTAGGCTATGTTTCTCTGTGTTTGATGGTATTCTAAAACTGCTGTATTGTTATTTACATTTTAAATGAGTAACAGTCAAAGTTTTTTAGATGTAAGTGTTCCTGAACTTCTGCATTTTGAAGAAGTAAATCAAAATTTTAGCTTGTTTATGGGCTTGGTGGAATTGCCTAAAGCTCCCAAGGCAGAAATTGCATCTAACAAGGTGTTTTAGCAAGAGAACTCTGACTAGCACAGAAAGCAAATTTATCTGATTGGGGAGTTTTCAGACTTTTTAGGCTAGAGAAGAGATTGTTTTAAGTTTGCGTTTCTCCAGGGTGGTTTGGGGTTTTTTGTTGTTTTGTTTTTTTTAAACAGGAAAGCGATTATTATTAAGATAAAGGTATCAGGCACATCCTGTCACAGTATTTTCATTCTTTCATGGAAGAAGGTGTATTTGATAGTATTCAAATGAACTGTCATTGTTTTGATTATCTATACAAATCTGTCACTGTCTCTGCATTTACAAAGAGATCTGTAGAGGGAAACAAGCTTGTAGCTTATATTTCTTATTTTGGACAATTCCTTAAAAAAAAAAAAAGCTGTAGACATATTCTGATCGTGCTTTATGTTGCTGAAAAATATAAAGCAGTGGAAATAAGATGCATATTGTAGAAAAATTAGAGAGTTCTAATAAATTAACTTAAAAGCATTTTTCATGTCCTGAAGAACTGGGGATAAAAAAAAGAATAAATCAGAGACGGTACAGCCAAGACCAAGGAAATTACCAAGGTGAAATTGAAACTTCTGAGTAGGGACACCTTGTTAGGAAATTACAATAATTGGTACGGACTTCATTTTCTTACTTTCTTTTTCATTAGACGCTATCGTATTTCTGCACTCAAACTGATTAGAGTGTGCCCCCCCAGTTATAGCTTTATGCAAGTTCAATTGATGTATACTTAAAGCTCCCATCAGTGTGAGTTGCAAAAGAAAATTTGCAACACCGAAAGCTCTAATAATTTCACAGACAGCCTGATAAGATTGACTGTGAAAAAGGTTGCAGAAGCCACTGAGACACTGGACTTAGCTCTCTAATGGTATATTTGGACCAACATAAAAATTGCATGGCTAGGCCATATCTGCCTGCTACAGCTGAAGAGATGCAGATATTGAATTTGAAGGAACAGGAGTTGGGGTGGTGGTTGGTTGTTTTTCTCCCTCTAGCGCTGTAGAATCTCACTGTACTTATGGAAGGCATAGTAATACCTGGGCAAAGTTTAAGGCAGTGGCAGAAGCTTAGATTCAGTTGAGTTGCTGGTTTTTTCAGACGCTTCCATCTCTTTGTGGTATAAACCAAAGAGTTTTGTCTAGAGTCTCAAGTTGGCTGTTCCACAACTCATACTGAGAAGAGTGAGCCTTTGACTGCACTGAGAGATGGAGTAATATTCACTGTGTTTTTCTTGTGCATAAAATCCTATGTGGGCAACATTGCATACCTAAAGCATCCAAGATTTATCCAGTCACTGGATGCTTCTAAAGGGGGGTTATGGCCTGACAGATGTTTGCAAAGTGAAAATTACATTTCCATATACTCAGCATTTGTTTTCAAAAAGTGAAACTTTGACTTTCCATTTCCTTCGTTTTCAAGGCATGTAGCTGGGCTTTTTCTCCTCCAGACATTCTTTTAAGTATTTTTTTGTTATTATTATTCAAAAAGGGTTCTATTGGATCTTTTCACCCTTAAAAGTATATTATCAAAGTAGCTTTTAAGTTTGGCTGGGAATTTTTTTGGATGCCTGAAAAATGTCTTCTCTCTTATCTTTCTCTCTTGTCTTTCTGGTCTGCTAAACATGTTAGTCTTGGCTGGATCAAGTTTAAATATAACAGCAGCTGCATAAGGTTAACGTGTTTCCAGTTAAAGTAAAGAAAAATATATTTTTGTCATTTTAAAGGAATACTGGAGGGAGGGGAAGCAATAAGCTCACTTTGAGACTCATTTGTCTTTTCTCTGCATGATAAGAAAGCTTTGCTTTTGAGGAAGCTCAGATACTTCTATTGTTATTGTGTTAAATCTAAAAAATTAACAAAGATGAGATTTTCATAGCCCTCTTAACTACTGTCTCATTTAATTTTTCACCACTAACTTTCATACTTCCCATAGTGTAAAGATCACATATCAGGGAGGTGCTGGGATCTGTGCGTGTTTCTGGTGCAGGTAGCAGCAATGGTGCTCCGCTGTGCTTTGCTCCCTGCGATTTGTTCTTTGCTCAGTTCTCAGTTGGTTGGGGAAACGGAGGACCAAGGGTAACCTGGTAATATGGGTACCGGGATCTGTACTGGTGGTCCCTGTGATCCAAAAAAAGCCCTCTTATTATAAACCTGACCCCACCGTACACAAGATGGCTACCTGAGTGTCTGTGTCTCTGCAGCATTTATGTTCTATCGAGCAATTTTAAAGGGTTTTAGAAAAAAAAAACACCTGACATGGCTCATTAGCAAAGCAGTACAGATACCCTAGATTTTCTTACTACATTAGAGTTTCACTTTCAAAAAGAAGGTACTGCCTAAGTGTCAGTGGGGCTGGAAACCTATCTGTGAAGATCAGCATCAATAATTTCAGTACTAAATTATAGCTGAAATCTCAATTTTAATCTTTGGTTGTGGTCTACATATCCCTAGCTATCACTTGTGTTTCTGTGGTGCTGAGCCACAGTTGAGACTTGCTGATGTTTGACTGATCGTAATACTTAGTTGTTTTGAAACTGGAGCTGGCATTTATCCCTCTGTGCTCCTGCCTTTTGACTGCATGTTCTTCATTTATTGAGCTGGGCGCTGTGACAGTGATGGCAGATCTCATCTGCCACTAAGAAACAGCGATGTATAGTTTGTGATCTATGTTTTAAGGGACATGGCAGCTGAGAAACCCATAGTAAATTGATCCATGTGGCTCTTTGAGCTCTGAATCCAAGATGATTTTTAGAACTAGCATGATAGCAGTCACCCAGGACCACAGGTCAGAACCATCATTAGCCGTAGCTCTAGTAGGTGGGATTTCAAAGAATGGCATAGAGGCATTATAATATTTCTGAGGTATCAGACCTGACATGGTACTCATTTTAATGGTAACATATCAGCAATAAATCCATGAATTAATATATATTGAGTATTTAGAAAAAAACTGAAGATTTGAGGGATTTAATTTAAACAGAAACACCCTAACAGACAAGTGTTTCCCTCTTTGAGTACAAAGTGCTCTCAGAGTGCAGGGAGTACAGGTGTAACTCTTTTTGAATTACACACTAGTGATAATTGACTGATGAAGTTAGAGCCTCTAAATGTGCGTACTGAGTGAAATAAATTTATTTTTTACCCTTGCTGATATTTCCACTTTAGTCAATTTAACTATGTTAAAAATAAATAAAAGCTGCATTACCGGTCCTGAGAACAGGAGGATTTCACTTCATATACCTAAAAACATCTTGCTCCCTGTGGAGACTGCTGTTAGTAGGTGGGGAGAGTAGCTTGCTTGACAGTCCCTGATTCTGAGAAGCCAGACAAATGCCCAGTCCTGTGCCTAACTAGCAGAGTACTTAAATTTGCCTTTATTGGATTGTCTTCATGTGTCCAACTCACTAGCTTATACTTAAACTCTCCCTGTTTCTCGTAGTATCCTGGGTCCCTGAATGTATTCATGATTGATGTCCACATTTGTAGGCGGGAAAAATAACCCAAAACTTTATAAATCTTAAAATAAATCTCTAATGTTACTGCAACATTAAGACTGAAAAAGCTAACAATATAAATGCAGTAGTCCCGAGGTATGGCTTCTTTCACAATATTAATTAGTCCACGTGGGACACTCTACAGCCTATAACCCAGAATAAATATCAGTGATACATAAAGTAAAACAACAATAAACCACATATATGTGAAATATGTCAGAGCTAATGTTATTGGAGAAGATGTAGTCTTAGACCTTGATTTATTTTTTTTATTCCCCTCCCAATTTTCAGTTTGTATTTTCTATACTTGGTTTCCAGACTTTATTAAGAAAAAATGTGCAGGGAAAGGAGATGAGATAGTGTTAGATGGTAATTGCTTCTTAATTAACTTATTATAAGCTGGAACCAGTCTTAACTAAAACTTGGTTCAACAAACAGTTGAAAAGTGTGAAAGCTAGTGAGAAAAGCATGCTGTTGGACTTGTGCAGTTCAGTACTGTTCTGGATGAAAGCTCAAGGCCCTAACTAGAAAATTTCTGAGCACAGTCAATATTTTAAACCAAATGGAAAACTGAACGGCATGACTGCAGTTGAGCACTGGCTGTAAAATTCCACAATATGGAAGTATTAGAACAATATTCATTAAAGCTGGTTTTAAGTCTTATCGAGGACTTCGGAGCACAGTCTTACCCTAAAACTTCATACTTCTTTGAACGATGGCTGTGTGTTGTCAGTGACAGTAACTGTGCCAGTAGTAGTTCATAGGTTAATTTCTGCAGATAGATTCTGGTTTAAACTGTTCCCATATTATATGAAAATACTAATCTGCTGCTGCTTGGCTTGGATCAGTGATGTTTTTCCTAATATAAACAAGCAGGTGTCTGTGCTCATCTCACCACCTGTCAAGTGAGCATTGTAGCACATGCATTGCCTACCTCACAGGGTTTGAGGATTTGTTATTTTTAAGTTTTCGTAACATTCTTCAAATTAAAAGATGTACTAACATGAGATTATATATTATGCATTTCCTGCTGGCACCAGGACCTAGAGCTGGGTGTAGCAGTGGAAAACTAAAGGTTTGTTGGTACACCCGACTGTATGGCCAAACTCTTGTGTTCCAAAAACATCTGAGAAGAGCCATGCTGTGTCATGTCAAGAGTTGGTCTCTCTTGTTTGGCTGGCCATCAGCAGGGACCAGGGAAAAGCATAGGAAATGCTTACAAGTATAAAGGAAGACTCCTGACCAGGTCTGACAGTCTCCTGGCTGTCTGCTGTTTAAGTTTGCCTGGAGCTGGATGCACCTGTACTGCCGTGTTTAACAGCTGTGGATCGTATCTCTTCATCCAGGTGCCTGCTAATTGGTCTCTTGATAGTTCCAGGTCTCTTGCTTGTTCTTTTGTCATGAGGGATAATGAGTAATCATTGTTTGCTCGATCCAATATAATTCACGTTTGGACAGATTGAAGCAGATACGATAAAATTCTCTATAATCTGTGGAGCCATATAGCCTATTCAGTGTTTCTTCATAAAGAAGCCATTCTGTACCTCTGGTTGTCCTGTTGCCTGCCTCTATATCTTTTCTTGTTGTAATAAATGTTTTGATGATCAAATTGAAGAAAAATATTTGAGAAGGTATACAGTGTAGTGTGAGAAGGTACAATATGACAGCATAATTACATTTTCTGTTCATTCGCTATCCCCTTCCCCAATATTGCTGATGTTCTTTTTTCCTTTTCGAGTGGTTCGGTTTCCTTTTTAACGTGAGAGCATTGAGTCAGTGTTTTCAGAGAACTGTCACATCTTGCAGTATTATCAGGATTGCAAAAATCAAACACGTGGAAGGTAAGCATGCCAGAATTAAGATTTGCTGTGCAATTTTATTCAGAACTCTTGTGTAACCTTATTTTCTGATACTTCCTTTGATTAAATTACGAGAATTTAACAGAGGACATCTGCCTCGTTCAGTTCACGCAGTGGATGCAGCTCATTAAAGAAGACCTGTTTAATATTTCATTTTCCTCTTCATTACTTCATCCCTTATTTACTGGATAGCACTCAAATCCTGTTGTAAAGATGCAATTACTAATTCCTAATTTCTCTAAGCTTTATAGTGGTGCCCATATAGTTTCTGAATGCTTCACGGGTATTAATTAAACTTAATTTTCAAAACTCTTGTGTGAGAGGAGATGTCTTTGGCCCTTTTCAGATTAAGAACAAAGGTAGAGAGAGAAATTATGTTCTAATCATTTGCTCTGTCTTATTTGGGGCATCTCGTATTTGGAAGTGTGCCCAGCATTGTTAATATTGTATATATTCAAATTACAGCTTCAGTTGACTTCAGCTGCTTTGATAAGTTTTCAGCTCAGGAGTAAATTGGGCCTTGGAATCAAATAAGGCCTTTGCAAAACTTGCAATTAGTGACAATGAATGTAAAATTTTCTTTAATGAGTATGCCAGTGGTCATATTGGAGTGCTGCAGCAAGTGCAAGATAAGAATTCAGTTTGCTAAGTCAGCACTGAAATGCCTTGACTATAAGGCCATCCTTTCTCTTTTGCCAGCTGGTGCCTCCTTCATTTCTGAGCTGCGCAGCTCTTGCAGAAGTTGTAGTACAAAATAAAACTTCATGGGGCAAAGGTCCTAAGGGAGAAGGCACCTGTGTGTGATCATATAAAGACTAAAGACTGCCTTAGGCCATAGTCACAAAGCATGCTGGACTGACATTTTTCTTATGATGTGTATATTACATACCTATGCATACTGAAGACATGGGGAAAATTACAGCTAATGACATGGAAATTTATTTATTAAGAGCAAGATGGATGCTTTCGATGTCTGTGTTGTCATACTAAACAAAATAAACATACACCCGTCCCACTCACTGCCTTCACAAAAGATCAGTTTCTTCCCATACTTGGCAAGACTCAGCCAGTCCTTTCAGGATGAACTAGATCAGTTAGAACTAAATCGTGCCGGGTATAACCCCAGTTCAATTGACTGCAATGTAATTGTATCTGTTTAATGCAATGGACGCTTGGCCTATTTTTAAATTCAATTATGGGACTCATGCACTTAAGAAGAAATTCCAAAATGGTTAAAGCTGTCTTTTGAAATAGATAATAGCTTGTTTTAGTTTGGCTTTTAATTATAAATAAAAGACAAGCACAGAATATCTTAACTATAGGGGCATACTGCTAACACAATAGTCCTTTTGTCTTGGGAAGTGCCTTTCATCAATAGATTTCAAAGCAGCTCAAAAAGTCAATTAAAACTAATTTACTCTAAAGTTCTTTTGTCTTATTTATGTGTTTCACATAAAATGAAACATCTTTCACTATTAATGCTTTTTAGTGCTATTGTGAAGTGTACCAACAAAATGTATTGCTGCTTTAAGTAATAGGGTGTCCTATCTGACTGGTTGTTCATTGCTGTTGTTCAGACCACATTTATAATACAATTCTGTTTGCCCTCGAGGTCTTTCATCTTTGTAAATGAGTTATAACTCCATGACATAGTTCTGCAATCTTGACATTTCCTTCTGAACAGCACTGTCGCTTTTTGGTAAGGCATAGGAAGTAAAGAAGAGGCATAGCTGAATCTGAAGTGAAAATGTAAGCATTTTCCAACAGGAAATCATTTTACAGAAATTATTTGAGAAGTAATTTGTTTCCTTGCCATAAATTCTGATTTAGTATTGGGAAAAAAGTTCATACTTTTAAACTGTGTATTACTCTGCAAGCATAACTGAGTTTAAATGTGTGTGCCTATATAGGTGGGTGAATGCTATTGAAAGCACATACTCTTGTTGGCTGAACTTTTTTTTTTTCCTCTTTATAACGTACCACTGGGAAAATGAACTGCTTGGCTCACGGTTCCCCAAGTTTCCAACTCTTGAACTGTGTTCTTTGCAATCAAATATTTCAGAATTGTTACTTGATAAATGCGAGAAGTTAAATTCAGTTTGGTAGACTAGAAAGGAATTACTGGATTTGGTATGGTACTTCTGGTGGTCAGGCGTTAGATCATTCCTTTCTCGTCTGGGAAAAAGAGTTACTATTAGTCATATGCACTTTATGAAATTCCAGATGATCAAGATGTTTGATCCATTCCTACTGCTCTTTCCATTTTAAGATTTTGTTAGTTTACTGCTTTTTTGCAAACTACTGAAGGGCGACAAATGCACATTTGGTATATATACACACACACGCACTCTTTGGATAGATACACATACATAAGTAACATTAATCAGTGCAATATTTTTTTCATTTTCAAAAGAGGTTTTTGAACTTTAAAAGTTATTACAGAGTTGTGGTGAGAGCTGATTAAAATCTGCCACTCCTTTACAGATAGAGATGAAGTGGCTAGGCTAAGATCTTGTAAATCCCCAGACGCAAGTTGTGTACTGAGGCAACTATCTGTGTTTCACTGAAGTCAATATGCATTTTTTTAAATGTTAAAAGTTAGGTTGCTATTTAACTTGTGTAAGTTATAGTTTTTTTCCTAGTTAAAATAAGTAAAGGTTTGCGTTCACAGTAGGATTTTGACCTTCATGGATGGCATAATTCAAACTCCATTTAAATGACTGCAGAAGTTCTGAATGCCTTCAGTCACCACTGAGTAGAACAAAGAACTAGGTAGCAGCAGTGAATTCAGCTGGGGTTTGGGAAATGAAATGCACAAAGCAGAAAATGATCTAAAAAAGCCTTCAACTACAGAACAGGATATACGAGTTGAGCAGTATAAGCCTGCTGCTTCCAGCCATTCTGCCCATGTGTTGCAATTCTAGCCCATTTATTTGCTGTACGGTTATTCTGACAGGAGAAGGCTTCATATGACTCAGGTGTGTATTTTCAAACAAGACTTCTGGTATGTTGAGATAGTTTTATATTAGAATGTTAAGTTTTTAGAGGGGAGGTTAAGCTATTTATAAATAACATTACATTTTTTAGTCCTTGTGATTTAATGTGGACAAGTTTGGTGGCATAGAGATAGGCTTGATACTCTTGACAGAGTTTGCAAAGACAGCCACTACAGTTAGTTTAAATTCCAGGCAAGAGTTTGTTTTGAGAATTGTTAATATTTTGTTCTGTTTGGTATTTGGGTGAGGAATGTCATGCTTCATTATTCATTACAAGCAATGTGTAAAAACAGATCAGGACTTTAGAAACTGGGATGTTTTCATAGTGTGTGCTGGGATTTTCCTCCCACACTTGCCTCTCTTTGTTTACTCCCCTGCATCCAGCTTTTTACAGCTGATTTTCCATGGTTTCCAATAGATTAAGAAGGGGAAAATGTCTGATCCTTCAACTGACTTAATTTCTACTGCCTTCGTGGTGCCATGTTGTTTGCTGATGTGACAATTTGCAGGATGTTGTCCATCATGCTTTGTGTTATGCTATTGCTGATTCAGCTGGTTCATTTGCTCTGAACAGGTTGTCTCCCGGTTCTGATGTCTACGTCACAGTTTCATCCATTGCCTTAGCACGATCACAACAGTGCCGTAATTCTCCAAGCAACTTATCATCCTCAAGTGAAACTGGCTCTGGTGGGGGCACATACAGACAAAAATCTATGCCAGAAGGGTAGGCACCAGACTTTTTTTCATATTTTTTAGGCAGTTTTTTTGTTCTGTGTTCCATTTGTTGTAATGTATATTAAACTAAAGGACAGCTTCCAGCCTCCTGTCAGCTGTTGTTTACATGCATTAAAACATGTTTGTTTTCAAATATCACTGTCATGCTTCTTGAAAAAGTCAGTTTTAAAAATCCCTTGCTTCCACCTTTTCCCTTTGCGACCTAACCTCTCTCTCTGATCTTAGTCTACAACTGCTCAGGTTACTATACAAAGGGAACGTTATGTATTTAAAAATCTTCATTAAAGGTACTGGTTTCATGTTGCAAATTGCTTCATTTCACAGATTTAGATTCTAAAATAAACTAAGTAATAGGTTTGGGACTTTGCACTCTGTGCTAATAGTTGAAGCAAAGTAGTGTTGAGTGCAACTAAGACTTCAGACATGCAGGCACAAAAGTGTTAAGTAATCTACAGCTAGCATCTTTTTCACATATTCACAGTCATCCTGTTTTACGGCGCGCTCTTCCAACTTTCCAGAAAACTTCAAACTCTCTGAAGCAAACCAAAGTCAACGTAAGGGGCAACTTGCAGAGGAGGAAATTAAATCTGTATCATTTTCAGAGTGCGCTGAAAGGAGCAATAAATCAAGCATCTCCAAGTAGGGGAAAAAATAATTGGCAGCAGGAGAGCTGTCTACCACATTCCAAATTACTTCCTATAGAGAAGATGAAGGGGCAAAACTGCTGATAGTTCACACTGCAAAGCTTCCCTCTGAAGTCATCCTGAGTACGTTGCAGGTCATTGTGTGTAATTAATTCTGGTTTGGGTCTTTTATAAAGTAAAAGTATCTTTTTCGCTATTATAAAAAAAATATTATTAGTAAGATTAAATACCAGTTGTCAGGAACTGCTTAGCACAAGGCACTGTCTTTTGCCTGTTTAGGTGCCTGTAAGGGGACACTGCTCTGTGTCAGCCCTGAGAACCCAGCTCGTGGTTCTGAGCATGTGTTTGAACAAGTGCTCCTTCTTGCTCCAGAGCACTGAAGATTTGTCCTCCCTGTCCTTCTCCTTGCAGCTTAGTTTGAGTTTTTCTGAAGAGGCCGTCTCTTCTCTGCTGCACATCTTCATGAAGGCTTTGATTCATGAGACTGTCAGGCCTGTTCGGGTCATTATTTAAGTTTGTGCTTAAGTCCTGCTGCCATCAGGAGATTTGCTCTAAACCCATTAAACTTTGCTGTAAGGAAACTAAATAGAAGTGTGTCCAGAGCTCTGCAGCTGGAAAAAGCACTTAACCTCTTCATACACTGCATACTTCCTGGCTCATTCATGCCAGCAGCACTTGTATGTTGCCTTGAATTCTGAAGAGCAGCTTGTGCTCCCAATAGCTTGTCTGCTCTTTTCCAACTACCTCATTTGCTCTACAAAAAAGGTATTGCTGCTGTGTGTCCTTAGACCATCACAACTCTTAACTGCTTGAATAGGAAGGGATTTTCAAACTCGCTGGGGTTTTTGTTTTGAGTTGGCCTCAGAGCACACCAGCACCCATCCCAACCCTTTTCCATCTTTTAAGTTAATTATACACATGTGTTCACTACAGCATTCTTTGAGCATTTTGCAAGTTCAGCAAAGAGATGTGTCCTAGAAACCTTGCTTATACAGTCTTTTTGGTTTTGAAGTTTTAATTTAGTGCAAGGAAA
This sequence comes from Haliaeetus albicilla, assembly GCF_947461875.1. Classification (NCBI taxonomy): domain Eukaryota; kingdom Metazoa; phylum Chordata; class Aves; order Accipitriformes; family Accipitridae; genus Haliaeetus; species Haliaeetus albicilla. Next base: position 39,900,646 of record NC_091487.1, read on the forward strand.
CACTGTTTAAATGGAATTATGAAAGAAGTAATTAATACGTGAACTTTGTATGTTCCCTGTTGGATGCTTTTTAAAAAAAGAAAAATCACTTATTAAAGTCCAGTTATTTGACTGTTATGTTCTATTCTTGTAGGAAAAGCACTTTGCCTCCCACACTGTCCTTGTACACATGAATCATATTTACTCAGGACTTTCCAAACATTTTCTGCTAGGCTAAACGGAAAGCATGAAAAATGTAATTATGAAGGAAGCTTTACCTTGCCTCAATAAGCAAAGTAATGTCTGTCGCATTACTGAAAATCATTGCAGTTCCATGTGCAGCTTCTGTTGAGATTCGTCTGAGACACCAGATCGCCAGATGTAGGGATGTTGGGTGTACCAGGTAGTGCTGGTCAGTGATTAACCCGCATATGTTGTTAAAATAGGGGAGAGATATTGTAGCATTCAATTGCTGAGATGTTGCAGAGAAGGATGGCCTGGAGTAGGGGCCAAGGGGCACCATGTCCTGAAGGTAATCTTCTCGAGGTGAGGCTCCAGTGTGCTTTAGGTATGCCAGTCCCTGAGATTTCCCAGTGCAGGAAATCTCAACTGCATAATTTGTGTATACATTTCTTTCTTATTGCATGATATGACAGATTTGGAAAGTTTGTGAAACTTAAATGACTGGAAGCATGGGTGTGAGTCCAACTTCTGTCAGACACCGGTAAGAGCAGTAACTGCTGCCTCTTCTAGATTATTGGCCCATATCCTAAGCTGGGTATAGGCAAAAACTTCACTGCCTTTGAGAATATCCAGATTGGTCTTGATGTATGTATGTGTGTTTCTTATACTTATCCTGTGTTTCCCTGTAAGTACATATATGTAACAAATAATTGTAGAATGTAAAAATGAAATTCAAAAATACCAAAATACTGAGTTTCTTCTTATGACACACACACATATATATATATATATATATAAAATGTATATTTAAACAATTTCACTGTTCTTTTAATCCAGATAGATTTCTCCTTTGAGTTTTTGGGTTCATTCCTACATACCCTAATGGGCTATATATTTAAGCAGCATAGAGTATAGCACCATGTGCATTTATTATTCCTGCTTTTAAATAGTCCAATTCCTGTAAAAAAGGCAATCTAAAGACATTTCTTGCTGCTCAATTAGTAGAGCAATGATTTTAATGAAATAAAATTAGAAACATGGTGGTTTTGTATATCTCTAATCTTGAAAAAAAGATCCCACATCATAAAATGTGCCAAATGCAGAATTGACTGATTTTATACAGGTGAACATTATGGAGTTTAGGTAAGAGGGCAATGCATAGAAAGTAAAACATTGATGCAGTGCGACTTTATTGCATCAAGGTTTCTTGGGGTTTTGACTTTTTCTTTTAGGTACAAACTTCTAGTTATTTTATCATGAAAAGATAATCTTCCCAAAATACAAGTCTTAGAAGTTCAAAAATTATGTCAGATCAGTGCTTAAAGGATCAATCAGCTTTTGAAATGTTGTGTTCAGACTTTTTATGCATCTGTTGAATTGGTACTGATTCGTCATGTTTAATTTAGGTATTTAAGTGAAATCCTAGCTAGTCTGTGTGAATAAAAAAGGAAAAGCATTACTCACTTCATGCAATTTCAGTTTAAATTGTTTGTATTCAGAAGGCAGATATATCCAGGTTTTGTTCTCTTTTTTTTATTCATCAAACTGTATGTTGGCTATACCAGGGAGCGGTGAACAAAAGGGAAGTAGGGTCATGTTTGGGTAAAATTTAGAAGGTCCAAATTTCAAAATGTGACATTTTGGAGCTGTGCTGCATATACAGGCATGTTCTAGCTGCTTATCTTTAAGGATGGAAGTGGGATTTTGTTGTTCTGAGTCATATGATGTTTCTTCAGCAGGTTCATTTGAGTTAACAAGTATATGAACTTTCAAATGGGATAACCACATTGAGCTTGTTCTGACAGCTGGGCAGATGTCTGTTTTACACTGGAGGTCGTGTGGGGCAGTCTGTAGCTAGTAGAGTGAGCAGAAAGCGCAGTTTGGGTATTTTATTTTCTGTTATTATGTTAGACACTTAAAGCTAGAGAAACTCCGTGATAGATATATGATATA